>NC_143191.1:32500-641666 GCF_051530095.1 Phoenix dactylifera
CTCGTAATCCAAATTAGTTTCACAAACCTCCATGTTATGTGCCTATTGTCATGCTGCCTTTGACATCACCACAGTCAGAGAGCGCATTGATGAAAATGTAGCTTATCACCACAGTCATAACATATAGAGACGGTTATTGACTACTTTAGAAAGCCCAAGTTGGCCTGTGTTTTGTTTTCTCGTGTTCTTTACTAGTAAATGTATATCTATGTAGCTCTTTCCCATGATCAACATAAGGAATGTGCCTACTGAGTTGGAGCTTGCACCAAACTTGCTTGTGTACAATTCAAAGAGGTGTGGCATCAGGATATTCCTTTATGTTCTATTCGACTCAAGTTTGGTTGGGATCAACTCATGATATTTTAGGGTCGACTCGGTAAGATATTTTCATTATTGTTTGCATCGGTGAGCAAACCACGTGCCATGTCACACTTTCTATTGGTCACATGAAGTTAGAGTCTTAGGCTCCGTTTGGAAGAGCTTTTGGAGACTTTCTGACTCTCCAAAAGTACTTTTAGATAAAATAGGGATGCTCGGTAAAAATTTTGGAAAACTGTTTTAGTTTTTTTCAGAAAGCTAAAAATAGTTTTTTGAGAGAAACTTCATTTTGGAGCTTTTCGAAAAAATACTTTTAGGCCTAGTCAGAAAGTTATTTTTTTAACCAAAATATCCATAATAAAATATAACAATTACACAAAATGCTCATTTAATAATTATTTAACCAATTTTATTACTTAGCTAAAAAATGTGTTTATTATAAAAAAATAATTTACACTAATAATTATAATATTTTATATCTTTATTATTGTATTATACTATAAATATAATATAAT
This sequence comes from Phoenix dactylifera, assembly GCF_051530095.1. Lineage (NCBI taxonomy): Eukaryota > Viridiplantae > Streptophyta > Magnoliopsida > Arecales > Arecaceae > Phoenix > Phoenix dactylifera. The sequence continues at coordinate 33,334 of NC_143191.1, forward strand.
ATAATATTATATCATAATATATTGATATGTTATTTTAAATAATTTAATATTATATTAAATTATTATGCTATAGTATATAATATTATATTATATTACAATAATATTATAATATATCATATATTTATTTATTGATACATATTATATTTTATTATATTCTATTGTATAATATTATGCAATATTTTTTATGATTATTTTGTCATATCAAAAGTATTTTCTCAATTTTTTTACCAAACACATGTTAAAGTGGCATAATACTATAAAAATATAGTTATCAAATAGCAAATAGTTTTTTTATAAAAATTTTATTTTTTAAAAAAATTATTTTTAAAGGCTTTATTTTCAAAATTTTTTTATTGCCAATCATTTTTTAAAATGATTTTATCATATTTATCTCAAGGGGGCATTTGGTATGGGGAGATCGTCTTAGAATCAAGGGTGATGTGAGTGGAGGTGATGAGATCATCACGTTTTGTTGCACCACGGTGATCCGCGGCGGTGATCCTAAATCACCTCTACTTCTCAAATTATCGTCCAACCCGGTGATGGGATACCTGTCCTTGAGGTCGGAAATCCAAGATCACTCCAAGGCAGTGATCTTGGATTGAAAGTTAAAAACAAAAATACCCCTCAATTTAACAGAAAAATTGATATATCAATATACCATTAATATATTATATCAATGTTATATATATATAATATTATGTTGTTATTATATATAAGGCTGCAAATGGGTCGGGTCGACCCGTGACCCGATCCGACCCGACCCGCGTAGACCCGACCCGACCCGAATTTTAGGACCCGCGGGTCCGGGTCGGGTCCTAAAATTGGACCCGAATCATTTTCTGGATCGGGTCTGGGTTTACCAAACGGATCCGACCCGACCCGAATGGACCCGAAGAGAGAGAGAGGAAAAGCAAAAAAAAGTCTTTTCTTTTTCTTTTTCTTTTTTTTTTTTTTTGGCGTGGGTTGTGGTACTGTTGGTCAGTGTGGGAGGATAGCAAGTTAGCAACAAGCATAGGTTCACAGAATCCAAAGGAACGTCGGCCCGTCAGGATTCTCTCTCGATCTATTACACTGTTGAGACCTCTGGTGTCTCGGTAGCTGCCTTTTTTTTTTTTCCTTCTATTTTTTGGTTTTTGTTTCTTTTAACTTTTGAACTTTGAAGGGAGAAAGTGAGGGAATACTGCAACTGAATATGGGTCATGTGCCAGTTTTCTGTAATGGAATTGGATTTTGGAAGAAGGTCTGGGATTTTTTTTGTCCTCGTGAGAGGGGAGCTGGGAGACACCGAGTTCCGTCCAATCAGTCATACAGATAAAAAATAGTGTGATAAGAAATTTGGCTTGTAGACCGACTTAGTTAGTAAGTCATGGGTCATCTGTTCTGACTGGAGCTCAATTGCAAGTCTTTCAAGTCATGGGTCACCCAGCACCTCATAATTATGATATGACCAAATTAGATTTGCCCAAATTTTTTTCCAAAAGCACAAAAAAATTAGACCCGATCGGACCCGAACCCGACCCGAATCAGACCCGAACCTGACCCGAACCCGACTCGGACCCGACCCGACCCAACCCGATCTTCAACCGGGTCGGGTCCGGGTCCAAAATTGGGATCCGAATAAAAAACCGGATCGGATCTGTAATGTCCGGGCCCACAACCTACTAGGCCCAATAGAAAAATAGGCCCAGTTAAGGGTTGGGCCCAAATTTTACTGTAGCCAGTATAATGATTATTAAAAAAAAAAAAATCATACTGTAGCCAGTACGAAGGGATAAGACCGACAGGGAAGGGTGACCCCCACCCCTGCTGGCAGCCGATGCCGGCGCACCGGAGACAGGGGGGACGGCGGCCATTCCCGGAGAGGGGAGGCATGGAACGGATGGGACCTCTCAGAGGGGGGGGGTCTCATCTTCTAAACCACTATTTAAGTCCCTGCCGGCAACCCTAAGTCGGAGGCCCCCAAGAACACTGAAAGAGAGAGAGTCGAAGCCCTGGAGCCTAAGGCGGAAGAGCCCTGAAGCTCCAAGAGGAAGGAGGGACTACGAGGGGGAGGAACGGCCCAACGGTAACCAGCAAAAATCCAGGTAAGTGGCCCTTAGGTTAAATAATAAAATTTTAGGAGTGGAGATACCCCTCTGTAGGGTATTCTCCCCTCTGTTTCACTGATGAAACAGAGGGGAGGAGACTGGCACAGAGAGAGAGAAGGAGACCGGCACGGGAGAGAAGAACAGGAGGAGGGCCGTGGGCCGGACCCACAGGCTGCGGGCCGGACCAACAGGCCGCGGGCCGGCCTGAGAACGGCCCAAGCCGAGCCCACGCCACCCGGGCCGAGCCCAGCCGGACTCGGCCTGCGGGTGACAGGCCCCGGCCGTGGCTGCCCTAGGGCTGAGGGGCAGCCAAGGGCCGCCGGGTCTGCCGTGCCGGCGACCAACGCGGCCTCAAGGCCGCCAGCCTCAGCCGAGCCCCAGCCGAGCCCCACCTCTCCGCCGGCCGAGAGGTGGTGGCGAGACTCCCACAAAAAAAAAAAAAAAAAAAAAAGAAGAAAACGGAAGAGGAAGAAGAACAAAGTAAAGAAAAAAAAAAAGAGGGGGCACTTACCGCGGACCACGGCCTTACCTCGCCGTGGTCGGAGCCGGAGAAGTTCTCCCGGAGGAGATCGGCCTCGATCCCACCTCCCGGCTCTTCTCCTCTCCTCCGGCATCACTTCGAAGGAGAGGGAAAGGGCCGGCCTCCCACCGTCGCCGCCCCGAAGGGGAAGCACCACTCCGGGCTGGTAGATCTGGCCGGGGAGGGTTCGGTGAAGGTCGGAAGGAGGAGGAGGCGGCAGATCCGGCCGGAGGAGAAGAAGAAGGCCACAGATCTGGCCGGAGGAGAAGAAGGGGAGCCGGAGAAGAGGGCCGGAAGCATGGGCTTCGGTAGAGACAAAGAAGAGAAGAGGGAAAGAGAGGGAGTGACCGAGAGGGGGAAGGCCACAGATCTGGCCGGAGGAGAAGAAGGGGAGCCGGAGGGCCGGCCGGAGGTATGGTTTCGGTGGAGACGACGGAGAGAAAAGAGAGAGAGAGAGAGAGAGAGAGAGCGGCCGGATGAGGGAGAGGGGGTCGGGAAGGTGAAGAGGCGGAAGCCTCTGGAAGGGGGGAGAAAGAACCCAATAACGGGTTCGCGGGTCGGATCCGAATCCGAACCCGCAACCCGTTAAGCCCAAAGAAAAAAAAAAAGAAAAAAAAAAGAAAAAGAAAAAGAAAAAAAAAAAAAAAAAAGAGGGAAAGGGTTTAGCCAAATTTGACTAAACCCGAGCCCAAGCAAATTGGGCTAAGTCTGGACAAGCCAGACTATAAATTAAACCAAAATTAAACCCAATTAAGCTGGGAATTAAGCTTAGTGGCCAATCGGAAGGCCAATTAAGACTTATGAGCCCAGCCAAGACCCCAATACAGAGGAATTAGTCTTGGGCTAAATTTCAGGTAGAAAAGAAAATAATATATTGTTATTATGACAAAAATCCAGGTGACTTAGGACTCGTCACCAGGACGCAGGAGACCTAGGAGAAAGGCGAATCACTGTAAGTAACCTGTCCTAATCCTGTTATGGATCATATTATGTTATTAATGTTTCCTAAGCATTTATTTTAAGTATATATGTTTCATGCCTGATATGTTACAATGCATAAGTAACTTGCATGATCCCAGAAGCTATGGCTATGTATGCGACATGATGATACTGATATTTTAATCATGCATGTAAGTTTATAAAGTCTTAGTTAGCCAAGAGGCACTGTAACGGGCTCAAAGATGCTACTGATCGAATGCAACTGAGCTGGCCTTGCTAGTGGCCGAGAATAACTTCGCTGGCCTTGCTAGTGGCCGAGAATGACTAGCTGGCCCCGCCAGTGGCCGAATGGACTTCGTAGTAGCATCCGAGAGAAAAAGGACCACGGCATGCTGGGGGCACGGTTTCATATGCATATTTTATGAAAAATTTTGTGATTTGCACTACTGCTTTGTTTAAATTGCATACTTATTATGCCAGGATGATTTTTAGATAAACATGCATGTCAGCTTCTCAAAACCCTGATTTACATGTTTAGTCTACTGGTTGATCCGGTAGGATTATGCAGGATTACTTACTGAGCCGTGTAGCTCACATCTGTTTATGTTTCGCTTTCTTTCAGATCCTCACCAGTGATCGCCATCAGACATGTTTTTATTTTGTTACAGAGCTTCGTATTTTTGGAGAAGCTTATATACTTCTGTACATATGAATAGCCTAGAAGTTCTGTATTTTTGGTTTTCAAACTTGAAGGTTGTACTGCAAACTTTTAATATATATATATAAGGATAAATCCTTTTGGCTACCTGTTACCCTGTATAAGGCTGCGTGCTACTGTGGGCGATAGTCGGCAATAGCACGGCCGTGTCACGGAACCGGATCCGGGGCGTGACATCTAGTGGTATCAGAGCCTTAGGTTAAACAATAGAATAACCATAAAATGCCTAAGGAAAAGGATAGTTAAGAATGTCACGGTATCACGCCCACATTGATTGTTACCACAAGAGGGTGGTATTTCGGATACCTGGGGAGCAAGAATTTTTCTTTCAGGGCGATATACCCCTTCAAGATGCTCCTACACTACACTTTATTTCCGCCTTGAAAGCTGGAAAGGCTGTGAGAAAAGGGTGTAAGGCCTATCTGGCCTGTGTAATGGATACCCAGAAAGAGACCAAACTGGAAGATATTCCAGTAGTCAGAGAATATCCGGATGTCTTTTCGGAGGAATTACCAGGATTACCCCCAGACCGAGAGATCGAATTCACAATCGACCTCGCACCAGGAGAGGGGCCAGTCTCCAAGGCTCCTTACCGGATGGCCCCTGCTGAGTTAAGGGAATTGAAGGTACAACTACAAGAACTCCTGGATAAAAAGTTCATCCAGCCCAGTACGTCGCCATGGGGAGCTCCTGTCCTATTTGTGAAAAAAGAAAGACGGGAGTATGCGGCTATGCATCGATTACCGGGAATTGAACAAGATAACCATAAAGAACAAATATCCCCTACCTCGGATCGATGACCTGTTTGATCAGCTGCAAGGCGCCCAAGTCTTCTCCAAGATAGATTTGAGGTCAGGCTACCATCAGCTGAAGATCAAATCTGAGGATGTGCCAAAAACTGCATTTCGAACTAGGTATGGGCATTATGAATTTCTGGTTATGCCTTTTGGACTGACCAATGCCCCGGCTGCATTTATGGACTTGATGAACAGAGTCTTTAAACAATATTTGGATCAGTTCGTGATAGTTTTTATCGATGACATTTTGATATACTCAAAGAGCCGGAAGGAACATGAAGACCATTTGAGGATAGTGCTACAAATCCTTCGAGAGAAGAGGCTGTACGCCAAGCTGAACAAATGTGAGTTCTGGCTGGACAGTGTGGCGTTCCTCGGCCATATAATCTCCAAGGAAGGAGTGTCAGTGGACCCCAAGAAGATAGAAGCGGTGGTGGATTGGCCTCGTCCCACCAACGCCAAGGAAATAAGAAGCTTTTTGGGATTAGCCGGGTATTACCGGCGATTTGTGGAAGGGTTCTCCAAAATAGCTACCCCCTTGACCCAGTTGACTAAGAAACGGGCCAAGTTTATCTGGGACGGCAAGTGTGAGAGGAGCTTCCAGGAGCTTAAACAAAGGTTAGTTTCTGCCCCAATTTTGACATTACCGTCCTTAACTGGAGAATTTACCATCTACAGTGATGCTTCCAAGAACGGGCTAGGCTGTGTGCTGATGCAAGATGGCAAGGTGGTAGCCTATGCCTCGAGACAGCTGAAACCCTATGAACAGAATTACCCGACACACGACCTAGAGTTGGCCGCAGTAGTGTTCGCCTTGAAACTTTGGAGACATTATTTGTATGGCGAACACTGTGATGTGTACACCGACCACAAGAGCCTGAAGTATATATTCACCCAGAAGGAATTGAATATGAGGCAAAGAAGGTGGTTGGAACTCTTGAAGGATTATGACCTGAGTATTAAATACCACCCAGGAAAGGCCAACGTGGTGGCGGATGCCCTAAGTAGAAAGTCAGTTATAAGCTCCGCCGCTTTACTCACCACTCAACCACAGATTCAGAAGGATCTCGATAAAATGCAGGTTGAGGTGGTTACCCAAACTACAAAATTTTGCTGGCCGCCTTGAGTATACAACCAACCTTGATCGATAGAATAAAGGTTGCCCAGCAGTCTGATGAGCACATTTGCCAGCTCAAGGATGAAGTGGAGAAAGGGTTGCGACCCGAACTCCAAATGCACCCAGATGGCACTCTAAGGTTTGGCCACCGACTGTGTGTACCGGCAAATGTTGACCTAAAAAGGGAAATCATGGAAGAAGCCCACCAATCCCGTTTCTCTATTCACCCAGGCAGTACTAAAATGTACTGGGACCTTCGGGAACATTACTGGTGGAAGGGGATGAAGAGAGAAATAGCTGAGTTTGTGGCCCGATGCTTGACCTGTCAGCTAGTAAAAGCAGAGCACCAGAGGCCAGCAGGGTTGCTGGAACCAATAGAAATTCCGGAATGGAAGTGGGAGCACATCACGATGGATTTTGTTACAGGACTCCCCAAAACGGTGAGAAAGAATGATGCAGTGTGGGTGATTGTTGATCGCCTTACAAAATCAGCTCATTTTCTGCCATTCAGAATTGGTACTCCTTTAGATAAGCTGGCCCAATTATACATCGATGAGATTGTACGCCTGCACGGAGTACCAGTGAGTATCATTTCTGATCGTGACCCCCGATTCGTGTCCAGATTCTGGAAAAGCTTTCAGAAGGCCATGGGTACCGGACTGAGGCTCAGTACAGCATACCACCCCCAGACTGACGGCCAGTCAGAGCGGACAATCCAAACTCTGGAAGACATGCTGAGGGCTTGCACTGTGGACCTAGGTGGAAACTGGGATAGTCACATACCACTGGTGGAATTTGCTTATAACAATAGCTACCATTCCAGTATCCAGATGGCCCCATACGAAGCTCTCTATGGGAGAAGAAGGGGAGCCGGAGAAGAGGGCCGGAAGCATGGGCTTCGGTAGAGACAAAGAAGAGAAGAGGGAAAGAGAGGGAGTGACCGAGAGGGGGAAGGCCACAGATCTGGCCGGAGGAGAAGAAGGGGAGCCGGAGGGCCGGCCGGAGGTATGGTTTCGGTGGAGACGACGGAGAGAAAAGAGAGAGAGAGAGAGAGAGAGCGGCCGGATGAGGGAGAGGGGGTCGGGAAGGTGAAGAGGCGGAAGCCTCTGGAAGGGGGGAGAAAGAACCCAATAACGGGTTCGCGGGTCGGATCCGAATCCGAACCCGCAACCCGTTAAGCCCAAAGAAAAAAAAAAAAGAAAAAAAAAAAAGAAAAAGAAAAAGAAAAAAAAAAAAAGAGGGAAAGGGTTTAGCCAAATTTGACTAAACCCGAGCCCAAGCAAATTGGGCTAAGTCTGGACAAGCCAGACTATAAATTAAACCAAAATTAAACCCAATTAAGCTGGGAATTAAGCTTAGTGGCCAATCGGAAGGCCAATTAAGACTTATGAGCCCAGCCAAGACCCCAATACAGAGGAATTAGTCTTGGGCTAAATTTCATGTAGAAAAGAAAATAATATATTGTTATTATGACAAAAATCCAGGTGACTTAGGACTCGTCACCAGGACGCAGGAGACCTAGGAGAAAGGCGAATCACTGTAAGTAACCTGTCCTAATCCTGTTATGGATCATATTATGTTATTAATGTTTCCTAAGCATTTATTTTAAGTATATATGTTTCATGCCTGATATGTTACAATGCATAAGTAACTTGCATGATCCCAGAAGCTATGGCTATGTATGCGACATGATGATACTGATATTTTAATCATGCATGTAAGTTTATAAAGTCTTAGTTAGCCAAGAGGCACTGTAACGGGCTCAAAGATGCTACTGATCGAATGCAACTGAGCTGGCCTTGCTAGTGGCCGAGAATAACTTCGCTGGCCTTGCTAGTGGCCGAGAATGACTAGCTGGCCCCGCCAGTGGCCGAATGGACTTCGTAGTAGCATCCGAGAGAAAAAGGACCACGGCATGCTGGGGGCACGGTTTCATATGCATATTTTATGAAAAATTTTGTGATTTGCACTACTGTTTTGTTTAAATTGCATACTTATTATGCCAGGATGATTTTTAGATAAACATGCATGTCAGCTTCTCAAAACCCTGATTTACATGTTTAGTCTACTGGTTGATCCGGTAGGATTATGCAGGATTACTTACTGAGCCGTGTAGCTCACATCTGTTTATGTTTCGCTTTCTTTCAGATCCTCACCAGTGATCGCCATCAGACATGTTTTTATTTTGTTACAGAGCTTCGTATTTTTGGAGAAGCTTATATACTTCTGTACATATGAATAGCCTAGAAGTTCTGTATTTTTGGTTTTCAAACTTGAAGGTTGTACTGCAAACTTTTAATATATATATATAAGGATAAATCCTTTTGGCTACCTGTTACCCTGTATGAGGCTGCGTGCTACTGTGGGCGATAGTCGGCAATAGCACGGCCGTGTCACGGAACCGGATCCGGGGCGTGACAGGATCGGGGTCACCTAGGACCCGACCCGACCCGACCCATTTGCACCCCTAATTATATATTATATTAATGATATATATTATATTATATTATAATATATTACTAATCATATTATTATTGAAGGATAATTTTAAATTATAGTAGAAATATATTATTATATTTTATATTTATATAATAAAAATATTTAATATATTACTTCTATTCACTTTATTTTTCTAATCAAAATAATTATTAGTATTAAAAAATCTATTATAAGTATAAATAAAAATATTAATTCTATAATGAAAAATAACATATTTTTATATGATTAATAATTTATTGGAGTAATAAATATATTTTTTAGAATATATTAATAATTAATATATTGATAAATATATTAATATTTTATTATAATATATTTTATATGATTAATAAATATATAATAAAGGCTACTAAAAGTAGAATATGTGACAAAATTATGGAGCTATTATAAGAATTAGCATATTGACTTATATTTTTTATTCATAAGAATTAAAATCACATAAAAAATCTATGTAAGATATATCACAGATATTTGCTGTATTATGTAGCCGGTGATTTTAAATTTTTGTAGTTACTAATGAATATTTAAAATTTTTTAATTACTGAACTATAGTCTACTAAATGCATTGATTTTAGATAATTAGATTAAATCATTCGAATTATCGAAAATCTCGTATCATCGTGGTGATCTTGTTGGGGTTACCAAACGCCCCAGGAACGGACTCCTGCTCGTATTTCGGGCGTAAGACACGTCTCGACCCGCTCGCTCCATTCGCCTTCGGAAGGCACCCTTGGTGCAAACCCCCTCCTATAAATCCCCGTGTCAAACAATTCTTCCTTCCAAAGCCCTCCCCTCCCCGTCTTCCCGCTTCTTCTCCTCCGCCTCCTTTCTCTCGAAGCCATCCCTCTTTCCTTCGAACCCTATAAATGAAACCCTAATTCCCCTCGCTTCCATTGCCCCCATTCTCCTCCTAGAAGGAGAGCGGCCCCTTTGTCCAAACCCCCTCCTATAATTTCCCATCCCCTCTTTCGCAAACCCTTCTTCCTTCCAAATCCCTCCCCGTCTTGCCGCTGCGTCTCCTCCTCCGCCTCCTTTCTCTGGAAGCCATCCCTCCTTCCTTCGAACCCTGTAAATGAAACCCTAACCCCCCTCGCTTCCATTGCCCCCATCCTTTTAGAAGGAGAGCGTTTGAGAGCTCTGTCGCTGCGGGATCATGGCGACCTCGAGAGACGTCCAAGAGATCATCTCCAAGATCTCCTCCGACAAGGCCAAGGCCCGCGACGTGAGCTCCGCGATCCCTTGCCCAAACCCTCAACCCAATGGCTCCTTCTCGTGCTCCTTTTTTATTTCCTTATCCTTTTCCGGGTTCTTGATTTATTCTTGATTGCAATTTTCTCATTCTTCGATGGTTTCCGGGAAGGGATCAAACTGTTGAATAGCTGGCTGGAGGACGAGAGATCGATCAGTTTCTGTAGGCTACTCGGTGAGAACACTGTCAGGAGCAAGCCCAACGAGATCCCTCATGGTGAGCTGAGGTTCTTGTGGTTTCTTGATAACAATCGGATGTTTCCTTGGACGAGTCTTGGGAAAGAAAGGTGTCTGATCTCATTTTTTTCTTGGTCGTAATCCACTGTTTCTTGAATGTATAATGGGGAAGAAGGGTGCAAAATCTTGCTTCTTTTTATTGTTTTGCAGCTGAGACATGGCCTTTTCTCATTATATTGCTGACGAAGTGCATTGACTGGAGATCTCCACGAGCAAGAAACGTCCACAGAAAAAACTAATACTGCCAAAAGACTCTTCGTACTGCCATCCAATATGCTGAGGATCAGAAGCTATCAGGTCAGTAAAAGATTGACGCGACATGTGTCTATTTGTTGTACTGGTCATGAAACTTCTTCCGTTGTTTGTTGCTGCTAATATTGTTTCCGGATCATGAGTTAGTTCCATAAATTACCTTTGTTCCCTTTTCTCACCACCACCACCACCACCACCACCACCACCCTCCTCTAATGCTATCTTGCATTTTTAGTTGTGTACTGCGAAAAGAATTATGGCAAAATATGTTACAGAAGGTCAACGCAACTGGATTGCTGTATGCATCTTCCAACTTAGTAATATGGATAATTCCATGATCAGGAGCCACTGTAGCTGACATATGTGGATTAATTGGAATAGAATTGTCAGTATATCATAGTACACATACTTTTAGACCTACACAGGTTGCTTCTTCATGACATAAGTTGTTAGCTAGTCACTCGTTCTCTTCCAATTTAGTAGGAGATTCTATTCCTCTCAAAGCCAATGTACAATGTAGGCAGTTTTGAAAGGAAACTCCATTATAAAGGTTCTTATGATAAACAGTGATTGGTACCTGATGGTCACCACCACTACAATCTCCAAGAATTGCTGAATAACCACTATAACCACCATCTCAACGAACACCAGGCTATCAATGCTGAAATGATTGACAAAGGATCACTGGAACCACCACTATCCCACCTTAACCACCATGTCAGAAGACACAAGGGGATCATTAACCAATGAATTGACAAGTAACCGCCTCAATCTTGATCTCAACTGTTGTACTGAGTATCAAAATTTTCATGTCAAGGTTTTGACTGAAAGTAAGCAGCAGGTAGTGATGTACTTGTGATGAACCTTATGGTTCTTAATTTTTATGTCTTTAAACTACATCAAAATTTTGTTTGGTTTGGACCGAATGTAAGCAGTAGACAGTGATGTACTTTGATGGACCTTAATTTTTCAGATTGGCAGGACCTTAATTTTTCAGATTGGCAGGACCTTAAATTTTTTACAGTAGCAATTTTTTTTGTCTAGATTTTCATGTCTTTAAAATCAAAATTTTGTAGGAAAAAACTCTTATTTTCTGTTGTTAAACATCTATTTAATCATATGGGATGTTATAAAAGATGCTCCTAGCTTTCGTTCAGAATACAGCAGCATCCTACAGCATCTTCTAACTGTTGAAGATTACCGCTATCAAATGAGGAGGCCAGTTTATTGGAGTGAGTTTGTCTTTTAAATTCATTCTCATGTGTCTCTCAGATTGATATGTTCTGTATGCCATTTACCTGATGCTACTAGTGGGTTTATTTTTCTGCAAGCAGGTCTAGTAGATCTAGTCATAAATAAGGTAGGACTGTCCATCAACATGAAATCTAATAGTCATTCCAGCTCCAAAGAGGAAGCCTTCCGCTATATCTTGTCTCTTCATGCCCTTCTGGAAAACCCACCAGGTGATTGTCCAGACAACATCAGGGAGGATCTTGTTAAGGGGTTTATTGAAATATTTTCACAGATTAGGTAAGCATTGTGTGGTTGGATTTATGAGGCATGCATATGATCTTGTTACATTCAGAAGCTGCATCATTTATGAAGAATTAAGAGGAGATGGCTTTCAAGAGTTGTATTTATTGTTTCCATGCTTTCTTATGAGTAAGTTTACTGTAGCTTTATAAAGGGTGAGAAAAAAGATTGCAAATTTATATAATGCCTTTCATTTGTGGAACTTTGCTAGGGATGAGGGTAAGTTCTCACACAAGCTAATGAAATGCATTAATACCTACTTGCTAAATGATGGCCCAAATCTTGGATATCAAGCCATGGAAATTCATTGTGCTGTACAACAGTTTATGTTTCATTATTGGCTTGCTAGTAACTCGTGATCGAGGGTTAAAGGTTCCTGCATGGATAATCTCTTTTGTTTTTGGTCTAAACTGTAATGAGATATTCCTCTATTCGTGAATATTTTTTCATTGTAGAACTCTGTCATTCTTTATGCAACAGTACGACTAAAGTTCATCAGGACTATGTCAGAACGAAGTGTGCTTATAGAACAACTTCTTGATATTATTTTCAAGGAATTAGACCAAAGCACTAATACTGGTACTGGTTTCTGTGGTGAGTCTTAGTTTCTTCTTGATGGATGATCTTGAAACCTTTTAGGCTGTATATGTATTTGCTGATATTGCATTGATATCTAGGAGTGATATGTCTAGAGATGATAAGGTTGGAACTCTGGCGGGCACTCAACAAGGTTTGATGTTGCTTGCTGCTACAGTTTTTTTAATCAGATCTTGACTTCAAATGTGTAGTGTGCGCAGTTCTTCTGAATTTGTTGGTCAATCATATTAGTGAATTTGCTCATGCTAAAGAGTTATTATTATTCAGGCTTGTAAAAACACTACAAAGACATCATATCATGAGAAGTGGCTGAAAATGGAGAATCCTGATGCTTGCATTAAGGATGGAATCATGAAAGGCTCATGGCTTTGGTGAGAAACTAATGTCACATCTTATATAGCTTCTTTACTGAAAATCATTACTTCATATATAATGATATTTTAAGTTTTCTGTTATTGTGAGTGCCATGAAAAATTAAAAGGTTTCCTTGATTTATAGTATGATTAGTCATTAAGATGCCAACATTGCTCATCTGTGTCGATATATTGGATGCTGCAAGGATCTAAACTTAAATGTATTTATTTTGCAGATTGTAGGATATGAATGTAAATTTGGATCCAACAACACTAAAAATTCCTACATCAAATATTGAATCAAATCCACCAATTATATTTATTTTTTCATGTAAAATATGAAGCAAATATTATGCAAACTTTATTTAATTGATACAGTACTTGATTGGAATTCTATTAGTACTATATGTTAGAATACATAAGATTTATGTTAGTTGTTTCAATATGAACCATTTGATTGGAGCCTAATATTATGTGTGGGCTCTTATAAGAAAGTCAGAAGAGATATGGGACTTGGACGCTGAAAATTATTCTTCATAAGTATTATATCAAATTTCTCTTTAATTTAATAGGCGATCATTATTTCAATTATTGCTTCAATATGACAACAAATACATAAAGAATCACAGTTGATATATTACCAAATGAAAAAAAATAAAAGCAAAACTATGACAACAAAGAATATCATTAGCTTTTTTTATTAAGATAAAAAGAGTGGAAATATAATGTAAACATAATTTTAGGGTCTCAGAATAAGGCCCTGTTTAGGGAAGCTTTTGGAGGGCCAAAAAGCACTTTCTGGCCCTCCAAAAGTACTTTTAAACAAAAAAAGATGTTTGGTAAAATTTCGGAAAGCTGTTTCAGCTTTTGCGGGAAGCTGAAAACAACTTTTGGGGGGAAGCTCTAATTTGTAGCTTCCTCCCAAAAGCTGTTTTCAGCTTTGTCGGAAAGCTGTTATTTTACCAAAAGTACCCCCATTTAAAAATTCTTTTTTCCTTCCCAAAGTGGCCCATCCACCGCCTCTTCCTCTTCCGCCCATCACCCTCCTCTTCCTCTTCCTCTTCCGCCCATCCCCCTCCTCTCCATCTCCCCCGCCGCCGCCCATGACGCCCTCCCCCTCTTCTCCCTCCTCCGCCGCCGTTCTGTCTCCCTCGCCGCCGCCCCCTCTCCCTCGCCGCCGCCCTCGACGCCCTCCGCCTTTTCTCCCTCCTCCTCTGTCGTTCCCTCTCCCCTACTGCTGTCGCCAACGCCCTCCTCCTCTGCCGCTCTCTCTCCCCCGCCACCGCCTCCGACGTCGTCTTCCTCTTCTCCATCCTCCTCTGCTGCTCCCTCTCCCGCGTCGCCGCCCCTGACTCCCTCCGCCTCTTCTCCCTCGCCCAACCACCTCTCCCTCTCCCCCGACCGCTCTCCCTCTTCCTCAAAGCTTCTCTCTTCGGCTTCGTCGCCCATCCTCCCGTCGTCGCGCCGCTGGGAGCTTGATCGCCCCTTCCATGACCATGCGGGAGAAGTGAGGCAAGGGAGGAAGAAGGGAGGGGAGAAGCTTCGGGAAGGAGGAAAAAGAAAGAAGAGAAGGAAAAGAAAAGAAAAGAAAAAGAAGAAAAGAAAAATAAAAGAAAAGGAAAAAAAAGTAGAAAAGGAAATGAAAAAAATAGAGAAAATAAAATAAATAAATAAATAAATAAATAAAAATATTAGTAATTGTTTAACCAATTTTATCATCTAGCAAGAAAATTTGTTAGGAAGATAAATGGTCATCAGAAGAGTAAAAATTAATTTACGCTAATAATTAAATTTTTTTATATTTTTATTATTGTATTATACTATAAATATAATATAATATTGTATCATAATATATTAATATGTTATGTTAGATAATTTAATATTATATTATATTATGAGAAATTAATTTATGCTAATAATTATAATATTTTATACCTTTATTATGTATTATACTATAAATATAATATTATATTACATTATATCATAATATGTTAATATATTATGTTAAATAATTTAATATTATGTTATATTATGAAAAATTAATTTATGCTCATATTTTTGATGATATTGGAAATCGTGGGGTGCCCTTTTGGGCGGCGGCGTCCGCCCACGGCAATGTGCGTCCGCCTTGGCTCCCTTCCGTCGAGATTGCCGCTGGTTAACTGCAAATGGTCATCAGAAGGATGAAAAATGAACTTACACTAATAATTATAATATTTTATATATTTATTATTGATTATACTATAAATATAATATTATATTACATTATACCATAATATATTGATATGTCATGTTAAATAATTTAATATTATATTAAATTATTATTCTATAGTACACAGTATTATAGTACTATATTATAATAATATTATATTATATTATATTAATATTATACTATATCATATTTTTTTCGGATCTACATATTATATTTTATTATGCTCTGTTTTATAATACTAGTAATGTCCTTTATGGTCATTTTGTCACACAAAAGTACTTTTTCAGTTTGTTTACCAAACACATGTTAAAGCGCCACAGCACTTTAGAAATGTAGTTACCAAACAGCAAACAGCTTTTTATAACAGCTCTACTTCAGACAACTCTACTTCCAACAGCTCTATTTCCAACAGCTCTACTGCCAACAGCTCCTCCAAACAGGGCCTAAGTAATCTAAGTAGATTTTTTGCATATTAGTAAATGGAAATGTGCATAAAAGATTTAGGTAAAAAATGACTGGGTAATAGGATACTAATATTATTGAGAATTTTTTTTTTTTAAAGATTCTGGCAAAAGCCAAGAAACAATGTGGTTCTTATATTGCAGTTTGCGTATCCCTCTGTATAAAGTTCTTGTGTGCTCCCTGAGATTGTATTGAATGTGGAGCTGGATTCACTTTTTGGCCACCCTTTCATGGTCAGATCCTGATTTTGTTGTTAAAAAAAAAGGTCATGTTGGATTAGGATTCAGACTAGGTGTAGATCATCACCTGATCTGACTCATTGCCAGTTGTGTCTGTTCAATTTTGTGTTCAAATAACATTCAAAAGGAATTTCATTCCATTGTCTTGTCGATGACAACAAAAAAATGTGGAGCATAGCTAGAAGTTATTTAAATTAATATGTATTTGTGCTATATACTTGTGACACTGATTCTTTTTGAATTCTATAAAGAGTCCCTTATTAAAATTATAACTTATGGCGGAAAACTCTGATTTCTTGTCCTCTGAAAGTAGAACGAGTTAGAACAAAAACAGAAGGGAGAAGTATTGAACTTGGTATTGCAATACTTGTAAGTTGTGGTGTTGTGGGACAGGGTTGTGTGCTGGTTCAAGATATTGTTTGTCTGCTTTTTTAGTGTTGATTGATGTTGCCGGTGGCTTGAAGCATAGGGTCTGGGGGAGGAGCAAGGGAAGGACAAAAGAAGAGCGATGACGGTTAGGCAGGATGGTGCTGTGTCTCAAGAGTTGACTTCTGGTTTAGGGGGCTTGTCACCTGGGTCAATGGTTAAGAGCTGAGAGAGCATCTAGAGTTGGGTCTTTGCTTATGTGCATGCAATATTATGTACATGTAGATAAGCTTCTTCTCTCAGCCATCTGCATATAATGGTTAAATTATTTCAGTTGCTAGATTTCGATATGAAGGTTGTAGTTTTATCTTTATGAGAAATATTAACATTTGAGAAGTGAATAAACATTTCAACTGCAATACTCATATCAAATGACTCAGATGGATTTTCATCATAAAAAAATATTTAATAAGTACATTTAAACAATATATAGTTCTTATTAAATATCAACTGATTTAAAATTTATAAAAAATGTATCTTTTGATATTAGGCTGTATGGTCCAAATATATGCTATTTTGGCAATTCAAGCTCCGCTTGTTTTCTAATTGAGTCTTTTGAGTTATTAATTCAAATAAAAACTGGTCACAAAAGGCTTGCATAATTAAGAAGCCTAGATATGGTGTTACTTGGACCTTATCATATGTCTAGGTATATAAAGGTGTACGTGACTTAAAATATATACATGGTTTGTGCACTTTGGGGCATTTGCCATATAACCTGATTCTATGTAATAGAAATTGTATGAAGTATAAATTATGTGCCTATTGTTTTTTCAAGCTCTTTCTTTCTTGTATCTGTTATAACTGCTCTTGCATTTTTTTAATTCATTTTGGGTTGTTAAATAGTTGACTTAGTCAATAAAGTATTATAGTTCACTAATATATTTTTGATTTGTGCAAGGTCTTATATTGCTGCAAATTTTCTTGATAATGGATAAATAATGGTTTTGATTAATGAAATAACAATAATTAGTACTTGTTTAGTGAAGTAACAATAATCAGCATCCGTATTTTGATACAAATATATACAATTTGGCATGGACTTGAGCGTTTGTTCACTATACATGTCTTGTATCTGTATTGAGTCCTTCAAAATTCCCTTCTTGCTGCAGGATTAATAGTGCCTTTTCTTTTCTTATCCATAACTATGGGATTCGTGCAGACAAGTCTCTCTTAATTTATTGGTTTGAAGGCACTCGTGAAAGTTTAGGAAGCTAATTTGATATTTGAAGGGATTTAATTAACTTTAGTGCATTGGTATTTTCACATTCATCATATTTGGCCTATTCTTTTGCTAGTGAAGTCGTTCAAATTGACAAGCATTATAAATTGAAAGAAAACTCTCACACCTAGTTGGTTTATATAATTACAAATTTAAGCAATATAAATATGAGATGGCAACAAAGGTGGGTCCTTTCAAGGAACCATGCCGACGAAGCAACATTTTCTAAATATTAACTGTTTCAAAAAATATGAAATAGTGGGGTACACTCTTTACATGTTGCTGCAGATTCATCTGAATTCACTTATTGACAGGACTTACGAGATAATTGATCAAAGTTATATGAAGAATGTAAGGCATATGGATTTTAGACATGGTGTTTATCACCAAGTCTGCTGAACTACTTGTTGTGAGATTGGTGACTCTGGTTATGGTGTTTGCACATATAGAGTGTCTCAAGGCCTGATTAAAGGCTCTTATTGCAATTTATTTTGAGCTTTGATCAGGCATCCAAGGCTTTTAATATTGTGGTCGTGGGTTCGAGCCTTTGGTTAGATGCCAATTATTTAGTGGTTATATTCAGTTAGAGTGTACTTTCCTATGGTGAACTTTTCATTTTGTTATTTAAATAGTTAACTTTCCTTTTTGTTATTTTAGTTAGAGTTGTAATGAGAGTGGACGATGGCATATGGAAAGGGGGAAGAAAAGGAAAGGATTCTTATTATACTACTTATAAATACCCCTAGGGTTCCTACCTGGGGTGTTAATTTCCTGAGAATTATTTCGTTGTTTCTTTTTATTCTCTCTCACCTCTTTTTTGGTTGATTCAGAGTTTGTGGATGGGCGTATGAGATCTATATCCTTAGAATGACCATCCAAAGTAGGGATGCAAATGGGTTAGGTTGGGTTGGATCGTATCGGGTCATGAGTGACCTCGACCCGACTTGAATTCTTGTTTGGGTCTTAATGTTGGACTCAGACCTAACCCATTAGAAGATCGGGTCGGCTCGGTCAGGTCCGCGACTAAAGTTTTTGACCCAATAGATTATTCAAGTCAGGTCAGGTCAGGTCCGTGTATAACCTGATCCCAACCTATGTAGATAAGCTCCTTCTCTTAGTCATCTGCATATAATGGTTAAAATATTTCAGTTGCTAGATGATGGAGGACCACTGCAGGGAGAATAGGGAAGGAAGAGGAAGAAGAAAAGAGAAGGAAGAGGAAGAAAGGGAGGCTAATTATTATTCAATTCTTTAATGCCCTAATTCTTGAGAGGGGTGGCCTTTATATAGGCCTTACATCAGGTCAATCAATTGACTATATTACCAAACTTGGGCCCTTACAAATTGGACCTTACATCATATCAATTAAACACTTACTAATATTGGACCATTAAACCAACTGATCACACCCAAAATTGGACCTTTATAATTAGGTCTTACATTGATCAATTGATCTAATCACTTGACTCAACAACTAACCAAATCGACTCAAGCAATGACAAAAGCAACTAATAATGCAATAAATTATAAATGACGCAGACTGAAATGGATCCACTCCGGGGCCTGACTCAAACTGGTGGCTCAAGATCATCTCCTAGCCATAATGATGTCAATCCCTGGTGCGAACGCGAGCGAATGGCTCTGATGGCTATGTCATCTAAAAGAACGGCTCTTATGTCCCCATCAACTTCTTTCAGGTGGGAAAAACTCGACTTCGTCGAGTGCAGGTTTGGCCGGCTGTCGTACTGCTTCAGAAGGTCAGGGTCAAGGCGCTGCAACTTAGCTCTCGAAATCCATATTACGTCAGACTCTGGTCGGCTTTTTGATGGGGGCTCACGGTCCAAAGCCCCTCACCATGCCTTTTTTCTCGCGCTCCTTACGTGTGCCTTCAAAAAATGCTGATGATGGACCGATTGTAGGCAATGCCGGTGGAATAACTCAATATAAAGATCAACAATGAAAGCAAACTGAATTTTATTCCACTAAATGGAAGAACAAATAACAAGAACAATGAAAGCAAAAGAAATCTAGCAAGGGATTGAAGAAATCTCTTTCTAGCCCAATCTAGTGGAGATTGATTTATCGACCACTAGCCCAAGTCCTAAAACACAAGATCTAAGGACTGCAATCTATTGAAGGCCTAACCCCTCAATAGTTCAAGTCTAAGGTCTAACTCCTAGACCGAAATCGGCACAATGCCGCCCAAGCCTTATGGCCGAAGAACTCTCAATAGTGAGAAACTAGACTTAACTCATGGGATCATAGGATCATAGGATTCCCTGCAATGGCCCTTTACAACTCTATTTATAGGCTAAGACCCTAGACAAAACTAAGTAACCCTCCTAACCATGGCAAATTATCTTTTTATGGATCCAAGGCCTTTCCACCGTCGATTGGCATGAGATCAATGCTGAAAATCATCCAAGAAGAGGTCCAACCGCTGATGTTGACTTGGTCCTTGGCCATTGAATGGAGGATGATGGAAGGCTGGATTTGCTCGGGTCGCGCGGGCTGGGCGTACGGGACTGTGTTCCGGTTGACTGGGTTGCGTGTCCCAGCTGGAAGAGTCTCAGTCCGGGGGGGACTGGGACTGGGCGCGCGGCATGGGCGCATGGAACACGTCTCGATTGACTGGGTCACGCGTCTCGGCTGCGAGAGTCCCAGTTTGGGAGGACTGGGACTTGGGTGCGTGGCCGCCAGCCGGCGCGCGTGGCGGGCGGGGCTTGGCCGCGGCAGGACTTGGCTGTGGCAAGGCTTTGGCGGGGCTGCGCGCACGGCGGGCTCGGCCAAGGTTGGGCATGCTCAACCGAGGCTTGGGCACGCATGGGCGCGCGGTTGGCTCGGCCGAGGTTGGGCGTGCTCGGCCGAGGCTTGGCATGCATGGGCGCAGTGTGTGCGGCACGGGCATGGTCTCGGCCGACCATGAATGTGCTTGGCCAAATGAAGGGGCTTGGCCAAGGCTTTCCAAGCAAAATAGTTGGCCTTGGCTTGACCCTCCGTTGGCCTCCTTATGGCCCGATATCCTTCTTGGTTGGCGGCGCTTGCGGAGGTCCTCAACAAAACCCCTTTCTTGAAAAATATCCCCTAAGGATATGCTCTGAGTGTCGTCGAACACCTTCATTGGCCTTCCGTGTAGTTTTTGTTTTCGGTATGCCGCCCCAATAGATCAACCGTCGCCAAGTCTTCAACCCTTCCCCATAGGAAGAGTGCTTTGCTTGGGTGCGAAGCCACCTAGGATGTCCGCCCACTTGACTATTGTGGAAGTGCCTAAACATGTCCCTGTTGAAGTTAGGAATTATAGGCACATGGACATACCGCATGTAGAAGGTCAGCCCTTCTCGGTCATGGTCGCAAATCTGCAACTTGCTGCCGCTAAGGGTTGCACCAAAATAATCTTCCATCTCTTCGGCTATCCCTTGATTCAAAGTCCCCGCATCAGCCATCCCATGTTGCTTGGCTTCTTCACGGCTTGCTGCTGCAGATTCTGTTGCAGCATCCTCCTCTTTGTTGCAATCATTCGGCAAGAATGCTTGGCCGGTCTCTTGATGCTTAGATTCATCGCTGCTGCCATCTGCATCTTCAGCGCCGCTCAATGTTGCATCAATAGGTTCTGTTGTGGCCACCTGTAGTAGATCTGAATTTGCGGATGCAGTTGGCTCGGTTTGGTTGGCCATTCCTTCATGGTTGGTTGCTTCAGATTCAGTTGTAGCACGCAGTTTATTGCAACAATTTGCTTCAGCATCATCCGCTTTGCTATAGTCGGTTCCAGCATCAAGTTCTTTGTTGCTGTCATCAAGTAGGAACACTTGGCCACCCTCTGAATTTTCTGGTTCGCTGCTGCTGTCCGCAGAACTTTCAGCAACTTCGGTTTCTTCTTCATCATAGTACCCCCTATGTCTCTCACTATACTGGTCTCCTTTTAACCATCTTTTTAACACAACTCTTCGACCCTCTATTCTTCGTCCTCTCCCCATGTTCTTCCTCATATTTTTTCGCCTGTTTTGCCTCTTGTTATGCCTAATGTCATCATCATCATCACTCTCGCTTTCATACCATACTTAGTCCTACCGTGAGGCATGCGACCTAGGGACTTCTCTATGAGTTCTCCTACGTTCCTTCTCTCTTTCCCATCCACCTATTCTCTTTTCTAATCTCTCTATCTTCTCACTTCTTTCTCTCCTTATTTTAGCCAT
Source organism: Phoenix dactylifera (assembly GCF_051530095.1). NCBI lineage: Eukaryota > Viridiplantae > Streptophyta > Magnoliopsida > Arecales > Arecaceae > Phoenix > Phoenix dactylifera. The sequence continues at coordinate 54,988 of NC_143191.1, forward strand.
GTTCATTGCCAACGTATTAGACAAAGTTTCCAATGCCCGGTTAAGGATGGCCGAACTAACTTCAAGGGCCTCCAACCTCCTATCCTGAATATGGGAACTTCTAGGGGACTCCATCCCTTCTAACCCTCTGATTTAGGACTCTAAAACTCTGAGACAACAGCCCCTCAAACTCCCAAAAATCAGAACTCAACAAGCCCAAACAACTTGCTGTGTACCAAAATTTCTGGACTGCAGAAAATTCCTGCGGCACTCCACAAACTTTAGCAGCAAATATCAACTTCAAAACAGAACCAAATCACCCCACAAAGAGGCCTATACCAGCAACTAATAACCTCTGAAACTCTCAAAAAAAAAATCACAATCAAAGCTTCAGAAAACCCTGCTCTTAACAACCCAAACAAACACCTTCCTGCAGAATTTTTCTGCAACACAGAAACTTTCTAAATCAGTCCCCAAACCCCCTACGGTTGTCACCCAAAGGATGAACCAACCCACCTGATTTGTACACCACTCAATCAACCTCCGATAGGGGTTTTACAAAAATAAAAACAGAAACTTCAAATCTCCCAATCGAATACAAATTCAAGCCCAATATAAGATGCAGAATTTTTATGAACTTCACCAATAATCTTGATAAAAACTATGATCTGATTTTTAACTTCAGATCTAAAAGAATATGCAATGAAAACTCAAATCTGGAAGATCGGTATTCAAGCGTTATCTCCTTGAAGGATTATCTCAATGAAAGCACCAATTGATGGGAGCTCACGATCCAAAGCCTCTCACCATGCTCTTTTCCTCGCGCTCCTTGCGTGCACCTTCAAAAAACGTTGATGATGGACCGATTGTAGGCAACGCCGGTGGAATAACTCCATATAAAGATCAACAATGAAAGCAAACTGAATTTTATTCCACTAAATTGAAGAACAAATAACAAGAACAATGAAAGCAAAAAAAATCTAGCAAAGGATTGAAGAGATCCCTTTCTAGCCCAATCTAGTGGAGATTGATTTATCAACCACTACCCCAAGTCCTAGAGCACAAGATCTAAGGACCGAAATCTATTGAAGGCCTAACCACTCAATAGCCCAAGTCTAAGGCCTAACCCCTAGACTGAAATCGGCACAATGCCACCCAAGCCTTACGGCCGAAGAACTCTCAACAATGAGAAACAAGACTCAACTCATGGGATCATAGGATCATAGGATTCCCTACAATGGCCCCTTACAACACTATTTATAGGCTAAGACCCTAGACAAAACTAAGTAACCCTCCTAAACATGGCAAATTGTCTTTCCATGGATCCAAGGCCTTTCCACCGTTGATTGGCATGAGATCAATGGCTGAAAATCATCCAAGAAGAGGTCCTCCCGCAGCTGATGTTGACTTGGTCCTTGGCCGTTGAATGGAGGATGATGGAAGGCTGGATTTGCTCGGGTTGCGCAGGCTGGGCGCATGGGATGCGTGTCCCGATTGACCAAGTCGCACGTCTCGGCTGGAAGAGTCCCAGTTCGGGAGGGACTGGGGCTGGGCGCACGGCCTGGGCGCATGGGACGCGTGTTCTGGTGTTGGCCTGTGGAGTTTTGCGGTTCCAAACCCCGCGCCAAGGTTCAGGTTGGAAGTTGATGTTGGGACCGACTTGAAGTGGATAACGCGCTTTCTTCTTGCTGCCTTTGGAACCACGCCTATGCTATTCCAATGTAGGTGCCGGCAGTGGAAAAGAATCAAGTGTTTGGGCTTAATTTTGAAAAGAAAATTGACTCTATTCCAATAAGCAACGAATTACAAGGACTCTTGGCAAGATGAGGGACCTTGCTTTGCCTAAAACAATCTAAGGGGAGTTAATTTACCCCACCCTAGCCCAAGCCTCGCGGCCGAAATTTCCACCTAGGGGACCTAAGGAATAACCCTTGACAAATGACAATTCAAAGCTAAATCAAGATGCCGTCCAAGGGCCCTAATGGTTTCTTTATATAGGCCTAATGCCTTGGCTTATTTGCGGAATGAATTTAAAAGATAAAAAGATTTTAAGTTAGCCGCAAGGGGGTCTAACTAAGTTTGGCCCCCTTCGGCCATGTGCTAAGACGCATGTGATGCGTCGCCCGGTTGGCAGGGGGCGTGTCCCGTGCGAATGCCGCCACTTGTCCACGATTGGCCTGATTTGGAATTTTTGTTGGTTGGCCGGATAGACTCTCGGGACGCACTTCTTGGTTATTCGAGACGCGGATCCAGCTGCTTGCTCTCCCGCGGATTAATGACTTGGCATTCTGCCCTCCATCCATCTTGTGGCCTGATGCATCTTGGCCGCCTACGTCTTCGCTCGCCAAATCTCTATGGAAGAGCCCGCGGGCTCCTTTAATTTTGCCTATGATCCTTGTTTGGCCCTACGCTTGTGCTTGGATTTCTGCCATGTGTCTCGGCCTGCTATCCTTGGCCGAGCGCTGCCTTGCAGGGCCTTACCTTGTTTGCTGTCGCGTGCGGATGGTTGTCGCTTGTCCTTTGGCCAAGTCTTTGGCTCGGCCGACGGTGGCTTTTCTTGTTTGGCCTTAAGGCATGCATGCGCTGGCTGGTCCGGGTTCAATGTGCGCGGGCTTGGACTGATTGTGCTGTCATTGTCTTGGCTCGACCCATGCGCTGGCTCTGGACCCGATGGGCTTGAATGCACTTGGCCAAATGCAGTCTCGACCGAGCCTTGCGCTTGCTGTCCTTTCTGTGCGTGCGCGCTTAGGTGCACGCACATGGGCTGGTGCCCCTCGTTGTCGCCCATGTCCATGCCCACTTCTGGCATGCGTGCAACCCACTGTTGCACGTGTGCCGGGTGCTGGCGAGGCATAGGATTGCGGCCTGGCAGTGCACTGGCTCCTCCTGGCCTTGGTGAGGTTCTTGCGCGCCATGCGGGCGCAAAGCGCCGGGCACGCGCTGGTGCGCGTGGCGTCAGGTCGGCCAAATGCTTGGGTGTTGGCCGGCCCGGCTGCAGCTCGTGCGCGTGGAGGTTTGCGCGTGGCTGCGCGGAGGGCCGCACGCTGCTGGGCGTCGGGCGCACACAGACGGCCGTGCGCGGGCTGTGGCACGTGCGGAGGGCAGTGCGCGGTGGCCGCGTGTGGGTTGGTGGGCGCACAGGGGTCTGCGTGCCAGCTGCTGTGCGCGTGGAGGGCCGCGCGCCTGCGGTGCACGTGGTTGGCCGCATGTGGGGGCCGCACGTGGCTGTGGCCGAGCGAGCGCATGATTGGCCGCGTGCTGCTATGGTTGGCTCTAAACCTCGCATGGGCGCTGGGTAGGGCCTACGCGGGGCTGAGCCGACTGTCGGCGTGGTTGGCCACTGCTTAGGCAAGCCTCCAAGCAGTGGATTTGGCCCGCTGATTGGTCTTGGCCATTTCTTCTGGACTTTGGCTTGGCAGGGCTCTTGTGCGGCGTGGCCGTCTAAGGTCCGTAACATTCCCCTATCTTGGAGAGCACCCTTGTCCTCAAGGGTGAAGTCTGGGTATCTTCTCATGATCTCATCATAATCTTCCCATGTTGCTTCTTCTTGAGGAACACCCCGCCAATGTATAAGGACTTGCCAAATCGGTCTTTGTCTCCTACCTCTTCTCCAAATTCTGTAGTTAAGAGCTTCTCTCGGTTGAAGGAGAAGGCGGCCTTCTTCATCAAATGTAGGTAACTCTCTTTCAATCAAGGTGGGATCTCCTATCCTTTCTTTTAACCAAGAAATATGGAATACCGGATGGAGTTGAGAATTGGGAGGTAACTCCAAGCGATATGCCACATCCCTAATTCGCTCTAGGATCTTGTATGGCCCATAATACTTCTTTGATAATTTGAAACTAAATTTCTTTCTAAGGGCCTTTTGCTTTCTGGGACTGATTTTCAAATAAACATATTGCCCAGGTTTGAAAGTTACCTCTCTATGTCGTTTGTCATGGTACCTCTTCATGCTTTGTTGGGCCTTCTGGAGCTCTCTTTTGGCGTTGGCCAGCAGCTCATCTCTGGCGATCAATTGTTGCTCCACTTCGTGAGTCCGAGCCGTGCCTGGTTCATAGGTTGTCATTGTTGGTGGAGGCCGGCCGTAGATTAGCTGATAAGGACTTGTTTTGATGGCCGAATGATAGGAGGTGTTGTACTAATACTCGGCCCATACCAAGTATTCCTCCCATAATGTTTGCTGGCTGTGGTAGAAACATCGAAGATATTGCTCCAAGGTTTGGTTGACAACTTCTGTTTGCCCGTCTGTTTGGGGGTGGTATGATGAGCTAGCTTTGAGTTTGGTGCCTTGAAGGGAAAACATCTCTTTCCAAAAGTCACTTAGAAAAATGCGGTCACGGTCAGAGATGATGGACCTTGGGATGCCATGCAGTTGGACAACAACTTCCATGAAGGCTTTGGCTATGGACTTAGCAATGTAAGGGTGTTTGAGGCTTATGAAATGGGCATACTTGCTAAGCTAGTCGACTACCACCAAAATGACTTCATACCCATGGCTTTTGGGAAAGCCTTCCACGAAATCCATGGACAGGTCCTCCCAAATCATTTCGGGTATTGGAAGGGGTTGTAAAAGTCCTGGGGGTGCCTTAGGGTCATACTTTATGGATTGGCATACATTACATTGGGTCACCATCTTTTTTACTTCTGCTTTCAATCCCTCCCGAAAGAAAAAATGTTTAATTCGAACATATGTGCGAAACCACCCGGAATGTCCTCTCTCCTTACTACCATGGAAGTGGTCTAGTATGTCTTTCTCTAAGTTTGGAATATTAGGAACATAGACATACCCTTTGTAGAAGATGAGTCCATCACGGATCTTGAAGTTGGCCACTCTATCTGCAGCGGCTTCTATCTTTTCTATGATCTCTTGAACCCCAACATCCAACTTGACGGCTTCTCGGATCCGATCCCAGATCCTCCAGTCGGCGCTGCTGATGGCTTGGCAAGTGGACTCCCCTTCGGTTGCTGGAAATTCTGCAGGTTGGGCTGCCAAGGTTTGCTTGTTCTCCTCGGTTTGTTGTGCAACATCTTGGCTGGTTGATGTGGTTGCTGCTGTTGCAGAAATTTCTGCAGCAGCTCAAAATCACCTAAAGATTGGCTGGTTGCATCGGTGGCCCTTTTCCCACTTCACGCCGCACTTGTAACATAGGCCTTTGTCAAAGTATTTTTGGAGTTCTTCACGGGATAATTTTCTTCTTGGGGCTGCGGTTTGGAGGTACTTGCGGCTGCATGTTGGGATTTGGATGGCAAGGTTTTGTAGTCTTTGCGGTTGGAGATCTCCTTGGCCGGTTGCCGATCGTTGTAGCCACTTTGGTGAAGTATCTCTGCCATCTCATCGCGTCTTATAGGCGCGTGGGCTGCTTGAGCTTTAGTTCTTTGGCTAACCAAGGTTTGAGCCCATCAATGAAGGTGCCGAGCCAGTCTTCCTCAGACCAACCATCCACCATCGTTTGTAGTTGGCAGAAGTCACCAATATAATTCTGCACCTTGCCTTCTTGTTTCAATTTGGCCAATTGGCCGTGGTGATTTATGGTTGGTGACGGTCCCCATTGATTCATAAACTCTTGCACAAAAATCGTCCACCCCAAGTAATTCCCTTTCTTCTCAAAAATATTCTTTAGCCACCACCACCTATTGGCTCTCCCCTCAGATGGTAGCTTGCCAAGGTAATTCTTTCCTCCTGAGGGATCTCATGGACATGAAAATATTGCTCGACTTTATCGAGCCATTCATATGGATCTCCTCCACCAAAGGATGGGAACTCTATTTTTGGTTTTCGGATCCCCCTCTCATGTGGACCCGAAACCCTAACCTCATCATCATGGTCAACCTGATCTCCTCTCCTTTCCTCTTGAACTCTTCGGCCATGAGGCCTCCAAGGGTGAGGACTCCTTCCGAGTTCACTCTCTTCTTCATACATCCTTCTAGGCCGATCCTCCATTAGGATGCCATCGGCCCATCTATCTGCTACATCATCACCACTTTCAATTCTTCCTCCTCTTCTTCTAGTTTCTCTCTTTTTGCTTCCTCCTTCACTCACATCACTTCCTTTTTCTGCAAATCTCCTCTCTATCCTCTTTATGTTGGCATTCCCTTCTCTCCTCATGGTGGCCAAGGTGGTCATCACATGTTCTAACACCCGGCTGATTTCTGCATTGTTATTCTCCATAACTTTAAGGAGCCTTTGCTGGCTAATCGATTCACTACCCGACTTCATGAGATTCCTACCCAAAAACACAACCAAACCGGTCCTCTTGTGGCCGTCACCCAAAGGATGAGCTGGCCCTCCTTTTATGAGAAGGTTCCACCACAAAATCACCTTAAGGGTTGTACAAATAGGAATGAATACAAGATTTAGATCTCTCAACCCAAAAGAGGTCTTGATGATCTATGTGTTCCCGAAAAGGTTGTAGTTGGGGAAGGCGTACAAGGTATTGCTAGTAGCCTCCTTTTATGCGACCCCTAATATATCCTACAACCAATCTGTTGGGTCAAATAATCCTGGGTACTACCAGTAGCCTTTCCGTTGGACTATTCCTGGATTGAACACAATAGACACAAGAGAGCTCTTTTCCCTTACAAGAAAAATCTCTCACACTATTAAGACAATGAAATAAACCCCTTTACAATCAGATCTCACAAGTAGAAGCAAGTAATTTTAGATCTGATTTTCAGATCTCAATACATAAACAATGCAAAGTATAGATCTGAAAGATAGAGCGTTACCACTTGAGATCGTTCTTTCGTGGATTTGGACTGCAGCCGATCACCCGACGATCTCCCTTGAAGTGTCTCAATGAAAGCACCAGCGTTGGCCCGCGGGGCTTTGCGGTCCCAAACCCCGCACCAAGGTTCAGGTTGGAAGGTGATGTTGGGACCGACTTGAAGTGGGTAACACGCTTTCTTCTTGCTGCCTTTGGAACCACACCTATGCTATTCCAATATAGGTGCCGGTGGTGGAAAAGAATCAAGTGTTGGGGCTTAATTTTGAAAAGAAAATTGATTCTATTCCAATAAGCAACGAATTACAAGGACTCTTGGCAAGATCAGGAAGGAACCTTGCTTTGCCTAAAACAATTTAAGGGGAGTTGATTTACCCCACCCTAGCTTAAGCCTTGCGGCCGAAATTCCCACCTAAGGGACCTAAGAAATAACCCTTGACAAATGATAATTCAAAGCTAAATCAAGATGCCGTCCAAGGGCCCTAATGGCTCCTTTATATAGGCCTAATGCCTTGGCTTATTTGCGGAATGAATTCAAAAGATAAAAAGATTCTAAGTTAGCCGCAAGGGGGTCTAACTAAGTTTGGCCCCTTTCGGCCATGTGCTGAAATCCTTTGGACGCACGGGATGTGTCGCCCGATTGGTTGAGGCACGTTGATGGAGGGTAGCTTTCGGCCCGGAAGCCTCCACACCACTCTATGTTCCGTGCTCCTTGTGCGCACCTCGAAGATGGATGATTTGGGTCGATGCGGATAACGCCGGAAGGTGTTCGGATATTCTAAGTGATGGTGGGAATCAAGGCAAGGGGCGGGTCTACTGGTTGCAGCTTGGCCCGACCCTTGGCTTGAAGAAAAACAACCGATGACACAAGTAGAAAGCTCAAATTATGTAGAGGAACGCTTAACAGTTGATTTAATTCCCAGTGACAAGGTTACAACACTCTAGTGGAACTATGATTGGTCCTCACTAGCCCAAGTCTTAGAACATGCTCTAAGACCGAAGACACTAAGGCAAAAACCTTCCCAAGCCCTTAGGCTGAAATACAAGTGGACTCACTAAGACAAAAAGATGTTCTCCCAAGCTCCCTCAATACATATTTATAGGCTCTTCAAGAGGGGTCAAAACACTCAAAGGAAGGTGGCTAGTAGGTAGCATAGGCTGGCCAAGGCCTAGGTTGTCAAAGGCTGTCAAAGGCTGGCCAAGGCTGGCCAAGACCATTGGCTGGCCTGCTGGGGCGTGGCAGGGCCTTGGCAGGCATGCTGGGCGCGACAGAGCCTTGGCTGGGGCGCTGCAGGACCTTGGCCAGGGCACTGGGGCGTGGCAGGGCCTTGGGCAGGGGCGCTGGGGCGCGGCCAGGCCTCGGGCAGGGCGCTGGGGCACGGAAGGGGGCCTGGCGTGCGCGGCGTGCCATTGGTCGGGCGGCCGCGGTGACTGGCGCGCGACAGTCTGGCGCGGGTCCTGGCGAGGTTCGCTTGGCCGAACCTCGCCCGGGCGGACTGGGCGCGGGCGCGCAGGCGGGCGCCTGGGCGTGCTGGCGGTCTGGCGAGGTTCGCTGGGCTGAACCTCGCCCGTGCGGACTGGGCGCGGGCGCCTGGGCGCGGAGGCGGGCTGGCGGGCGCGCGACACTGTAGCTAGCGAGGTTCGGCGCCCAGAACCTCGTCCGACATACTGTAGCTGGCGAGGTTCGGCGCCCAGAACCTCGTCCGACATACTGTAGCTGGCGAGGTTCGGCAGCCAGAACCTCGCTCGGCACACTGTAGCTGGCGAGGTTCTTTGGCTTGAACCTCGCCGCAGCTATGCAATGTTGCAGGATTTGGCCGCGGCAAGCATGCAGTGAGCTCAATCGAGGTTGGGCATGCTCGGCCGAGGCTTGGACATGTGTGCGGCGTGCTCGGCCAAGGTTTGGCGTGCTTGGCCGTGGCTTGGCATGCATGGTATGGGCCGGCCATGGGTGTGCTTGGCCGAATGAAAGCTTTGGTCAAGGCTCTCCAAGTAATGTAGTTGGCATCTTTATGGCTCGATGTCTTTCTTGGTTGGCGGCGTTTGCGAGGGTCTTCAACACTCCCCCTCTCTTGAATATCCTTGTCCTCAAGGATAAAATGTGGATACCTCCGGATTATCTCCTTGTAGTCTTCCCAAGTGGCTTCTTCTCTTGGTATTCCTTTCCATTGGATCAACACTTGCCATTTCTTTCTTCTTTCTCTCCCTTTCCTCCATATACGATACTTGATAGCCTCCTCGGGTTGTAACAATAGTCTTCCTTCTTCATCAATGGTGGGTAGGTCTTGCTTGATCAATGAAGGATCACCCACCACTTTCTTGAGTAATGATACATGGAAGACTGGGTGTAGTAGAGAAGCGGTGGGTAGATCCAACCGATATGCAACTTCTCCAATCTTCTCCAATATTTTGAAAGGCCCATAATACCTTTGAGAGAGTTTGCAGTTGAAATTCTTCTTGAGGGACTTTTGAGTGTAAGGTTGCAACTTCAAATATACTAAGTTCCCCGGGTGGAAAGTTACCTCTCTTCGGTTTTTGTCATGATATCTCTTCATCCTTTCTTGGGCCTTCTTGAGCTCCTTTGCATTGGCTACGGCTTCATCTCTTTCGGTCAATGCTTGCTCTACTTCTTCACTTCTTGCCGTTCCCCTTTCATGTCGGTGTAAACCCGGAGGGGGTCTTCCATAGACTAGTTCAAAGGGGGTTGTTTTGATTGAAGCTTGGTAGGTAGAATTATACCAATATTCGGCCCATACATGAAACCTTTCCCACTTGGCTTGTTGATTATGACAAAAGCACTTTAAATATTGCTCAAGGGTTCGGTTTACTACCTCCGTTTGTCCATCCGTTTGTGGGTGGTATGATGAACTTGCCTTCAATGTGGTCCCTTGAAGTGTGAATAACTCCTTTCAAAATGTGCTCATGAAGACTCTATCCCGGTCGGAGACTATGCTCTTTGGAATGCCATGAAGCTTGACCACCGACTCCACAAATGTAAGAGCAACCGATTTGGCCGTGTAAGGATGCTTGATGGGAATGAAGTGAGCATACTTACTAAGCCGATCCACCACCACAAAGATGACTTCCACTCCTTTGCTAGTTGGCAATCCTTCCACGAAGTCCATCGAAATGTCTTTCCAAATCATGTTTGGGATGGGTAGTGGTTGTAGAAGCTCCATTGGTGCCCTTGGATCATATTTAATTTTTTGGCAAGTCTCACACTCGGCCACCAATGCTTTGACTTCGGTCTTGAGTCCTTCCCAATAAAAAAATTGCTTCACTCGGACGTAGGTTCAAAGCCACCCGGAGTGTCCTTTGCTATTATGGAAGTGATCAAGAATGCTTGCTCTCAAGTTGGGGGCATTTGGCACATAGACATACCTCTTGTAGAAAATTAGTCCCTCTTTAAGCTTGTAGTTGGCCACTCCTTCGGATGAGGCTTCAATCTTTTCAATGATCTCCATGGCCCGAGCATCAAGCTTGTTAGCTTCCTTGATTTGGTCCCATATTTGCCATTCAATCCCACTAAGAGCCATGGAAGTTGGCTCTTCTCCTTCGGCCATCAATAGCATAGGACTTTCTTTCTTAAGAGTGCATCCGCCACCTTGTTTTCCTTTTTCGGTTGATATACAATGTCATATTCGAAGCCAAGGAGTTTGACTAAGAACTTTTGTTGTTCCGGGGTCACAATCTTTTGCTCTAAAAGATGCCTTAATGCTTGTTGATCGGTGACAATGGTGAACTTTTTACCAAGCAAATAAGGCCTCCATACCTTGACGGCGTGCACCAATGCTAATAGTTCCCTTGCATATGTTCCCCAAGCCTTCTTCATGGGTCCCAAGGCTTTTGAAAGAAAGGCTAAGGGTCTCTTTTGTTGCACAAGGACCGCTCCGATGCCATCTCCACTTGCATCGGTGTAGACTTTGAAGGGAATAGAGAAATCCGGAAGTGCTAGGACCGGTGTTTGAGTCATGGCCCTCTTCAAGTTGTCAAATGCTTCTCTTGACTCCGGAGTCCATTCGAATTCACCCTTCTTCAACATGGAGGTTAGAGGTTTTGCAATTAAGCCATAGTTCTTCACAAACCTCCGATAGTACTCGGTCAATCCCAAGAAACCTCTAAGAGCTAAAATGTTCTTGGGTAGAGGCCAATCTACCATAGCCTCAATCTTCCTTTGGTCTACCTTCACACCTTCTCCCGAGATGATGTGCCCCAAATACTCTAACTCCAGTTGGGCAAAGGCACATCTGGAAGGCTTGATGTAGAAGTGGTGCTTCTCCAAGATGGATAACACAACTTCCAAATGCTTGACATGCTCTTCCATAGAGTGGGAGTAGACCAAGATATCATCAAAGAACACTAACATGAACTTCCTCAAGTAAGGCCGGAATACCTCGTTCATGGTAGCTTGAAATGTGGAGGGGGCATTGCAAAGTCCAAACGGCATGACAAGATACTCATAGTGGCCCGAGTGTGTCCGGAACGCCCTCTTGTGGATGTCCTCCTCCTTCATTCGAATTTGGTGGTACCCCGCCCTTAAATCAAGTTTGGTGAAGACCGTTGCACCATGTAGTTCATCAAGCATCTCATCCACCGTGGAAATGGGGAATCGATCCTTGATCGTTGCTTCATTCAAGGCCTGGTAGTCGGTGCAAAATCTCCACGTGCCATCCTTCTTCTTCACAAGTAGAACCGGAGATGAGAAGGGACTTGTGCTATGGCGGATCAACCCTTGCTTCAACATCTCCTCCACTTGTCTCTTTATCTCTCCCTTTTGAAAATGGGCATACCGGTAGGGTGGAACATTCACCGGCATGGCTTCATTCTTCAATCTTATAGGATGATCAAAGCTTCTTGGAGGTGGGACAGATGTAGGTACCTTCATGACATCATAGTGAGCCTCCAACAAGCTCCGGATCTTTGGAGGGATGCCCTCCAATTCATCTTCTTTCTTGCCCTCTTCTTGGTGTTGGCCGGTCATCACAATGGCATAGCAAGAAGCCCCTCTTTTGCATAGCTTTTCTATCATGTTGGCTTCACAAGACCGCACCTCTTTGTTGCTTATGGCGGTCCACTTCTTCTTTTGGCCTCCAAGCTTGAACTCCATAGTCATGGTGCTATAGTCGGTTACCACCTTCCCCAAGCTCTTGAGCCAAGCATTGCCCAACACCACATCCAAGCCGACTAGTTGAATATGTAGGTCGGCCTTGACCCTTACTCCTTGGACATTCATGCGAACATCTCTTACCACCTCTTGACATTTGAGCTTCTCCCCACTAGCAACCTTTACTTCAAAGGGCTCCACGGCCGCCCCTCTCAATCCAACCTTCTTCACTATTCCGGAGTTGATAAAATTATGGGAAGAACCACTATGTACCAAGAGTGATACCTCATATTTGCCCACCCATGCCATCAAACGCATGGTGGACGGTCTTTGTGCTCCGGACATGGCATGCAAGGATAGCTCGGCCTCCTCCCCTTCCGGGCTAAAATCATCTCCATGGTCTTGCTCCTCCTCATCTTCATCCTCCGAAGCATCCGAAGTAGCCGCCTCCTTCTCGGAGCCCACATCTAGAAGGAAAGCTTGGCCGGTTTTGCATTGATGGCCCCGGCCCCACTTGTCACCACATTTGAAGCATAGCCCCTTCTTGATATAATCTTGGAGCTCATCTCTAGAAAGCTTCTTGACATGTTGAGGCCGCTCCTTGTTTTTCTTCACTTCTTCTTTCTCCTTCCAAGGCCCTCTTGGTGGTAATGAAGTAGAGGCCTTGTTGTTGAAGCTTTCCTTGGACACTTTCCTCTCCATGCCATAGCTTTGGTCTAAGATCTCGGCCATCCTCATAGCTTCTTGTAATCTTGCCGGTTGCTTTAACTTCAACTCCTTGGCAAGCCAAGGCTTCAAGCCATCAAGAAAAGTACCCAACAATGCTTCTTCCGACCATCCACTCACCATGGTTTGTAGAAGCTGGAACTCATCAGTATATGCTTGCACTCTTCCTTCTTGCTTTAGCTTGGCAAGTTGTCCATGATGATTTACAACGGGCGAGGGCCCCCATTGTGACATGAACTCCTTCACGAAGGCCGTCCAACCAAGCCGCTTGCCATCTTTCTCATATAGGTCACGGATCCACCTCCACCACCGGCTAGCTCTTCCCTCAAGATGAAAGCTAGCTAATGTGACCCGATCCCTTCTTGGTACTTCATAAACATCAAAATATTGCTCGGCTTTGTCCATCCACTCATAGGGATCACCACCGCCGAACTTGGGAAAGTCAATCTTCGGTTTTCTTAGCCCTCTATCTTGATGTCTTGGGCCCCTAGCATCATCTTCATCATAGTCTTCATTCCTCCTTCTCCTTTCCATGAAGTTCCTCCGGCCTATAGGCCTTCGGTCATGGAATGGATCTTCCTCGGGTTCACTCCCCTCTTCACTTGGCAAGCCAAGGCTTCAAGCCATCAAGAAAAGTACCCAACAATGCTTCTTCCGACCATCCACTCACCATGGTTTGTAGAAGCTGGAACTCATCAGTATATGCTTGCATTCTTCCTTCTTGCTTTAGCTTGGCAAGTTGTCCATGATGATTTACAACGGGAGAGGGCCCCCATTGTGACATGAACTCCTTCACGAAGGCCGTCCAACCAAGCCGCTTGCCATCTTTCTCATATAGGTCACGGATCCACCTCCACCACCGGCTAGCTCTTCCCTCAAGATGAAAGCTAGCTAATGTGACCCGATCCCTTCTTGGTACTTCATAAACATCAAAATATTGCTCGGCTTTGTCCATCCACTCATAGGGATCACCACCGCCGAACTTGGGAAAGTCAATCTTCGGTTTTCTTAGCCCTCTATCTTGATGTCTTGGGCCCCTAGCATCATCTTCATCATAGTCTTCATTCCTCCTTCTCCCTTCCATGAAGTTCCTCCGGCCTATAGGCCTTCGGTCATGGAATGGATCTTCCTCGGGTTCACTCCCCTCTTCACTATGGCTAGGTCCCTCTTCTCCTATCCACCTCTCAATTTCTATTCCCCGGGCTTCAATTCTTCCTCCTGTCCTCCGAGGCCTTCGGTGATCTAACTCCTCCGTTCGGTTAGCCCGTAGGCTTCCCGCATCACTCCTCTCATCCTTCCATGATCCCGCCGTGAGGCATGCGACTATGGCTCCTCATCATTTGATCTTTTATACTCTCGCTCTCTTTTTCTCCAATCCTCCTCATTCATCCCGGCTAGGGTATTGGATAGATTTTCTAGGGTTCGATTTTGGCTTTCAAGGGTTCGGTTTAGGTGGGCCGAACCCCCTCCAATGCCTCTAGCCGAGCATGGTGAGAATTTGAATTAGCTCCCAACTCCATTGTTTTGCTTCTAACAAATGCACCTCCAAACCTCCTTTGGTCGTCACCCAAAGGATGAACCGACCCTCCTTATATATGTTTTGAAAGGTACACCACTCAATCACCTCCAATTACAACAATGGTTTACAACAAATAAGCCTCACAACCCGAGAGAAACGTGTTGTTGCTCTACTTGCTCCCTACCCGGTGTAGTTAGGAGGGCACGAGGTACTACCAGTAGCCTCCCTCTTGTGCCGTCTCTCTATACCCTAATACCAAATAGTTGGGTCAAATAGTGCCGGGTACTACCAGTAGCCTCCCCGTTGGCACCATCCCTATGATGAGCAAAATAGAAAACAAACCGTTCTCTTTACAAAAAAATGTTCTCACTCCCTTTTGCAAGCAAGGAATTTAAAGTGCTGAAATTTAAGTACTACTTGCAAGTAAAGTACTTCTAGCTTACCTTTCCACACTCACAACAAGAAAGTCTAAGTGCAAGTAGTAGGAATGTTAAAGCTCACTTCTAAGCATGCGAGAATGTAGTGCTCCTTAATCCCAACCCGAATCGAAAATTTCTTGGGTTCAAAGGCGTTACCTCTTTGGAGAGACCTCCTTTGGAAGTCTCTCAATGAAAGCACCAATGATGGAGGGTAGTTTTCGGCCCGGAAGCCTCCACACCACTCTATGTTCCGTGCTCCTTGTGCGCACCTCGAAGATGGATGATTTGGGCCGATGCGGGTAACGCCGGAAGGTGTTCGGATATTCTAAGTGATGGTGGGAATCAAGACAAGGGGCGGATCTACTGATTGCAGCTTGGCCCGACACTTGGCTTGAAGAAAAACAACCGATGACACAGGTGGAAAGCTCAAATTATGTAGAGGAACGCTTAACGGTTGATTTAATTCCCAAAGACAAGGTTACAACACTCTAGTGGAACTATGTTTGGTCCTCACTAGCCCAAGTCTTAGAACATGCTCTAAGACCGAAGACACTAAGGCAAAAGCCTTCCCAAGCCCTTAGGCCGAAATACAAGTGGACTTACTAAGACAAAAAGATGTTCTCCCAAGCTCCCTTAATACATATTTATAGGCTCTTCAAGAGGGGTCAAAACACTCAAAGGAAGGTGGCTAGTAGGTGGCATAGGCCGGCCAAGGCTTGGCCTAGGTTGCCTAAGGCTTGGCCTAGGTTGGCCAAGGCCTAGGCTGTCAAAGGCTGGCCAAGGTGATGGAGACCTCAGTCCGCCGAGCACCAATCCGGAGCAAGTGGCTGAGCCCAACCTCGACCAAATCCAAGAAACAGCCAGTATCCACTGCTTGGAGGTCTGCCCAAGCAGTGGACAGCAGGTGGCTCAACCCTGCGCAGGCCATGCCCAACGCCCGCGCGAGGTTCTGGGCCGACCACAGCAGCCGCACGCGGCCATCCGCGCGCCCAGCTCGCAACAGCCGCGCGCAGTGCCCTGCGCGCGCCCACAGCAGCGCGCAGGCCACGGCGCGCCCGTCCAGTCCTCGCGCGGCCGACCGCGCGCACACCAGCCACAGCAGGCGCGCGGCCCTCCGCTCGCGTCCCAGCAGCGCGCGCCCCTGCGCGCGCTAGCCCTGCAGCGCGCGCCCCTGCTCGCGCCCAGCCTTCAGCTGGGCCGGCCAACGCCCCAGCGCCAGGCCGACCCGAACCTCGCCATGATAGGGCCTAGACGAGGTTCTGGCACCAAAACCTCGCCATAACCAAAGTGGCCCGGTGCACTGCCAGGACACCAGCCCACGCCGCGCCAGCATCCAGCACACGCACAGCACCCGGCTGCACGCATGCCACTGAAGGGCATGGACATGGGTGATGTCCAAGGGCACCAGCCCGTGCGCACGCACCTAAGCACGCGCGCACAAAAGAAGAAGACCCGAGTGCGACAAGTCCAAAGTCCGGCCACCCGTCCGAGTGGCCGAGCTCAATCCAAGCAAGCGGGTCAAGGGCGACAGCCAAGTCTTAGCCCGCGCACATTGCGCCCAAGACAGCCAAGGGTGGGCCAAGCAAGCGCCCAACATTTGGCATATGTGCGCCCAACAAATAAGGCAAGGATCTGGCCGAAGTCCAAGTGGCGCCCGACCGAGCACTGCAGTCATCAAGACAAGTGCGCCCGGCCTGAAGCAGCAGGCCAAGACACATGGCAGCGCATCCAACAGAAGCGCCCAGCATTGCGCCCAGCCATAACCAGGAGGAGCACATGGCAGCACGCCCAGCAGAAGCGCCCAACAAGGCGCGCGGCCATAATTGGCCGCGCCACATGATAGCAACCCCAGCAGCGGCGCCCAAGCAACCGCCCGGCCAAATCCCATGTGCGCCAAGGCAGAATCAAAGGGGGAGCCCGCAGGCTTTCTTATAGAGATTTGGCGAGCAGATTCATGGGCAGCCAAGATGCAGCAGGCCGCCAAATTGATGGCCAGCAGAATGCCATGTCAAGAATCCGCGTGAAGAGGCAACAAGCACAAGGCACAACTTCAGCCCGACAGCAAGCCAAGGATTCAAGCCACAGCGGACACATGGCGACCGGTGCAAGCATCAACATGAAGACCTTCCTTAGTAGGTTGGAATTCAAATTCAAACCGAAGCCGGCCAAGCAACTCATGCAACACATGGCTAAATTAATTTGAATTCAAATTCAAATGAATTCAGCCGAAGTAGGAAGATATTTGAATTTTGAAGGTATTCCGCCAATGAGGCATTAGGCCTATAAGAAGAGGCCATTAGGGTCGAGCCAAGCATCCATCTTTTATCATATTTTGAGTCATTGTAAAGGGTTATCCCTTAGGTTCCTTAAGGGTCATTCGGCCGAAAGGCTTGGGCTAAGGTGGAGAACATCACTCCCCTTAGATTGTTCATAGGATAGGCATGGACCCTTCTTGTCCCTTGGCCAACTATTCCTTGTAATTCCGTTGTCCTCTTGGAATTGAATCTCAGTTTTTTCCCCACATCATTGATTCATATCCCTTGTCGAATCCCTTGTGTGGACTAGCATAGGTAAGGGCCAAAGGCAACAAGAAGAGCGGTGTTACCCACAAGTCGGTCCCAAGGCATAAGCCAATCGAACCAACACTTCATCCTTTGGGCGATTGGGCCGGGGATCGGGACCGCAAGTCCCCGGGTACCCAACTCTGGTGCTTTCATTGAGAGAATTCTTCAAGGAGATCGTCGGGAGCTCGACTAGTTGAGACCCATAGAAGGTCGATCTCAAGAGGTAACGCATTCTCTTTCGGATCTACATTGTTCATTGAAGTTCTTATGAGGTCTGAAAATTAGATCTATATTCTTCATTGTGTATGTGTGAGATCTAATTTGGGGTTAGTAAGTTTATCTTGTGGTGAGAGAGTTTCTTGTAAAAGAGACCAGATTGTTTTTCACTTGGCTCACAACTAGGAACTTTGCCATACGGAGAGGCTACTGGTAGTACCCGGCAATATGCAGCTCAACTATTCGGTGCTAGAGAACTAAAAGGCCGGCACGGATGAGGCTACTGGTAGTAACTCGTGTCGCAACCGCTCTACACGGGGTAGGGAGCAAGGGAATTAACAAGACGAATCTCGTGGGTTGAGTGCTTAAAAAATTCTGTATTTTTACTATCCTTGTACAACCCGCAAGGGTATTTGCAATTGCTTTGTAACACTACTCATTGGAGGGCTGGATCATCCTTTGGGTGATGGCCGTAGGAGGTTTGGAGTGGTTTTCACGTGGGAAAAAAATAGAAGAGTTGTAATGGAGTCGGGTGAAGATTCTAACAACCAAAAGTTGATGGAAGCCATAGAAGGGAGTAGTGCTAGGTTAGGCAATGTCTTGGAGAATGTAATGGAGACATTGGCCGCCATGAGGAGGGAGAGCAATTCTAATGCCGAGAGGTTAGAAAGAAGATATGGAGAAAAGGAGAGTAATGGTAGTGATGGTCTTCAAAATGAGAGAAGAAGAAGAGGAAGGAGAGAACAAGTATTTGAAAGATGGGCCGATGGTATCCAAGAGGATCGGCCAAGAGAGTATGAAGGGGAGGAGAGTGAGCCCCAAAGAAGTCCTCTACATTGAAGGCCTTATGACCGGAGAGATCGGGAGGAAAGGAGAAGAAAGGGGAAGATGATGATGATGTTAGGGTTTTGGATCATCATGAAAGGATCCGAAAACCGAAGATTGATTTTCCTACATTTGGAGAAGGTGATCCATATGAATGGTTAGACAAAGTGGAGCAATACTTCCTAGTATATGAAAGCCCTAGAGAAGAGAAGGTGACCTTAGCTAGCTATCACTTAGAGAGGAGAGCCAATAGGTGGTGGAGGTGGCTAAGAAGCATCTATGCTAGGGAAGGGAATAGGTTGGGATGGACGGAGTTTGTAGATGAGTTCTTGAAACAATGGGGACCATCTCCAACCATCAATCATCATGGCCAATTGGCCAAATTGAGGCAAGAAGGCAAAGCGCAAGACTACATCGACCAATTCCGCCAACTTCAAACAATGGTGGAAGGGTAGTCCGAAGAAGCACTCCTTGGCACTTTTGTTGATGGGCTCAAGTCATGGCTTTCCAAGGAGATCAAGCTCAAGCAACCCACACGCCTTCAAGATGCATTGAGGATGGCTGAAATCCTAGACCAAAGTGGTTTCCATGACCGGCGGCCAAACAAAGAACCATCCAACCGCAAGGATTCCAATCCCTTACGAATGAAGCCTCAAAATTCTGCAACAACTCCCTCCAAACCACAGCAACATGAAGTTAAAAAGCTCAACCGAGAGGAGTTGCAAGAGTACATCAAGAAAGGCCTATGCTTCAAGTGGGGTTCCAAGTGGGAGAAAGGCCACAAATGCAAGCCCGATCAATCCTTCGCCATCCACCTTGTGAGCAGCGAAGACGAGGCCGATGAAGGAGCTACATCATCCTCCGAAGGTAGCACCATTGATGAAGAGAACCATGAAGCCGAAGCCACTAGATCCGCTCACGAAAATGCCGAAGTTTTCTTGCATGCACTATCCGGAGTACAACGCCCATCTACTATGAGGATGATGGCATGGATCGGAAGACATGAGGTGTCCCTTCTTGTTGACAACGGGTCCTCTCATAACTTCATCAATCCGGATGCATTATATAGAATTGGACTCAAGGGGGCAGCCACCGAACCCTTTGATGTGAAGGTTGCAAGTGGTGAACGACTACAATGCCAAGAAATTGTAAAGGATGTTCGGCTTAATGTCCAAGGAGTCCGCATTGTGGCTGATCTACATGTTCTACAACTATTTGGCCTAGATGTGGTTCTAGGCAACGCATGGCTTCGAAGTGTGGGAAAGGTAGTCACCGACTACAAAACCATGACAATAAAGTTCAAAATCGGCACCAAGAAGAAGGTTTGGACAGCACTTCATCCCAAGGAGGTCCGGCCTTGTGAGGCCAACATGCTAGAAAGGCTATGCCGTGGGGGAGCTTTATGCCTTGCCGTGGTTATGGCCAACCAAGGAGGGGCTGCGGGGGGACCTCAACCGCAGCCAATTGAAGACATGAGTGACCTTCCACTTCAAGTGCGCCAATTCCTTGAAGCACACCAAAGAGTCTTAGAGATGCCGACCAATCTTCCACCTCAACGTCCTTTTGATCATCCAATCCGGCTCAAGGATAAAAGCAAGCCCATCAATGTACCACCTTACCGGTATGCTCAATTCCAAAAGGGTGAAACCGAAAGGCAAGTTGAAGAGATGATGAAGCAAAGGTTGATCCGCCCAAGTACAAGCCCGTTTTCTTCCCCGGTTCTCTTGGTAAGGAAGAAGGACGGATCTTGGAGGTTTTGCACGGATTACCGAGCCTTGAATGAAGCCACAATCAAGGATCGTTTTTCTATACCCACGGTGGATGAAATGTTGGACGAACTCCATGGTGCAAAATACTTCACAAGATTGGATCTAAGAGCCGGCTACCATCAAATTAGAATGAGGAAGGAAGACATCCACAAGACAGCCTTCCGCACCCATTCCGGCCACTATGAGTACCTCGTCATGCCCTTTGGCCTATGCAACGCACCATCAACCTTTCAAGCGGCCATGAACAAGGTATTCAAGCTTCACCTCCGGAAATTTGTGATTGTTTTCTTTGACGACATATTAGTCTACTCAAAGTCCATGGAGGAACATATGAAGCATTTAGATCTAGTCATGAGTATCTTGGAAGAACACAACTTCTACATCAAAGCTTCCAAGTGCGCCTTCATGCAAGAAGAACTTGAATATCTTGGGCACATTGTTTCCGGCCAAGGCGTGAGAGTGGATCCAAGCAAGATAGAGGCCATGACCGATTGGCCTTTGCCCAAGGATATTTCGGCTTTGAGGGGATTCCTAGGCCTCACCGGCTACTATAGAAGATTTGTGAGGGATTACGACCTCATTGCCAAGCCCCTTACCAACATGCTTAAGAAAGATGGGTTTGAGTGGACTTCAGCCGCAAAGCAAGCATTTGAAGATCTTAAGAGAGCCATGACTTAAACTCCGGTGCTTGCTCTTCCAAACTTCAACCAACCATTCCAAGTCTACACGGATGCAAGCAATGAAGGTATTGGTGCGGTCCTAGCACAAGACTAGAGGCCTTTGACCTATATTTCTAAAGCCCTCGGACCCCAAAAGAAGGCATGGAGTACCTACGCTCGGGAGTGCTAGCCGTGGTCCATGCGGTCAAGATTTGGAGGCCATACTTGCTTGGGAGGCGCTTCACCATCGTGACCGATCAACAAGCTCTTCGGCATCTCCTCACACAAAAGATTGTTACTCAGGATTAGCAAAAATTCCTGGTAAAACTTTTTGGCTTTGAATATGATATCATTTACCAACTAGGAAAGGAAAACAAGGTGGCGGATGCGTTGTCACGCAAAGAAGGAAGTCCCGTCCTTGCTGCTACCCTTGAGGACAAGGGTATTCTCCAAGGAGGGGGGAATGATGGAGACCTTAGTCCGCCGAGCACCAATCCGGAGCAAGTGGCCGAGCCCAACCTCGACCAAATCCAAGAAGCAGCCAATATCCACTGCTTGGAGATCTGCCTAAGCAGTGGACAGTAGCCGGCTCAACCCCGCGCAGGCCATGCCCAACGCCCGTGCGAGGTTCTGGGCCAACCACAGCAGCCGCGCGCGGCCATCCGTGCGCCCAGCTTGCAGCAGCCGCGCGCAGTGCCCTGCGCGCGCCCACAGCAGCGCGCAGGCCGCGGCGCGCCCATCCAGTCCTCGCGCGGCCGACCACGCGCACACCAGCCACAGCAGGCGCGCGGCCCTCCGCGCGCGCCAGCCCAGCAGCACGCGCCTCTGCGCGCGCTAGCCTTGCAGCGCGCGCCCCTGCGAGCGCTCGAGCCCCTGCGTGCGACAGCCTTCAGCCGGGCCGGCCAACGCCCCAGCGCCAGGCTGCCCCGAACCTCGCCATGACAGGGCCCAGATGAGGTTCTAGCACCAGAACCTCGCCACAGCCAAAGTGGCCCGGTGCACTGCCAGGACACCAGCCCACGCCGCGCCAGCATCCAGCACACGCGCAGCACCTGGCTACACGCATGCCACTGAAGGGCATGGACATGGGTGATGTCCAAGGGCACCAGCCCGTGCGCACGCACCTAAGCACGCGCGCACAAAAGAAGACCCGAGCGCGACAAGTCCAAAGTCCGGCCAGCCGACCGAGTGGCCGAGCTCAATCCAAGCAAGCGGGTCAAGGGCGACAGCCAAGTCCAAGCCCGCGCACATTGCGACCAAGACAGCTAAGGGTGGGCCAAGCAAGCGCCCAACATTTGGCACATGTGCGCCCAACAAATAAGGCAAGGATCTGGCCGAAGTCCAAGTGGCGCCCGACCGAGCACTGCAGCCATCAAGACAAGTGCGCCTGGTTTGAAGCAGCAGGCCAAGACACATGGCAGCGCATCCAACAGAAGCGCCCAGCATTGCGCCCAGCCATAACCAGGAGGAGCACATGGCAGCACGCCTAGCAGAAGCGCCCAACAAGGCGCGCGGCCATAATTGGCCGCGCCACATGACAGCAACCCCAGCAGCGGCGCCCAAGCAACCGCTCGGCCAAATCCCATGTGCGCCAAGGCAGAATCAAAGGGGGAGCCCGCAGGCTTTCTTATAGAGATTTGGCGAGCAGATTCATGGGCAGCCAAGATGCAGCAGGCCGCCAAATTGATGGCCAGCAGAATGCCATGTCAAGAATCCGCGTGAAGAGGCAACAAGCACAAGGCACAACTTCAGCCCGACAGCAAGCCAAGGATTCAAGCCACAGCGGACACATGGCGACCGGTGCAAGCATCAACATGAAGACCTTCCTTAGTAGGTTGGAATTCAAATTCAAATCGAAGCCGGCCAAGCAACTCATGCAACACATGGCTAAATTAATTTGAATTCAAATTCAAATGAATTCAGCCGAAGTAGGAAGATATTTGAATTTTGAAGGTATTCCGCCAATGAGGCATTAGGCCTATAAGAAGAGGCCATTAGGGTCGAGCCAAGCATCCATCTTTTATCATATTTTGAGTCATTGTAAAGGGTTATCCCTTAGGTTCCTTAAGGGTCATTCGGCCGAAAGGCTTGGGCTAAGGTGGAGAACATCACTCCCCTTAGATTGTTCTTAGGATAGGCAAGGACCCTTCTTGTCCCTTGGCCAACTATTCCTTGTAATTCCGTTGTCCTCTTGGAATTGAATCTCAATTTTTCCTCACATCATTGATTCATATCCCTTGCCGAATTTCTTGTGTGGACTAGTATAGGTAAGGGCCAAAGGCAACAAGAAGAGCGGCGTTACCGACAAGTCGGTCCCAAGGCATAAGCCAACCAAACCAACACTTCATCCTTTGGGCGATTGGGCCGGGGATCGGGACCGCAAGTCCTCGGGTACCCAACACAAGGGCTGGCCAAGACCATTGGCGGGGCGTGGCAGGGCCTTGGCAGGCTGGCTGGGGCGCTGCAGGGCCTTGGCCAGGGCGTTGGGGCGCTGCAGGGGCGCGGCCAGGCCTTGGGCAAGGCGCTGGGGCGCGGCCAGGCCTTGGGCAAGGCGCTGGGGCGCGGCCAGGCCTTGGGCAGGGCGCTGGGGCCCGGCAGGGCCTTGGGCGGGGCGCTGGCAGGGGCGCGGCAGGGGGCCTGGCGCGCGCGGCGTGCCGTTGGTCGGGCGGCCGCGGTGACTGGCGCGCGGCAGAGTCTGGCGCGGGTCCTGGCGAGGTTCGCTGGGCCGAACCTCGCCCGGCGGACTGGGCGCGGGCGCGCGGGCGCCTGGGCGCGCAGGCGGGCACGCGGCACTGTAGCTGGCGAGGTTTGGCGCCCAGAACCTCGTCCGGCACACTGTAGCTGACGAGGTTCGGTAGCTAGAACCTCGCTCGGCACACTGTGCTGGCTAGGTTCTTTGGCCTGAACCTCGCCGCAGCCATGCAATGTTGCAGGATTTGGCCGCGGCAAGCACGCGGTGAGCTCGGCCGGGGTTGGGCATGCTCGGCCGAGGCTTGGATATGTGTGCGGCGTGCTCGGCCAAGGTTGGGCATGCTTGGTCGGGGCTTGGCATGCATGGTATGGGCCGGCCATGGGTGTGCTTGGCCGAATGAAAGCTTTGGCCAAGGCTCTCCAAGTAATGTAGTTGGCCTCCGTTGGCCTCTTTATGGCTCGATGTTTTTCTTAGTTGGCGGCGTTTGCGGGGGTCCTCAACACACGTGTCCCGTGCGGATGCCGCTACTTATCCGCGGTTGGCCTAATTTGGGATTTTTGTTGGTTGGCCGGATAGACTCCCGGGACTCGCTTCCTGGTTATTCGGGACGCGGATCCAGCTGCTTTCTCTCCCGCGGATTGGTGACTTGGCATTCTGTCCTCCATCCATCTTGCGGCTTGATGCATCTTGGCTGCCCACGTCTTCGCTCGCCAAATCTCTATGGAAGAGCCTGCGGGCTCCTTTGATTCTGTGCGTGATCCTTCTTTGTTTGGCCCTGCGCTTGTGCTTGGATTTCTGCCATATGTCTCGACCTGCTATTCTTGGCCAAGCGCTGCCTTGCAGGGCCTTACCTTGTTTACTGTCGCGCGCAGATGGTTGCCACTTGTCCCTTGGCCAGGCCTTTGGCTCGACCGACGGTGGCTTTCCTTGTTTGGCCTTAGGACGCGCATGCGCTAGCT
This sequence comes from Phoenix dactylifera, assembly GCF_051530095.1. Classification (NCBI taxonomy): domain Eukaryota; kingdom Viridiplantae; phylum Streptophyta; class Magnoliopsida; order Arecales; family Arecaceae; genus Phoenix; species Phoenix dactylifera. Next base: position 79,141 of record NC_143191.1, read on the forward strand.
GGTCCGGGTTCAATGTGCGCGGGCTTGGACTGATTGTGCTGTCATTGGTTTGGCTCGACCAGTGTGTTGGCTCTGGACTCGATTGGCTTGAATGCGCTCGGCCGAATGCAGTTTCATCCGTGCCTTGCGCTTGCTGCCCCTTCTGTGCGCGCGCGTTCAGGTGCTCGCGCATGGGCTGGTGCCCCTCGTTGCTGCCCAAGTGCATGCCCCTCCTGGCCTTGGCGAGGTTCGGGCGCGCCATGCAGGCATGGGCGCATTGTGCGGCGTGGCCGTCTGGGGTACGTAACACCTGGTTGACCGGTCGCGCATCCCGGCTGGGAGAGTCCCAGTCCGGGTGGGATTGGGACTTGGTCGCGTGGCCGCCAGTAGGCGTGCGCGGTCACTGTAGCTAGCGAGGTTCTTGCGACCGAACCTCGCTGCACTGTCACAGGCGAGCACGCGCGGGCGGGTTGGCCAACGCGCGGTCACTGTAGCTGGCGAGGTCCTTGCGACCGAACCTCGCTGCACTATAGCAGGCGAGGTCCTTGCAACTGAACCTCCCCGCACTGTAGCAGGCGGGCGTGCGGTCACTGTAGCTGGCGAGGTTCTTGCGGCCGAACCCCGCCACATTGTAGCAGGCGGACTTAGCCACGACAAGGCTTTGGCGGGGCTGCGCGTGCGGGGGCTCGGCCAAGGCTGGGCGTGCTCGACCGAGGCTTGGGTAGGCATGGGCGCGCGGTTGGCTCGGCCGAGGTTGGGCGTGCTCGACCGAGGCTTGGCATGCATGGGCGCGGTGTGCGGCACGGGCATAGTCTCGGCCGACCATAGATGTGCTTAGCCAAATGAAGGGGCTTGGCCAAGGCTTTCCAAGCAAAATAGTTGGCCTTGGCTTGACCCTTCGATGTCCTCCTTGGTTGGCAGCGCTTGTGGGGGTCCTCAACAATTTTCCGCCGTACAACATAACGTTGGTATCCACAGTTTCTAGTTGACATAACCTGCTTATCTAATATATATTCTATTTGCTCTCTGCATGCATGAAATTTTGGTGGCGGCGGCTCAACAACAGATAACGGGTCAGGGTTATCATTAGGGAAAGATGTGTCAACAAAGAGGTCGGAAGGAATAATTGCTGTCTTTTTATAAGGGATTAAATCTTTAATATTAAATATCACACTAATTCCCTAGTCATCAGGAAGATCAACAATATATGCATTCGAACTAATTTTCTTTAAGACTTTTAATGGGCTCGCACTACGAGCTTATAGTTTCTTGAACGTTCGAAAATCGTTCAGGCCTGATTCTTACCATAACATAATCTCCTGCACTTAGCTCTTTATAACGTTTGTGCGAATCAACAAGGAATTTATATTTGAAGTTATTAGAGTAAACGCGATTGCTGATTTTTTGATGTAATGAATGTAGATACGATGCAAATGAATGTGCAGACTAAAACACTCTATGCTGATGAGACATGGAAATCATGTCTATAGGCTACCTAAGTTTGTAACCATGCACCACTTCAAATGGATTCATGCCTATGGACTTGTTGATCGAACTGTTATATGCAAACTCAGTTGTTGGTAACACGAAATCTCAGATCCTAGCATGTTCGCCTACCAGACATCTCAACAGGTTTCCAAGGCTACGGTTGACAACTTTAGTCTGGCCATTGGTTTGAGGATGGTAGGCAGAGGAAAATTTTAGTTTGGTGCCCTTCATGTACTAAAAGATTTTCCAAAAGTAGCTCATGAATTTAATGTCCCTATCATACACAATAGATTTAGGAAGGCCATGGAGTCTAACGACTTCATCAAAATAAAGTTTGGCAATTCTATCGATATCGGAAGTCTTAAAACAGAAAAGAAAGTGAGCCATTTTTGAGAAACGGTCCACGACCACAAAAATAAAATTTTGCCTGGTGGAAGTACGAGGAAGTTCTAACACGAAATCCATACTAACATCTTGCCATGGACACTCAGGAACAGGTAGCGGATTGTACAGACTAGTGTTCTGTTTACGTTGTTTAGCTAGATGACAGGTACGACACCGACTGACAATTTTAGCCACGTCTCTCTTGAGACTCGGCCAAAAGAAACGACTCCACCATTTCAATGGTCTTGTTTCGCCCAAAATATTCAGAAAGTTCTTTAGCATGTATTTTCTATACTAAGAAATCTCTCACTGATGTTCGAGGGATACACAATTGATTGGATCAAAAGAGAATCATTTTGCAGAAAAAAATCGTTCTGCTCTCGATCCACCCTGTCACGCAGGGTCAGGTATATTTGTCTAAAGTCAAGATAGGAGACATATTGTTCCCTGATCCTTCCAAAACCTATTACTTTCGTGTTCATCGCGGAGAGGAGGAAGATCCGTCGGCTGAGCGCGTCAGCAGCTTTATTCTCAACTCCAGCCTTGTGCTTCAAGACAAAGGTATAAGCTTGGAGAAACTCGACCCATCAGCCATGCCTATGGTTTAGTTTCTTTTGGGAGTTGAGATATTTTAATGCTTCGTGGTCTGAATATAAGACAAACTCTTGCGGTAGGAAATAGTGTCGCCAATGTCGCAAGGCTTGCACTACTGCATAGAATTTTTTATCATAGGTGGATTAACATAACCTACTGTTGTTTAATTTTTCACTGAATAATGCGACAGGATGACCTTCTTGGCTTAACACGCCACCTATACCAACTCTAGAGGCGTCACATGCAACCTCAAATACCTCCGTGAAATCAGGGAGGTGCAAGACAGGAGCTTCTATCATCCTTTTTTTAATTTCGTTAAACGCTTGGGATGCAGATTTTTTCCACATAAAGTCTTCTTTCTTCAGGCAATCTATGATAAGAGACATTATCAAATTAAAACTCCTAATGAAGCGACGGTAGAAAGTGGCCAACCCATAAAAAATACGTACTTAATATAGAGACTTGGGCTCGGGCCAATCTATTATCGCGCTTACCTTCTCAGGATCAACAGAGACACTCTTAGAAGATACAATGAACTCTAAGAAAGTAACATGATTGGTCAAAAAGGCACATTTCTTGGGATTTGCAAAGAAATTTCTTTCTTTTCTAAGGACATCACAAACTTGCCTTAGATGTGTGAGATGGAGCTCCTAAGTTCGGCTGTATATGAGGATGTTGTTAAAGTACACAATAACAAATTTGTTCAGAAAATGTCTAAATATTTGAGTCATCACCCTCATAAAAGTACTGGGACCGTTGGTTAATCCGAACGGCATGACTAACCATTCGTGGAGTCCATCTTTCGTTTTGAAGGCAGTCTTCCATTCATCCCCAGGATGAATCCGGATCTGGTGGTACCCACTCTTCAGATCGATCTTGGAAAAGATCGTAACACCAGGCATAGAATCTAAGAGGTCGTCCAGCTTGGGGATGGAAAAGCGATACTTAATCGTGATTTTGTTGATGGTACAGCTATCAACACATCCTCCAAGAGCCATTTTTCTTGGGGGTGAGGAGTGCAGGCACGGCACATGGACGTAGGCTCTCGTGAATATATCCTCTTGTGAGGAGTTCGTCAACTTAACGTTTTAGTTTAGCGTGTTCATTTGAGTTGAGCCTATGATAAGGAAGGTTGGATAGGGATGCTTCGAGAACTAAATCAATTGCGTGCTGGATCTCACGCATTGGAAAAATGCATCCGGAAGATCATCAGACAAGACGGAATGAAACTCCTTTAGAAGGGAAGCTACTGCAGGAGAATGCTCAAAGGTGAACTCCACATTGATAATTTTAGCCACAAGTGCAAACATAAGTGTCTGGCTCTCGATATCTTTCATTACCATTTTTGAAGTAATGATGTGAAGTGGCTTGCTTTTACCTGGGTCATAATTCTTCTTTTCAGGGGCAGACTCTCTAGGAAGTATTGGGTTCAGTCTAATTTTTTTATCCTGAAAAATAAAACTACACGAGTTTGAACGTCCATAAAGTGTGACGTCCATATCGTATAGCCAAGGTATTTCTAAGATGACTTACATGCATCGGAATGCTGTCACACCAAATTTCGTCCTTATAAGATAAGAATTGAATAGGGACGAGGCATCTTTCCGATCCAGAGATGGATGTATTATCCACCCATGCTACTTTGTACGGGCGGGGATGGGGCTCAGACTTCAACTTGAGGTGGGAGACAACTCCGGAAGCGATGTCGTTGATGCAACTCCCGCTATCGAAAAGGATTTTGCAAGTTTTTTCATTGATCTTAACAAGAGTGTAGAATAGGGAGGTTCAGCGCCAATCTTGTTCGGTCTTAGTCTGGGCGAGGGTGCACCTAACCACATGAAGCCTAGGGTCTTGGTTATGCGGGTCATAGGTTTCCTCTCGTGAATCGTTCTGGACAAATTCTAATCTGGTTGGTTCATTTCCAAAGTCTTCTACATAATCTTCGATGTTTGGTTCATAGACTTCTTTGACAAATTCAGCCTCTTGGTTTCCAGCTTCTGGTTCGTTAGGTCTTAGCAGTACATTGGGATGCTATGTGGCCAAACTTTTGACACAGGAAACATTGGGTTTGGCATCGAGAAGGAGGGTTGGGACCTAATATTCCTTTTTCTTTATCATTTGAAGGGTTCGGGATAGGCATCGGGGATGTCCTAGCTGGTGCTTGGATAGGGCCGGGCTGATTAGGAGGATTGGGAAGTGGTCTGAGTTGTGGGAGATAGTTTTGGGTAGGTCGGACTTCTGAGGTCATTAGTCGAGGGTCAATACGCCTCACCACGGGTGTCCTTAAGAAACTATCCACATCTTGAGCCAACTAGTATGCTTGGCCAAGAGTGGTAATCTTTTGTAGGATGACTTCCTTCTGGATTTCCTTGCGAAGCCCTGCCTGAAACCTTAAAAGAGTGACAGTCTCATCTTCTACTACACCGCACCTCTTATGAAACTTCTCAAATCGTGCGATGTAATCAGTAATAGCTGATGTCCCTTGAGTTAGTTTCTGCCACCTATCCATAAGGCGTTGTCGGTAAGAAAATAACAGATACTTTTCATTCAATTTCTTTTTCATATCCTCCTATGTGGTGATACGTCACCGAGGAAGCCTTTGGATATCGCGCATATGTTCAACATTATGCCAGTACCAATGAGCTTGCCCAATAAGCTTCATCTTGGTAAATCGCACCTTCCTATCATCGACATCTCATACCATTCAAAGTAGTTATCCATGCTCGCTCTCCAATCGAGATACATGCTTGGTTCGAGTTGACTGGCAAAGGTAGGGGCCTCTATTCTTACGGTACGTAATAGTCTCTCATCGAGTTCGCGTTGGCAATCGAAGGTGGTTGGTTCTTAGGAGGATGGGGAAAGACTACAGGTGGTACGACCAAACCGAATTCAGGTTGGGCTGCAACGGGGTTGGTGGTTCCGGGGTCCTAATGTTTCACATTAGCACACGGACCTCTCATTTAAATTCTTCATTATCAGCTCGCATGGCAGCGAACTGTTTTATGAGAAATTTCAGAGCTTCAGAATCCGTGGTAGCTAAGGGGACTTTGGGTTGAGTGGCTTGGTACTTCTTACCGCTATGGGTTGGCATGTAATGACAACACTATGTATGATGATGTGAGATGTAATGTCACTAATGGAACTCTAGTAAATATAATGATCCTAAAGTATGATTTTGATCTTAGCAAACTTTCATAGAATTAACTTAAAATTTAGATATTGCTGATTTTTACTCCGGTTATTCTTGAGTTAAGGTATGAAATTAATCAAGATAGGAAAATAGGTTGCAAACAAGTTTTACGGTTGTTTTAATCCTAAAGTAAATTGATCATTGAACGTTGAGAAACATCCTGTTGCTAGGGTGTGCTAACTGAATAACAAGATTTAATGATTGATAGGACGGATTTGAAAGTGGAGAAACCTATGTTCTGAATTTTGACAGCAAAGTAAGTTTCAAGAATATAGCTATCATGCAAGAGAACTATAACATAATTAAATGAACAAGCCCTAGAGAAGTAGGAACCTATTACCTGTCGGGAAGCAGACGACCAGAATCCTTCGCTCGTGGATTCTCAAGCATTGAAGAAGATGATGGACACAACACAGAAGAATCAGTGGGGCTGATTGCTGAATTCGAACTGATGCACGGTTGAGATGGACACCAAGGAGGGATGAACGACGGGAGGATGAAGCCGTGGAGGGAGTGCTGATTGGGCCGGTGTGGAGACGACATGATGGGTTGTGGACTTGAAAAGAGGGGCGGATTGTGGGTCTGTTGAAGAAGAGGGCCTGCTGGGTCTTGCATTGAAGAAAGGGTGAGCGGGCTGGTGCGGCTGGGCCTAGAAGGGCTGTAGGTTAGGAGGCTTGAGAAGGCCCAAACAGGTGGGGGTGTGAAGGGGGGCTTGAGGAAGACCATGGTGGGAGGGGGGAAAAAGGGGCGGGCTTAATGAAGAAGTGGGCCAGTGAGAAAAAAAAGGGGGGTGAAAGAGGGAAGGAGGCGGAGGGATGGTGGTGCTCAGCGGAAGGGAGAGCAGCGGGCGGCGATTAGGAAGAGGAGGTGGAGCGCGGCAGGACGGCGACGGCGGTGGCCGGCAGGGCGGGAGCGGGGAAGGAATGGGCGGCGCGGTGAGGCAGTGAAGCGGTGTCTCGGGCGGCCGTAAGGAAGAGGGGGCAGAGAGCGTTGCAGCGGCGATGGCGGCCAGTGGCGCGGAGGCAGCGAAGGGCGGCGGTAAGGAAGAGGAGGCAGAGGCGACCGGGAGGAGCGGCGCTTCAAGGGCGGCGATGGCTTGAGCGGTAGAGCTCAGGCGGCGACGGCTCGGGCGGTGTTCGGCGGGGAGGCATCGTGGTGGAAGCGGCGGAGGCCTCAGCGGTGCGGCGAAGATGTAGGCAGCGGGTAGTCGCGGAGAGGAAGATGAACATGTACTTTTTCCCTTTTTTTTAGTCGGCACGTGCGGTCACGTGCAGAGCCCCCCTTTTTTTCGAGACGGCACGTGCGGTCACGTGCGAACTAGCACGTGCGCCTGCGTGAGGCTAAGCACGTGCAAGTCACGTGCGGACTTCTTTTTTTTCGGATCCGGACTACCGGGTTGTGGGTTAACGGATTCAGTACTTTCCCGTTAATCAAATCTTCAACCTTCCGATGGGTTCAGGAGGGCGTGCCGATCCTCGCGGCGGTGGCTGTGGGGGAGGGCTGTGGCGGCGGAAAAGGGGAAGAGGTAGTGACGGAGAGGGGCGACGGTGTTCTTTCGGATTCGGCCACAGACGGTGGCAACAGGGTGCGGCCGAGGGCTTCCTTTGTCAAGCCAGGTGCGACGCGGTTGACACTAGGGCGGCGGGCTTCCGTGGGGTTGCGGCGACCTTCGGTGGCGAGCCGATGGTGAGGCGGTGCTGCGTGGCAGAGGCGGTGGCGGGCACGGGCGCGGTGACGGGTGGAGGAGAAACCGGTTAGGAGTTTTTCCCCTTTGGAAACTGATGAGGGGCTTTTCCCCTCTTTTCCCTCGTGTGAGGACCGAGAGATGAGAGAGAAAAGAAAAATAAAATTTATCTCTCTCTTTGCAACGTGCACTCGCGATGGCCTTCAACACGATCCAGCGTCCGCGGTGCGATGGTTCCAACAACAATCTCGTGCGGTAGGCGGGGAAAAAGAATCGGGGATGGCCCGTCCATAAACTGGATTTCGGAGCTTTAGCAACAGAGGCAAAGTCGGCCGGCTCTGATACCAAGCTGATGGAGGACCACTGCAGGAGAATAGGGAAGGAAGAGGAAGAAGAAAAGAGGAGGAAGAAGAAATGGAGGCTAATTATTATTCAATTCTTCAATGCCTTAATTTTTCAGAGGGGTGGCCTTTATATAGGCCTTACTTTAGGCCAATCAGTTGACTATATACCAAACTTGGGCCCTTATAAATTGGACCTTACATCACATCAATTAAGCACTTACTAACAAGGACCATTAAACCAACTGATCACACCCAAAATTGGATCTTTATAATTAGGTATTACATTGATCAATTGATTTAATCACTTGACTCAACAACTAACCAAATCGACTCAAGCAATGACAAAAGCAACTAATAATGCAATAAATGGACCCTGACTCAAACTGGTGCCTCAGGATCATCTTCTAGCCATAATGATATCAATCCCTAGTGCGAATGCGAGCGAATGGCTCTGATGGCTCAGTCATCTGAAAGAACGGCTCGATGTCCCCATCAGTTTGAGCCATAAAGAATTAGGGCATTCAATGAAAGGAAAAAAAACCCGTGGCTTGGCCGACTTCTCTTCCTCACGTTGGGCATGAGCTTCTTCTCCCTCTTCTTTCTCTTGCGTTTGCGTAACCTCTTCTTCTATTCTGGTTCTTTCCTTCAGCGGATCTTCTTCTCCATGGATCTTCATCTTCAGTGGATCTTCTTCCTCACCAAGGCGCCTCCATTAACAAGAAATCCTCGTCCAACAAGGATTTCTCCTAGTGCATGCTGCCGCCCCTACACCTTCAAGTGTGATCCTATTCCATTAAGGATTCCTTGGTCAATAAAGACTCCCACTTCATCACGCCTTCCCCCTCTTATTTCTTATCGTGAACCCACCCAAAAGAGGGATCCTTACTAGCAGCGCACCACAGCCTTACCAAGTTCAGATCTTCGCAAGCACAGAATGCGGACGCACGGGACACGCATCCAGGTCCAGCCACGACCCGCATCCCGGCCAGCTGGGACGCGCATCCCACCCATCACACATGGTCCTCTTTCTCGTCGCCTTTAGATCTGAACCTTCACCAGTTGAGCCTTCATTCAACCGTGTCCCAGCGGCAACCACGACCCTTACTCTCCTTCATGGCATCATCTTCCATCCAGATTCAGCAATCAGCCCCTGCTGATATTCTGCATGGCGTCCATCATCTTCTTCATCGCTTGAAAATTCACAAGCAAACGATTCTGGTTGTCTGTTTCACGACAGGTGAGGTTTCTACTTCTCTTGGACTTGTTTATTTAATTATATTCAAGTTTTCTTGCATGATAGCTATATTCTTGCAAACTTACGTTGCAGTCAAAATTTAGAACATAAATTCCTCCACTTTCAAACCCGTCTTATCAACCATTGAATTTTTTGTTTATTAAATTAGCACACCCTAGCAATGAGACGTTTCTCAACGTTTAATGATCAATATACTTAACGTTAGAATAACCGTAAAACTTGTTCGCAACCTATTTTCTTATCTTGATTGATTTCATACCTTAACTCAAAAAAACGGGAGTAAAAATCAGCAACACTTAGATTTTAAGTTACTTCTATGAAAAGTTGCTGAGATCTGAAATTATATTAGATTGCATGGGTAGGTTGTCCTGCATCATATTTGGTATCAGAGCCTAGGTTTGCTATGGTTCCATTATTGACATTGCATCTCACATCATCATACATAGTGTTGTCATTGCATGCCAACCCGTAGCGGTAAAGAGTATCAAGCCTCTCATCCTAAAATCCCCTTAGCTACCATAGATTCTGTCTGAAATTTCTCATGGATCAGTTCGCTGCCATGCGAGTTGAAAATGATGAATTTAAACAAGAGGTTTGTTAGCTAATGCGAAACATTAGGACCCCGGAACCGCCAACCCCCGTTGCAGCCCAATCTGAAATTGGTTTGACCGCACCACCTATGGTCATTCCCCATCTCCCTAGGAACCAACCACCTCCTAATCACCAACGCGATTTTGATGAAAGGCTAATGCGTACCGTAAGAATAGAGGCCCCTATCTTTGCTGGTCAACTCGAACCAAGCGTGTATCTCGATTAGAGAGTGGGCATAGACAACTACTTTGAGTGGTATGAAATGATCGATGATAGGAAGGTACGATTTGCCAAGATGAAGCTTATTGGCCAAGCTCACTGGTACTGGTATAATATTGAACATATGCGTGAGACCTAAAGGCTTTCTTGTATCAACACATGGGAGGATATGAAAGAGAAATTGAATGAAAAGTATCTGCCATTTTCTTACCGACAACGCCTTACGGATAGATGGTAGAAACTAACTCAAAGGACGTCAACTATCGCTGATTACATCGCACGATTCGAGGAGTTTCATATGAGGTGCGGTGTGGTAGAAGAGGAGACTGTCACCCTTTCTAGGTTTTGAGCAGGACTTCGCGAGGAGATTCAGAAAGAACTCATCCTATGAGAGATTACCACACTTAGCCAAGCATACCAGTTGGCTCAAGATGTAGATAGTTTCTTGAAGACACCTGTGGTGAGGCGTTTCGACCCTCGACCAATGCCCTCAGGAGCCCGACCTACCCAAAATTATCTTTTACAACCCATGCCGCTTCCTAATTCTTCTCATCAGCCCGACCCTATCCAAGCACTAACTAGAGCGTCCCCGATGCCTTTCTCAAACCCATCAATTGATAAGGAAAAAGGATTATTAGGTCCTAGTCCTCCTTGCAGGAACCAAACCCAATGTTTTAGGTGTCAAAACTTTGGCCACAACATCCTAATGTTCCGCTAAGACCTATCTGGTTAACGATTAATGAACCAAAAGCTGCAAACTAAGAGGCCGAATATGTCGAAGAAGTCTATAAGCCAAACATCGAGGATTATGTAGAGGACTTTGAAAATGAACCAACCGAATTAGACTTTGTCCAGAATGATTCACAAGGGGAAACCAATGACCCAAACAACCAAGATCCTAGGCTTCATGTGTTTAGGTGCACCCTCGCCCAGACTAAGATCGAACAAGATTGGCGTCGAACCTTCCTATTCTACAGTCTTGTTAAGATCAATGGAAAAACTTGCAAAATTCTTTTCGATGGCGGGAGTTGCATCAACGCCATCGCTTCCGAAGTTGTCTCCCGCCTCGGTTTGAAGTCTGCGCCCCATCCCCACCCGTACAAAGTCGCGTGTGGATAGTACATCCATCTCTGTGTCGGAAAGGTATCTTGTCCCTATTCAATTTCTTTCTTATAAAGATGAAATTTGGTGTGAGCATTCCGATGGATGTAGGTCAAATCATCTTAGGAAGACCTTTGCTATACGCTATGGACATTACACTTTATGGACGTTCGAACTCGTGTAGTTTTATTTTTTAGAATCGGAAAATTAGACTGAACCCAATGCCTCCTTGAGAGTCTGCCTCTGTAAAGAAGAATATTGACCTTAGTAAAAACAAACCATTTCACATCATTACTTCGAAAGAGGTAGTGAAAGACATCGAGAGTCAGTCACCTGTGTCACCTGTGTTTGCACTTATGGCCAAAGTTATCAATGTGGAGTCCAACCTCGAGAATTTTCCTGTTGTAGCTCCCTTTCTAGAGGAGTTTCATTCTGTCTTCCCTGATGATCTTTCGGATATACTTTCTCTGATGCATGATATCCAGCATGCAATTGATCTAGTTTTCGGAGCATCCATGCCCAACCTTCCTCATCATAGGTTCAACCCAAATGAGCACGCCAAGCTGAAGCATCAAGTTGACGAACTCCTCGCAAGAGGGTATATTCGTGAGAGCCTAAGTCTCTGTATCGTGCCTGCGCTCCTCACCCACAAGAAAGATGGTTCTTGGAGGATGTGCGTTGATAGCCCTGCCATTAACAAAATTACGGTTAAGTATCGCTTTTCCATCTTTAGGCTGGACGACCTCTTAGATTCTATATTTGGCGCCACGATCTTTTTCAAGATCGATCTGAAGAGTGGGTACCACCAGATTTGGATTCGTCTTGAGGATGAATGAAAAACTGCCTTCAAGACGAAAGATGGACTCTATGAATGGTTAGTCATGTCGTTCGGCTCAACCAACACTCCCAGTATTTTTATGAGGGTGATGACTTTAGATATTTAGACCTTTTCTGAACAAATTTGTTGTCGTATACTTTGACGACATCCTCATATACAGTCGAACTCAGGAGCTCCATCTCACGCATCTAAGGCAAGTTTGCAATGTCCTTAGAAAAGAAAGCTTCTTTGCAAATCCCAAGAAGTGTGCCTTTCTGGCAGATCATGTCACTTTTTTAGGATTCATTGTGTCTTCTAAGGGTGTCTCTGCTGATCCTGAGAAGGTAAGCGCGATAGTAGATTGGCCCGAGCCCAAGTCTTTAACGGAAGTACGTAGTTTTCATAGTTTGGCCACTTTTTACTGCCATTTCATTAGGAGTTTTAGTTCGATAATGTTTTCTATCACAGATTGCATGAAGAAAGAAGACTTTATCTGGGCAAAATCTGTGTCCCAAGCATTTAACAAAATTAAGAAAAGGATGACAGAAGCTCCTGTCTTGCGCCTCCCTGATTTCACGAAGGTGTTCGAGGTTGCATGTGACGCCTCTGGAGTTGGTATAGGTGGCGTATTAAGCCAAGAAGGTTACCTGTCGCATTCTTCAGTGAAAAATTAAACGACAGTAGGTTATGTTACTCCACCTATGACAAAAAATGCTATGCGGTAGTCAAGCCTTGCGACATTGGAGTGCTACCGCAAGAGTTTGTCTTATATCAGACCACGATGCTTTAAAATATCTCAACTCCCAAAAAAAACTGAACCATAGACATGACCGATGGGTCGAGTTTCTCCAAGCATAAGGCTGGGTTTGAAAACAAAGCTGCTGTTGCGCTCAATCGACAGATCTTCCTCCTATCTGTGATGAACACTAAAGTGATAGGCTTTGGAAGGATCAGGGAACACTATCTTTTGTCCTGACTTTAGAAAAATATACCTGACCTTGCATGATGAAGGGGATCGAGAGCAGGACGATTTCTTTTTGCAAAATGATTCTCTTTCGGTCCAACCAATTGTATATCCCTTGAACCTCAGTGAGAGATTTCTTAGTATGGAAAATGCACGCTGGAGGACTTTTCGGACATTTTGGGCGAGACAAAACCATTGAAATAGTGGAGAGTCATTTCTTCTGGCCGAGTCTCAAGAGAGACGTGGCTAAAATTGTCAGCCAGTATCGTACCTATCATCTAGCTAAACAACGTAAACAGAACGCTGGTTTGTACACTCCACTCTCTGTTCTCGAGTGTCCATGGCAAAATGTCAGTATAAATTTCGTGTTAGGATTTCCTCGTACTTCCACCAGGCACGATTCCATTTTTGTGGTTGTGGACCATTTTTCAAAAATGGCTCATTTTCTCTGCTGTTCTAAGACTTCCGATGCCTATAGAATTGCCAAACTTTATTTTGATGAAGTCGTTAGACTCCATGGCCTTCCTAAATCTATTGTATCTGATAGGAATGTTAAATTCATGAGTTACTTTTGAAAAACTCTTTGGCATATGATGGGCACCAAACTGAAATTTTCCTCTGCCTACCATCCTCAAATCGATGGCCAGATTGAAGTTGTAATCGTAGCCTTGGAAACCTATTAAGATGTCTGGTAGGTGAACATGCTAGAACCTGAGATTTAATGTTACCAACAGCTGAGTTTGCATATAATAGTTTGGTCAACAAGTCCATAGGCATGAGCCCATTTGAAGTGGTGCATGGTTACAAACCTAGGCAGACTATAGACTCCTCATATCTCATCAGCATAGAGTGTCTGAGTGTGCACATTCATTGCATCAAGAAATCAGCAAATGTATTCACTCTAATAACTTAAAATATAAATTTCTTGCTGATTCGCACAAACATTATCTAGAGCTAAGTGTAGGAGATTGTCATAGTAGGAATTAGGCCTGAACGACTACCTTCGGGAACGTTTAAGAAACTGCAAGCTCGTAGTGTGGGTCCGTTCAAAGTCCTAAAGAAAATTAGTTCGAATGCATATGCTATGGATCTTTTTGATGACTATGGGATTAGTGCGACATTTAATATTGAAGATTTAATTTTCTATAAAAAGATAGCAGTTATTCCTTCCGACTCCTTTGTTGATACATCTTCCCCTGATGATAATCCTGACCTATTATCCTGACCTATTACCTGTTGTTGAGTCGCTACCTCCAAAATTTCATGCACACAAAGAACAAATGATGGTACATCAGAGCCATTTCTTCAGATGATGGAGCCATCACAGCCATTCACTCATGCGACACCAGAGTTTGACATCAGGGCCCCCAGATTGGGTCCATTTGAGTCTAAGTCACTTTTATTTTATTGCATTATTTGCATTTATTTTTGTCAAGTCAATTTGGTCAGTTGTTTTGTTATTAATCAAGTCAATTGAGTCATGTAATTAGATCGAGTGATTGGATCGATTTTGGTATGTAATCAATTAATTGACTTTGTCAATTAATTGAAGGGTCCAAGTTTGGTTAGTTGTTATTTGGTTGACTTGGTCAAAGGAATTGAATGATTGAATAAAAAATCCTAGCCTTCTTTCTGCTGCTTCTTTTTCTTCCTCCTATTCTCTTCTTCCTGCGTCTCTATAACCTTTTTTTTCTTTTTCCTTTCCTTCTTCCTCTTTCTCTCTTCTTCCTGCAGTGGTCCGCCATCAACAAATAGAACATATTTTAGATGAGCAGGTTATGTCAACCAGGAAAGGTGGCTACCAACGTTACCTTTTTCAGTGGAAAGGTTGACCAGACTCTGACGTGACATGGATTTCGAGAGCCAAGTTGCAGCGCCTTGACCCTGACCTTCTGGAGCAGTACGACTGCCGGCCAGACCTGCACTCAACAGGGTCAAGTTTTTTCCATCTAGGAGGCGTTGATGGGGACATCAGAGCCATTCATTCAAATGATAGAGCCATCAGAGCCACTCGCTCGCGTTCGCACCAGGTATTGACGTCATTGTGGCTAGGAGATGATCTTGAGCCATCAGTTTGAGTCGGGCCCCGGATTGGGTCCACTCGAGTCTGCGTCATTTTTACTTTATTGCATTATTAGTTGATTTTGTTATTGTTTTAGTCGATTTAGTTAGTTGTTGAGTCAAGTGATTAGATCAAATGGATCAATGTAAGGCCTAATTGTAAAAGTCCAATTTTGGGTGGGATCAATTGGTTTAATGGTCCAATGTTAGTAAGTGTTTAATTGATGTGATGTAAGGTCCAATGTTCAAGGGCCCAATTTTGGTATGTAGTCAATTGACTTGATGTAAAGCCTATATAAAGGTCACCCCTCTTATGAATTAGGACATTCAATGAAAAAAAAAAGAACCCTTGGCTTGGCCGATTTCTCTTCCTCTCTTCATCATGTTGGGCATGAGCTTCTTCTCCCTCTTCTTCTTTCTCTTGTGTCTCCATGACCTCTTCCTTTATTCTGGTTCTTTCCTTCAACGGATCTTCTTCTCCACGGATCTTCTTCCTCACCAAGGCACCTCCATCAACAAGAAATCCTCGTCCAACAAGGATTTCTCCTAGTGCATGCCACCGCCCCTACACCTTCAAGCGTGATCCTATTCCATTAAGGATTCCATGGTCAACAAGGACTCCCACTTCATCACGCCTTGCCCCTCTTATTTCCTGTTGTGAAGCCACCCAAAAGAGGGATCCTTGCTAGCAGCGCACCACAGCCTTACCTAGTTCAGATCTTCGCAAGCACAGGACGCGGACGCACGGGACATGCATCTAGGTCCAGGCACGACCCATGTCTGGGCCAGCCGAGACGCACATCCCACCCATCACACGTGGTCCTCTTCTTCATCGCCTTCAGATCTGAACCTTCACCAGCAAAGCCTTCATTCAACCACGTCCCAACAGCAACCATGGCCCTTACGCTCCTTCACGGCATCATCTTACTATCCAGATTCAGCAATCAGTCCTTGCTGATTTTCTGCGTTGCGTCCATCATCTTCTTTATCGCTTGAGAATCCACAAGCGAACGATTCTGGTCGTCTGCTTCATGACAGGTGATAGATTTCTACTTCTCTTGGGCTTGTTTATTTAATTATGTTCTAGTTCTCTTGCATGATAGCCATATTCTTGCATACTTACTTTGCTGTCAAAATTCAGAACATAAAATCCTTTACTTTCAAACCCGTCCTACTAACCATTGAATCTTTTGTTTATTAAATTAGCACACCCTACCAACGGGACATTTCTCAATGTTCAATGATCAATTTACCTTAAGGTTAGAACAACCGTAAAACTTGTTTGCAACCTATTTTCTTATCTTGATTGATTTCATACCTTAACTCAAAAAAACCGAAGTAAAAATCAGAAACACTTAGATTTTAAGTTACTTTTATGAAAAGTTGCTGAGATCTGAAATTATATTAGGTTGCATGGGTAGGTTGTCCTGCATCACATGGTTTTTTATATTCAGTTAGGGTGTACTTTCCTATGGTGAACTTTTTATTTTGTTATTTTAATAGTCAACTTTCTTTTTTGTTATTTTAGTTAGAGTTATAATAAAATTGGACTGTGGCATATGGAAAGGGGGAAGAAAAGGAAAGGATTCTTATTGTACTACTTATAAATACCCTTAGGGTTCCTATCTAGGGTGTTAATTTTCTTGGAATTATTTTGTTGTTTCTCTTTATTCTCTCTTTCCTCTTTTTTGGTTGGTTCGGAGTTTGTGGAGGGGCGTATGAGATCTGTATCCTTAGAATGGCCATCCAAAGTAGGGATGCAAATAGGGCTGGTCGGATTGGATCGGATCATCAGTGACCTCGACCCGACCCGATTTCTTGGTTGGCTTTTAATGTTAGACTCAAACCTAGCCCATTAGAAGATCGGGTCGGCTCGGTCAGGTCCGCGACTAAAGTTTTTGACCCAACAGATTATTCGAGTTGGCTTAGGTCGGGTCCGTGTACAACCCGATTCCATCCTAAAAATACTATAGTACAATATATGCTACTATAGTATAGTACAGTATATGCTACTATAGTATAGTATATACAAAATACTATAGTATATACTAGTATAGTATAGTATATACTAGTTTAGTATGATAGTGTATACTAGTATAATATAGTATATACTTGTATAGTATAGTATATTCCATTGTAGTATAGTATGGTATAGTATATATCGACATAGTATAGTATAGTATAGTATAGTACGTACTAGTATAGTAAGTATTAGTATAGTATAGTATGTATTAATATAGTATAGTATGTACTAGTATAGTATATATGGGTATAGTATAGTATAGTATAGCATATACCAATATATTATAGTATGGTATAGCATATACCGGTATACAATATACAGGTATAGCCTATATTGGTATACTATATACCGGTATACAATATACTGGTATAACCTATATCGGTATAGCATATACCGGTATACAATATATGGGTCTATACTAGTGTATGGATATATATATATATATGTATACCTACATGTATCCATGTACGTATATATATATATATCTACCTGAAACCTGAAATTCGAAACCCGAAACCCCAAATCCCAAAAACCCAAACCCTGAACCCTAAAACCCTAAACCCTAAACTCCTAAAATCTAAAACCCAAACCCTGAACCCTAAAACCCTAACCCGAAACCCGAAAACCAAAATTCAAAACCCTAAATCCGAAACCCTAAACCCTAAATCTGAAACCCTAATTCCTAAACCTTAACCCTTAAATCTTAAACCCTAAACTCCTAACCCCTTAACCCTAAACCCTAATCCCTAAATCCTAAATCCTAAAACCCTAAATACTAAACTCTAAACCCTAAATCCTATACCAAATAATGAAAGAATTCTACAGCTAGACATTCTGCAAAAATAAATCTAAACAGCAAAGCAAATTTAACAATCTAATATTGGACATCAAATAACTTGATGGAAAGTCTAGTCCAAATTTATTAGATTTGTCCTGATCTTAATCATCCCCAAAAAATCTCACCAAGGAATGATTAGTAAAGTACGAGGAAAAGAAATTGGAGCTAAATGAAGAAAATAGATTATTGTAGCAGAATCTGCAAAAAAAAAGGTGGATATTTCCAAGCCTTAAGCAGTATGGATTGCTGATCAATAAAAATCATTCAAAACTGTACCGTGTAAAAACTTGAAGAATGGCGGAGAGAAGTTCTGTACAATTTGTGGATAGACATGCAGCAACTGGTCCCTCACCAGATTGATCCAAAGGTCTAGTTGAATATATCTTAGTATTATTCTCTCACTATAAGTTCTAAAATAATGTCTCAGTAAGCAAAGAAAACTCGATTCCACATTTTCAGGCTTTAGAAAGTGCTGGAAAAGAGCAACCCAAGAATTTATTGAACAAGGCTCTTCATGTGAATCTAATCCTAGTGCTCAGAAGATACAGGGCTTTGCTAGCTCCAAGGATTGCACAAACTGTTATAGGAATGTATGGTCAGATTCTTTCTTGTGCCTATATTTTTGATATGTTTATATTTTAGGTGAAAATATTTTAGTCTTCTGCAGGACCCATAAGAACCGCGGGAAGAGAATGGGAGGGGGAGGGGTTATAGCAAGGATATTCCATGCTCAGCTCATGATTTATTCACTTATGTCAACTCCTCTCTCTTGATTAGAACAATGTAACTAGACGAAATTTCAAGGTCAAAATCTCCATAATTATTGATTCAGTAAAACATTAAAATGAAGGAAAGATACAGGAGGGAAGAAAATGTCTAGGAGGGGTTATTATTTAATGAGAAGAATAAACTTTGAGAAAAATTACATGCTATTGCCTAGAAAAGATACAGGCCCTAGTAACTATATGTAGTTTACATATATATATATATAGATTGCCTATATATATATATATATAAAACACCCTCGAGGGACTGTGGTTATTATTATTTTTTTTGTGTGTGTCTGCATGGAGTGGGAGTGTGGTTGGGTTGTGGGGGAAGGTGTAGCAATTTAGCTCTAAAGACTAGATATGAAGGCTTTTGCACAAGGCCGATCCTATTCCAAGGTACTTGGCTCTTAATCCAATTTAGCTTCACAAACCTCCATGTTATGTGCTTATTGTCATGCTGCCTTTGACATCACCACAGTCAGAGAGCGCATTGATGAAAATCAGCAAAGACATAACATATAGAGGAGGTTATTGACTACTTCAGAAAGCACCAAGTTGGTCTGTGTTTTGTTTTCTTGTGTTCTTTATTAGAACATGTATATCTATGTAGCTCTTTCCCATGATCAACATAAAGAATGTGCCTACTGTGTTGGAGCTTGCATAGGACTTGCTCGTGTACAATTCAAAGAGGTATGGCATCAGGATATTCCTTTATGTTCTATTCGACTTGAGTTTGGTTGGGATCAACTCATGATGTATTAGAGTCGACTCTGTAATGTCCGGGCCCAATACAGACCGGGCCCAATACTTTTAGCGCCCAGTTGGAGAGTATTTGGGCCAGGTGGTTAGTGGGCCATACTGGCCCATGGAGAGCAGCCCATGGAGGGCTGCCATCTTCCGCCTAAGGGTTGAAAGGACAGGACCCTAGCTGGCTATCGGAGAGAAGGCCTTAACCATGCAAAACAGGAGTCTGCCGCCTCTTCACCCTCGGTTAAAGGAGCATTGAGCTAGCCTGAGGGGGGGCAGCTAGTGGCTCCCGGAGCAAGGGTGAAAGAGAGGATGCCACCTCTCCAAGGGGTCAAATCCTAATCCACACTATATAACCCTTAAGCTTGCTAACCCACTGTTACTATACCCTCTTAACCTCTAACCCTCTGGAATACTGCACCAGAGAGCCAGACCTTCGAGCTGGAGGCCAAAAGAACCCTGAAGTCCAAGGAGAGGGAGGAGGGATTTCGTGAAGGTGATACTGCCCGACTGCAACCGGCCAAAGCAAGGTAAAGGCCACTGTGAATAAGGTTTTAAGTAAGAAAAGGGGTGGAGAAACCCCTCTGTGGGGTGTTATCCTCTCTGTTTCAACAATGAAACAGAGGGGAGATCGGCACAGGGGAGAAGACCGGCACGAGGGGAGACGGGAGAAGGGCCACAGGCCGGACCCACAGGCCGTGGGCCGGCCTGAGAACGGCCCAGGCCCGACGTCCACCCGGGCCGAGCCCAACTGGACTCGGCCTGCGGGTGATAGGGCACCGCAGACCCGGCTGCAGCTACCCTAGGGCTCAGGGGTGGCCACGGGCCGCTGGGTCTGGCCGAGTCGGCAACAGACGCGGCCACAGGGCCGCCAGCCCCAGCCGAGCACCCACCTCTTCTCCGGTGAAGAGGTGGTGGTGCTATTTTTTTTAAAAAAAGAAAAAGAGAAGAGGGGAAACGGAAGCAGAAGAACAAAAAAAAATTACCGGACCTTTGAGGCTTCATCCTCGGACTGCGGCCTTACCTTGCCGTGGTTGGAGCAGGTGAGGACCTTCCGGAGGAGATCCGGCCTCAACCCCACCTTCCGGCTCTCTTCTCCGGACGGAAGGGCCGGCCTTCCGCCCACCGCTGCCGCCCCGAGGGGAAGCTCCGCCTCGGTCGGTGGATCGGGAAGCCTCGTCTCCTCGGTCGCCTGCGAGAGGAAAGAGAGGAGCCGGAAGGCGGCAAGGAAAGAGGAAGGGGACCGGAGGAGGCTGGGGGTTTCGGCCGGAGTGGCGAGGGTTTCGGAGGAAACGAGAGAGAGGGAGAGACCGGAGGAGAGAGAAGGGAGCGGGAGACGAAGAGGCCGAAGCCTCTGGAAGAGCCGAGAAGACCCTTAAACGGGTCTGCCTAACGGGTCGGATCCGGGTTCGGGTCTGAAACCCGTTAGGCCCAAACAGCTTAAAATGGGTTTGGTAAACCCAATAAAAAACTGAACCGAGCCCAATTGAATGAAATGGGTTAAATTAAGCCCAAATGGCGTCGAGTCTGAACCTAATTGAGCCTAAATGAACCTAATGGAGCAAATTGGATTAAATTTGGACCCAATTGAGCTGGGTCTGAACCCCATTCATGCTATAGTAATTTCAGCGGGCCCAATTAATTTTAAATCAGACCCAGTTCAAGCCAAATTAAATTGACAGAAGGCCTAATTAGCTAGAAGAGGCTGGACTTAGTCATAAATCAGGCCCAACCCTCTTATTAAAAGCTCAATTAATCCATGTGGACCCAAATTGGCTTTAATTGAATCCCAAAGGTTTCAAATTGGATAAATTAAATTGGGCTAAGATCCTTGGTTGGGATCCAAGCAAGTCCATGGTGAGATGAACTAAATTCTATAACAAATAGAGGATAATGTGATTCTTATAATGTGGTTTTAGGAATCAAAGATTTGTCACCTGGACTTAAGAAATTGGATAACGAATTTCGGTAAGTAACCTGTCCTAATCCTATTATGGATCATGTCATGTTTATTAATATTTCCTAAGTATTATTCAGGTATATGCTTCATGTATGATATGTTATGAAAAGTAACTTGCCTTAATCTTTTATGGATCATGTTATGTTTATGCCTTCTTACATGAATTAACAAGTATAAATTATTTGTCCTCATCATGTTGAATATGAATCATGCAAGCATCATGTTTATTAAGATTTTTCGAGGTATTATTCATATACATACTTCATGTATGGCATATTATGAAAAGTAAGTAAAATGCCTGATTTCATAATTTATGGTTATGCATGCATCATGTTTATACTGATTTTAAAGTAATCATGCATGCAAATTATTTTAGTAAATTGCATCTTGCTATGTGTACTGCTTGCGAGAGGTACTATGGGCTCTTGATGCTATGGGCTGAATGAAACTGAGCCGGCCTTGCCAGTGGCCGAGAATGACTGAGTCGGCCCCGCCAGTGGCTGAGAAAAAACTGAGTTGGCCTCGCTAGTGACCGTTAATGAATTCGCCCTAGCATCCAAGAGGTACTATTAATGGGCTCAAAGATGCTACTGATCGAATGCAACTGAGCCAGCCTTGTCAGCGGCCGAGAATGACCGAGCCGGCCCCCACCAGTGGCTGATAAAAAACTGAGCTGGCCTCGCCAGTGGCCGATAACGACTTCGCAGTAGCATCCGAGAGTATGAACCACGGCATGCCGGGGGTACGGTTTTCATATGTATATTCCATGAAAATTCTTGTTGACATAAAATACTGATTTGTTTACTCAGCATAAATATTTTGTCATGATAAATTGTTAGATAATATACATGTCAGCTTCTCAAACCCTGTTTAAACATGTTTAGCATTTTAGTTGATCCGATAAGATTTTGCAGGATTACTTACTGAGCCGTGTAGCTTATACCCGTTTATTTACATTTTCTTTCAGATGCTCACCAGTGATCGTCATCCGACGTATTTTTCTTTTGCAACGAGGCTTCTTTATTTTTGGGTGAAACATACATACTTTTGTATACATAAACAGTATAGAAGTTCTGTATTTTGTATCAGCCTTAAAGGTTGTACTACAAATATTTTAATACATGAAAGTTTTGACTACTTTTGGCTATCTGTTACCCTTGTATGAGGCTTCGTACTATTGTGGGATATTTTCATTATTGTTTGCACTGATGAGCAAACGACGTGCCATGTCACATTTTCTATTGGTCATTGAAGTCAGGGCCTTAGGCCCCATTTGGGAGAGCTTTTGGAGACTTGCTGGCCCTCCAAAAGTACTTTTAGATAAAATAGATGTGTTTGGTAAACATTTTAGAAAACTATTTTAGCTTTTCCAGAAAGCTAAAAGCAACTTTTGGGGAGAAGCTTTATTTTGGAGCTTTCCGAAAAAATACTTTTAGGCCCGGTCAGAAAGTTGTTTCTTAACCAAAATATATGTGATAAAATAAAAATAATTACACAAAATGCTCCTTTAATAATTGTTTAACCAATTTTATTACCTAGCTAGAAAATTTGTTATATTATAGAAAATTAATTTACGCTAATAATTATAATATTTTATATCTTTATTATTGTATTATACTATAAATATAATATTATATTATATTATATCATCATACATTGATATGTTATGTTAAATAATTTAATATTATATTAAATTATTATGCTATAGTATACAATATTATATTACTATATTATAATAATATTATATTACATTACAATAATATTATACTATATTTTATATTTATGTAATTATACATATTATATTTTACTATATTCTGTTGTATAATACTATGCAATATTTTTTATGGTCATTTTGTCATACCAAAAGTACTTTCTCAGCTTTTTTACCAAACACATATTAAAGTGGCACAATACTTTAGAAATGCAGTTATCAAATAATAAACAGTTCTTTTATAAAAACTCTTTTTTAGAAAGTTCTACTTTTGAAGAATCTATTTTTAAAAGTTCTACTACCATAAGTTTCTCTAATTGAAGCTTTATTTGCTACAGGTTCAACTGCATCTCAAATTGGTATACTGTTTGCCATATTTACCTGAAACGTACTCTTGCTCGTATTTCGGGCATAAGACACATCCTGACCCGCATGCGCTCGCTCCATTCGCCTTCCGAAAGGCACCCCTTGGTGCAACCCCCCTCCTATAAATCCCCGTCCCCTCTTTGTCAAACCATTCTTCCTTCCAAAGCCCTCCCCTCCCCGTCTTCCCGCTTCTTCTCCTCCGCCTCCTTTCATTCGAAGCCATCCCTCTTTCCTTCGAACACTATAAATGAAACCCTAATTCCCCTCGCTTCCATTGCCCCCATCCTCCTAGAAGGAGAGCGGCCCCTTTGTCCAAACCCCCTCCTATAAATTTCTATCCCCTCCTTCTCAAAACCTTCTTCCTTCCAAAGCCCTCCCCATCTTCCCGCTGCTTCTCCTCCTCCGCGTCCGTTCTCTGGAAGCCATCCCTCCTTCCTTCAAACCCTATAAATGAAACCCTAACCCCCCTCGCTTCCATTGCCCTCATCCTCTTAGAAGGAGAGCATTTGATAGCTCTGTCACTGCGGGATCATGGCGGCCTCGAGAGACGTCCAAGAGATCATCTCCAAGATCTCCTCCGACAAGGCCATGGGCCGCGACGTGAGCTCTGCAATTGCTTGCCCAAACCCTCAACCTAATGGCTTCTTCTTGTGCTCCTTTTTTCTTTCCTTATCCTTTTCCGGGTTCTTGATTTATTCTTGATTGCAATTTTCTCATTCTTCGATGGTTTCCAAGAAGGGATCAAGCTGTTGAATAGCTGACTGGAGGACGAGAGATCGATCAGTTTCTGTAGGCTACTCGGTGAGAACACCATCAGGATCAAGCCCAATGAGATCCCTCATGGTGAGCTGAGGTTCTTGTGGTTTTTGATAACAATTGGATGTTTTCTTGGACTGAGTCTTGGGAAAGAAGGGTGTCTGATCTCCTTTTTATTGTTCCTGCAGCTGAGATTTTCTTGGTTGTAATCCACTGTTTCTTGAATGTGTCATGGGGAAGAAGGGTGCATAATCTTGCTTCTTTTTATTGTTTTGCAGCTGATACATGGCCTTTTCTCATTATATTGCTGACGAAGTGCATTGATTGGAGATCTCCATGAGCAAGAAACGTCCACAGAAAAAACTAATACTGGCAAAGACTCTTCACACTGCCATCCAATGTGCTGAGGATCAGGAGCTATCAGGTCAGTAAAAGATTGACGCGACATGTGTATATTTGTTATACTGGTCATGAAACTTCTTCCTTTGTTTGTTGCTGCTAATATTGTTTCCGGATCATGAGTTAGTTCCATAAATTACCTTTGTTCCCTCCTCTCACCACCACCACCCTCCTCTAATGCTATCTTGCATTTTTAGTTGTGTACTAGGAAAAGAATTATGGCAAAATATGTTCCAGCAGGTCAACTTTTATGTAATTGGATTGCTGTATGCATCTTCCAACTTAGTAATATGGATAATTCCATGATCAGGAGCCACTGTAGCTGACATATGTGGATTAATTGGAATAGAATTGTCAGTATATCATAGTACACGTACTTTTAGACCTACACAGGTTGCTTCTTCAGGACATAAGTCATTAGCTAGTCACTCGTTCTCTTCCAGTTTTAGTAGGAGATTCTATGCCTCTCAAAGCCAATGTACCATGTAGGCAGTTTTGAAAGGAAACTCCATTATAAAGGTTCTTATGATAAACAGTGATCGGTACCTGATGGTCACCACAACTACAATCTCCAAGAATTGCTGAATGACCACTATAACCACCATCTCAACGGACACCAGGCTATCAATGCTGAAATGATTGACAAAGGATCACTGGAACCACCACTATCCCACCTTAACCACCATGTCAGAAGACACAAGGGGATCATTAACCAATGAATTGACAAGTAACCGCCTCAATCTTGATCCCAACTGTTGTAGCGAGTGTCAAAATTTTCGTGTCAAGGTTTTGACTGAAAGTAAGCAGCAGGTAGTGATGTAGTTGCGATGAACCTTATGGTTCTTAATTTTCATGTCTTTAAACTACATCAAAATTTTGTTTGGTTTGGACCGAATGTAAGCAGTAGACAGTGATGTACTTTGATGGACCTTAATTTTTCAGATTTGCAGGACCTTAATTTTTTACTGTAGCAATTTTCTTTTGTCTAGATTTTCATGTCTTTAAAATCAAAATTTTGTAGGAAAAAAACTCCTATTTTCTGTTGTTAAACATCTATTTAATCATGTATGGGATGTTATAAAAGATGCTCCTAGCTTTCAGTCAGAATACAGCAGCATCCTACGCCATCTTCTAACTGTTGAAGATTACCGCTATCAAATGAGGAGGCCAGTTTATTGCAGTGAGTTTGTCTTTTAAATTCATTCTCATGTGTCTCTCAGATTGATACGTTCTGTATGCCATTTACGTGATGCTACTAGTGTGTTTATTTTTCTGCAAGCAGGTCTAGTAGATCTAGTCATAAATTACGTAGGACTGTCCATCGACATGAAATCTAATAGTCATTCTAGCTCCAAAGAGGAAGCCTTCCGCTATATCTTGTCTCTTCATGCCCTCCTGGAAAACCCATTAGGTGATTTTCCGGATAACATCTGGGAGGATCCTGTTAAGGGGTTTATTGAAATATTTTCACAGATTAGGTAAGCATTGTGTGATTGGTTTATGAGGCATGCATACGATCTTGTTACATTCAGAAGCTGCATCATTTATGAAGAATTAAGAGGAGATGGCTTTCAAGAGTTGTATTTATTGTTTCCGTGCTTCCTTATGAGTAAGGTACTGTAGCTTTTTGAAGGATGAGAAAAAGGATTGCAAATTTATATAATGCCTTTCATTTGTGGAACTTTGCTAGGGATGAGGGTAAGTTCTCACACAAGCTAATGGAATGCATTAATACCTATTTGCTAAATGATGGCCCAAATCTTGGATATCAAGCCATGGAAATTCATTGTGCTGTACAACAGTATATGTTTCGTTATTGGCTTCCTAGTAACTCGTGATCGAGGGTTAAAGGTTCCTGCATGGATAAGCTCTTTTGTTTTTGGTCTAACTATAATGAGATATTCCTCTATTCATGAATATTTTTTCATTGTAGAACTCATTCATTCTTTATGCAACGGTACAACTAAAGTTCATCAGGACTATGTCAGAACGAAGTGTGCTTATGGAACAACTTCTTGATGTTATTTTCAAGGAATTAGACCAAAGCACTAATACTGGTACTGGTTTCCTGTGGTGAGTCTTAATTTCTTCTTGATGGATGATCTTGAAACCTTTTCGGCTGTATATGTATTTGCTGATATTGCATTGATATCTAGGAGTGATATGTCTAGAGATGATAAGGTTGGAACTCTGGGAAGCACTCAACAAGGTTTGATGTTGCTTGCTGCTACAGTTTTTTTTAATCAGATCTTGACTTCAAATGTGTAGTGTGCGCAGTTCTTCTGAATTTGTTGGTCAATCATATTAGTGAATTTGCTCATGCTAAAGAGTTATTATTATTCAGGCTTGTAAAAACACTACAAAGACATCATATCATGAGAAGTGGCTGAAAATGGAGAATCCTGATGCTTGCATTAAGGATGGAATCATGAAAGGCTCATGGCTTTGGTGAGAAACTAATGTCACATCTTATATAGCTTTTTTTACTGAAAATCATTACTTCATATATAATGATATTTTAAGTTTTGTGTTATTGTGAGTGCCATGAAAAATTAAAAGGTTTCCTTATTTTATAGTATGATTAGTCATTAAGATGCCAACATTGCTCATCCACGATTGTCGATATATTGGATGCTGCAAGGATCTAAACTTAAATGTATTTATTTTGCAGATTGTAGGATATGAATGTAAATTTGGATCCAACAACACTAAAAATTCCTACATCAAATATTGAATCAAATCCACCAATTATATTTATTTTTCCATGTAAAATATGAAGCAAATATTATGCAAACTTTATTTAATTGATACAGTACTTGATTGGAATTCTATTAGTACTATATGTTAGAATACGTAAGATTTATGTTAGTTGTTTCAATATGAACCATTTGATTGGAGCCTAATATTATGTGTGGGCTCTTATAAGAAAGTGAGAAGAGATATGGGACTTGGATGCTGAAAATTGTTCTTCATAAGTATTATATCAAATTTCTCTTTAATTTAATAGGCGATCATTATTTCAATTATTGCTTCAATATGACAACAAACACATAAAGAATCACAGTTGATATATTATCAAATGAAAACAAATAAAAGCAAAACTATGACAACAAAGAATATCATTAGCTTTTTGATTAAGATAAAAAGAGTGGAAAATATAATGTAAACATAATTTTAAGGTCTCAGAATTAGTAATCTAAGTAGATTTTTTGCATATTAGTAAATGGAAATGTGCATAAAAGATTTAGGTAAAAAATGACTGGGTAATAGGATACTAATATTATTGAGAATTAATTTTTTTTTTAAAGATTCTGGCAAAAGCCAAGAAACAAAGTGGTTCTTGTATTGCAGTTTGCGTAACCCTCTGTATAAAGTTCTTGTGTGCTCCCTGAGATTGTATTGAATGTGGAGCTGGATTCACTTTTTGGCCACCCTTTCATGGTCACATCCTGATTTTGTTCTTAAAAAAAAGGTCACGCTGGATTAGGATTCAGACTAGATGTAGATCATCACCTGATCTGACTCATTGCCAGTTGTATCTGTTCAATTTTGTGTTCAAATAACATTCAAATGGAATTTCATTCTATTGTCTTGTTGATGACAACAAAAAAATGTGGAGCATAGCAAGAAGTTATTTAAATGGGTTTTTTGCATGAATACCCTCCTAAATATCGGATTTTGCATGCATACCCTTCCAAAATTGATATTTGCATGTATACCCTCATAAAACACTTGTTTTGCCATTCTATCCTTTTTTACTTTTGTTTTTGCATATGTACCCATGCTATCTAACGACATTAAAAAAATAACGGTTTCAAATTAAAATGACTAAAATACCTTTAATGGGTAGACATGCAAATAGATCGCAATTCCTATAGCAGAAAAAGAAGACAGAGACAATAGCGTAATTATTTTTAATTATTATAGATTTGATTTTTCTTTAACACCGTTAGAACAACTGTTATATTACGGGCATTTGTACAATAACAGAGTTTTACGAGGGGATACATACAAATATTAATTTTGAAAAGGTATTCATGCAAAATTCGATATTTAGAAGTGTATCCATGCAAAAAAACCCTATTTAAATTAATATGTATTTATGCTATATAATTGTGACACTGATTCTTTTTGAATTCTATAAAGAGTCCCTTATTAAAATTGTAACTTATGGCACAAAACTCTGATTTCTTGTCCTCTGAAAGTAGAACAAATTAGAACAAAAACAGAAGGGAGAAGTATTGAACTTGATATTGAAATACTTGTAAGTTGTGTTGTTGTGGGACTGGGTTGTGTGCTGGTTCAAGATATTGTTTGTCTGCTTTTTTAGTGTTGATTGAAGTTTCCGGTGGCTTGAAGCATAGGGTCTGGGGGAGGAGCAAAGGAAGGACAAAAGAAGAGCGATGACAGTTGGGCAGGATGGTGCTGTGTCTCAAGAGTTGACTTCTGGTTTAGGGGGCTTGTCACCTGGGTCAATGGTTAAGAGCTGAGAGAGCATCTAGAGTTGGGTCTTTGCTTATGTGCATGCAATATTATGTACGTATAGATAAGCTTCTTCTCTCAGCCATCTGCATATAATGGTTAAATTATTTCAGTTGCTAGATTTCGATATGAAGGTTGTAGATTTATCTTTATGAGAAATATTAACATTTGAGAAGTGAATAAACATTTCAACTGCAATATTCATATCAAATGACTCAGATGGATTTTCACCATAAAAAATATTTAATAAGTACATTCAAACAATACATAGTTCTTATTAAATATCAACCGATTTAAAATTTATAAAAAATGTATCTTTTGATATTAGGCTGTATGGTCCAAATATATGCTATTTTGGCAATTCAAGCTTCGCTTGTTTTCTAAGCGAGTCTTATTGAGTTATTAATTCAAATAAAAACTGGTCACAAAAGGCTTGCATAATTAGGAAGCCTAGATATGGTGTTAGTTGGACCTTATCATATGTCTAGGTATATAAAGGTGTACGTGACTTAAAATATATACATGGTTTGTGCACTTTGGGGCATTTGCCATATAACCTGATTCTATGTGATAGAAATTGTATGAAGTATAAATTATGTGCCTATTGTTTTTTCAAGCTCTTTCTTTCTTGTATCTGTTATAACTGCTCTTGCATTTTTTTATTCATTTTGGGTTGTTAAATAGTTGACTTAGTCAATAAAGTAGAATAGTTTACTAATATATTTTTGATTTGTGCAAGGTCTTATATTGCTGTAAATTTTTTTGATAATGGATAAACAATTGTTTTGATTAGTGAAGTAACAATAATTAGTACTCGTTTAGTGAAGTAACAATAATCAGCACCCGTATTTTGATACAAATATATACAATTTGGCATGGACTTGAGGGTATGTTCACTATACATGTCTTGTATCTGTATTAAGTCCTTCAAAATTCCCTTCTTTGCTGCAGGAATGGTGCCTTTTCTTTTCTTATCCATAACTATGGGATTCGTGGAGACAAGTCTCTCTTAATTTATTGGTTTGAAGGCACTCGTGAAAGTTTAAGAAGGTATTTTGATATTCGGAGGGATTTAATTAACTTTAGTGCATTGGTATTTTCACATTCATCATATTTGGCCTATTCTTTTGCTAGTGAAGTTGTTCAAATTGACAAGCATTATTAATTGAAAGAAAACTCTCACACCTAGTTGGTTTATATAATTACAAATTTAAGTAATATAAATATGAGATGGCAACAAAGGTAGGTCCTTTCAAGGAACCATGCCGATGAAGCAACATTTTCTAAATATTAACTAGTTTCGAAAAATATGAAATAGTGGGGTACACTCTTTACATGTTGCTGCAGATTCATCTGAATTCACTTATTGACGGGACTTACGAGATAAGTTATATGAAGAATGTAAGGCATATGGATTTTAGACATGGTGTTTATCACCAAGTCTGCTGAACTACTTGTTGTGAGATTGGTGACTCTGGTTATGGTGTTTGCACATATAGAGTGTCTCAAGGCCTGATTAAATGCTCTTATTGCAATTTATTTTGAGCCTTGATCAGGCATCCAAGGCTTTTAATATTGTGGTCGTGGGTTCGAGCCTTTGGTTGGATGCCAATTATTTAGTGGTTATATTCAGTTAGGGTGTACTTTCCTATGGTGAACTTTTCATTTCGTTATTTAAATAGTTAACTTTCCTTTTTGTTATTTTATTTAGAGTTATAATAAGATTGGACGATGGCATATGGAAAGGGGGAAGAAAAGGAAAAAATTATTATTGTACTACTTATAAATAACCCTAGGGTTCCTACCTGAGGTGTTAATTTCCTTGGAGTTATTTCGTTGTTTCTCTTTATTCTCTCTCTCCTTTTTTTTGGTTGATTTAGAGTTTGTGGATGGGCGTATGAAATATGTATCCTTAGAATGGCCATCCAACGTAGGGATGCCAATGGGTTAGGTCGGGTCGGATCGTATCGGGTCATGAGTGACCTCGACCCGACTTGATTTCTTGTTTGGGTCTTAATGTTGGACTCAGACATAACCCATTAGAAGATCGGGTCGGCTAGGTCAAGCTCGTGACTAAAATTTTTGACCTAACAGATCATTCAAGTCAGGTCAGGTCAGGTCCGTGTATAACCCGATCCCAACCTATATAGATAAGCTTCTTCTCTCAATCATCTGCATATAATGATTAAATTATTTCAGTTGCTAGATTTCGATATGAAGGTTGTAGATTTATCTTTATGAGAAATTAGGGCTACAAATGAGTCGGGTCGGGTCCTGAGTGACCCTTATCCGATATAGTTTCTTGTTCGGATCCTAATTTTGGACCCAGACCTGACCCGGTTGAAATTCAGGTCCGGTCGATGCCCGACCCCAATGGGTCATTCGGGTCGGGTCCCGGTCGGGTCGAGTTATTATTATTATTTTTTTTGAAGAAATAGTAATAGACATTTTAAACTCACCGGATGGTTTGAACCAAGGCTTTTTCTCCTTTGTACTTCGCAGTACTTTTCGACCGTTCATGGTTCTCATTCAATTTCAGATCAAACACGGAAAGAATGCTTAATAGCTTTCACTATAAGTACAGGCCATGAACACAAAGCAAAGTTAAACAGACTACGGATCTGTTGAGAACAATCGTATGTTGATATTTTTATCACCAGAAGCTCATGTCACCCTACTAATGATATCAGATATTCTTCTGCCAAATTAAAATGAATAATATGGGAAAATTGCGAAACTTCTTAAGCATAACAGTAGATTGTATAGATAATAGAACTGTTATCTGACAATGCAAGGATGCAAATGATTCTTGAACACACAGACATGCATAGCATCATTGCATACTTATATCAACACCTGCCACCATTAAAAAAGGGCTAAAAACCAATGAAGGGCATCCAGAGTAACACAGAAGGATGGCAGAAGGTAATAAACCTCAGCTTAGCCATCCAGCATTTGTAATGAGACCTCCATGTACTGACACTGTCCAAACATTAACCGCCTCTGGAATAAAATTTCTGAAAAACCGGTTGCCTGCAAGTGATTTACAAATAAAACAAGAGTAGTTTTAACAAAGTAAAGGTGTACGTGACTTAAAATATTTGCATGGTTTGTGCACTTTGGGGCATTTGCCATATAACCTGATTGTATGTAATAGAAATTGTATGAAGTATAAATTATGTGCCTATTGTTTTTTCAAGCTCTTTCTTTCTTGTATCTGTTATAACTGCTCTTGCATTTTTTAATTCATTTTGGGTTGTTAAATAGTTGACTTAGTCAATAAAGTAGTATGGTTTGCTAGTATATTTTTGATTTGTGCAAGGTCTTATATTGCTGTAAATTTTCTTGATAATGGATAAACAATGGTTTTGATTAGTGAAGTAACAATAATTAGTATTCGTTTAGTGAAATGGTGGTGCCTGCTGCTGAGTAAAATGGCATTGAAAATGTGAACATTGCTTTTAAGGGCCTTTAGGTAGTTTATCATGTTACATCCAAATAGCATGTTTAAAATGTGAATATTGCTCTCTGAAGTGCTGATAAAAGAGAAATTTGGACTAGATCCCTATCTTTAATTAATAGAAAAAAGCATGCCCTTGAAAATGTTGGAATTGAATGAGAGGTCCCTGTCTTGCCTACTATAGATTGTTTTGCTTGTGATTTCCAAACTAATCCCTGTCATCTCACAGGGAAAATGGTATATTATGAGTCTTTGAAGTGGACAAGTAAACAGTGTATGTAAGCTTAAGATAATATTCTGACCATTAAATGTAACCATCTTTCTTTTACTGAAGGATCATTCAACATTGTCGAGGCTGGAAAGAGGCACCTCTTGTTGGTTGAGAGTGAGTTGTGAATTCTGGTGATAAGGCGAATGATCTTTAATCTAAGATATGGGGAATATAGATCTGGATAGAGCTGTTATCGTTCTCAAATACCTTCTTGGCCATTACAGCGGCACCTGATTCCCATCTTGGGTAGCTCCTGCTTAAACTTTTTAATTTACTTCGAAATTTTCTGAAGCATTTGACCATTGAGTCTTTTATAGTGATATCACTTTCTTTAGTCTCTTGGCCATTGGTTAACGATAACTAACATGTCCTTTGAGAAGTTTTTATTGAATTACTTATTTGACCATTGATCACCTTACAGAGTCAGACCCTTTTTAGATATTCAAATGAAAGTGAATTTTGGAAGGTCTACATTCAGCTATGGTTATTCTTTCTTTGGTTCCAATCTTTCTAAATGGACACACTTATTTGGCATTCAACTGGTGGCTTTCCAACTCTCCTTTGTGTCCATTTGAAACTTTAAGGGCATCCTTTCATTCTCTATATAAACGGTTGGGACAAACCTTTGGGAGATGGGAGAATGCATCCACGTATATACTCTCCTTCCCACTTGCAAAAGCATAATTTGTGTTAATCTTTTCAATTTGTTTAATTATTTTGAGTTTTTTTGGACAGTTTGTGAGTGACGAGAGGCTTGCAGTTCGAAGTGTTCCCCATCTATGGGCATGCATGCAGGAGGGTATGGTTGCGTCTAGTGAATACATGAATGCAAAATCTTGTGCACCATGAGGGACTTAAACTACTCAAAGGGCAGCTTCATAAATGAGCCTCCATAACCTAGATTGCTTCCATAGCCTCTTCTTTCTTTCTTTATTTATTTATCATATTCTTTGAATGTCATTCTGGTCTATTCTTTTTTTCTGAAATCTTACCAATCTCGACTATCCTCGGTGACCCCCACCTCTCCCTCTCCTTCTCCCTCAAGTCCGGCCTCGTTGCTCTGTTACAAAACAAGCTCCCCTCGCCGAAACCTCCTCCTGGCCTATGCTAAAAAAAACTACGGAGGAGGGACATACCTTGGGATGCCGAAGAATGGGGAGAAGGAGATCCGCAGAATGGGAAGCCGGAAGTCGGGAGATCTAGGGCACCGGGCACGGAAGCGGTATCCTCTTCTCCGGAGGATTCTTTGTCGCAGCTCAAGATCTAGGGCACGGCCGCACGAGAGCGAAAAAGGAAGGCAGGATTCAGGATCGAAGATTTATATAGCACCGAGCCCGCTGCTGCGGCTCGTGGGCCCGTGTCTAAAAAAAAAGTGACCCAAAAAAAATGGGTCGGGTCGGGGTCTCGGGTCGAGATTGGATGGACCTGACCCGATCCGAAAAATAGAAGGGGTCTAAATTTTGGACCTGACTCTTCCCTGCGGGCCCTGACCCGACCCATTTGCAGCCCTATGAGAAATATTAACATTTGAGAAGTGAATAAATATTTCAACTGCAATACTCATATCAAATGACTCTGATGAATTTTCACCATAAAAATATTTAATAAGTACATTTAAACAACACATAGTTCTTTATATTCAGTTAGGGTGTACTTTCCTATGGTGAACTTTTCATTTTATTATTTTAATAGTTATTTTTTTTTTGTTATTTTAGTTAGAGTTATAATAAGATTGGAGCTTGGCATATGGAAAGGGGGCAGAAAAGGAAAGGATTCTTATTGTACTACGTATAAATGCCCTTAGGGTTCCTATTCTGTATCCTTAGAATGGCCATCTAAAGTAGGGATGCAAATAAGGCGAGTCGGATTGGATCGGTCATCAGTGACCTCGACTCAATTCGATTTTTTGTTTGGGTCCTAATGTTGGACTCGGACCTAGCTCATTAGAAGATCGAGTCGGCTCAGTCAGGTCCGCGACTAAAGTTTTTAACCCAACAGATTATTCGAGTTGGGTCAAGTCGAGTCCGTGTATAACCCGATCCCAACCTAAAAATACTATAGTACAATATATGCTACTATAGTATAGTACAGTATATGCTAGTATAGTATAGTATATAATTTTATACTATAGAATATACTAGTATAGTATAGTATATACTAGTTTAGTATGGTATAGTATATACTAGTATAATATAGTATATACCAGTGTAGTATAGTATAGTATAGTATGTACTAGTATAGTATGTGTTAATATAGTATAGTATGTACTATATGGGTATAGTATAGTATAGCATATATTGGTATATAGTATACGGGTATAGCCTATATCGATATACCATATATCGGTATACAATATACGGATATAGCCTATATCGGTATAGCATATACCGGTATGCAATATATGGGTATATACTAGTGTGTGGATATATATATATACACATACACACACACATACATACATACATGTGTGTGTGTGTGTGTATATATATATATATCTACTAGGATGATGCACGGGAAATGGTCGGGATAGCTCAGTTGGTAGAACAGAGGACTGAAAATCCTCGTGTCACCAGTTCAAATCTGGTTCCTGATACATGAATAATATATCGGATAGATATTCATACAAATTAAAAGAGAAAGATCAGGATATATATTCGTTAATAGTCAAGAGCATGATATATGCTTATTCATCTAGCATTTAGATATATACCTCCATTTTTAGAGATGGGTAAAAAATATATGTATGGTTATGGTAAAGAACTAAAGTGGGATTATGTTCTATTTTTTTTGTTTCTTTTTTCTTTCTTGTTTGCTCATATTGTGCTTTCTCTCACTCAAAAAAGAGTGTTTAGTTTTCATAGATATATACATACATATATACATACATATATAGATATGTATATCTCTACGTCTATATATGTACAAGCATATATATATATATATATATATATATATATATATATATATATATATATATATATATATATATATATATATATATATATATATATATGCTTGAGTCCTGCGTTATTTAAATGATTGACTACCTACCTCAAATGAAATGGATTAATTATGTGCAAATACACTAATTACAAATTTAAGGACAAAAGCATTAAGGCATAAGACCAACTACAAATAATTATTTTAGATGAGAATGATTAATTGTGAGTTACAATTTAATCCACTTATAATACTTTTAGGGATGACTTACTTTAGTTGTGCCATGTTTTAGTGCTGAGTATTTTGCTATGGTACTACTATTGAATTTTGCTACATAGAGTAATATTAAGAAATGGATTGGTTGTCTCCGTAGGAAAAATATAGTTATTTTAAATGGAGATTCAATTTTTAGGATTTAAGATTAAGTATGATCAAATTGCCCCAATCTACAGAGTTATCCAATTTATTGATAAATTTTCTGATGAAATTAAAGGCAAATCGAGTCGACCCAAGCAAACTTGAGTTGACCCAAATGACGAATTGACCCCACAATAACCATAGGTGAAAGGCAAAGTGTAGTAAAAACAAGCATTTTCTTGAGTCAACTTCCGAAGTAGTCTAGTCGACCCCAAAATAGCTGCAGACGAAATGCAAAAACTAATGAAAATCAGCCCTCTCACGAGTCGAGCCTAGTGAATCATGTGTCGACCTCAAGCAAACTTGAGTCAGTCCCAAAGATAGCTTCTGGCAAATGAGATTGCTTAGGCAAATATGTTGAATGGACCTTTAATAGCTCGGAACATCTGGGCTCTACTTTTGCTCGTGGACCGTCTCGTACGGTGTTCTTCACCTAGGAGGCCCCACCTCCAAGTTTCTCAAAGTCAACTTCAACGGATGCATACTGGATGGTTGTAGGAGGAGAGGTGTTGGCTTTATCATCAGGGGTCCAGATTCCAGGGTGGGGGCTGCCAGATCTTCAACAACTCGGTTCTAAGGGCTAAGTTGAGGGCGGCCTGGGCCTACTTGGGTTATGCTTGGCGAGCACTGTAAGCTGGAGCTGTCCTGCTTGAGGGCAATTCAACGACGATTATTAGGTGGATCCAGCGGAGTTCGAGCAGTGTGGGTGACTACCACCTGCTTCTCAGAGACATCCGAGCCATGGTTTGTGATGGGATAGCCTTTTAGACGAAGCATGTACACAGAGGCCAACGGAGCTACGGATTGGATGGTATCATATGTGGCCAACTACTCCAAGAATATTATGTGGGTGGAAAAGAGGGAGTTACCCAATGCGCTTCGGAAGCTATTGTTTGACTTTTTTTTATTGTATTCGTACCCTGATACATCCAGTTTAGCAAAAAAGAAAAAAAAAATATTCTTTATTTCCTATTACTTACTATTAAACTCGCTAAAGAAAGTACTAATAGAACATTGCATGGGCCCATGCATAAACATTTGGCAAATTCCTCAAAACTCCTAAGAGCTATATGAAAGCGACATGGCTTTGTTAAACCATGGAGAAGCCTAATACCCAAGATCCCTTGGCCTAGCAAAAATTCACCAAAAATATTTTTCTTTCCCCTAAATTATATAGCTCATCCGTCCAAGGACATTCTTCGTGTTAAGACTAATTGAAGCTACGCATTTGACTCTTCAAAACGGATATCATCCCACAATTCCCGGTAAAAAACCTAGCTGATTTGAAGAAGGAAAGAATAACGAGAAAAAAGAAAGGCACTTTTACATGATTGTATATAAAACTATAAATACTGTTAACTTTAAAGAATATCATGCATGCAAAATAGAATGATTTAGAGCTTCTATCATGCAAAGTCCAACTGGTGGAAAAAATATGAGAGAATAGGATCCAAATTTTGAATTTTTTGGATTCAATTTTTGAATTATCTTATCTTGATCCAGCTCTGTTTCCTGAACTATCACTTGAAAGAAACAGAATTTTCAAATCTTGATCCAACTCGGTTTTCTTATCAGTCACTGAGAATTAGAATTCCAAATTTTGGAAATTGAGTTTTTAATCCTTGAATTTGTTTTTGAATTCTCGAATCTTGATCCAGCTTGTTTTCTTTTCAGCAGAGGGTTTTAATTCACGAAAGACAGACAGACAGACAGAGACCAGTATCGTACAGCATCAGCCAACGGAAGAAAAAGAGAAGCAATGTTTTCAGCTGTACTTGCTACAAGAGTAGATTGTAACTTCATTCATATAAGACCTAAAAAAAAGGAAAAAGGGGAAAACGAAAGCAAACCAAAACCATAGCAAAGAAAAAAAAGGCGAATGGGAAAGAGTAGAGCAGAGCAGAGCCGTCACCGCCATCGCCATAGCGGTCGCACCATCGATCAAAGTCGAACGCACTGCCTGCCTGCAGTCTGTCTAATAATCTATGTATTATTATTCAGAGCGGGCGGCGAACCACTCGACCTTGGCGTCGCCGTTGAGGTTGATCCCGACCATGGCCTCTCCGAGGCCACAGGAGACCTCGGCTAGGATGTCGGGGTCGCTGTAGTGGGTGATGGCCTGGACGATGGCGCGGGCGCGCCGAGGCGGGTCGCCGCTCTTAAAGATGCCAGAACCGATAAAGACGCCGTCGCAGCCGAGCTGCATCATGAGGGCGGCGTCGGCGGGGGTGGCTATGCCGCCGGCGGCGAAGTGGACGACGGGGAGGCGGCCGAGTTGCTTGGTCTGCATGACAAGGTCGTAGGGGGCGGCGGTGCGCTTGGCGAAGGTGAAGACCTCGTCGTCGTCCATGTTGCGGAGGGAGCGGATATCGCCCATGACGGAGCGGACGTGGCGGACAGCCTCGACGATGTTGCCGGTGCCGGCCTCGCCCTTGGTGCGGATCATGGCGGCGCCCTCGCGGATGCGGCGGAGGGCCTCGCCGAGGTCGCGGCAGCCGCACACGAAGGGGACGCGGAAGTTGTGCTTGTTGATATGGTGGGCGTCGTCGGCCGGGGTCAGCACCTCGCTCTCGTCCACGTAGTCCACGCCGATGGCCTCCAGGATCTGGGCCTCCACGAAGTGCCCGATGCGGGCCTTGGCCATCACCGGGATGGTCACCGCGCGCTTGATCTCCTTGATCAGCCCCGGGTCGCTCATACGGGCCACCCCGGCCCCAGCCCTGATGTCCGCCGGGACGCGCTCCAGGGCCATCACCGCGCACGCCCCGGCCTCCTCCGCCACACGTGCCTGCTCAGGGCTCACCACGTCCATGATCACCCCGCCCCGCAGCATCTGCGCCAGCCCTACCTTCACCGAGAACGTCGACGTCTTCTTCACCCCCGGCTCCGTCAGCGCTGACCCCCCGTCGTTCCCCCCGTACACTGTCACCACGCCGCTGTCCGACGACGACATCTTAGCCCCCGTCGAATGGATGGAATTGGGATTGGGATGGGAAACCCTAATATATCGGTGTATGGTGTTTGTAAATACCCGGCAATTACCAAGACAGAAATGGACAGGAGCGTTGTATGTAGAGAGAAGAGGGGAGCGTCGGCTGCGCCTTAATGTGGAAGGCACGACCACACGAGGGGGAGCGGCGAGAGGGGAAGGTGTGGAGCAGCGGCCGGCCCTAGTCCCACCGCGCCTTCTTCCCACGGCTGCACGATACAATGATTTTTTTCTGCAATCTTTCTAGCAAAATCGAGCCGTCCGTCCATTCAGGGATAGTGTCGTATGACCCACGGATGATTCCCTTCCCTCGTCGCATTAAATTATCATTAAAAAGCCGCCAAAAAGAAAAATCGGTGCACGTACCAAAGTCGTATACAACTGCCGGCATAAACTGTTACCATCAACCAAGAAAAAATCCTTGGGCTCTTCTTGGCCGCACGCCGGCTCCCAGTATAGAACAAAAATTATATAGGACGAAATAGTGAAATTTTTATTTTATCATATTTTCCTCTAACACCTATCAAAAAAAATTCCAAAAGAAAATAAGAATAAAACTCTATTATTAACAAAGTCTGTCACCCCTATAATTTTAAAAAAATAAAGCAACGCATGCCAAAAAAAAATTATTGTCCTTGAAGAGCCCGTCTGTATTTTTTTTCTAGTTTTTTTCATTTATCTTCTTTCTTATCAAGCCGCCTCTACTACCCATGAGATTTTTTTTTTAGTTATTTCTTCTTTTCTAAATTTATTCTTTTTTTTAGAATTTTTGCACCTAAGAGTTTATAGAATCTAAAAAATGATATATATATATATATATATATATATATAATTTCTTATATTTGACAAAGCTAAAAAACTATGCATCAGTACCGATGAACACTATATTTTGAAAACTATGTACCGATGATCATATAGTATGTATTAGTAAAAATCATGCTTTAAAAATTGTGTATCAATTTAGCTAGAGGTGTGTATTCGATCACTGCTAGGTGTATATCATATAAACTTACAATATGCATCAGGAAGTCGACGAGTATATATCACCAGTCATGTAGTATATTTTGATGAATATAATGTTTTAGAAATTGTGTATTAATTTGCTCTGAGGTGTGTATTAGGTTGCTAAATAATTAATTTACTAAGTGTGTATTATGTAACTGTGGCAAAAATTGAAAATTTAAATTGGTTGTTGGATAGTGGTAAGTTTATATAAAATAAATGAATTGGTTATGAGTGACGCAGGCCATGACTGCTTTGGCATCTGGTTGAATCCATGATCTGATAGCACGTTGGATGTCGTCAAATACATCTGATGGAAAAAAACTCGCCATCAAAAGGACCTTGAGTATCAAGAGCATCCGCCAGCATAAGGGCTTCCAAAAGCGTACAAAAGCAATCTTAGGCCAACTTAACCTTATTTGAAAGTGAAATCATACACCACTTAAAAGAGTACTGACTATGCCAAGATATGTAGCATCCAAGTCTAAGCCAACTAAGGAATTGGGGAATCAAATGGCTCCCATACTACCATTAGAAGCAAATCGATGGCGACACTGTCCAAATCAATTCAACAACAGCCTCTCATCAAAATGAATTTCTCTAGAAATGCCCCTGGGCGAGCTATCCATTCGTCCCTGTAAGAGGCTTGGAACTATAAATGCCCTCCTATGCACTCAATTTTTTATATTAGAGGTTAATGAAGGTTTTCTTGAGTACACGTGAACTCATGATTAATCTTTTGCATAGTGGATTCTATGCAGACCTGGGTAAATTCTAGGTAACCTTGGTGGATTCTAAGGATCAGCGGATTTGGGTGGGTCAATCTAATGCGAGGGCCTTTTGGGCCAAAAATTGGGCTGGCTCGGACCCGATAGAGCCTCATTTGGAATCCTTGGTATCGGTAGTTGAGAGCCGTCGCATCCCTTGCTTCACAATTATTCTCCCCCGTCTCAACCGACCCCCTCCTGAAGCCTTCGTCATGGCCTTGCCAGTCCTTACCGAGGGGTGGCTGATAGTCTAGTTTGGGTGCCAACAAGATGGTCGCGGGTACGAGCCGGTAATCTCCACGCGCTGATTAGCAGGGAGCCGACTCGTCAGTTTGCGGGTGGGTGGATATGGAGACTG
This sequence comes from Phoenix dactylifera, assembly GCF_051530095.1. Lineage (NCBI taxonomy): Eukaryota > Viridiplantae > Streptophyta > Magnoliopsida > Arecales > Arecaceae > Phoenix > Phoenix dactylifera. Next base: position 120,068 of record NC_143191.1, read on the forward strand.
AGGATTCACCTCCGTGTAGCACTCTTCATCTGGAATGTGGCCTGGGGCTGCCTTCCGACCAGGAGCCGGCTAGTTCGGCGCGGTATGCGGATCTCTCAGTGCTGTGAGGTATGTGCAGATGTCGAGGAGACTACTGAGCATGTTTTTCTGTAGTGCCCAAGGGCTCGAGAGATATGGCGATGGTCACCGGTTCCACTACTTGACTCGGTGGGCTCGGCACAGGACCTGATTCATGTAATGAGAGATTCCATGCGGAGCCCCAGATATATGGGGGCGGGGATTCTTATGGCGTATTTGTCCTACCATATATGGTTGGACAAGAACGCTAGTCTGTTTGAGGGGAGGCGGTCGCCTTCGAGGATGGTGATAGATAGAGCATCACTGCAGGCGAGGGAGGTTATGGAGGCTGCCTCTATGTTTTCTTTTGAGATGGCTAGGGATATCTGGGGTACTATCCACGCTGGTTCAGCGCCTCGTTTTGCTTTTATTTCTTGGATACTCCCACCCCCTGACTATCTTAAAGTAAACTTTGATGGCAGTAGATCTGTGGATGGCGTGACCGGCGGGGTTGATTTTGTGATCAGGGATTGCCTTGGTAGGATGCTTGCTGCAGGAGGGCGACGCATGCCAAGGCTTACAGTAGTCGGGGAAGAGTTGCGTCGTCCTGGGCGGGTTTATCCTACGCCAGGCGGGCTCTGGGCACCGAGCAGGTGTACCTCGACGGGGACTCTACTTTGGTGATCGACTGGCTCCGGGGGTCAGACAGGTATGGTGATGGTCATCCTCTTATTCGGGAGACACGTAGGTTGTCTCAGATGATGGACGAGTTTCAGGCTGTACACATTTTCAGGGAGGCGAACCGGGCAGCAGACTGGGTTGCCTTCTTTGTAGCCCGACATTCCGAGAATTTTTTGCGGACGTTTGTATCAGACGCTCCTACTCCTTTGTCTTTATTGCTTTCTCGCGATTCGGCAGGTTGTACTCATGTTAGAACTATATGAAATGAGTGGCCATTTTTACCAAAAAAAAAAAAAAAAGCCCTTGTCATGGGCCCCGACGTGCACCAGCCCATTGTTTCCCCCATGCCACCAGCCGGACCGCCACTTCCATGTAGCAAATGGCGCATGAGAGCAAAAAATCATCTGAGTCCGCTGCCACCAGGCCATACACCTACACCGTACTCTCAGTCTCGTAAGTACGAATCAGATATTGGTATATCCATATTTATTCCTATATTTTTCAACAAAAATAGATATGGATATTAAATGAATATCAAAATTAATATCTATATTTGTTCAAATGTATACGAATACGAATAGAATATTAAGCATATCCATTTTGTTATAAACAGATATGGATACGAATTGGATATTAAACATATTTATATTTTCTTATCCGAATACAAATATAAATTTGATATTTTTTTAGATATTAATCAATTTCGAGCAAAATTCAAAGATGAAAACTAATAATAAAAACATGATCATAAAGAAAATATTCAATTAAAAAAATATAATTTTAATAAATATTTATCAATAATAAAAATTAATAATTTCGTAAAGGATATACCACTCTAAGTTGGTTGTCATCGAAGTAGACGAGACTTATGGCACCTCTAAGGCATCTCATGACTGTCGCCGATTGCAATCGCCGGGTGGAAACTACAAAATGGACGGGATCTTTAAAATCCAGTTATTTAAAGACGACGAAGAGAAAAAAGAGACGAAATGGATGTATGAGAGGTTTGAGCCTTTTAGGCATATAGGGTAATTCGAAAGATTTTATTCGAATTGGGTATTCCAGATTTGGTTTACTCTCTTAAGTGAAAGTTATCCGATATCTGGGTTTCTTTTAATTTAGGTTTGGTTCATCACTTAATTGGTTTCCTGATTTAATTTAACTTAAACTTCTTCTTTTCACTTGCCCTTAGTATATGAATATTCAGATCCAGAACCGAATTCGAAAAAATAGGAGTATCCATATTCTTATCTGTATCTGGAAAATTTTTGAACTGACTACCTGAATTTGTATTCGGATTCGATCAAACCAAAAAAATAGTATCCGAATCTAATCAGAATCGCATACGAAAATGGATACGGTCGGATATAATCCGACCCGCTTTCAGACGTACTACCCCGGCCATCAGGGACACTAGGGATGCAAAATGAACCAAGTAGCTTGCAATCTACTTGATCTAGACTCGAGTTCAAGTTGGACTCAACTCAACTATTACCAAGCTCGAGTCGCTTGAACAATTTTCTGAGTCGAGCTTGACTAACAAAATACTTGACTTGAAGGCTCACAAGCCTAGTCAAGTATATATATTTTTTATAATATTATATTTTTTATTTTATAATATAAAATATTAAATTAATATTTGAAAAAATAGAATATTGATATATCTTTTTATTTGAATTAACTCCTAAATTTTAACCATATTGTTTTAATTATGATTAAGGCTCGAATTCGAGCCTGAGAGTATAGCCCGGTTAATTTTCGAGTCGAGTCAAGTCAATTTCGAGTATTACTTTTGTTGATCGAGTTGAGTTCAAGCTTGGTTATCATGGCTTGATCAATCTTGAGTCGAATTTCGAACCTGAATATTTTAAATCAAGTCAAGCTCGAGCCTCTAGATACTTGACTTGGCTCAATTTAATTGCAACTCTAGGCACCGCTGCCACCTTCAGGTTCTACGTCCACCATGCACCAATAGCTTCCTAGAATGCCTTCTTAGCTCTATAGGTGAGCTTCATGAAGGTCGTCCAAGCCATTGAAACATCAACCAGGTATCTAATCACCTGCATTTAGGGCTGGAAGTGGGCCGGGCCGGGCCGGGCCACACCCCTACCCAAGCCCGGCCTGCAATTATTTTCCAGGCTTTGGGCCGGGCCGAAGCCCGAATAATTTTACGGAAACTCGGCCCGAGCCCGGCCCGAGCCCGTTTGGGCCAGCCCGTTTGAAATGAAAATCAAGAAAGAGCATATAATTCCTCCAAAAATCTTCAAAATTAAATAGAAATGGAGAAGAACAGGAGCAGAACTCGCTGATCCGAGAACCAATCAAGATCTTGATCGTTAAAAAAAATCTAAATCAAAATACCCTCCTTCGCGAGAGCTTCTTCACAAAGATTTTAACAACTGAGCCGAATCGCTCCACATAATCATCATCATCAAAATGATCAAAATAAAGCTCGAGATATCTCCAATCCAGACCAGCTAAAACTAGAAGAATAAAACAGAGCAAAGAAAAGCTCAAGATTTCCACAATGCAAACAGCTGAGAGCCAAAAACAAAAAGAAGAAGAAGAGGAGGAGGCATCACCGCTACATCGAAGAATCAAGAATCAAGAATCAAGAATCATAACCAGACCTGCCTGCTTCTTCTCGGTGGAGGTGCCACTGCGCTGGAGGATCTCGAGCTCGACGAGGCCGAGCGACATGAGCCCCAGTGTGAGCCCGGACATGATACCGGCGAAGAGAACTAGGAGGCATGAGATCCCCGTGTAGGCGTACCAATTCAGCGACCCGAACGAGATGTCCTCCCTCTCCAGCACCACCACCGTCCCCCATCCGCCGCCTCCACCGGCAACGCTGGCTCCCATCCCCGCCGATATCACCATCCTCGCCACCGCGAGGGCGCTCACCGCATGGTCGGGACTCGGGACTCCTCTTCACCACTTCGCCGAGCTTGGACGGTCGACGACCAGAGAAACCCTAGCTCTACGCCTCGTCGTCTCCACCGCTCGCCCGCGCCGCCTCTGCAAATCCCTCGGGCAAGCTGTTGGCAAATGGCAACTCGGTTTAGGCGTTTAGCCACGATTCAGGCCATTAGGGCATTCAGCAAACTGGCCCGCGATTCGGGCTGAAAGTGGGCTCGGGCTTGGACGGGCCCGGGCCGGGCCAATGAAATACCCGAGCCCGGCCGGAAATAGAAATGGGCTTAATCATTCAGCCCGAGCCCGGCCCGAAATGCAGTGAGCCTAGCCCATAGCTCGGCCCGCGGGCGGCCCGACCCGATGGGCTTCGGGCCGGCCCGAGCCCACTTCCAGCCCTACCCGCATTCTCTAAAACCCTTCTCCGTATCAAATCTCTAGGGTTTTCTCCTCTTACTCCAACCCAAACGAAACCCTAAAACCCTTATTCTCCCACAATCCCCCCACCCCCACCCCCATCCTTTTCCCTATCAAATCTCTTTTCTCCTCTTACTCTTAAGCCAAATAACCCAAATCAATTGTCAGGTCAAACTATATGACTTATCTAAGTCTTTGGGATAGACCTCAGGCCATATACTGAGCTGGCTCTAGGCTTGAATTTAGATTCGATTTTCAAGCCTGGTCCTAGCTTGGGCTTATGCCGATCTTGGGGTCGGGCTCCATAACTACTTGAGCCCAGTCCAAATTGTATACATGCCTTGATTTTGAGCCCAAGCCCAATCTGGAATTAGTAGAGGGTAGCTTGTAGCCCGACCTAATGCGTTGTAATGTAAATTAGGCCCACTTCTAGCCCTACATACTTGAGATCTTGAGCCTTTTTTATAAATGAGGAATCTTGGTCCTCTTGGAATTGGATGAATTAAGTAGAGAGCTATTTCTTAGCTTTTCTTATTTAGATCCGTCTAGAAATATGAGTCCAACTGTGTGCTATGCCATGTGTTAGCTTATGCTTGGCAAATGAGATTTAGCCGCATCAAATGTTATTCACAAATTATTCTTAGCTTTTTGTTGATGTAATTTATTTTTGCCTTAAGGTTGTAAAACTCTAATTGCTTCTAGCATAATTAAATTTTTGCTTAGTTTAGTCTCCCACTGTATCGTTTTGAAACTTGCGCAACGCCTCCCAATTTGCATCATGAGTTTGTATTTTCCAACACAATATTATATAAATAGGCAATCAATCTGAAGCAACAAAAGAAAGGGGAAAATCAATAATGATCAGGAGAGAAGATGAGGAGGCTAGAACAGAGGCAGCGTGGATTCCAAGATCTGGTGGTGGAATTGGAGAAAAACTCATTCATTTGCTCCCATTTTTTTCTTATTGCTGCTAGGTTCTCTTCCAGATTTGAATGCTAATTTTAAGAACATAATAGAGATATTTATATTCATGGGCATGTAAAGACTTGAATCTATAATCTATTATTATCACACAATCAATATATAATTTAATAACAAAAAATAAAAGAAATGAAAGATACCAATGCATGATTATTTGACAAGTTATCAACTATTATTTACATAGAAGTGGCGGTTAGTGGAACACCCCCAGCACGACGCATGATGGGAATTAAAAAACATTGGCGTTGTGGGATTGGTGAGAATATTGGGAACAATATTATTTTTGGGATGGGTGGGGAATAAGGACCTAACCCTTCGTATTCCATTTGTATTCTTATATTTTTACATTAAATAAACTAAAAGACGCACTCAAATAACTTGCTTTGGGTGAAATTCTAGAAGATAGCATTGAAATGAACTATATTTAGTGGTCAATACTCGGTTGATTCAAATGATTTGGACTTGGTTTCGAGTAACTTGGTGAATCAGCCGAGTCAAGGCTGATCCAAAACTTGAGTCTGCCATAAACCATCTCTTATTGAGTCGACTCGAAAACTTGACAAGTCGGGTTGAATACGCTGGGTTTCGAGTCGACGTGATGAGTTTATAGTCCGCATGGAGTTTTGCAAGTGCCGTCACGAATCGTGCATGTGCCCTGTTGTTATTTAATGCATGTGCACTAGGTGTCCGCGTGGAGTTTGACTAGTTTTTTTGAATAAAATATATAACCGTAATAAAATATTATTTATTAAATTTGATAAATTAGTTAACTTATCTAGGTCTGCGTTGGACATAGGACTCGACCCAGCCTGAGGCCACCCCCTGCGCAATCTGTAACCAGAGCTCCGCTTCGTTTCCATCTACGATAGCCAGTGGGTTGGTTCCATTGCAGCCCGAGCCGCTGCGTCCCGACGGGCGTAAACCTACGAGGCTTCTCACCCCGATACCGCCGTTATCAGTCTCATCCCGACCCCCTGCGTATACTTTCCTCTTCCTTCCCGTTCTCTTCGTCGTCGTCTGGGCTCCGGCGCTCCGATCATCTCTGGTTAGTTCTTTAACCTAACCCTAACCCTAACCCTAACCCTAACCCTAACCCTTGTTCTGATCTATCTTATCACTGGATCCTGGATCTACATATATATATATATATATATATATATATATATATATATATATATATATATATATATATATTGTTAAATTCATGCTGAATTTTGTTATTTGGTTCGATTTAAGCCTTCGATCTGTCCGCTTGCATGATGAGTTCACGTTATTTATGCCTGGATCTGTCTGTTGCTCAAAATCCGATGGGAAGCGGATCGGGATAAATATGTGGTGTGGAACGATGCACTTACGATGTATTAATTCATATCTCGAGACAATAGGTATAGAGATCGAGAACCAGGTTTAGAATGGGACGCCGAGATAAACCTTTCGAAAACCCCGTCCTAAAATCGATCTGGAGCAACGAAAAGAAAGGGAAAAGTCGATAATGATTGAGAGAGAGGATGAGGACGTCAGGCCGAATGCAGCGTGGCCTCCAAGATCTGGTGGTGGAATTGAAGAGGAATCTGGAACCAAGTTGGAGAACTTGGCAGCAATAAGAAAAATGGGGGGCAAAATGCAGGAGTTCTTTCTTTCCTTTCCTTTCCTTTCTTTCAATCATTCTTTTTAATGATTTCTATTTTTATTCCCCTTGAACCAGCTTCGCAATCTCTTTTCCGATTGTGTCTTACTCTGTCAATCTGGCTTTCTTAGTCTATTCCAAATTGCACAAATACCATTCACAATCTTTGACTGATAAATGGTTAATATGTTCAGATATTTGCTTATAATCAATAGTTATGTTAGGGTATGGATAGCACTAGTACAGACTCTTGTGAAAATTACGAGGAAAATAGCAAAATAAGGCCTTGTAGATAGGTATTGCAATTTGATCAATCACTAAGGTGCATAGCAATTGTTAAAGGTATCAAGAATTGACACAGTGTTCTACATTGGCTTCAGAAACCATCCAAAGATCAAGATTTTATTTTGGATGGTTTCGACTGATGTCCACCATCTGGAAATTATTGGTTGTTTAGTTTGTTGGTATAGGGTGGTACAGTAGACCATGTATTATTGTACCTGCTAGCTATCAAGCTCTACACTTTTCGAGTCAAAGTTCTAACGTTCCAAGTATCAAAACTAATCACTTTTGTGCAACTAATCTGTTGCTTGCTTTTGCCCTAATCGATGCTATTGCTTAGGTTTCCATACAACTTCTAATAGGTGCCATTTGATGCATGACTTCTAGAAGACACCCTAAGCCTAAATAACCTTTGCTCATTGTCACCATGTCCATGTTGTGTTGTAGCATGCTGGTTATATGCAATGATTTAACCATTGCTCAATTATTGCCCCAATCGGGTCACATTGTGGTGTGCTGCATATGGCAAATAACCTACCTAGCTCTTGCCCACTTCTCATAATAATTGGGTTAGATCATATTTTGTTGCCTTTAACATGGGATTAAGGGTGTAAAAGAGAAGAGCTTGATTGAGCTTGGGTTTGACCAAGTTTGGTTTGAGCTTGAAAGTTGATATCAATATTGATTTGAGCTTGAAAATTGATATCGATATTGATTTGTTTATCACATTTTCGAGCTCGATTTGAGCTTATTTTCAAACCAAGCTGAACACAAGCCTAACTGCTCAGCTCAAGAATTCTAACTTGAGCTAGAATCAATTTAGGCTTGAACCAATCTAAGTTCAAGCTGCAATTAAGCTTGATCCAAGATTGGTTCAAATCTAGATTAACATTTAATGGAATAAAAAATTAAAAAGAAATGTTCAAGCTTGAAATGATCTTAATATTATGGACCAGTGGATCTGAGATCCATCAATCATTTTCTGAACTTTATTTCTGTTTGTATTTGATCGAGCCAGCTTGTAATTAAGTCTACACTGAGCTTCTTTTGAGTCAAACCTAGCTGTTCAGATCGTTTAAGAACCCTAAGGGGATGCCCTAAAATTGATACATATCAAACTTTGATTGGTTCATAGTTTGACCTATTTTTGCAATGAGCTGTCAGCATCAATTGCCCGCCCTTCTAATCTGAACTTAGGACTGATATTGGCAATACTATAAAATAACCTAAATAGAAAACTAAAATAGGAATTTCAAAATGTTAACATTGGAAATAAAAGTTTGATAAAACAATAAAACTTAAGCAGAAGTAAAATGTAAAATCTTTGATCCTTAAAGGCTTAAACTATATAAACGGTAGCTTAATTTCCCAATTTTTCAACTCTGAAAGTGAGCTAATTAGATTCTTTCATTTAAAATATCTCTATAATAACCCCAATCTCTTTAAAAGGCTTAATGCATGCTAAACTTCAATAAAAAAGGGGATTCAAACATTGTTGGAAACCCACTTATGCTAACTTCCAGACCAACAAGCGAGGGAAAATCTGATTTGGTAAGGAAGAAAGTTATTATGAGTTTTTTGTCTTTTTAGAAATTATATTTTAGCTAAATTATCCCAAATCTAAAATTTTTAGTAGCCATGTGCATCTGCACGTGCATTATAACTGGTAAAGATAAATGTACAAATGTGATTCATTAATGTAAATTGATTAGCTATTTCTTATTATGTGAATTATTATATATGCTTGTACTTTTGGTTGACTTACCTTTCCTCTTTGTTTTGGAAAGGTACAATAAAGACTGGATACACATGCAAAAATGGAGGGGATATACCATTTCCCCCCCAAACTGAAATGATGGTGACATAACGGTTAAAAGATAATGGAGATAGAATTGGATCACATGGAAAGAAAAAAAAAACTCTTTAAGTCGTTTTCTGTTGGAGCATTATGGACAGAAGGTGACTTATTTAAGTATTAGAATGGGGTGTGGCTGGTGGGAATGGCAGTAAAACTACAATAAACCTATCCTCCATTTCTGGTGTAGATTTATTCCCCTTTATTAGCAATCGAGTTAAAAGTGAGAAAAAGTTAAGCATTAAATGCATACTGATCTTCTTGCAGTGCCTGCTTTACCCCCTGTTAAAGTTCTTATTGCTGGAATGTCCATTCAGAATGATAAGGGGGGTTGGCGGATCTAATTCCCACATGACCTTGAATTAAGTGCAAACTTGGCACTGGTTGTATAAGAAAAGTGAGATGTTAAAATTGTTAAAATTTGTTAAGGGAAAGAAATCTCATTGATATGGCATTCTTTTCTAGGATACATGTGGGAGATGCACTTGAAAGGCGTTCTCTGAACATGAACTGTTTATGGCTCATTTTTCTAGGAAATAAAAAAAATGGCTATCGAATTTGGTTAGAACGCATAAGGAAGATGTTTCTGAGAGATGAATTTTGAGTTAGACCATTTAAGATAGGTTTTCTTGGGAAGGAAATTTATTTGCAAGTAGGATTTCCTTGATTAGTTTTGATTGGATTTGTGAGATAGATGAGGTAGTTGGTTTAGGGGGGAGACAAAATATATAAGAAAAAACTATGCTAGAAGACATTAATTCTCATGTGAAGAACTCCTTGACATGAAATCTAAGGTGATTTGTGAATGAAAACTGTCAGATAGTATTTCCAGAACATTCCTAAAATTCAAGGTGTCCATTTTCAGTATAGTAAATGCACGATTTTCTCTTTGCCCTCGTTCCTTTTGGTTTACATTATTAGTACTTTTCTATCTTCATTTGGAAGGGGAATGGAGGAGCGCTATAGTGGTATTTGCAGGGAATATCATGATGGGAGAATAATTGAAAAAATTGTCATGCTCACGAAAACTAGAATATAAATGGGTTTGACATGAGGAAATTCTAAGATCATGTGTAAGGGTCATAAAACAGGTACAGGAATACGTAGATGAAGTGGGGAAAATATCACTTTTGGGGTGGGGGTGGGGTGGAATGGGTGGGAGGGCAATATCACTGTAAATCTTAGGAGTTTCAGGTCATGCCCCCCCTTGATCTGGCCATTCCCCATTTCTATTTTAGTATTCATCAATTGAAATAGTTTGACTTAGGTGTAGTCCATATAATGCCAAATAGTTCTCCTTATTTACCATTTTGGAAATGAAGAAATGTATCACTAGAGTTTACTCCCTCTGGGAGACTTGCTTTCTTTTTATTCTGTAATTTAATATGGGTATCAAATTTTCTGTAATTCATTAGTCTTCAACCCTGTAAACTTCTTTAATTTGTCTATCTTGCAGGTCAAACATGGTGTTTAAGCATAACAAACTGCCTTTCACTTATGTTGACCCTAACCAGCTGGCCTATGAAGACCTGAGACAATTGGATTATGATGGACAAGTTGCTTCTTTTGAGGAAATTTCTTCATCAAGGGGAATTCCTCAAAAGTCACTAACTTCAGGTAACTAAAACTAACATTTTCTTTGCAAGAGAGAGGGAATGATTAGCCTTTTTTTTTTTTCTAACTTCATTCTGATACAAAGATGGAGAAAGGGAGAAAGTCTTCACCAAAACTCAAGCCACCGAAACTCAAGAAGATGAATTGAGGCCCGGAAGTGATTCCAGTACTTTTATCTCAGTTGTCACAAACAAGGAGTATGAGAACAGAAATGCTGATTCTGCAAATGATACCTCTGAAAGTGCTCTTGGAGATACCTCCAGCATGTCATGGGTGACTGGCAGCACCAGTGAAGTTATCAGGTCAGAGCATAGCAAACGGCCTATGTGTGATAATGGAGCTTACCAAGTTGAAAACAAACGCCAAAAACAAACAGACCCAAATAAGCAATTGGATTCTTTTGCAGTAATTCCTTTTAGTTCCTGCAAGGAACTACCTACTTCAGGTATTTTTAGTGATGTTTGATTTTCTTGTATGATGTTTTATGCAGTCATACTTTTTTGAGGAAATTTATCCAGTCATATTTAAGATGGTAAATGGAGTGAAGAGAGGCTTATAACCGAAACCGTTACTTTCAGCTGCTGCTGACAGGGAATTAGAGAATGAAGAGGCTGCTGCTGTTCCCAAGGATCCTGCTAATAAGGAAACCAGCAAACAACTGCCATGGATTATATGCAGTAGAAGTGAAGAAGAAACAAATTTGGACTCAGGTGTTAGTGTCCATTTCTTTCCTAGTTGTTTCGAAGAATACCAAAGTGCAAATGGATTCCATCAAGTGGAAGAGATGTATTCACCCCTTTTTGATCACCCTTATCGAAAGCTTGTTGCTGTTGGACCAAATCATCAAGCTGATATTCCACAGTGGAGGTCACGAGAATTTAAAAATTCTTTTGGGGATTCAGATGATTGTGTTTCAGTACCTTTGACCTCTATGACGAGTTCATCAGTTCATCATATGATAGATGAAGATGATAGCAATAAATGGGTTGGAACTTGTGTGATGCCAATGCCCGATTCTGACTCTTTGGCTTCAGAAGTAAGGGCTGTGCACTGTAAGACAGATTGTAGCTGCCTGGATGAGGGTTCCATCCGATGTGTGAGACAGCATATTACAGAAGCAAGAGAAAAGCTTAAGAGAATGTTGGGAAAGCACAGGTTTGAAGAGTTAGGTTTATACAACATGGGTGAGGATGCCACTAAGAAATGGACCGAAGAGGAGGAACAGTTGTTCCAAGAAGTTGTCTTGTTGAATCCTGCATCATTATGTAAGAACTTTTGGGACCATCTATATCAGGTTCTTCCCTCTCGAAGCAGTAAAGAGCTAATCAGTTACTACTACAATGTATTCATGCTTCGGAAGAGGGCTGAGCAGAACAGGTTGGACCCATTGAATGTGGATAGTGACAATGATGAATGGCAAGAAAGTGATGATGGTGAGTTTGCAACAATGGAGGAGAATGAAGAAGATTCCGTAGTATCTCTTGCAAATCAAGGTGATCTTGCTTGTAATAAAGATGGCCCTGAAGAAACAGACATCAGTGAAGATATTGATGATGAAGATGAGTGTGACGACTATACCATTGCCGATAATAATGAGGAAGCGCTATGTGGTGTTTCTGAAGGATGCATCAGTAATAAATCAATTTTTTGTCCTACGGCACAGCTTATTGACAAGAAATTGCAGAATGGTGTGGAGCAAGATGTTCGCGGTGACTCATGCATGTCCTATGAGGGGCAACACAATGGGGCTGACTCCGGTGGTGGTGCAGCAGACAATCTTGACACACAGCATAGTCTGATTAAGGATCATGATCACCTGCTTGAGGAGTTCGGAAATGATGGTGGTATAAGTGTTGTGACAGATCATGGGTTCTTTGATGATCATTGTGACCCAAAAACATGGGATATGAATTATACCCATGGAGCAGAGAACGATGACTTTTTGTCAACATATAATGTGATTGAAGAAGTGTTTGGGAAGGGAGCTTGGGAGAATGATGCAAAGGGCAATCATGGTGTTATTCAGTCTTGACACCTGAGCATATTGTGCTATCTGGTGATGTATCTCACCACAATTAGCTTGGCTTATTGCCTTACAGTCTGAAGTTTATATTGGTTATACATGCTGGTTGGTTCAGTATAATAATCTTTCAGTGTACGTTATGGAGGAAGAATGACAGTTCTGCATTGTAAAGGTAGTTTCAAAATATGAAGTTGGTTGTAAATCCATGAGGGTCGTAAAGATTGCTTTCATGGTTTAGGTCATCTCAATTTTGTTTTTTATTATTATTTTTTTTTTTAGGGCAACCTTCATCATGATAACCTTGTCTAGGAAAGGAGGAATATGTTCTTTAAAACTTCACAAAAGTTTTACAATCATCTCTGTTAAATTGAAGCTCATTTACAGAAATTTGTTATTACCAATTGCATTACTGTTACTTTTTACAAATGTTACATATTTTGTATTTCATAGCTGCAGTTGGAAGGGAGCTTTTTTTTTTGCCTTTTTGTGAGGATACATAAAAGAAACCTTCTCTAATGGGTACAAGCGAAGGACTAGAGGTTTCTTATCCATCTGGAATCTAATGTGTGGTTTCGTTAGTTTTATTTTCTGTTATTAGACATGTTTGCAATGGATTCTATCTGGTAATTCTCAACTGAGTTACTTGTGGTACTTTTGTGGCCACAGGTTTGCTGCAGAAGTTGCAAGACGGAAGAATTGTCTCTGTTTCTCTCTGTTCTTTTCTTTTTCCTATTTTTTTAAGAATACGAAGGACGGAGTTACTTGCTGATGGCACACCTCAGCTCATATAAGAAAAACAACAGCTAGAAGCGAGTAAACAAGACACGGGCTAACTGAAAACATCGGAAAGTCGCATGATTTGAAATAAAATCGTCAAAATCCTAGTTTTTTTCTTTCGGTCCCGTTAGGTAGGCTTTGACCAAAAAAAGTACTTTTCCGAGAGAAGACAAAAGCCATTGGCTGAACAACAGCCGGAAAAATCCTTAATTCGAAAGACGACAATCAAAGCATCACGAAACGGGTGAAATCAAAGGACATTACTTGAATGTTACTGCAGGTACATGTGAAGAAATGATGAAAAGGGCCATGTGTGCCAGAGAATCGGAGAAACTTCGGAACAAACAACTCCCCCCGAGCACCTACGATCCAACCAATTGGGAGAGAATCAATAGATTCTTTTTCGGGAGCGATTCATCCTTCCCGAACGCAGCATACAACTCTCCGTACCAAACATATGCGGATCAAATCACGATTTTATAATAAGAACAAGAAATCTTTCTCGATCAATCCCTTTGCCCCTCATTCTTCCGAAGTGTAACGACTAGCTGTCGGAATGGCGGATTCTTTTACCATTGAATAGATGTCTCTAGACCTGCGTTTCGGAAGCGCTCCTTGGGCGAATGCCTCTCTTCTATCTTTCTGGCCAGTCTGTGAGTCTCACTGATCAACGGGTGACCGTCTCCGTAGTGGTCTACTCTCCATATCCAATCGATCAGGGGTCTCCCTCGAGGTGGATCTTATCTGCTCGAAGAACTTTCCTCGCAAAGGTAATGCCCTTTCAGAAGACCTGAAGCTGTACCTCAATGACAGTCAGATTGAGGTTGCATCAAGCCCCTACCACTATCATCATATTATGGTGATCTTTGATCACAAAGCCCACTCCTCCATACACTCCATCCGCCGACATGTCGCCATCGAAATTGACTTTTAAATGAACAAGGGGTGGGGGCACTCATAAAAAAAAGGCAAACCTGGGTACTGTGAAAGTGAAACGGATATTCCAGATGTCTCTAGCCATCTCAAAGGATCTCGACGTGGTCATCGTGGTGATCTCCGCTGCATGATGAAAAATCCTGTTGACCCCCTAATGAATTTTGATGAATACAAAACACTAGAGTATAATTCCATTTATCTTAACAATTTAATTGAGGATTTCATGTATTTTATTAAGAATATTGTTAAGAAATGTTTAGGCAAGTTCCCATGATTTTTTAAGGACTTATTGAAGAATTTTTGAGATGAAAGAAAAAGTTCAGGGACAGCCGAGACGTCTCCGGGTTGTCTCAGAGACGTCTCTGGCACAAACAGGAAGAACTGGCACGTCTGGAGACGTCCCCGGCACCTGCCGGGTCGTCCCCGCGATAGCGGAGTCGACTCTCTCAGTAGCGGAGTCGACTCTCTCAGTGGCGGCAGAAAGGCAGTTTTCAAGAGATATGCGCGAGACGTCCCCACCGTACGCGGAGTCGTCCCCGCAAGTAAAAAGCAGACTTCCCGAGTCGTCCCCGAGGTAGCGGAGTCGGCTCTCTCAGGGTTTTCCAGAGGATGTCATTTTCGGTGATAAGGCAGCGGAGACGTCCCCTGAAAGAGCGGAGTCGACTCTCTCAGAGAATTCCAGAAGACATGTTTTTCGGAGTTATAACAGCGGAGTCGTCCCCAAGGCAGCGGAGTCGTCCCATGCAAAAAGTGCAAACAAGCCGAGACATCCCCGTAAAGTACAGAGACGACCCTCTCAGAAAAACAGAAAAACAAGGATTCAAACAATACAATTCCAGAGTCGTCCCCGTAAAGTGCCAAGTCGACCCCAAACAAAGTGAAAAGTAAATTTATACAGCCGAGACGTCTCGCGTTGAAGCGGAGACGTCTCCGGAGCGCCTGGGACGCGACTGACAACTTTTGCAGGTTTGGTTTGAATTTCAAATCTCTTTTACTTTATCTCTAACGGCTATATTTGCTTTTTGGGCTATAAAAGGGACCTCTTAAGTGCTTCTCAACAACTCTTCACCAACCAAAAGCTAGATCATTTAAGAGAGAAGCAAGAGAGAGAAGTTCAAGGGAGTGAGTGCATTCAAGTGAAGAAATCAAGTGCTTTCAAGCTTCCCAAGTGATTTCAAGCTCAACCACTCTCTTCCGCTCGGGATTCAAAGCTCATACTCAAGCCTACGCGATCCACATCGGAAGAATCATCATTTCCCACGCTTCCAACGGCAAAAGGATTCTTCCGGGTTCTATTATTTATCATTGTCATATTTGCTTATTTAGAGCTTTTCAATCCTTTGTAAAACCTTTCATTGTGGTGCTTGTTCCAGTCAAGGGACTTGGAACAAGGGAAAGGCGTCCCAAGCCTAAGTGAAATTGGGGGTTATAGGGTTTGTTGTTAGCCCGGTGTAAAACAACGAGTTGGGTAGTGATGACCCAAAGATTGGTTTAAAGATTGATTTTGATGATCACAAAACCTTGAAGTATAAATACTAATGTTTGTGTTGCAAGGAGAAAGATATTTATTTTGCAAGGAACATAGCAAGTTGGAAGAACACAAGAAGGCCTCCAAAGCTCTCAAGAAAAGTTGGAAGAAAGCTACAATTTATTGGCCCAAGTCTCAAGTTCAAAGGATTCAATTTAGAAGAGCAAGTTTTAAGAAAAATTCAAAGGAAAGGCACTCGAGTCGACTCCTACAGTTCCGAGTCGACTCCAAGGAGCAACAGATAGAAAGATTCATCTCAGAACCTGTCAACGAGTCGACTCCTGAAGAGCGCGAGTCGACTCCGATGTTCACCGAGTCGACTCCAGGGTAGTATGAGTCGACTCCTAGGAGTCACAGGCAGAAAAGTCAGAGAGGAGTTTTCGGGTCTGAGATTCGAGTCGACTCCAGTGGAACGCGAGTCGACTCCGATGGTTGGCAAGTCGACTCCAAAGAAAGTGAGAGTCGACTCTCAGAGGAACACAAGAAAAAAGTCAGAGAGCCAATTTCAGACACTGAGAGCCGAGTCGACTCCCGCAAAGTCTGAGTCGACTCCAAGACAGCGCAACCCCAAAGACAGAAGACGGTATTTTCGTCTTTGAGAGGCGAGTCGACTCCAAGACAGTTCGAGTCGACTCCAAGGCAGCGCGACCCCAAAATACAGAGGATCAGTTTTCGGGCTCTGAGAGCCGAGTCGACTCCAAGAGAATCCGAGTCGACTCGAGGAAGAAAATCAGAAAATATGTCCTCTGGATTCCTGAGAATGAGCCGACCCCTAAGCGCCCGAGTCGTCTCCAGCTATTGGCGAGTCGACTCCAGTTTTAGTCCGAGTCGACTCTAGGACAAAGCAAGCACATTAATTCAAATTTGGAACAGTGGCTGAGTCGTCTCCAGTAAAACACGAGTCGACTCCTGCAACAGGCGAGTCGACTCCTGATCAGGAGTCGACTCCGATCCCAACGGTAATATTGTCAGGAAGTGCAGACTGTGTCCAACGGCTCTATTTTTGTCTCTAACGGCTATATTCTTGTTTCCACGCCATCTAAAGCTATAAAAATAAGAAGAGAGCTAGGGAAGAACTTATGGAAGTGGGAGAGAACATTTAGGGAAGAGATTTCAAAGAGATTACAAGGAAAATCTTCCATAAGCACAAAAGGGCCATTCAAAGTAAAATAGAGAGAAGAAGAGCATCCAAGTGAATCCCAAAGCTTCCTCTCCATCCGTGTGCTGCCTCGGTGATCCTCTACTTCGTGAAAAATCAGAAGAGGGTCAAGTAAAGAAGAAGCCGAGTTCCTCCATCTACAAATCTGTTTGAGGGCTTCTTCCCTTTACTTTACTTGTTTATATTTGCTATATTCGCTTATTTGAGAAGCTTGTACTTGATTTAAACTCTTGCTCTAAATATCTTGTAACTTGATTCAATCAAGGGATTGAATCAAGGGGTTAAGGTTTGTTGGTGAGCCAAAGGGAAAAACCAACGTTGTAAGGTTGTGGTTGGTGAGCCTTTGGGAAAACCAACTGGGTTGATTGTGAACCCGGAAAACAATCGTTGTAAGGTTGTGGTTGGTGAGCCTCTGGGAAAACCAACTGGGTTGGATTGTGAGCCCGTGAAAACAATCGGGTGGTTCTAGTCGGTGAGCCTGGGAAAACCGACCGAGTTCGTTGTGACCTCGTAAAACAACAAGTTGGGTTGTGAGCTTGTAAAACAACCGGCTGTAATCTGTAGGATTATAGTGAAATTCCCAAGAGGTCTTGGGGAGTGGATGTAGGTGCTGGGGTGCACCGAACCACTATATGTTTGTTGTGTTTGTGATACTTTTTGTCATTGTCTATCTTGCTCACTTACTTACCTAGATAAATTGCATGCTTAACTCTTATCCGCGCATCCTTTAGTTGCAAGCATATTAAATTTACTTAATCAAGTCTCATTCGATAAATCAACCTATTGCTAAGTTTAAATTCCACTGTGCAACTATACAACTTAGCATAATTAATTGAAAAGTGTTAGAAGTAGCTTAAAAGTTTTATAAGACCCAATTCACCCCCCCTCTTGGGTTGTATCTATTGGGCAACAAGTGGTATCAGAGCAGGTGCTCAAATATTATTTGTAGTCTTAACCAACTAGAGCCAAAGATCATGACAACCCCACATAACGTATTACCTGCTGAGGGACTGTCCACAAACAGACCTCCACTGTTTGATGGATCTAACTATATTCAATGGAAAGCTAGAATGAAAATCTTTACTCAATTACAAAACTATGAGCTATGGAATGTCATAACAAATGGCCTACACACACCCACGAAATTAATTGAAAGTATGTTTGATAAAAATTTGGCTGAACTGAATGCTAAGGCTATGAACCTATTATATTGTGCATTAGATAGGAATGAGTTTAATTACATATCTTCTTGCATAACTGCTAAAGATATATGGAATATGCTTGAAGTTAAATATGAATGCCCTAACAAATCTGAAACATCATGTGTAGAAGAAGAGCAGTATCATATTGCAAATTCATGTTTCATGGCACATGAGGTACATGCTGAAACTGAAAGCAATTTTACATTTGATGAACTTCACGATGCCTTTTCTGATTTGTATTTAGAATATAAGAAACTTGTTTGTAAGAACAAGAACTTGAGGAAAGAAAATCAAGAACTAAATCAGAAAAACCAACTTCTCACTGAAAGCCATGATAAACTTAAGAAAAATAATGAATTGCTTTCAGAAGATAACAAAAGATTAACTAAAGAAGTTGACACATTAAAACCCGTTGTTGAAAGATTTACTTTAAGCTCTGAAAAGTTGAATCTAATGATAAATAATCAAAGAGCTGAATTTGATAATATTGGATTGGGATGTCAACCTTGGTACACCCAAAAATCTTTCAAGAATATGTTTGTTAAAACAGTTTCTAATCATTTTAAAATAGATTCTTATAATGCTGATAAACAGGAACAAAGGTTATGCAAAATCTCTTCTGTTCCTAAATCTGTACATTATAAATTTGATAAACCTAAAAGGCAAAAACAGAAAACTGAAGGGTTATATACCACTCATGTTAAATCCATGTTTGTTAAATTTAATAAGAAGATGCAGAAATACACTTCTTGTAGCCCTAAAATCTGCAAGCCGATGGACAAAATAGCTATTAAGAAAATATGGGTTCCAAAAGGAACAATAATAGCTAACCTGCACGGACCCAAAAGAGCTTGGGTTCCTAAGTTGAAAATCTAAATATTTTCTGCAGGTGTGTCTAGCACTCAAGGCTCCAACAAAAGATGTTAAATTGGACATTGGGTGCTCTAGACATATATTAAAGAATGAAACTTAAAATATACTTAAGAAAAGTGACTAAAATGGAAGAAATAATGAAATTAGTAATTCTTGCATCCTCTCATACTGAAATTGTTTTATTAGTTGATTAAAACACATCTTGCAAGTATTAATCATTCTTTTCTTGTGATATAAGTAATATTTCTGATATGAAAAGAAAATATATCCAAATCACTCCATCTTTCTAGATTATGCTTTACTTATAGATGGATAATTTGGTAAATCAATTCTCCTAAGAATAACTCTATGAATTCTCTATATGCTTGACTGAGAGTTTTTATCCATGGCATTATTGTTCATTGATCATAGATATGAAAATGTGTACTTGGTATATCTTTGAATATATGCATTATAAATACTATGATCAAAGAATTCTTTTTGGTATATAAAATTAACTTATGCTAGTATGGACGTAATCTCAAAAGATCTTGTCATTGGTTTACTTAGAATATCTTCTGCAAGGTCAAAGTTTACTATGCATGTTAACTAAGGAAACAAACAAGAATCAATTTCTAAATCTAAAGATGTTGTTTCCATCACTAAGTTTTCACAAACTTACATTGGATTTGTTTTTGGCAAGTAAAATTAAAGTATTTTCTGCATTTGCTAAATCTTGTGAAAGGGATCAAATGAAAAAGGTTTGCAAACTATGAAAGTAAAAGAAGTATCATGGCATAGTGTTGAAAACCAATTTTGTATTAAGTTGTGCACAGAAAATAATATTGAATACAATTATTTCTGCACCAAAGAACACCATAAGTAAAATAGGGTTAATAGAATCCTTGAAGAAATGAAAAAGGCAATGTTGTACGATAGTCATTTAAAAGCTATCATCATTGCTTGTCATATATATGGTTTCCATTAGGTCTATTTTTGATGAAAACTCCATTTGATCTTCTGAAAAATAGAAAATGAACTACTGCATATCTTTCATATTTTTCAGTCGTACACGTTATACTTGATATATTCTTATGAAAATAATGCCAAATCTGATAAAGATATTTCTATCCTTGGATATCATTCATCAAGCAATGCATATAGAATATTCAATGAAAAGATTCTAGTTAAAGAAATATCAATTCAGTTTATTCTTTATGAGACTAATGATTCATTATCAAATATTAATCTTTATAGTTTATTCTTTATTCTTTATATATGGATATGTTTAATCTTTTACATATGACAATCTGAAAACTTGTTAATAATTAGAACCAAATTGAGTTTTCAGAAATGCACTTAATGAAGAAAAATTGGTGACTACTAAAAGATTCAATCAAGAAAAGATGAATTAGATCTTGATGAAATTCTTGCATGATTAGAAGTAAAGATCACCATTATCATTTGCTTGCTTTATGAGCTTTATATTCTGTCAAATGAATGTGTAGAATATACGTCTATGTGGTTATTTCATTTAAAAAAATCTATGTAAAATAACCACCTTATTTGAAAACACTCATTACCAATATGATAAAGCAATATGTGATTTGGAACAAGCATCAAAAGCATGATAGAATAATTATTTCATCATACACCTAATAGACCAGATTGTGTGATCATTATGTGCCCTTATGCAAGACTTCAATCTAACTCTAATGAATCATAATTTATTGATAACAAATGAATCATAATCTGAATTTTGATAGAAACAATTGTTTAAGGCAATTTGATCAAAACTTAGCTAGCATGCCTTATTGATAATTATCTTAAGCAAATAGAATCTAAGCTAAATTGATGTTGAAAATAAGAAATTAATTTGACCTTGATGAATCTTCCTATTGCTTCACATGCTTGTCCTTGAACAGTCTTGGTTAATGAAACTATCTCTTTAGTTCAAGTGACATATGTTTGCTTATGTTTAGGCAATCTCTTGAGTAAAGTGACTCAACATTCAATTATTATCATATCTTAGATTGAGTTACCTAGTTAAGAAATATGCTATATGAATGTTTTGTATCTTGAAGAAACTAATAACTTTCTTTCAAGAAAGAAAAGAATTTTGTTAATAATGCAGGATCCTTGAGCAAGAAAATGAGAGATTTCAACTTGAAGGACACCTCTACATAAGATACAACAAACATTCAAATGCAAACAAGAGAGAGGATCTTCTTCAGCCAAAAGTTCACACGTAAGAAATCTAGTTTGGCTTGAAGAATATATATAATGAATAGGTAATTTTAGATACCTTTCTCACAAATTAATTGAGCAAAGTCAATAACTTAAATCTTATGATGGCATGATTAAATTCTTTAATTATTAATTTTTGATATCATGTCTATATGTGTATTGACTGACTTATACTTTTAGAAACTGTTTCATGGTTTGCCCAAACTAAATGATTTCTTAGCCTATATCATAATCATGAAATACACAAGTATATGCTTAAAATTTTGGATGTAAAATAACTTGTGAGAAGTTATGAATCCATGAGCATAATGAAAATGTTGTTTGCATGATATACATATATATGATACATAAGATTAATTCTTTATTCTGCTCTTTTATGTAAATTACTTGAGAATAACAAAAAGAGAGAGAGATAAAGAAAAGAAAATGGATATTATTCAAGAGAAGTAAAATCTAAGTAAAGGCAAATACTTCATCTTAAGGAAAAGCAAAACAAGCATAATATATTTGACTTGTGAAAGGGATAAAATCCGTAATGAATTACACTTAAATAGAGGGAGAGTTTAAAGTAAATAGTTTAACCTTTCTATATTGCTCATCATAGGGATGGTGCCAATGGGGAGACTAGTGGTAGTATCCGGCACTATTTGACCCAACTATTCGGTGTAGGGCATATTAGGGACGGCACAAGAGGGAGGCTAGTGGTAGTACCTCGTGCCCCTTCCCAACTCCACCGGATAGGGAGCAAGTAGAGTATAGAACATAGGAAAGTTAAAAATGAAAGACAAAGTAAATGAAAGTATATAAGAAGAATCAAGTCAAATTTTTAATCACTTGAAAACACACTTTAAGGATGAAATCAGTGCAAAATTATATTTAAATAGGGGGAGTTTATTTGAAAAGAATTGATTTTGATCCTTGATATGCTTGTTCTTATTATTTTAATGCATGACTTAACCCATAATATATCTTGCATGTGGCATGATGTCTTGAATTATGGGTTCTCAATATTTTGTAATGCTTCATACTTGGACAATTTGATTGAATGTTTGAAATGCTACATAACATCTTTTGTTTGGTATTATTGAAAAGAAATTTTCAGATTTGTCGTTAACAATCATCGTTAAAACCTGAAAGTTGAATAAATTTGTAAAAAGGAGAAGAGAAGGATATCTCTATTTAGGCAAAATGAATTGAGTTGTTTTTATCCTTCATCTTGATTAACTTTGGTATATAATGTTCTAACTCATACCAAAACTCAACATAAATACAAATACTCTGAATATGCTCTTACATGTTTGAAATATGTGTTTTCAAACGTAATGATTTAAGATGAGCTACAATCTGGAAGATACATATCTCAAATTATGTTTTTGAAAGCCTCAATTGAAAATCCTATGTAATTCAGAATCTGATTTTGTATAAAAGCTTGAACTCCATATGATTTCTAAATAAAATCTTAATGAAAGAAAAACAGAATTAATTTTGATGCCTTTGGTTGATTGCTCCGATACGAATCCGAAACATATCATTTCTTAGCTTCAAAGTATACTAATATTGGCCTAAATGATGTGGCATTCAATGATCTTGATTGCAAGTAAATATTTTTAAATATATGATTTTATTTTGATAATAAAAAAAAACTATTGGGCTTCATGTATACATTGCTGAAAAACTGTGATTAAGAAATTGAGTTCTATAAATATATATATTTCAATGATCATCTATATGTTTTTCTCTCCTACATTGTTAAAGACAGAATAGAGTGAATGATCTTAAAGCAAGAAATATTTCAGCTCACTCGAATGATTCTAAAAGAAAGAAAATGTAAATGCCTTTGAAAAAAACTGAGCTTCAAATGAATCATTTTCTGATTAATATTTCTATACATTTTTCTCTAAGATTAGGAGAAAGCAAAACTTGTTCTTAAAGGATTAGAAAGAGTGATTACTATAAATTTTAAATAATTCTAGATCACTCTACATTCTTGATATCATAAAGTTTCAGGTTTATTCACGTTTAACATTAAAATCTGAAATTCAACAAAAGAAAAGAATGATTAAAGAAGTATGCATCTTTTGAGGGGGAGCTTTAGATATCTTATCCTAAAGTTACTTCAATTTGAAGCATACCTTGATTTTTATGGATTGATTTTGATGAACCTCCTTATAATACAATACTTGCTTTAATTATAAGTTTATGCCTTGAGAAGAGTTCTATAAAGGTTGTCTTATCTCATACCTTGAGTCTTATGAAAATAAGCTGAAACTTATGGAAAACATATTTTTGAGATTGACAATTTTATTGAACATTATCTTCAAACTCTAAACTGTTAAATGGAATAATCAATTGAGGGGGAGAAAGAAAATTTCAGAAGGAGAGGTATTATGGAACTTAACCGCAAAAATCTTTATGATACATCTTGAGGATTGTTATTTGGTTAATATTTCTTATGCATACATCATGAACCAAATTGCAAGTCAAACAGTTGATCTTAAGAGCCTCTAACTTAATGAAAAAGAGGGAGAATAACGTGTTGAATTTTTTTTTAGTATCTCTTAGAAAATCTATTTTGAAATTTACTAATGAGTCCAAATTGGCTTGCTCTTTAGAACTTAAATTGTGTGCCAATTCCTATTTTTATGTATCAAATTGTGCTTATTTTCTAAAGGAATAAAAGAAAGTCTTTAAGAGAGCTCTAAGATATATCAAATATTGCATGAATCCATATTTTGGTATTTGTGCCCCAATGCTCTTATTATCATTAAAGAACTTTGAAGTCATTAAGAATTAATGATCCAACGTGATGATATGTTTTTCAAGTATATGAGTTTTGATCTTATACTCTGAAAATTAATTAAATTGCTCTCATGTTGATAAAATACTTAATATTTTGGGCAAAAGTTCTTAAATGAACAAGCTTTCATACTTATTATTAAAGAGAGGTTAGATTTCCATTCGTGTTTTCCTTGAATATCATTTGTGGGACTTCTTGAATTAACTTAAGAAAGATTCCACCTACACTTGATTAGAAAACTATCTGTGGTATCAAATTAGAAAACTTCTTGAAATCACATTCGATGTGTTCTGCTCTGAAATTATCTTAATTGTCTCTGATCTATGCTCATTAATCTGATTCTAATATTATTGCCTTGAGTTATATGATTCATATCCTTGCAATAATTTGACATGCAAATCAGAGTACAATAAGAAAAAGAAATATTTGAGTATTCTTATCTTTGTGCTTAATGTTTCACTATCTTTTTGATGTTGTCAAAAAGGGGGAGAAATATCTAAGTATATGCTCAATGCTTTCTGTTTTGAATTGAATACAAATCAGCTTAAATTGAAATATGTTGATTGTGTTAAGCTGATTAAATCTAAAGCATTATCATGAAGTATGTTCTTAAATATATATGTTTTTTTTACTTCATGCAACTTAGCTATGCATTACTTCTAGAACACAATATATCTTATATTGCATATACTCCAAGTTTTGTCATCATCAAAAAGGGGGAGACTGATGACCCAAAGATTGATTTAAAGATTGATTTTGATGATCACAAAATCTTGAAGTATAAATACTAATGTTTGTGTTGCAAGGAGAAAGATATTTATTTTGCAAGGAACATAGCAAGTTGGAAGAACACAAGAAGGCCTCCAAAGCTCTCAAGAAAAGTTGGAAGAAAGCTACAATTTATTGGCCCAAGTCTCAAGTTCAAAGGATTCAATTTAGAAGAGCAAGTTTTAAGAAAAATTCAAAGGAAAGGCACTCGAGTCGACTCCTACAGTTCCGAGTCGACTCCAAGGAGCAACAGACAGAAAGATTCATCTCAGAACCTGTCAACGAGTCGACTCCTGAAGAGCGCGAGTCGACTCCGATGTTCACCGAGTCGACTCCAGGGTAGTATGAGTCGACTCCTAGGAGTCACAGGCAGAAAAGTCAGAGAGGAGTTTTCGGGTCTGAGATTCGAGTCGACTCCAGTGGAACGCGAGTCGACTCCGATGGTTGGCAAGTCGACTCCAAAGAAAGTGAGAGTCGACTCTCAGAGGAACACAAGGAAAAAGTCAGAGAGCCAATTTCAGACACTGAGAGCCGAGTCGACTCCCGCAAAGTCTGAGTCGACTCCAAGACAGCGCAACCCCAAAGACAGAAGACGGTATTTTCGTCTCTGAGAGGCGAGTCGACTCCAAGACAGTTCGAGTCGACTCCAAGGCAGCGCGACCCCAAAATACAGAGGATCAGTTTTCGGGCTCTGAGAGCCGAGTCGACTCCAAGAGAATCCGAGTCGACTCGAGGAAGAAAATCAGAAAATATGTCCTCTGGATTCCTGAGAATGAGCCGACCCCTAAGCGCCCGAGTCGTCTCCAGCTATTGGCGAGTCGACTCCAGTTTTAGTCCGAGTCGACTCTAGGACAAAGCAAGCACATTAATTCAAATTTGGAACAGTGGCCGAGTCGTCTCCAGTAAAACACGAGTCGACTCCTGCAACAGGCGAGTCGACTCCTGATCGCGCGAGTCGACTCCGATCCCAACGGTAATATTGTCAGGAAGTGCAGACTGTGTCCAACGGCTCTATTTTTGTCTCTAACGGCTATATTCTTGTTTCCACGCCATCTAAAGCTATAAAAACAAGAAGAGAGCTAGGGGAGAACTTATGGAAGTGGGAGAGAACATTTAGGGAAGAGATTTCAAAGAGATTACAAGAAAAATCTCCCATAAGCACAAAAGGGCCATTCAAAGTAAAATAGAGAGAAGAAGAGCATCCAAGTGAATCCCAAAGCTTCCTCTCCATCCGTGTGCTGCCTCGGTGATCCTCTACTTCGTGAAAAATCAGAAGAGGGTCAAGTAAAGAAGAAGCCGAGTTCCTCCATCTACAAATCTGTTTGAGGGCTTCTTCCCTTTACTTTACTTGTTTATATTTGCTATATTCGCTTATTTGAGAAGCTTGTACTTGATTTAAACTCTTGCTCTAAATATCTTGTAACTTGATTCAATCAAGGGATTGAATCAAGGGGTTAAGATTTGTTGGTGAGCCAAAGGGAAAAACCAACATTGTAAGGTTGTGGTTGGTGAGCCTTTGGGAAAACCAACTGGGTTGATTGTGAACCCGGAAAACAATCGTTGTAAGGTTGTGGTTGGTGAGCCTCTGGGAAAACCAACTGGGTTGGATTGTGAGCCCGTGAAAACAATCGGGTGGTTCTAGTCGGTGAGCCTGGGAAAACCGACCGAGTTCGTTGTGAGCTTGTAAAACAACCGGCTGTAATCTGTAGGATTATAGTGAAATTCCCAAGAGGTCTTGGGGAGTGGATGTAGGTGCTGGGGTGCACCGAACCACTATATGTTTGTTGTGTTTGTGATGCTTTTTGTCATTGTCTATCTTGCTCACTTACTTACCTAGATAAATTGCATGCTTAACTCTTATCCGCGCATCCTTTAGTTGCAAGCATATTAAATTTACTTAATCAAGTCTCATTCGATAAATCAACCTATTGCTAAGTTTAAATTCCACTGTGCAACTATACAACTTAGCATAATTAATTGAAAAGTGTTAGAAGTAGCTTAAAAGTTTTATAAGACCCAATTCACCCCCCCCCCTCTTGGGTTGTATCTACTGGGCAACAGGTAGTGAACTCGCAAAACTACCGTACTGTAATCGTGGATTATAGTGAAAATTCCCAAAGGTGCTTTGGGGAGTGGATGTAGGAGCAGTGGAGGCTCCGAACCACTATAAAAGCTTGTGTTTGCGATTGTTTGTCTTCATAGCTTTATTTTAGCTTTAGCTCATACATTTGTGTGTTTTATTTTTTTAATTAGACAAAAGTTTTAAAACACCCAATTCACCCCCCCTCTTGGGTGACCATCTCTGGGCAACAAGTGGTATCAGAGCAGGTGCTCTGTGTATTTCTTGAAAGACCTAACCGTCTTAGCCAAAGATCTAGATGGCAACACCCTTTAACAATGTTCCTGCTGAGGGGCAAGCAACCAATAGACCTCCACTCTTCAATGGGACAAATTATACCTATTGGAAGACTAGAATGAGAATCTTCATTCAAGCACAAGACTATGCCTTGTGGAGGGTTATAGTCAAGGGACCACAAGAACCATCACACATGGTTAATGGCATTCAAGTTCCCAAACCTGAGGAGGATTGGAATGAGAATGATGATAGGATGGCTCAACTCAATTCAAGAGCCATGAACTCATTATTTTGTGCTCTAGATGTAAATGAGTTTAACAGAGTCTCCACATGTAGTTCCGCTAAGAAAATATGGGATAGGCTTGAAGTTACCCACGAGGGTACAAATCAAGTCAAAGAGTCCAAAGTGAACATTCTAGTTCACAAATATGAGCTGTTTAAGATGAAACCCAATGAAACCATCACATGCATGTTTACACGCTTTACCGATATAATTAATGGTCTAAAGAGTTTGGGTAAATCTTATACTAATCCGGAACTTGTAAGTAAAATTCTCAGGTCTTTGCCGAAAGCATGGGAAGCAAAGGTCACGGCGATCGTAGAAGCCAAAGACCTCAACACCTTGGGGCTAGAACAACTTTTGGGCTCATTGATGACGCATGAGCTCACGATGAAGCAACATGAAGATGATTTGCCAAAGAAAAAGACAATTGCACTCAAGGCTACTTCGAGTGTGTGTGAAGAAGAAAGTAGTGAGAGTGAGGAAGAAAGTGAGGACGAGGACTTGGGTTTGATAGTTAGGAAGTTTAAAAAATTCATGAGGAAAAAGAAACTCTTTCCAAGGAAAAAGTTTGGAGGGAGAAATGATTGGGAAAAAGAAAAAGAAAAAGAAAGAGACCCAATCATATGCTACGATTGCAAGAGACCGGGACACATTCGTTCCGAATGCCCTCAACAAAAGAAGTTTTTTGGAAAGAAGAAGAAGAAGGCATTGAAAGCAACATGGGATGATAGTGACACATCATCCTCCGAGGAAGAGAAGGAAGAGACCGCCAATTTGTGCTTCATGGCATTCGAAGACGACGAGGTATGTCAAAACTCAACTATAAATTTTACTTTAGAAGAATTGTATGAAGCTTTTCAAGAACTTATGGGTGATTGTAGTATGTTAGGAGCAAAGAATAAAGAGTTAAAAGCCTCCAATCAAAAACTGAAAGAAGATATTGAAAACCTATTGATTGAGAAGGAGAGCGTTAAAAATATTAACACCATTGACCTAGAAAATAGAAACTTAAAACTTAGCATTGAAAATAAAACGGGAAAAACACTAATTAAGGAATTAAATCTAAAAGTAAAATCTCTACTCGATAATAATACCTCACTTGCACAAAATGTTGAATCCCTTAAAAAGGATAAGGAAGAACTAGTTAAAGAAAATTTAAATCTTAAGAATGAGGTACATAAATACAAACCAATTGTTGAAAAATTCACACAAAGCTCTGAAAAATTAAATCTTATTCTTTCAAATCAAAGAGCTATTTTTAATAAAGCCGGATTAGGATATAAAACTAACAAACAACAAAAGTATCTAAAGAATTTCTTTGTAAAAGCAAAAGATGTAAAAACTGAAAAACCTACATGCTTTCATTGCGGAAAGAATGGACATAAAGCCTACTGTTGTATTCAAAGAAAGATCCAAACTAACAAGAGTACATTTGTGAAAGCTAAAAACATAACTAAAGTATGGGTGCCTAAGGGAACCAACTACACTAACCACGAAGGACCCAAGAAAACTTGGGTACCTAAGAGCTTCACATGATCATTTTGCAGGTATGCCTTGCAGCCGGGAATAAAAGGAGAATGTGGTATCTTGATAGTGGTTGCTCAAGGCATATGACCGGTGACAAGAGTCTCTTCGTCACTTTGAAATCAAAAGAAGGAGGAGTAGTCACATTTGGAGACAATGCTAAAGGTCAAATCATTGGTGTTGGTAAAATCTCCATTTCACCCTCCTCTTTTATTGACAATGTATTGTTAGTTAATGGACTAAAACATAATCTATTAAGTATAAGTCAATTTTGTGACAAGGGATTTAAAGTGTCATTTGAATCATCACTATGCATAATTAGTAGTCCAATTGACAATGAGATCATACTCACAGGACATAGGCATGGAAATGTTTACATGGTTGATCTTGATGATCTCACCATGAAGGATGGCCAATGTCTTGTAGCCATGAGTCCCAAAGTCAATGAGACTAGTTGGTTATGGCATCGTAGGTTAGGACATGCTAGCATGGATTTAGTTTCTAAATTGATTACAAAAGATCTAGTCAAAGGACTACCAAAGATAGATTTTGAAAAGAACAAAATTTGTGCTGCATGTCAATTAGGGAAACAAACGAGAAGCTCTTTCAAGTCTAAAAACATAGTCTCAACAACAAAACCCTTAGAACTAATCCACATGGATTTGTTTGGACCCACTAGAACTGCTAGTCTAGGGGGTAAGAAATTTGGTCTTGTAATTGTTGATGATTTTTCACGTTTTACATGGGTTTCATTTCTTGCACATAAAGATGAGTCCCTTCCCGCTTTTATCAAGTTTCATAATAGAGTTTCGAATGAACTCAATCTTAAACTAAAAGCAATTAGGAGTGATCATGGTACCGAGTTTGAAAATCAGCACTTTGAAAAGTTTTGTGACGAAAATGGTATCAATCACAATTTCTCGGCACCTAGGACACCCCAACAAAATGGGGTGGTAGAGAGGAAGAATCGCACACTAGCAGATATGGCTCGTACCATGTTGTGCGAATCAGATCTACCAAAATATTTTTGGGCTGAAGCAATAAATACTGCATGTCACATTTTAAACCGTGCATTAGTTAGATCCATCTTGAAGAAAACACCTTATGAGTTAATAAAAGGTAAGAAACCAAATATAAGCTATTTTCATGTTTTCGGTTGTCGATGCTTTATTTTAAATAATGGAAAGGACAATCTAAGCAAATTTAGTGCTAAATCAGATGAGGGGATCTTCTTAGGTTATTCCTCATCTAGTAGAGCATACAGGGTCTTCAACAAGAGAACTCTCGTTGTTGAAGAATTCATTCATGTTGTTTTTGATGAAGCTAATGGAGATTCTCCTAGAAAAGAAGAAGATGGTGATGCAGGTATACTTGAAGACCCAATGAAGGAATTCTCCATACAAGACAAACAACAAGAGGATGAGATCAAAGAAGATACAATTCAGCAAGATGAAGAAGAAGACCAACCTCCGTTGAGAAATCAAGATCTTCCTAAGGAATGGAGGTATGCACATGGTCATCCAAGGGATCTAATCCTTGGTGATCCCTCACAAGGGGTAAGGACAAGATCCTCTCTAAGAAATACTAGTAATTATCTTGCATTCGTTACACAAATCGAGCCTAAATCACTAGAAGAAGCTGAAAAAGATGATAATTGGATGAATGCTATGCAAGAGGAATTAAACCAATTTGAAAGAAATGAAGTTTGGACTTTAATGAAAAGACCCCCTAATGTTTCAATTATAGGCACCAAATGGGTATATAGAAATAAACTAGATGAAGATGGAATAGTAATAAGAAACAAAGCTAGGCTAGTGGCCAAAGGCTATAATCAGGAGGAAGGAATAGATTTCGATGAAACTTTTGCTCCTGTTGCTAGGTTAGAAGCTATTAGACTGCTTTTGGCATATGCATGCTTCATGGATTTTAAACTCTATCAAATGGATGTAAAAAGTGCGTTTTTAAATGGTTATATAATGGAGGAAGTTTATGTAGGACAACCTCCAGGTTTTGAAAATCACTTACATCCAGATTATGTGTATAAATTGCATAAAGCATTGTATGGACTTAAGCAAGCCCCTAGGGCATGGTACGAAAGATTAAGTAATTTCCTAATTGAAAACAAATTTAAGAGAGGAAATGTAGACAAAACCCTCTTCATTAAAAGAAAAGGAAATGACTTACTGCTTGTACAAATTTATGTGGATGATATAATTTTTGGTGCTACTAATGATAGTCTTTGTCAAGAGTTTGCCAAGCTTATGCAGGGAGAATTTGAAATGAGCATGATGGGTGAGCTCAACTTCTTCCTTGGGCTACAAATAAAACAATCAGAGGAAGGCATCTTCATCAGTCAGTCCAAATATGTCAAGGAAATGTTGGAAAAATTCAAGATGAAGGATGCAAAGGAAATCAGCACACCCATGGGCTCAAGTTGCAAGCTTGACAAAGATGAAAAAGGTAAAAGTATAGACTGCAAATTGTACAGAGGTATGATAGGCTCATTACTTTACCTTACTACTAGTAGACCAGATATATTATTCAGTGTTTGTATGTGTGCTAGATACCAAGCATGTCCTAAGGAATCACACTTGCAAGCTGTTAAAAGAATTTTTAGATATCTGGTAGGGACATCTAATGTAGGCTTATGGTATTCTAAACAATCTGACATAAATTTAATTGCTTATTCCGATGCTGATTTTGCCGGGTGCAAACTCGACAGAAAAAGCACAAGTGGCACATGTCAATTCTTAGGTGCAAATTTGGTTTCCTGGTTTAGCAAGAAACAAAATTCAGTTGCCTTGTCCACAGCTGAGACTGAGTACATTGCAGCTGGAAGCTGTTGTGCCCAAGTTCTTTGGATTAAGCAACAACTTGAAGACTTCGGCATCAAAATGGATAATATACCAATTAAATGTGATAATACAAGTGCAATTAATTTAACAAAAAATCCTGTCCAACACTCTAAGTCAAAGCATATAGAGATTAGGCATCATTTTATTAGGGATCATGTGCTGAAAAATGATGTGATGATTGAATATGTATGTACTGAAAATCAATTGGCCGATATCTTTACAAAGCCCCTTTGTAAAGATAGATTCAACTTCTTAAGGAATGCTTTGAGCTTGTATGATCCTAGCAAATAAATTGAACTTGTATTGCATAGCTTTGCTACTCAAACTAGTAATCCACCTCAAGGTAAACATAAGTGAAAGCATGAATTCATCTAAGCTAAATGACGAACTGTTTGACTTTTCGGAGGATGGTTACCCTCCCTTGGACTCTTCATGGAGATATTTTCAGAGCCTATTTTATAGGTATTCGAAATTTGGTCAAACATTCCTCATTTCAATATTAATAATTCAAAAATCATTATCAAATTATTATAGGATGTATTATTAAGGGGGAGGATCACAAACAAATTCACTCTGTGTTTATCAAAAGAAATCATGTTGATTAGGGTGATTAAATAAAAAATTGAGAAAAGATAGAATTCAGTCTGAAATTTTTCAGTGCCGGAGACGTCTCTGGCAAATCGCAGAGATGTCCCCCCAGGCGAGACGTCTCGCCTTAGTCACGGAGACGTCTCGGGGACCGAACGAGTGTTTTTAAATAGGTCGAAACAGCTCGAGCCGACCCGAGCTTTCCCTTTCATCCCCGACAAAAACAAAAACCCTAGCCTCCATTTTTCTCCAACACAAACCCTAGCCTCTTTCTCCTCATTTCCCTAGGATTTCCATTCAATGGCACCCAAAAGAGCTAGGAGGACTGGTGGGAGGCTTCCTAGGGCAGCGGCCGACGGTGAGGAACGGAGGGAAGAACCTTCCGCGCCGTCTCCTCCGGTTGCTCCGCCGACCACAACCATTTCTTGTGCAAATCGCACAGTAACAACCGGGAGGTACATAGATTTTCATTTTCTAAATAATGAGGGGTTCTCTATTGGAGAGAGACTCCGAGCCCAAGGGTGGGAGCACCTTTGTACCCTCAATACCTCAACCTACCCCGGCCTTGTTAGAGAAATGTTTAGTAATATGGCTTTAGGGGACTTAGGGTACACTGCATATGTCCGGGGGACATTAGTAGAAATTAATGAGGACATCTTATCCACTGTTTTGCAAATCCCTAAGGACGGTGAGGCTCCAACCTCACATCCCCAAAGGGAAATAGCCCTAAACTTACTTTTAGGACGAGAGGACTGCGGCCCTCTTGATGTAGTGAACTCACAAGACCTAAATGCCGAGATGAGATTACTTTTAAGTATTGTCAACCGGGTCTTGTTTCCTAAAACCGATCGCTTCGATTTTGTTTCGGAGCGAGATTTAGTTATCATGCACCATATCCTACTAGGGATTCCTCTAAACCTCCCTAGACTCATGTTAAACTACATTGCTCTATGTCATAGGTATTCTAGGTTTAGTATACCCTATGGCATGATATTTACCCTAGTATTTAAACACTTTAAGGTTCACATTCCCGAAAATGAACCTGCAAAACTCTTGAGAAACACCGACTACTATAATGAGGGCACAATGCGAAGAATGGAGTTTCAAAAGGTAGATGGGTCTTGGGTCAAGATACCAAAAAGAAAAGCTCAAACCCTAGAGCCTGAGATCCCACATCAGGAGTCTGACCACCACTCTCCTCCACCCAGCCACATGGATTTCCCTAATATACCCTCCAGCTCAGCTGGACCTTCCACATCCATGCCACCACCTCCTCCAGTCAGTGGGCCCTCCTTCCTATCAGAAGACCAGATGCGTACCTTAGCATCTGTCATTTGCCAGCAGATGAGGGAGGAAATGAGATCCATGATCTCTACTGAGTTAGCCCCCATCAGAGCTTCACATGAAGGGCTTCTACAAGAGCTGAAGAAAATTAGAGCTCAAATTGAAGCTACAACGCAAGAAATAGTTGGTGTGGGTGCCACCCAAACATTCAGATCAATTGAGCTAAAGGACAGCTTGAAGACCATTTCAAAGAGTCTTAAAGAGTTGACAAGCCCAGAAGGAAATGTGGGCACCTTGGTTGCCCAACTTAGAGGAAGAATTGAAATGGCAACCATAGAATTTGAAGCACTCGTGGCAGCCTTCCATAAGTCACAGGGAGATCAGTTCAAGACCCTAATGGATTCAATCAATGCATTTATAGATGCAGCTTGTAGGGCTTATGAGCAACGTCGCCGATAAGGAACTTTTTGTAGACATCTAGGGATCTTCTTTTTGTATACCCTAGGCTATTTTGAAACACTTTTTGTAGTAGAAATCAATACTTGTAATGATTTCTTCTTTTAACTATGTACTGACTTCAAAGGTTTACAATAATACATGAATACAATTTCTTTTGAAACCTTGTGTATGTGCTACTGTGTATGTGATTCTGTGACTGTGTATGTGTTTCTTGTGATGTGCCATAAAAATCTCATAACATACCTTAAGTATTCAAATTCAACACAACTTATCCATGCATATGACACAGGGGGAGCACATCTTGTGATAACTATGTTAAACAAAAAGAGGAGTCTGAAATGAATTCCAAAACAAAGGGGGAGTGATATGAATGACTAAAATTCTTTAATAGAAATAACTTGGACAGGGGGAGCACAACTTGAATCTCCTTGAGTAGTTCATGGAAGGATAATTTGTCCCCTTCATTGTTGATGACAAAAAGGGGGAGTAGATATATAGAAGGGGGAGTAGAACCAAGAGTAGAACCAATATGGATATTGGATACATTGGAATGCAAAATACGAAATTCATACTCCAAAGTTGAATTAAAAAAGATAAAATTGAAAAATATTGGCTTTTAGATAATTGCCCTTCTGGAAAAGAAAGGGGGAGTCAAAAAGAACTTAGCTTTCAAATTTTAACTTAATTCAAATTCGGTTGATATGCTAAAATTGCTTAAGAGCTATAAAGATCAATCTTATGCATAATGATAGAACTGAAAATTGACTATTTTGAATTATGCACACTGTATCTAGCTCTAATCAAAATATTATGCTTGTACATCTGATCAAATACTGTGTATATGTTTAAATTTCGAATTTTGCATATACTCAGTGTTTTGTCATCATCAAAAAGGGGGAGATTGTTGACCCCCTAATGGATTTTGATGAATACAAAATACTAGAGTATAATTCCATTTATCTTAACAATTTAATTGAGGATTTCATGTATTTTATTAAGAATATTGTTAAGAAATGTCTAGGCAAGTTCCCATGATTTTTTAAGGACTTATTAAAGAATTTTTGAGATGAAAGAAAAAGTTCAGGGACAGCCGAGACGTCTCCGGGTTGTCTCAGAGACGTCTCTGGCACAAACAGGAAGAACTGGCACGTCTGGAGACGTCCCCGGCACCTGCCGGGTCGTCCCCGCGATAGCGGAGTCGACTCTCTCAGTAGCGGAGTCGACTCTCTCAGTGGCGGCAGAAAGGCAATTTTCAAGAGATATGCGCGAGACGTCCCCACCGTACGCGGAGTCGTCCCCGCAAGTAAAAAGCAGACTTTCCGAGTCGTCCCCGAGGTAGCGGAGTCGGCTCTCTCAGGGTTTTCCAGAGGATGTCATTTTCGGTGATAAGGCAGCGGAGACGTCCCCTGAAAGAGCGGAGTCGACTCTCTCAGAGAATTCCAGAAGACATGTTTTTCGGAGTTATAACAGCGGAGTCGTCCCCAAGGCAGCGGAGTCGTCCCCATGCAAAAAGTGCAAACAAGCCGAGACGTCCCCGTAAAGTACAGAGACGACCCTCTCAGAAAAACAGAAAAACAAGGATTCAAACAATACAATTCCAGAGTCGTCCCCGTAAAGTGCCGAGTCGACCCCAAACAAAGTGAAAAGTAAATTTATACAGCCGAGACGTCTCGCGTTGAAGCGGAGACGTCTCCGGAGCGCCTGGGACGCGACTGACAACTTTTGTAGGTTTGGTTTGAATTTCAAATCTCTTTTACTTTATCTCTAACGGCTATATTTGCTTCCGGGTTCTATTGTTTATCATTGTCATATTTGCTTATTTAGAGCTTTTCAATCCTTTGTAAAACCTTTCATTGTGGTGCTTGTTCCAGTCAAGGGACTTGGAACAAGGGAAAGGCGTCCCAAGCCTAAGTGAAATTGGGGGTTATAGGGTTTGTTGTTAGCCCGGTGTAAAACAACGAGTTGGGTAGTGAACTCGCAAAACTACCGTACTGTAATCGTGGATTATAGTGGAAATTCCCAAAGGTGCTTTGGGGAGTGGATGTAGGAGCAGTGGAGGCTCCGAACCACTATAAAAGCTTGTGTTTGCGATTGTTTGTCTTCATAGCTTTATTTTAGCTTTAGCTCATACATTTATGTGTTTTATTTTTTTAATTAGACAAAAGTTTTAAAACACCCAATTCACCCCCCCTCTTGGGTGACCATCTCTGGGCAACAAATCCTGTCCACCACCATCCTCGGCGCCGACCTACTGCTCTCAAATATACAGACATTTCTGTCCAACCAAATGTGATAAGCCAGATATACCCTCTTGATCCCCTCTTCAATCAAGCTTGGTCGCCTCATGGAGTCCCTCAAATAGTATAACAAGTCATCTACTAACTTCAACACCTGTGGGGGATGAACGGGACACCATATCGATTTTTTGAGTCTTCAGGAGGGCTGCGTCAGGGGTGTCCCCTCTCTCCATTACTCTTTATCATTTCAGCATACGCACTCTCCCGCGCTCTTCGACACGCAGTGCATGCTTAGGAGTTAGAGGTTTACAGACCTATGTCGGGTGCCACCCCGATCTCGCATTTGCTCTTTGCCGATGATTGCTTATTGCTAGCCCGGTCGATGAGGCAGTCTGCTCGGGTTATTTGGAGGATTGTTCGAGATTATTGTGCAGCTTCGGATCAACGGGTCAGTTTGACTAAGTCAGCTTTATGTTTCAGCCCGAAGAGCAGACCAGTTTTGAAGATATCCATTCGAGAGAATTTGGGAGTGGGGGAGCAGGAGAGTACACTGATATACCTGGGGGTCCCACCCACGGGTCGGCGTCTGCGCCCCACGGATTGCTCCTCCCTTGAGCTCGGTATTCAACACAGGTTAGAGGATTGGCAGATGCACATATTATCTATGATGGGCAGGATTATCTTGGTGCGGTCTGTGCTCACCTCTATTCCTGTCTATCTGCTTTCTAACTCCTTCATTCCAGTGACAACTCTTAGGGTTATTGAGTAGCTGTTCAGAAATTTTCTATGGGGGAGGGGTAGTGGCAGGGGGGTATACATTTGCTGGCTTGGGAGGTTGTTTGTTCACCGACCAGGCACAGAGGTTTGGGGATGCAGTCTCTAATGTCGAGACGGGAGGCTCTAGCGGCCCGACACGCTGCCAGATTTGTGCTGGAGCCTGACAGTATGTGGTCTTCCTTGATGAGGGCCAAGTATGATAGTCTACCACCTGGCACTCATGAGGGTCGTCATCGATCATCGGTTTGGAGGGAGATGTGTGCTAGAGCCATACTGGTGCTTTCAGAGATTAGATGGGTTGTTGGTGATTTCCGGTCGATTGATGTCCTGGAGGATAGCTGGGTCACTGAGCTATCGATTAGTCGGCTACTGACCACAGTGGACATGGCGAGGCTAGCTAAACACAGGGTCAGCGATCTGTTGGATCATGGTGGGGGCTGTTGGAGAGAGGGTCTGATTCGGGAGGCTTTTGGGAGGGAGTTAGCAGAGTTGGTCCTGGCGACATCGATCCCTGCCTGGGAGGAGCTGGACAGGCTTGTTTGGGTGCCTAAAGGGCGGTCGTGAGTGCGAGCCAGAGATCTTCAGGCCTTGATTAGTAGAGAGCTGGCTCGGTAGATTGAGGGAGGTTAGATCTGGAGGTTGCGGATACACCCACGGGTCACCCTCTTTGTCTAGAAGGTGGCGTGGGGTTGTCTTCCGACCGGGAGTTTGTTAGCTCGGCGTGGTGTGCGGATCACTCAGTGTTGTGAGGTGTGTGCGGATATAGAGGAAATGATTGATCATGTCCTCTTGAGGTGTCCCAGGGCCAGGGCGATATGGAGTAGGTCCCCAGGGTTATTGCCTCACCCAATGGAGTCTGCACAGGATCTGATTCATCTCCTGAGGGTATCCTTGAGGTGCCTTAATTCTCATGAGGTTGGGATTCGGCGGGCATACCTGGCCTACCACATATGGTTGGACAAAAATGCCAGTTTGTTTGAGGGTAGGAGGTCGCCTGCATGGTTGGTGGTGGATAGGGCTATGCGTCAGGCAGGAGAGGTCATTTTTGCTACCATTTCATTCTCTTCTGGGTTGACTGGAGGCATCTAGGTACCCTATCCGCTGCTTTAGCACCCAGGTTTGCTCTTGTTTCTTAGGCGCCCCCACCTTCTGGTCATCTCAAAGTGAACTTCGATGGTAGTATGTCGGCGGATGGAGTGTCTGGAGGTATTGGTTTTGTCATCCGAGATCATCTCAGCAGACTAATTGCAGCTGGAGGTCGGCGCACACCTGGTCTCACAGCACTTGGGATAGAGCTTCGGGCAGCATGGGAGGGGATCTCTTATGTTAGGAGAGTGTGGTCGTAGAGTGTGTGCACCTTGAGGGTGACTCATCGATCGTGATTGATTGGATTCGGGGAGCGGATAGGTATGGTGATGGTCATCCTCTCATCCGAAAGTGTTGCAGACTGGTCCAGGAGTTCAGAGAGGTTTAGATATCATATATGTTTAGGGAGGCGAACAGTGCTGCGGATTGGGTCGCCTCTTTCGTCGCCCAACACTCCGGAGAGTTTTTGTGGACATCGGCAAGAGGCAAGTTCCAACTCTTATACTTTTTACTTTCTCTTGACTTGGCAGGATGTACTCACATTAGAGCTATATGAATTGCTGTTTTTACCCAAAAAAAGAGCACTTCCAAATCTGTACTGCCCTAGGACATCTAAGGATGACATGGGTAATGGTCTCCTCAGTGTCCAGGCATATCTCACAATATGGAGTGGTTCGTACTCCTCGTCTGGCTAACATCCTCCAAGTAGGCAAGCAACCCCATGCCACTTTCCATATGAATAGTGCCACCCACGGGTGGATCCGCATCCTTCAAATCTAACCTCCATCGATCTGCCGAGCTGACTCTCTACTGATCAGCGCATGGAGGTCCCTAGCACGCATCGTAGATCGCCTTGTCGGCACCCATATCAATCTGTCTTACTCCTCACAGGACGAAACCAGAATGGCCAAAATCAGCTTCGCCAAATGCTCTCCGAAGGCCTCCCGGACCAATCCCTCCCTCCATATGCCCTCCTCAAGAACAACCAAATCAATGATCCTGAGTCTGGCTAATCTCGCCGTGTCCACCATGGTCGGCAATCGACAAATCGGCATCACCATCACCCAACTATCCTCATGGACATTGACCGACCGCATATTGCCAATAGCCCATCTGATCGCCGGAAGCACCAGCGGAGCTCTGGCACATATCTCCTTCCAGATTGGTAAACTGTTTTCACGTGAGGTTGGTTGGCTTTATCTGAACTGCTAGATAGTGATCTAATGGATAAGCAAGCGGGTTTACGACGGTTTGGCGGGACCGATCTAATCTCCCGCTCCCACGCGGGGTGGGCCGATAAAGAAGAAATCGAGAAAGCAGGAAGCGTCGGCGGCGGATACAAGTACTTTCTCTCCCAAACACTTTTTAACCCCATTCTCTATTCTTCTTAGCCATAATTTTGAGAAGCAGCCGTCTGTTGCACCTTGGTGGTGGTGGTGGTGGTGGTGGTGCAAGTGTTTGCTATAAAGCGGAGACTTCAGGAGAAGGGGGAATTTTGCACGCCATTCAATATAAATATATTGAAGAGAGAATTGAAGTTATGGCTTTATTTCTTTATGGCATTCTGATGATATCCCAATCTACCTTTGGATGACGTTATCACCATATTTCGGTATCTCTCTAAAATGCTTATGGCTTTATTTCTTGTTTCAGTATTCTGGCTTTATCGTAGCTTATGTTATCTTATTATGGCATTATGGGCTTATGTCGACATGTCTCCAAGGGCATTATGATATTATCTTGGCTTTCTTCCCAGCACACGATTTTAGGCCCTATTTGGGGGAGCTTTTGGAGGGCCAAAAAGCACTTTCTAGCCCTCCAAAAGTACTTTTAGCTAAAAATTGGTGTTTGGTAAATTTTTTGAAAAGCTGTTTCAGCTTTTGAGGGAAGCTGAAAACAGCTTTTGGGGGGAAGCTCCAATTTGGAGCTTTCCGAAAATACTGTTTTCAGCTTTTTCGGAAAGCTGTATTTTTGACCAAAATAACCCCGTGTAAAAAAAAATTCCTCTCCTAAAACCTCGTCTTACCGCCTGTTCCTCTCCCAACCGACCCGCCCCCACCCCCCTCCCCCCCGCCCTGTTCCTCTCCCAACCCACCAGCACCCCCACCCCACCCCACGCACCACCGCCGCCGCTGCCGCTGCTGTGCCTCCCTCTTCCCCGCCGCCGCACCCCCTCCCTCTCCCCCGCCGCTGCACCCCGTCCCTCTCCCCCGCCGCCGTAGTGCCGCACCCCCTCCGGCGCCGTCGGCCACCGAGACTGCTGCCGGCCACGGCTCGGCCCCCTCCGGCGGCCGCACGGGAGGAGAAGATCGGAGAAGGGGGCGAAGGAAGGAAGGAGAAGAAGAGAAGAAAAAAAGAAAAGGAAAAAAAAGAAAAAAGGAAATAAAAGAAAAGAAAAGAATAAATAAATAAATAAATGCATAAATAAATATTTATATAAATGAATGAATGAATGAATAAATAAATAAGATAATAAATAAATATATTTCAATGTATAAAATAATAAATAAATAAATGCATAAATAAAAATATATATACGAATGAACGTATAAATAAATAAATATAAAGAAAAATAATGAGTGAGTGGCAAATATCTGATCCTTATGATATTGATAAGTACAGTGAATTTGTCGCCATTGCAAATAGTTAAGTAAAGAGATAATCTATTAAACAGATAAATGGTTATTTATTGTTGTATTATACTATAAATATATTATTATATTACATTATATCATAATACATTAATATGTAATGTTAAATAATTTAATATTATGTTATATTATGAAAAATTAATTTATACTAATAATATATTATTTTATACCTTTATTATTGTATTATACTATACATATTATATTATATTACCTTATATCATAATACATTAATATGTTATTTTAAATAATTTAATATTATGTTATATTATGAGAAATTAATTAATACTAATAATTATAATATTTTATACCTTTATTATTATATTATACTATAAATATAATATATATTACATTATATCATAATACATTAATATGTTATATTAAATAATTTAATATTATGTTATATTATA
This sequence comes from Phoenix dactylifera, assembly GCF_051530095.1. Lineage (NCBI taxonomy): Eukaryota > Viridiplantae > Streptophyta > Magnoliopsida > Arecales > Arecaceae > Phoenix > Phoenix dactylifera. The sequence continues at coordinate 161,291 of NC_143191.1, forward strand.
GAAAATTAATTTACTCTAATAATTATATTACCATTATGCTATGCTATGCAATATCATATTACTATATTATAATAATAATATTTTATATTACAGTAATATTATACTATATCATATATTATATATTAATATATGTTATGTTTTATCATGCTCTATTGTATAATACTATGCAATGTCCTTTATGGTAATTTTGTCATATAAAAGTACTTTCTCAGTTTGTTTACCAAACATATGTTAAAGTGCCACAGCACTTTAAAAATATAGTTACCAAACAACAAACAGCTTTTTATAACAGCTCTACTTCAGACAGCTTTACTTCCAACAGCTCTACTACCAACAGCTCCCCCAAACAAGGCCTTACTAAGCCGACCTCAAATACCTGGAATCTATCTCTATAGATGCTCTGGTCTGATTCAACCGACCTTAGCTTCCATGGGATGGTCTCAAATTTCCAGAACAAGAAGTTAAACATTCAAACAATGACAGAAAAAGAGAGGCATGCATGAAAATAATGCTATCGCATTAGTATTCAGAATATATAATTACAAAACAGGTCAAAGATCAGATAAAACTACATTATAAAAGAAGAAGGTCGAAACTAGTTGGGCTCTAGTTCTACAAGGCCGATGACTCCGGCAAAGTCATCTGGCTCAGAAACAGCACTAAGAAATGTAAGAAGAAGACCTACACAGAAGCCTAATGCTAGAAGCTTGAAGGCCCCCCAGCGTCGTCCCCTGAGGCCACTAAGATCCTGTGGATCTACAAGACAATATATTTTAGTTAGTATTTCTACATGTCCTGTCAGTATTATCAGATGACGTAGAATATATGTTGATGTACCAATGTCATTTTACAGATCAAGGTCCCAGAATAAAACATACACCACTGGAGTATGAATGGGAGAAATAAATTTTATAAAGATGAACAATGTAAAGCTTTTCGACCAATTGGAGTCTGGATATTTTAACAATTACTTTGGCTTCCGCTTTCACTATTCTAGCTGCATTCTGTGTTAGTTTATGCATTATTATTCACAGAAATTTGATTTGAGAAGTCATGGTCTGATGTCTTTCTATCACCAGTGGAAACAATTTCAGCATTGAACCGCACTGATGATGCAGACTGAAATGCTTTAGAAAATTAAAATTCAATAGCTTGACAACCCAAGTTTAACATAGAGAGAGAGATTGTGGATTGCATATTGCTTTGTGCTCAAAGAATGGGAAGGAATTTTCTAAAATTTTAAAAATATCTTGTTCTCACGTGATGATTATGTGTTGATGGATCCTAATGAAAATAGATGGGTAGGCCATATTGCATTGAAAACTTCTACAATCTAATAAAAAAAATAAAAAATTTTAGGATGAAAGTATTTTTGGCCCTCCGCGTCTTTCTGGTCATCGACTAAATAAAGTTATTTATGCCTTTTTGTATGGTGTTTGGTTGGTGGGTTGATGGCTTTATGTTACCTACTCTCTAACCGGTGTCTTAGTAGGTGCTTGAACATTGCGCGTGCCAGCGCCAGGGTTGTGCTTTTCTTTCAGGTAAATTCATTCCAAGGGTAGTCAAGAAGGGCGAATCAGATCTGACCGTTGCTTAACCTCTTCCCGAGGAGTCTGAAACTTATTTTGTTTGGATATTTTTAGGATCAACTTGGAGATAGCTAATACACAAAGTATCGGGTAGGTTGATATGGATATAAACTATATCAATATGCCAGTAGATTAAAAGCTTGAAAGATTAGTAATTTGCAAAGGTGATGGCATCAATATTGTCATAATGATTTCATGCTTTGGTAATCTACTTTCAGAGCGGAGATGAAAGATGGTTAGGTAAGAGACTTTCTTCTTCTTCTTTTTTTTTATTTTTTTTCATACAAGAAGTTACACACCGACCTTTTTTTATATTAAAAAAAGCCAAAAATGATGGGACATTCATAGCATAAGAATAGTTAAAAAATGAATGTGGTAAGTCAGATGGATTTGGCAAGACCTATTGTTCTATGGGCTTTTTAGGAGTGAGATACCATCTTAGGTTCTTTTCTTTTGTTTCTTTTTTTATCCTCCTTGAAGAAGAGTGAGGTCAATTGAAACAACATTAGTGATGGTTCAACTCACCTATTCCTCAAAACCCTAAAAAAAAAATCAGCTAGGTCTGGATCCGATTGCAAATGAACGCACTGGATCTAAATTGTAGTCCTCGGGAGCTAAATCACCTTCGGTGAAGAGCAATCCAACTACCTAGGTTGGACCTATCATTATTTAAACTTAATGGATAAGGCACGCCTTTTGTTCATCTAATATAGAAAAATAATAAAAATGTAAGAAAGGTACAAGGAGATAAAACCCAAGTTAGGTGGACTGCAAAAGTTTAGGTGGGTCTTTTCAATCTTTGACGCAAATAAAATAAAAGGCGGGGGATCCGTGTCAAAACGGTTGGTAAAACTAAAACCTGCGTGTGTGATTTACCAACCACCGCTTTCACCTCTACCCTTTTTTTAAATGTACATAATGAGGAGGAAAAGTCTTTACAACAGGTAGCTAATGCATTCCCTTGCTCAGCAAAACATCCGCGCTCTTAATATGCTGCTTTTATATATATATATATATATATATATATATATATATATATATATATATATATATATATATATATATATCCAACCTGTCTATGTTATTTTTTCTGAAAAATTTTTGGGTTCACTTATTTTGGTTTGAAAAGAAGATGAAGCATGGCTAAAATAGAATTCATATAACTGCCCAAACTTGGTGGACGAGTTGTGTCCGTTTCTTATGATACACTTGGTAACGTGCTCTCTTTTTTTTCTTTTTTTTTTTTTTTAGGATGGTACAATGGCTGCTTATCCTACTTTGGTATAGGTGCATATAACAAAATCAAGAGCGACAATCTGGTATAACTGTGAACAAGAAACCTCCTAATTTGTCTAGAGATTTCTCCAAAATGTTGCGCTGCATAAGAGGTGATCTAGTCAGTGATCCTATTTATTTTTTGATGTACATGTATTGTCTGAAAGATACTGCAATCTTTCATCATCCGCCGAATATCGCGAGTAGGAGAAGTGACCGATCTCCTTTTGGGACCGCTTCCTTCCAACCATTCACCAATAGTCATTATGTACAATCCTTTTTCTTTTTACTCTTATTCCGAGATATAAATATCATATTTCGTGGCGTCATTCTGAGCGTCACGCTCACGTGCACCTGTAGCTTCCCAGCACACGTGCGAACCCCGCGATCTCCTTCAAGCCTGCGAGAGCGGCCTCCACGTTGGGGTCCGATGCGGTCCCTTCCAGGTCCAGCACGAAGACGTAGTCAAACCGCGCGATCTCGCCTGCCTCGTCCCTCTCCTCGACCCGGACCGGGCTTGACCGGTTGGGCCGGTGGTCTACCCGAGTGACCCGGACTCCCCGGCTCTCGAAGATCCACATGGCCCGGAAGAGGTCCGAGACCCCTCGTTCCAGCGAGAAGGCCACCGTGGTCTTGTGATTATTATTATTATTATCAAGATTCGGTTCGACGACGACGGCTCCGGTCGAGCCGGTGAGTCCCAGTTGGAGGAACCGGTTGAAGTTGCTGGCGAGGTCCTGGAGGTTGTTTTCGAGGATCCGCAGGCCGAACTCGTGGGCGGCGATCTGGCTGCCGATGACGGCAGTGTCGGCGATGCGGTTTTCGGCGACGAAGCGGGCGGCGTCGGCGGCGCTGGCGACCTCCTCGACTCGGAGGTGGAGGGCCCGGAGCCGGTCCCGGCAGTGGCTGATGGCTTGGGGGTGGCTGACGACGCGGCGGAGGGCGGAGCGCGGGGCGTGAGGGAGGGAAAGGAGGCAGTGGTTGACGGGGAGGACGAGTTCACCGACGATGCAGACACGGGGGTGGCGGAGGAGGAGGTCGAGGTTGCGGGGAACGGGGCCGTCGACAGAGTTCTCGGCCGGGACGACGGCGCGGTCGGCAGCGCCGTCCTCGAGGGCGGCGAAGGCCTCCTCCATCTCGGAGCAGGGTATGATGAGCTGCTTCCAGGAGGAGGAAGGAGGAAAGGCTTTGGCGGCGGCCTCCTGGCAGTAGGAGCCCCGGCCGCCCTGGTAGGCCACGCGGACAGGGGGGCGGCCGCCTTGATCGGCGTCGGCGGCGGCAGGGGGAGGGGGGTGACCTCCGGGGGCCTGGCGGAAGAGGCGCTCGAGGTCGGTGATAGTGATCTCGAGGCCCAGCTTGGAGGCCATGTCCTCAGCGGTCCGCAGAGGAGATGATCGAGATGGAGGAGGAGGCCTTATACGGACGACGTCGTGTGTCCTCATCCTCCTTGAAACGGTCGTGTGTTGAGACTGGATATAACATGCGGAAGAAGCTCTAAAAAGCGCCATCATATATACGTTTATATAGATTGATATATAGTTAGATATATGATAGCAAGAGAGAGAGAGAGAGAGAAGCAGAGTGGAGCGGTTCTAATTTCGAGCTGATTGATCCCTCTCTCGTTAATTTGCCTTCTTCTTCTTCTTTCTTCTTTTGATCGCCTTCGGTCGGTTGGTTGGCTAAACGGAGATAGGAGTCGAAGCTCGCAACGCAACCGCAGAAAGAAGAAGCAGCGGCGGCGGCTACCGCGCAGAGATCGCGTGATGAAACGATCCCTGGCTAAAAAATGTGGGAGTGCGGGGGCGGGGTGTTTATATCCGCTGCTGCGATGATGGGGTTGGGTGGTAGATGACCACATGTCACACGTGAGAAAGAGAGCGAAAGAGAGAAGGGTGTTAGGTGGGAGCGCGTGCGTGCGTGCGTGCTTGTCAGAGAGATTTGTGCGGTCGATCTTGTTTTGTGGTGTGGAAGGCTGGAACTTTGACTAGTCAATCTGTTCTTTGATCTATTTATTAGGTTTGAAGAAGAAAATAAGAGCACCGTTGGGTCAGACGTTGCATCATGGTTTTCACCTACCCCCGAACGCACGAGTACGTAACGTGCATGCTTTTTTTTTTTTTTGGTCAAAACGTGCATGCTTCTCTTATGGAATTTACGGCTGGTGAAATCAGATCTGTTAGTGTATAGGAGCACTTATGGCAGTGATATACATTTCATTTGTTCAGCTTTGATGATTCGGTAGTAAAAACAATTGGAATGAGCTACCGTTTCCACCATTTAAAAAAAAAAAAGAGGAATGAGTTTATGAAATCAGCAAAATGTACGTTTTGAGGCCAGCACCGCACTGTGTGGCCTGAGATCCTTCTCGCAGAAGGCAAGAGTGGGCGGAGGCCCACGAAAGACAGGGAACCTGGTAGTTCGCTGCCGCCACCTACCATGGCTTTGGAATTTACAGCCCACGCTGCTAAGAAGTCCTTATAAGAGTCTGAAGGACTGGTAACGATGTTTCCACGTTCACCCCCACGTACACATGATCGCCTATTATTTTTATCCAATCCAGCTTCTGGCTTGCGATCTGATTTATGTTTGTCGGACGTCCACTAGATCTGTAAACTATCTAGAATTGATGCTATATATATACACACATATATGTATATATTCTGGTGGAGGTAAGACAAGTCTGGGCTCCATATGGACACAAGACAGGTTGTGTACGGCAGTGCTGGCTGCAACCTGATGTGTATGGCTTCGGATTGGTCTCCGGCGATCTACCTACATCGCATGACTTCGCATCAATTTTCCAACCGCGATTACGAAGAATGACTACAGGGTGTCATCATTCAGCAATAAGGGATCCCTACTTTCCTATTGCGATCAAATATGTAATTATAGATGTACAAACTTTCTTCTTCCTCCATGCCATCGCATCAATGATTTCATGACCAAAAACAACAAAAAGAAAGAAAGAAAGAAAGAGACTATAAAATAGAAAAATAGTTAATAAATGGTGCCATAATTTCTGTGGGTGCTATTGACCAGTCATCCTAATGTTTCATGAAAGCTACATAACAGTTTTTCTTTTTAATGCTACATATGCATGGATGCGTTTACAAGACCGTAAAAAAAAAAAGGTCCCGTCGATCACTGTTGATTGGAATCACACAATAATGAAAATTATATAAGCGTACCAATTAGCAATAAAGTGGTAAATTTTTCTTCCAACCATGATACCAAGCGATTTTTCTCTCAGAAAAAAGATAATTACTAGCAATTTTTCAGTTGCCTTGAAGTGATATATCATAGCTAGTTTAGCAACCTATTATTTTTTTACCTTTTTTATATCACCTACCCACAATTGGATTGGACGATAGAGAGAAGCTACAACTTAAGCAACACTTCTAATTAACACCCCCCCCCCCCCCCCCCCCAGGTCCACCTGCAAGGATATAAGAATTTCGAACGGCTGGACTACAATAAATAAGGATTCATTTGAATAGAAGTGCATAAAATGGGATGGCGTGCTTACTTGGGAGCTCATGAAGATTTTACTGATGATATTTTTTATTATATGTTAATTGATGCATGCAGACATACACCAAGTATATATTATGACACTGTTAGTTCCCCTAGGCATATAAAAAAGATTATTATCTAATAAAAATCATTCATATAACTATTGTTAATTTGTTTCAAGTAACTTGTTGTAATAGCTAATTACAGCTATTATAGCGGTGCAATAGTATTAGTTGAACAAAAATCTTTAATACCATTTGCCTGATGATGTACTCCTAATGCGGCATTACATGTTGCATGATAGTTTCAAAGTGCGCATATATTTTACCATAGCACCGACTAAATTAAAATTTGAGCAACCGTATCTTTTAGTGATGCATTTGAAATTGCCCACAATGCATCACTTCATGCAATCCTCAGTAGCTAGGATGGTCTGTCGCATGTATATGTCCCATCCAATTAGAGACTGGTGCACCGGCACATTGGCTTGCGCGCTGATGCCTAAGAAGTTCTTTACAACCTCTTACACAAAAAAAAGGGTCAATTTTGACATTTAGATTTCAAAATGTTTAGGTGGTTCAAACTTTGGAAACTCCTTAGTTGTAATTAATGGGCTAGAATGCTTGGATGATACACTGAGCGAGGCACACTTCGATCATATAGATTACAGAACTTTTGACTGTAACTAATCATTAAAAATAAATTACTTATTTAAATAGTTTAATCCTCTTATTACTATAAATATGCTTCTTGTCAAGTGAGAATCTTCATGGCCACTTCGTGCTTATGATCTTGAATGAATTTGAAATGCACCGGCCAAATGCGGTTACATCGCTGCTAGAGAAAATAGTGTAATCGATGCTGTTTGAGCTAAAAAGAAGAGAGTTACTGTTTTACTAGATATATATGCAGTGAGTTTTATTGCCTATTTAAGATAATCACAATATTGTAATAGGAAACTTGTAATTAGATATTTATGCAAGCTAGTATTTTTCAGTTTTTGAACAATTAGCCTCCTAGCCCCAATGGTCTGCTTTTTCTACATTTGACAACAAGCAATAGTAAATGGTAAAATGCATTTTTTTGGTTAAGATTTATTAGAATGAAAATAATGTTTTAAAAGCAACATCCAACTAACTTACGTAAAATAGTCGTCAGTGCAGCATGTAACTATCTTGGGCCCACCACCTCAGTGAAACATATGATTGACGAATCCATAGAACTTCCATGCGACTGCAGAGGTCAACCTTCATTGTCGACGTCCTCCTGACGACATCCTTACGCCCAAAACACCCCATCTGTCTTGTCACTTAGGTCATTTTAGTGGTTAATTATGAGTGTAATTAAAATGGTAGCCAAGGAAATTAGAAAATAAGGATTGCCGCTGCCGACCTTTCTGTATCGTGTAGTGCCTGATGACGAAATTTGCTGGCAACTTTTTTCTTGTGGAAAATAGAGAGATTCTCCACCTCACATTTCGTACGGGGCCCGCAGCCCGTCATCACCACCGCTTGTTGCCGGCGCTACACCATGACAACGTACGGAACCTCGCACCGTCACAGCCGCCTTCACTCCCGCTGTCGCCTCGGCCTGGACCGCCGATCCACCGCCACTTTTGCCGTGGCTCCGCACCATGCGGCCACCGCTCCACTGGTGCAGCCAACCGAGCCATGGTCGCCACCGCCTGGTACGCCACTGCTTGGGCTGCCAAGCCACGACCACCACCGCAATGATCCGGGCACACCTCCGAGAAATTATTAGGTAGACTTAATCTACCACGTCAGCTGTAGAGTAGCCCAATAAAAAGTCGACACGTCAGCTGTGGAGTAGCCAAATAGAATTGTCGATTGCATTGCTGTAAGAAAAGAAAAGTTGATTTTAAAAAGAGAGGGAGACTTTTGCAGGGGAGAAATGCGAAGTTTAGATCCAAAGGGAGTTATAATTAATCCAAGTAGCAGATGATCATGATATACAAATAGGAGCTCAATTCAACTCATAAAGAGCTTAAGCCATTAAATTTTGGATCCAATCTATATCAATCCACCTATCTTCCACTACGTGATTCCATTTAGGACTAAGCATTGATCCCCACCAAGTTTTCGATTCATGTCCCAAAATCAGGATTAAATCATGAAAGTTCTAAACCATATTAATGTGGAGATACTATAGTTGGGGCCATGAACCTTCTAGCAATTATATATTTATGTTCCTTTATGTTCTTCAGTCATTCTTCTGAGACCAAACGAATCAACTCAATATGACAGATCGATCCCAGGACGTACAGACTGCAGAAGACTATAGCAAATAAAATAACACAAGTGTACGAGCTTACGTGCGGGCTTACAAAAAAGATGGCATTCAAACATCATTAGATTATGAAACAAGGCTGTCAATCTACGGTTTAGATTGTAGACAGTCCGCCGCCGAACAAATCATCAGCCATGATTTATTTGGCTCGTCTCTACGTATCCTAGCATGGTGAATATTGATGATTGCAGATGTCTAATTATTGATGCGAGTTATTATAAAATTCTATCTTTCGCTTGGCATTATTATTATATGTGCTAATAATGTGCGATACGTAGAGAAGAGAGAGCGAGGCTGGGCCCGCTGGGGTTGGTAGGAATCTCTCGATGTAGCTATGGGCCAAACAAGGACTGACTGCTGAGTGGGCATCGAGTGAGGACGAGGGGAAAGAGGCATGCGTGCATGACGGCAGCCATGTGTCCAAAGGAATCCAGAATAGGGAACGGGAACCCACTAGTACTGATCGGCTCCATCTAGCTAGCTAGCACCGCTAACCGATTCTTCCATGTGCCCCCCAACAGACATTCCTTGGACTTGTTTCCCTTTCCTTCTCCGTATATCTCCAATCTCCATCCTCATCATCAGCTGTGATTCCTATGAAACTACTAACACTGATCTGCACTGCTGCACCGCAGAGCGATCGACGGTACGTACGTAGAGCCTCCGCCGACATGGGTTTCCCAGGTAGGATTCACGGTTCCCCCGACGAAGGCCGCTATAAGAGGCTGCGGAATGAAGTCGAGAAGCCTGTGAGACCTCCAAGGCGATGGCTGCGGAAGGTGAAGGGCAAGGTGATAATATCCTTTCGCGTATCGCCGTCCAGGAGATTGAAATGGATGAGGTACATCGTCGTGCCGAGAAGGGTTGCAGAATTATATGCCGAGATTGTGAAAACAATGCGCAGGGATGCAGTCTATCCTACGATCATCTTCTCCTGCCAGTGGGGACTGCCGGTGCTCTCTCATCCCACAGTTGGCAGTAGGAAGAGGGCGGTCTCCCTGCACAGAAATCTCTCTTTCTCGTGAGTGAGGTGCATGCATCTTTTGTGACGTTCGGGATGAATTCAATATTTTCTTCTTTAATCTGTTTCTATTCTCTTCATTTCCAGTGCCAATCTACCTAGTTAATTAGATGCATGGTTCCCACCTGCTGGCACCGTATCTAGCTTATACGTAGTGCTGCACGTAATTAAGACAAACGTGATGGAATTCAACGGCATTGGCTGCACCTGGGACATAATTCTAGGCCTTAATTACTAGTGATATCATTTTTCTTGATGAGTTCCCACGTCGACAGGGTGCTTTTGTATATAAACTTGCTGTGCCAGCTTAATTTGAACTGCTCCCGTCGATCGCCTTGCGTGCTGGGACTGGTTCTAAGCAAGACTATAGTATGTGTGTTTTTTACACTATACATAGGAGGGGTTTCCTGAATTATCAATCCCTCATATTAAATTTTAAACTAGTCCGGCCAAGCCCCCTACCTAGACTAGTTTATCTGCAGTTATATTGCTTGTAAGCTGTTGCCAATTTTTTATTTGCACCGCATCCTTCGGTTTTCAACAGAGACCGCAATATTCTTGTTACGTTCTGTATGCCTTATCTTTTGTCCGTCGATGATCAATTATTCGATACCCCAAAAGGGCTCTGCCGTCGCCCGTTAGCTCCATCATCCACCGCTAGCTGGCGGCCACCCTCCCCCTCCTGATCTCAGCCACCCCCCACTCTCCTCCTATGTGCTCACACTTAGTCCATTCGTTCGAACCTACTCTAATCTCTCTTGCCATTCAGGTCTTCCTGCAACGCTTTTAGTTTCTTCATGATGGAGCTCGAGTAGCGAATAACCAGAACAAAGGAAAACTAATTGTATTAAAATATTGAAACAAGCATGATTACAAAAGAAAATATTTCTTTGCCCTCTAACTCCTATGCCTCCTGGCTTATTTATAATAATTTTCTGACGGCTAAAAGCTGCAACGTTAACAGAATAACAATAATAACTAAGAAATAGCAAAGAAATCTGCAAGTGATTCTGCCCAACGTTCTTCTAGTTTGACTTGGTCTTGCATGCAACAGCTCTGTGCATTACGCCCTTGCCCTTAACAGCTTCCTTGTTCCCCTCATGCCTCTGATGCCCCACGAATACATCCCCAAAGTACGTACTTGGGATTTGGCCTTCTGTTACGGACGGTTCTATCATGCGCTGCCCTTGGAAGTTGGACCTTGTCCTCAAGGTCAAACGATGGAAAGTGCTTGGTTATGTGATCAACTAGTTCCCATGTAGCCTCCTCCTCGGGCAAGTTGTTTCCAGAGAATGAGAGCTTCATTAATCAGCTTCCGGCCTTATTTAACCCAACGATATTCTTTGATCACTACCAGAAAACACGCGTATAGTGACGGAAATTTCCGTCACTATACCATGTTTTCGGTCACTAATACGGAATTTGTGACCGGAGCTTCCATCACTGAATTGGTTACAAAAACATGCGTCACTAAATTCTCAGTGACGGCAGCGATTCCCGTCACTAAACTCCATGACAGAATCACCGTCACTAAACCATTACAAATCCAAAAATTAAATATTTAAGAAATTATGTATTTTCCGTCACTAATCAGTCATTGAGTTAGTGATGAAGGTAACTTGGTCACTGATTTTGTCACAGAATTCGGTCACAAATTTGGTCACTGATCTGTCACAACCTTCAGTGACAAATTTAGTCGTCACAGTCATGGTCACAAATTTTGTCACTAAATTTGTTATTAATTCCGTCACTGATCTAGTGACAAAGTTACCGTCACTAATTTGTCACAACTCACTGAGCAGAATCAATTTTTAGTAACCAAAATTCTGTCACTAAATTTATGGCTGCTCGTCACAATACTTGGTAAACAATTCAGTAACCAAATTTAGTCACTGATCACATTCCAATAACCTGGTACATTTGGTATATTGATTGGCTCATAATAATAATAATAATAATAATAATAATATCATTAATAGCAAAGGCATTCAACATTACGCAAAAGTTTTTTAACATGTCATTCAAAATAGGCATCAACATGTCCTAAATCCATCAAAATCAAAATACAAAAAGTATGTCATAACAGATATTTCATTCCTCCTAGGAATGCAAAGACCTATCATCTAAGGCAAAAGCAATTATCATGAAGTATGATCAGCAGAACCAGAATCACCATTACCCCCCCCGTTCTGCATGCCATGGTCCAAAGCTAATCTCTTCTCTCATCTTTTGAAGAACCTCCTCTTGCCATTTTTTCTTTTAGTGCTCAAAAATACCTCGAAAGTCTTCACGCGAGTACAGCTCTGGAGCTTGACTTGTAGAGGTAGAACAAGATGATGATTGCCCAATAATTCCAGTGAGATCCTCCAGGGGACTAAAGCCATAGCTGAGGCGCCGGACATAAAATGGTGCTGTTCGTCAAAGGACCTGGCTCTCTTGAGGGCATCCTTGCTCAGGACAAAACCCTTGGCCAGCATGCTGCTCACCACATCCTCTGCCTTCCTCACTGGAGACTCAGTTGACGAGAGCTTCCCTTCCTTCTGCAGCACCAGAAAAAAAAGAAGATGGGAAGACAAAAACAGTGAAACCTTTTAAATTAATATAAGTAGGTTGAAATTACAAAACTGGAACTGGAAAAACAAAACAAAACAAAAGAACCAACAATTACAAGCCTGATAATCTCACTAAATGGTTCCCAATCCCTAAGACAGTAATATATAAAAGGTCATTATCTCTGACATATTCCTTCTTGTTGAAACATAACATGCGAGCAAGACCTATAATCCCAAAAATGAAAGACACAGGAAAAATTTTGGTCCACCAGTTCAAAACTTTTGTTTTTGAAAATTATCACCACAACCTACTGGTACAATTATAAGGTAACACTCAAACGATGAAACGCTAATGAACGTGGCCCACACGGCTTTGTTTTTTCATTCATTCTTTTTTCAAGGAGAAAACCACCACGTATACAAAATTAAAAGCAAAAAGTCACAATATGGCTTTCATGTCATGCAGAAACCTGAGAGTCAGATGATGAAGAAATCTATTAAATATTCACAATTTTCTCTTATATTTCCCTCCCACCTGAAATCCAGGCCTCATAACAAGAACAGATCTTCCATATTTGTCAAAGTAATCAGCCCGGTAAATCTTTCCAGTAGCAGCTTCATGGGCAACATCTTCCTAGTAGTCAACAAGAAATTACATCAGAAAACAGAAAGCTACAAACAAACTTGTAATCATGTAGGCTTTACCAAAATATCAAGAATGAGTGGACTCTAAAAATTCTATGCAGTTGATAAATAGCAACTTATCTGCACTTTCTTCCAAAATAAGGGCTTTGGAGATATAAAAATTTGATGCAGATTCTTCCTTCTTACAGTTGAATGATGGCACACTAATAAACTAAATGAAGGAGGTAGATCACTTAATCTTTGCGTTCTGTCAATTTTTGTTTCGCTCTTGCCAAATGTGGGCAAATGGTCATTGTGTCTTTTTGATTTAATGTTTTAATAAATCTAGCCTCTTCTTAGATTTGTGAGGAGTTAAAATTCAGAAATAATTTGATTGGTCAGTGACCAACTTGTGTTAAACTACAGTTCTTCAAGAACATAAAGAACTCTACCCATACCCAGCGAATGGCTTCTGGCTTGTATTTCAATCTCCATTTCACAGTCTCTTTCAGCATTTTACTTGCCTTTTCTGCATTCCAGTTTCTTGACCGGAGGTACCTTGATATTGAAGCATCTGAACAGAAGTCTGGCAGTGCTTCCGACAATGGACCAATCATCCTTCGAACTTCATTTATCTGCTTGGAAAAGGCATCAACATTACCTATTTATGATAAGCATGATACAACAGGAACCCCTTAACAATGTTGTAAGACATAATATTCCATAAACATCTTAACATGCTTTCTTGGAAAAAGGAAGGAGCTTAAGATGCTCTTCAAGTGAAAACTATAAGATGCTTTTCAAGTGAACACTATAAGATGCTTCAAGTGATAACCAAAATTCGGAATGAAGATGTCATGCATAAAACTTAAGAGGCATAAATAGAAGCATTTAGTTGGTTAAAATGAGTATGTTTACCTTTGCTTGCTGTTCTTCAGGAGACAAGGCTTTCTCAACAGCACTCGATCTTGATTTTCTCAAAGGCATTGTTATATAATTTAGCAAACTTCTAGAAGATCTAACAATTAAATTAAAATGAGTACATCTGTATACCAGTACGAAGATCAATAACAAAGATTGAATTCGCCTGTGAGGGAAATTTATAGCTAAATGAATCAGCAGAATCAATATATTTTATTTCATAGAAGAGAGTCTAGCTCCTATGTAAATAAGTTTAAATACCCAAATGTAGCCTATCTGGAAGAAAAAGAAATTAAGTTTCATTGATGTACATGATGCTGTTAGATATATGTTTTACATGATTCATGGCTTATCTATCTTGTGCTGAGATTATTTTTCCAACAAAGCAATGAAATGTTTAGAATCAATTATAAAGAGAGAAAATTATACAGCCATCAATTCTTACACAGATACAGTAAATTGACTAAAGAGAAGCATATTCAAATGACATGTTAGACAAATTAAGAAAAACACGAAAATTCAATTAGACTTACATCTTGTAAGGATCGGCACCAGTGAAACCAGTAGGTTTTGGTATCGGAATCAACACCTGTGCACAAAATCAAAAGAAAAACAAACAAATAAAGAACAAATCATGAGGGCGGAAAACCCTAGAAGTATGAACTATAGCTCTAAACAAAAATCTCTGCTGTATATCCACAAATTGCAGCCTCCTGGAAGCGGCGAAGACCTTTTTCTTCAACCAAAAAATTACCCCATTACATCAAAAACCACAGAATCATCCAAATCTCTGCTGTATATCCACAAATCGCATCACAAGAAAAAAACCCCCAATAAATTAAGCTTATGTTCCACCATTTTATATGAACCAGACACCGAAATCACCCAAAAAAAATATAAAAATAGTAACAAAGGGACAAGCACGGGTACCTCAAGCAATATCACAAGCATTTCATCAAAAATCTGAGGCGAAGAGATCTTATCAGAAAGACCGCCCCGATCTCGAGCATTTCACGAGAGATACAGAACGAAATCCCACGATGCTGGCCTCGGACGTGAGCTCTCGAAGCGAGAATCCGTATTCGAGGAGACTAGAAGAAGATCAAGTAGCTCTCGTCGGTGTAGGGAGGAGGAGAAGGGGTTAGGAAATCCGGACGGTCATCCCTGCCGTGGACAGCCTTCCGGTTAGGGATTTGTTGGATTTGGGTTAGGAGGGAGGAGGAGGGGTTAGGGATCCCCGGGGGGGGGGGTGTGGTGTGGGGGGGTTGAGGGGCGGCTGCAGGGGCTAGGGTTTAGGGGGATTAGAATTTTGGTGTTGGCGCCGGGCGGGCGGGTGGGGGGGGGGGGATTAGAAATTAAGCGCGGCACACTTAGTTCATTTTAGATTTCCTCCTTTTATCTTTTTTATTTATAATTACTCAAAAATATTATTTTTAATATTTTTGGAATTAGAAATTAAATTTGGTGACGAAAATTTCTGTCAATAATCCGTCACTATCAAAAATAATCTTTTAAAAATTTATAAACATTTGGGTTGCAATTTTTGTGACGGGTGAATTTGTCACTGTCTCGTTGCAATTTCGGTTACCAGTTTTGTGACAGATATTCCGTCACTATGGTGGTCACTAAGTTTTGGCGCCCACCCTATCCGCGTATTTTGTGACCGATCGGTCACTAATCTGTCACTAAGTTCACGCCACGGTGCCCAAATTTCTGTCTGTCACTAATCCGTCACAAATAGTGACTGATAATGGGCCGTCACTAATTTTTCGTCACTATACGCGTGTTTTCTGGTAGTGGATGGCAAGCGGTTCCAACTCTAAACATCCTTCTTCCGATACAGGGGGTTCATTAGCAGTCGCGATGTCGCCATCTCCCAGCCTTCACTTGAGACACGAGATATGAAATATTGGATGGATGCGAGAATGTTTAGATAGTTCAAGATGATATGCAACTGTTCTCACACGTTCCTTTACTTGATAAAGCCCAAAACACTTACTCGCCAACTTTTGATGAGCTCGTCTGAAAATTGAATGTTGGCGGAATGGTTTTAACTTCAGATATACCCAGTCTCCAATGGCAAAAGAATCATCCCGTCACTTGGCATCCGCTTGTTGCTTCATTCTGTTCTATGCCTACTCAAGGTTACCCCTAAATTATTTTAACAGTTCATCTCAGTCTAGGAGCTCCTTATCCACTTCATCGAGCACTGATCCGCCTGGGATATAATGCATCTTCATAGGAGGAGGTGGCTCGTATACTGCTTGAAATGGAGTGGTACCGATGGCATTGTAGAAGGTGGTATTATACCAGTACTCTGCCCACAATAGCTGTTGACTCCATTTTTTTGAAAATTGTCCAGAAAGACAATGCAAGCACTGCTTGAGATATCGGTTGACGATTTCAGTTTGTTCGTCGGTCTTGGGGTGATATGCAGTCAACATCTTGATCTTGGTTTCCTGTAATTTGAAAAAGTCCTGCCAAAAACTGCTAGTAAACAGCGAATCATAGTCACTTACAATGCTTTTGGGCATCCCGTGCAACCTTGCTACTCAGTCAACATATATCTCGGCAATCATCTTTGTCGTGAAGGGGTGTGTGATGCCAATAAAATGCTCGTACTTTGACAAACGATCTACCACCACCAATATTGCAATCTTCCCGTTTGATGGTGGCAACCCTTCGACGAAGTTCATAGTCACATCGTCCCAGAGATTGGAAGGTCAGAAGAGGTTGTAAAAGGCCAGCTGGAGTTCGGTAATCAGCCTTATTTCTTAGACACGCATCGCAGGAAGCTACAAACTGCTGCACATCTGTTTTTAAACCCTCTCAATGGAACAATTGTGCAATCTTTTTCCACATTCGAAGAACTCCCGAATGCCCTGCGATTTTGGTAGAATGAAACTCCTCCAGTAACTTTTGTCGGAGGTTTGATTCAGGCGAAATGACAACCCTCCCTTTGCTCCACAACATCCATTCCTTATATTGATAATTCGAGATAGACCCATCTTCCATTTGGCCAATGAGCTTTTGGGCCCACAAGCTCGTCTTCACGGACTACTTGGTTTCTTCCCAAATGGAAAATTCAGGCTCTGAAATAATTTGCAACTCCGAAGAAACCACTTCATGAGAAAGAGAATCAGCAATGGAATTTTGTCTCCCTGGGCTATATTTAATTTCATATTCGTACCCTACTAGCTTAGTTAGCCATTTTTTTTCTCTAGGGTAGATACACGCTATTCAAGGAAAAATCTCAGGCTCCTTTGATCCGTGAGTATTTGAAGTTTCCTCCCAAGCAAATAAGGTCTCCAACACCTCACGACTTCCAAGATGGCCAGCATTTCTTTCAAATAAATAGGCCAAGCTCATTTGCATGGCCCCAAAGCCTTACTAAAAAATGTAACGGCCCTCCCCTATTGTAATAAAATAGTTCCAATTTCAGAAGCATCAGTTTCGATAACAAAAATTTCATGGAAGTTTTGGATAGCTAAAATAGTGGTAGTGGCCATAGCTATTTTTAAAGCCTCAAAGGCTTGTTGGGCTTCATTACTCCACCGAAAATGGCCCTTCTTTAAAAGTTGAGTTAAGGGTGTTGCTATCAACTCGTAATTCGTTACAAATTTGCGGTAGTAGTCAATATGCCCAAAAAACCCTCTAGGCTCGGTCACAAATTTGGGCTCTGGCCATTGTTTCACAACTGCAATTTTACTATCATCCACTTGCACTCCTTTGATCGAAATAATATGCCCCAAATACTCAACTTCTTCCCTCCCAAATGCACATTTAGAGTACTTAACAGAAAAATTGATTGTCACGCAGTGTTTGGAATACAGTTTGAATGTGACTTAAATGCATTGCCCAAGATGTGCTATAAATGAGAATATTATCGAAAAATACTAAAACAAACTTTCACAAGTAAAAGCGGAAAAGAGAGTTCATAGTGGCTTAAAAAGTTGAAGGAGCATTACACAAGCAGAAAGGCATTACCAGATATTTGTAGTGTCCATTGTGCGTTCGAAATGCTGTTTTATGGACGTCTTCTGGATGCACTCGAATTTGATGGTAACCTACTCTTAAGTCAAGTTTGGTCAAGAATTGCGCACCATGGAGCTCATCAATCATGTCGTCAACCATGGAGATCGAAAATCAATCCTTGATAGTAACTTCATTGAGCGCATGATAGTAGGTACAAAATCGCCATGACCCGTCTTTCTTCTTGACTAAAAGCAACGGGAAGGAGAAAAGACTTTGGCCAGGACGAATAATCTCCGTTTCTAACATATCTGCCACCTATTTTTTAATTTCACTTTTTTGAAAGTGAGCGTACCTACATGGGCGCACATTGACTGCAGTTACTCCTTCCTTAAGGGGAATCCAGTGGTCAACGTCACGTGTTGGTGGCAATGAACATGGCTCATCAAAAAGGAGCGTGAACTTGTCAAGCAACGCTTCTATTTCGGATGGTAAAGTGGCTTGGTCCATGTCTTGATCCCCTCTTTTTATGGTTAATGCAAATAAGGCCCCACTACCATGCAATTCCTTATGCAGTGACTACACCGAAATTTCTTTAGTTGTTGAATGACATTGTTCCTACAATAGCCGAGACTCTAAATTCCAGCTGAATCTCCTGGTCAAGTTCCTCCAATCACACAACCCGGGTCCAAGACTTTCAAGCTATTGAATTCTCAATACAATATTTAGCCCTTGTAATGGTAAAGCAAATAATGTAATCTTATATGTAAAGCCTTGAACCTCCAAAGGTACCTCCTCATGTTTCTCATGACAAGAAAGTTGGCCACAATTTGCAATTCGGACGATGAAGCTATTTGTGGTGGTCACAAGAAGGCGTAGCAACTGCGCCACCCGGCCGTTCGCTTATAAAATTATGGCTGGAGCCGCTGTCCACCAGTACAGTAATGGGTTTCTTCTCTACTTGCACCAGTAACTTCATGGTTTGCGGACCCTTCTAGCCGTAGAACGCATGCAATGTAATTTCAGCTTGCTCGTCCACTTTTTTCCGCTCCAATTCACGAATAACTTGTTTGTTTCTCAGCTGGTTGGTGCATTCTTCTTCATCAGTAATGGCTGCATTTTCAATTAGAAATAGCTGCAGAGTCTTACAACGATATCTTGGCGTGAAACATTCGTTGCAATTGAAGCATAGTCCCTGTTCGCACCTCCGCTGCATTTTGTCCCACGATAGCCTCTTTATAGGTGAACCAACCACCTGTTTTGTTGCTATGGGGACCGGAGTTGGTGGAACGGCTGCGCCACGAACCAAGCTCGAGTTGGTTGAATAGGTTATGTGAGCAGCTGCTTCCATTGTCGAGTGATCTATTCATCCTTCATTCTGGCAATGCCGATAGCTTTCCTTAGTGTTTGTAGTTTGGACATCCGCACTTCATCGGCAATTTCGTCCTTCAGTCCTCCGAGAAAGGTCCCAATTAATGCTGATTGAGGCCATCCCACAACCTTGTTTGCAAGACGTTTAAAATCTCGCTAGTAATCTCGCAAGGTCCCGGTCTATTTCACTCTAGAGAGGGCTTCGTCAAAGCATTCGAATTCTGTAGGGCCAAAACGACACCACAACTCTCTTTCAAATACTTCCCACGTGATGTCGATGTCATCGTCCCCATATACCCGCTTAAGTCACTGCCACCATTAGTTGGCTTCTCCTTTCAAATGGAAGGAAGCCACCACAACCCTCTGGTCATCAGCAATTTCTTGATACTCAAAATTTTGCTTGGCCCTACTCAACCATTCGGTTGGATCATCCCCTGTAAAATGTGGAAAGTCCATTTTGATAAATCTAGAACCACCAGTGTTAGAATAATCTTCATTCCAAGATGATGGTTATCAAGAAGAAGATCCTCTTTTAGTATGGGAAATTGGGAATGAGTGATTCTCATTCTGTTTAGTGCTGTCAGCACCTCCTTCATTCGTTCTTCCAGAGCTTGTATTTGCACTTGAGTATCTACAGATTTTACAACAACGCATATCTGTCCTTCATGAACATCTTGCAGGTCGTATTCTAGCTTCTCCAATCTCTCCTTGTGGGTGCCTATCTTAACTTGGCTCTAATGCCAAGTTGATGGAGCTCGAATAGCGAATAACCAGAACAAGAAAAATTAATTGTATTAAAATACTGAAACAAGGTTGAAGACAACCGTGATTACAAAAGGAAATATATCTCTTCCCTCTAACTCCTATGCCTCCCGGCTTATTTATAATAATCTCTAACGGCTAAAAGCTGCAACATTAACTGAATAACAATAATAACTGAGAAATAGCAAAGAAATCTGCAAGTAATCTGCAAGTGGTTCTATCCAACGTTTTTCTAGTTTGACCCGATCTTGCATGTAACAGCTCCATGCATTACGCCCCTACCCTTAATAGCTTCCTTGTTCCCCTCATGCCTCTGATGCCCCACGAACACATCCCCGAAGTACTTGGGATTTGGTCTTCTATTACGGATGATTCTATCACTTCGTAACCCTAATCTCCTTTTCTACAACTCCTCTGAATTATGTCCTGCTCCTAGCAATTAATCATTGGCCTGAAATGGAGAAAGTGTTATTCTTATTGATCATAAGACTGTCCTTCTTGATATATTCAATTCATTTATATGACTTAAAAGAGAGTAGCTTACTGATGTTAAAGACCGTGAGATGGACTCGTGTAGCTTAGCTAGGGTTGGATCTAGACTGCATTGAGTCAGGATTTTCCTCTTGCCCATGTTCAGTTCTGAAAAAATTTGGAGCTTTGAGCCTGAATGTTTTCTAAAAAGATGGCCCAACCCGAACCTAAACTCAAGCCTGGCTTATTAGTCAAAATGGGCTCTACTTGTACTGTTAGAGGAACGTTCCGAGGATTCGATCCTCCATGGATAGGGTTTGAGGGGGTGAGGAAGAGAATGCATTAGGTGGGAGGAGGAAAAGGAGAGAGGATGGATGATATTTAGAGCTTGTAAACTCAAGACATACTCAACAAATCTTTATCTTAACTGGACGTTTATCAAGTCAAATATATCTAAACTTTTCTCACCATCTCTTCCATACCTGCTCCTAAGGGAACTAACATCTACGAATACTAATCAAGTCTAAGCAATGCTTGAATTTGTTAGCTAGAAGTGGCTTAGTTAAAATATTAGTTGGATTTTCTGCAGCGTCCATCTTTTGAATTGCAATAATACCATTGTCAATAATCTCTCGAATAAAGTGATATCTGATATCATTGTGCTTAGTCTGCTGATGATATATTGGATCTTTGGCTAAGTAAACGATACTTTGTCTATCACAATGCACAACTGCCAACTGCTGCTGTAAGCCAAGACTATCAACAAGACTATGCAACTATAGAGCTTCCTATATTCCATCATATACTCTACTTCAATTGTAACCAAGGCAACTGTTGGCTGAAGTATAGCCTTCCAACTAACAGTGCAATCAAAGAGCATAAAGACATATTCTATCAGTGACATGTGCAACATTATTAGATGATTTGCTACTATGATAGACTGTAGAGCCTCTCAAATATCTTATAATCTATTACAAAGCCTACCAAATTGCTTATGTACCTACTAACTATACTAACAACACGTGAAATATCAGACCTGGTACAAACCATAGTATATACTAAGCTAGCTACCAACTGTACCAGCATATGGAATATGCGACATGTGCTCGATCTTCTCCTAAGTTTGTGGTAACGATGAAATTGATAATCTGAAGCGTGCGGCCAAATAAGTACTCACTAGTTTGGATCTATCCATACCAAAGCATGCGAGCACCTTCTCTGTGTACTTTTTATTGGTGCAAGTACAATCGACCTGTTTTTCAGCAAAAAAAAAAAAAGTACAATCGACCTGTTTGCTGATCTCTGTGGATCTCCATCTCCAAAATCTTTTTTGCAACACCCTAATTATTCATTTCAAATTCACCACTCAACTAAAGTTTCAACTTGCTGATTTAGATTGATCCAGTTGCAATCAGCATATTATCTCCAAAATCAACCACTAGCTTTGCGAGCTTCGCTCCGGAAAAGGTTCTCTTGAGCAAAGCCATTTACCAAACATCATGCCGGCAGATGTTTGAAAAATGATGCAATTGTATCACTATAATGTTTAACAAAATATAATAATGTGTAGGTAAATGTCAACCAAGATTGGCATCTATGACAGAGGCGAAACGAATATCATAAGTGAAAATTGGCTTTATGCCCATAATGTATGGTACGATGTAATTTTCTTGGTTTGGTGATTATTGATATATGGAATCTGAAAATGATTCTGCACCAGATATATATACAGTGGAAATTTGGACGAGATAATTTTGTGGGCGTTGGCAAAGAACAATATGTCAACAGATTTGTCAGGATCATTACATGCTATATACACATGCAAAGTCGATCGTGCTGAGATCGTCAGTTACATTTGTGGTAAAACTTACATCATCCGTTAGTCTTAAGCTTTGCAGAATTCGTGGAACAAGTTGGTTGGTTAGACCATCGACGATGTTGGTGAACGTTAAAACGGACATCAGAATGGGCTTCGTAGGATTGAAAATCGGTCGAGCCAAAATTATGTATGCGTAGTCCTCCAATTCTATTATTCTAGGAGGGATATATACAAATGAGAAGGTTGCCTGTTCGCAGCTTTGACGGCCAAGAGATGGTCTAGATAAATGGAGGGCCCAACATTAGATTTCGGATGATAGAAATTATAGAAAGGTCTAGGAAGGAAGGTGAGTCTTCTTCTTTCGCCCCAAGGACACAACCGCGCTCCACCCTGCCAAGTGCCAACGCGGTGCCCGCGCTTCTTAATTGGATAATATCCTCGTGCTTTGCTCCCGCCGTCGATGACCCCAGCCCCGCTGCCGATCGAGTTTGCGTTGTAGGCAAAAAAGGCCATGAACAATGGGCTGGGATTTCCGCTGTATCACATCAGGCCCATAACTTCTATTACCAATTTAGGCCCATCCCCGGCCCGGTCCATTCTGAGGCCAATTCAATCTGTTGCCTGTCGCGGTCACCATCGTTAGATTAAGCCCATAAACACTACCATCACCTGTGCCCAACCCACCGTTTTGCTCGAAAGAAACGGATCTTCCTGTTCCTGTGAAGTTGGGTTAGATGATGGACGCTCGTCAAATCTTCGAGATACAAGCGCCAATTAATCAGTCAACCTTCTAATCATCCAATGCACTGTAGGCTGCAAATTATTAGTCCGGATAAACCTCCATGCTCCCATGCATACTGCACACCTTTCAGCACATCTCTCGTACCCGATCGATGGCACACACCGTGGATCGCCGCCGATGTTAGGTTGGAATATTATTGGAGAAGACTCTGCCCATAGAATGTTGTTCCTCCATGTTTCTTTATCATGATGACCTTTCATTTGCTGTTTTACATGCTAATTAATTATCCTTGGATGGCGAATCAGGAGAAAAAATTTTATAAAGCAACACCTGGTAAGATAGTTCACCAAAACGGCTCATGGCAGGAGTTGCAATGACCCTGCCCAAATCCATAGACCGGCTTCCCTCCTCGCTGATAAAGTCGATCAAAACCCGAGGGTCTGCAGGTCTGACATCGTTGTCTAATTTTGGGTTTTTGTTTCTCTACAGACCAGTGAAGCACCAAGATCGAAGAGGTTGATGCTGAAGATTGAATTTAGAGACAACTTCTGCTCGCTATTCCTTGCTTTTACCTTCATATTGAAATCAATAAATGTTCGCTTCCAAAAGCTAGCTTCAAAAATTGTACAAACAACTCCAAGATAGGAACAAGAAGGTTTCATCACACATACTGTTCAGTACTCTTAAGTTCTTTTTCCTCTTGAATTATCTAGACGAACGAAAACAGAAAACTGAAGCAGTGCCTACCAAACGGGCCCTTGATATTATTAGTTTACAAGACAGGCTGAGATGGCCGGTGCCATCCCATAAATCCACCGGGCAGCATTCAATTATCCGTTTTGTTTTGTTCTTGTTTCAAGGTCGATCGGTAAACTAGAATCTGGTCATTCCCACCAGGCTGCCTCTCGACGCACACCGCACCATGAAGTGCACGTAGGTGTCTCCAAAGTTGGTGAAGCGGCGACTCACCAGATGTCCCAGCCGAACCTTGGCCCCCCTCTTCCCACTCTTCGCCGGTACCTCGCTGCCCCTCCGAGCCTCAGCATCGTCAACTTGCACCTCGGGCTCTTCCTCGATGATGGTCGCCAACCCGCTATTCAGTATCTCCTCGATGCTCTTTCGTGACTCCGTTCGGAGGCCCTTCTCGCCGGCGCAGGAGATCACCCAGAAGAATTTAGACCCCTTTCGCTTCATTTAATCTCTAGTTCGCCGCACTACTCTTCTACTTTTTCCTTTGGAATTTGGTGGCAAGAGGGCTCAAGGAGTTGTGAGATGATCTGATAGACTAGCTGCTGGCTATTTTTTGTCTATATATATGTGTATGTGATTGTTTAGGTAGCATAGAGGGAATTAATTAATTAATGATCGGTACGCGTGTTGAAAACTGCTGGCTCTTTTGATCAAGACTTTGGCAGGGTCAGAAGGCTGTATATTACGGAGAAGAGGAGAAGATGGACTTGCTCTGCAGGTGGAGTTGTGATGGAGTCGTCTTATTCTTCTTACGTTGGATTTAATTAATTAACCCTCAGGCTATCACGTTCCATGACATACGATTTTTTTTTTTTTTTATAAAACAAGGCAAGGTGCCAATGCCTTGGCAGGTTTCAAGTTCTTGCTAATCTTACAGCGCGACGCAGCAGGTGCTGATTTGTATCTGCTTTTGTTCTGCATGTGTTTTTAGATATAGTTCAGTTGGATCTTCATTACCCTTTTTTTTCTTACAAAAAAAAAAGAAGGAGATTATGATCAGCTGGTCCATGCATGATCTCTGTGCGGTAAAAATTGTTTATCATCTTACAAGAAAGACCTGGTAAGAGTTGGCCGTGTCAGATGGAAAGAAATAATGAACGAGAGATATGTTCTTCGGAGGATCGGGTTTGGTTCACGCCACGTCTAAAATATAAATACCACGTCAAAAGCTTCGGTCACGATCACAGGATCCTTTCCCGGACGAGTGAAACGCTTCTCTTTTTTTTCCCTTTTTTTTTTGCGGTAAAACGAGTGAAACGCTTTCAAAGCCTGTTGAGGGAGGCTTTACTTCGTCCAAGATGTAGCTCAAGCCTGTTAGGCGAATAAACTCATTGCAACGGCTGGGAGATTAAGTCACCTCAGGTTATCCGAAATACAAATCAAAAAGTCGGAAGCAGCCACCCGTTGTACGATTGACCACGAAGAGTGCCTTTGGTCTGTCGGACGGCGTCGTGACGCGGTTCCTCAAATGACATGATTCATTGGCTTCTGAGCTGCACTTATAATCCCAAACTTTTAATTGGAGTCTCTCTCTGATTTAACATTAACAAAACATATATTAGCAGATAAGTTATTGTAACTCTTTCGACAACCTTGCTTTTATCTTTCTTTTTGCTCGTGTATGCTATTGGCGCAAAGAATTTGTTGCTGCTTTACAATGCATGCGACGATCATAACTAGAATTAATACTTTGTTATTACAAAATTTAGAAGCTTCAAACTACGTACAATCAATATATGATTAACATATCATATGCTCAAAAAAACATAGTATCAAGTCCTTGGTTCCAAACCCCAAAGATTTTACCAACTATACACTAGTTGGCACCTATTCAATAATCAAGATAATAGCATTTGCTGAAAAGTATTGAATAGTCCTTGGACCGAGTTGGATGTGTGTTTCAGCGTGGAGTCTAATTTCCTTACCTTGGTAATCAAAAAATATCAAATTTATTAATCTGAATTCAAGTTTTTGTCTTCTACCAGAAATTTTCTATAGAACCTTTTATTTTTGAGAACTAAGATGGAAGGATTCTAGGTCCCGGGGGGAGGTGGGTGGGGCGAGACTGAGTCCAAGTCGCCAATATCCAAATGCAATGATTTTATCAGCTCAATGAGTTGATTTTCTTCTGGAAAAAAAAAATATTCTATGATTTTTTCTATAAAACTTAAAATTCATCAAGTTTTCTAATATGATTTTTCTTAAAAAAATCCTAATATAACAAATTAGTCGTCAAATTTGGTCAAAAAATTAATAGTGGAACTGTGTTACTCTCTCTCTCTCTCTCTCTCTCTCTCTCTCTCTCTCTCTTTTACATGTAATTCTACATCTCAAAAGCCTATCTTGGTTAATGAGTCATATGGTTAGATGATCTTTTAATTTACAATAATTTTTACTTTAAATTTAGATTTTTCAGTAGTTGATGGCTTATCTAGTTGGCACCTATCTTTCAAAGAGAGAGAGAATAAACTCTTTAAGGAAAAAGTTATAACCACATCTTCACTTTTCTCAGATCATATGCATCCCAAGTGTCATGCAAGGAAATGCAATTTCAAAGCATGTTGATTTGATTATGGGCACGAACCCGCTTGGCCATCCATGTCATGCACTTGTACTCTTGGTATAAATATCAGTCCTTTGCTAAAAGGATGAATATATTGAAGATCAATAACACTTGTATTCAATTAAATGTTTCCTCTGCTTCATGGGATGGCTGTTATGGAGTCACCCAGAATGAGAGCCTCTTCCAAAACAAGTTAACATATCCTAACCTAAGACTTTATTGATGAAAGTGGTGAGCATCTTTTGAGTTCCTACTTCATTACCCGAATGGATAACATGCCGGGGAGGTCTTTACTCTCCAAGCCCTATTTCGTTGAACTTTCAGATGATCTACCAATCCCCCACTATTGAAAACTCTAAGGTCAATTTTGATGGTGGTTTTCAATAGGGACTTGATTTACGGAGGCATTTGGTTTTACCACGCAAGAGTACAATGGAATGGTTCTCACAGCTAGGTGCAGGCAGATTAATTTAACTTCCGTACAGGCAACCACACTCACAAACAGTTATACAATGGATATGTAATAGAAGAGATGCTCATGATGTTTCTTAACCTTTATTTTATGATGTCTAACCATTGATGGACCAGATCTAGGTTTTTCAAACTTCCAATACTCTCTACAGTGTGAGGGAACCAGTAGTAGTCCTCTTCACGTTTTATGATGGCTTACTATAACAACCTAGGATCTTAGCCAAAAGAGCTAGCCAAAAGGTACTATTTGAATTTCTTAGCCTTGTATAAGTACCCAATATCTGGCCAGTCTATTCCATACAGGTCCTTACATAGTTCCCCATTAAACCATGATGTCCTTACCAGACCAAGGGACCACGATCAGTTTGTGGTCAACCTAAATGAGATCATGCTACAATGTTTCCTAATCCACATGTGCCATGGGTCAGGCCTAATCTAATACGATTTGTAATAATCTAGGATATTAACCAAAAGAGGCTGGCTAAAAGATGTTATTTGAGCTTTTTGGCCTTATATAAGTACCTAAAATCCATCCAATATATAGTTGATGTAGGATTAAATATACTCCTGCACAAATCCTTATATTAGTAAGTACATCTATCCTTAATTTATCATATACCAAGTATTGCTCCTAAGGATCCTCAACTCCCCCCCCTCCTCTCTCCTATCTCTATCCTTTCCTTTATCCATCGCACAACCCATTAGATTATGGCATAGTACAATCATATCTACCATAAAAGGCTGAGGATCTACAAACCCCTACTCACCAAACATTTTTGTTAAAAAAATATCTTATCAATAAACTAATTGCTGGAGGGCTTAATATATGGATCTCTACCTGATTATCGAGGGATGCCTACCGCAGCGTTGAAGATGGCCGGGGAAAAGTAGGAGGTGGCCGAATCTCATAGAATCAAAGTCTAGATGGCCGGATCTGACAGCCCAAGATGCGAGGCAGTGATGGAAAGGTAGCGGAGAGAGAGTGAGGGAAAGGACCAACCTTTGCGGCAAGGTATTCATGGATAATGGCCATGTAGACTGAAGTGCTGACGCGAAACTGAACTTCCGTTGTGATGAGCAGTGCTAGGGTTAGAGGCATTATCATGGAAGAGGGTTTGAGGCATTGTAATGGATGAGAAAGTGCTATAATTTTAGCCCGTGGATCTTTGATGGCTTAAAGATACTTTTGAAAGAAAAAAAAATCCCAATTCTCACACTATGGAAAAATAGCTTTTCTATGTCCCACATAGATTTTTTTTTTTCTATGAAATATCAGAATCTTATTCCCATGAGAATGCTACTTTCTCATCTCTTCTCTTTGAAAACTCCGACCAAACAAGAAGTATTTCTTCACTTTCCTGTTGACCATATTTTCTCCCTTCTTTTCCTATGAACCAAATACGTCCTAAATGTATTGAAGAGTAAAAACAAACATTCAATTGACTATTTTCTCTGCTTCATGTGATGATTGTTATGGAGTCACTGTAATGGGAGTCTCTTCCAAAACAAGTTAACATATCCTAACCTAAGACTTTGGTGATGAAAGCGGTTAGTATCTTTTGAGTTCCTACTTAATTTCTTGATTGGATAATCAGGAGGAGCAGGTTCTAACACACTGTGGAGGCCTTTACTCTCCGAGTCCTATTTTGCTGAACTTTTAGTTGATCTGTTGTTAGTCCTTCATTATTGGAAACTTGAAGGTCAGTTTTGATGGTGCTTTTCAATAGGGACTTGATTCATGGAGGCATTTGGTTTTATCATGCAAAAGCACATTGGAATGGTTCTTGCAGCTAAGTGCAGGCAGGTCAATTTAACTTCTGTACCGGCAATCACACTCACAAACAGTCATACAATGGATATTTAATTGAAGAGGTGCTCATAATGTTTCTTAACCTTTATTATATGATGTCTAACCATTGATGGATTGAGGGAACCAGCAGCAGACCTTTTTCAGGTTTTATGATGGCTTGCTAATAGCAATCCAGGTTCTTAACCAAAAGTGCTAATTAGAAGATAATATTTGAGTTTTTTAGCCTTGTATAAGTACTCAATATCTACCTAGTGCATCCCCATAAGGTCTCTACATTGTTTCTCATTAAACTCCGACATTCTTGCCTGACTAAGAGTCCAAATCCAATCAAATCCATTCATAAATACCACAAATCCAATTACAAATATCACAACCAACTTGTGGTGAACTTAAACGAGCTCGTGCTACAATATTCTCTAGTCTACATGTACCATGGGTCGGACCTAATCTAATACCATTTGAAATAATCTAAGACCTCAATCAAAAAAGGCTGGCCAAAAGGTATTATTTGAGTTTTTAGGCCTTGTGTAAGTACCTAGAATCTATCCAATATATAGTCAATGTAGGACTAAACATACTCTTGCACAAATTCTTATATAAGTATCTCTACCCCTGGTATTTTTATCATGTATGCCATATAAACTTATTTAAAATTTTACATTGCTTAGTTTTATACCTACATTTGAATAATAGTCTAAATATTTGAAATTCAAAATATGAATATTATTTATGCAGATTTATATTTATGTTTAATTTAAATATCATATGTTCTGCATAAAAATAAATTTTAAAATATTAGATCAAGCATGAAAAGAATTTTAGTGCACTGAAACATATGTAGTTTAATCAGTTGTGATGTTTACTCTCTAGTCTGACTATGATCATGCGATTTTAAGATCTAGTTTCTTTTCAAACCTCGCTAGAAGGATGATCACTGATACATATTGATTGATAGTATATTTTGTATTCAGGAGCTAATTCCTTTTAAGCTTAGCCAATCGAGACGATCATTGGCACATGTCGTTGTAGAATCCTTTCTATGCGATTCAAAACTAGTTTCGAGCCTAGCTAGTGGAGTGTTCACTAGCACATGCTGATTAATGGTATATTTTATATTCAAGAACTAGTCTCTTTTGGATCTTACAGGATGTACATGGCCATAGTCGCATAGGCTAAAAAAGATAGGATAGTTTATATACCTTGATTTAGAAATTTATTTCTTAATCAAATACATTAAATATTTTAAAAATCATATTGATAAACATACTTTGTGAAAAATTTATCCTATATTTATAAAAACACTTTTACTCATAATTGAAAATCTTGTACTATGATATTGGTTTTTTTGTGCATAATATATATATAATGATAGTCCTTGCATGCCTTGTGGGGATTAAAATTCTAAGAATGTGAGGCCATCTACCACATGCTTGGCTCGTGCCTTCAGCTAAGGACGTGATGCTTACGGTCATGATCATTTTGGGCGAATAGATCTTGCTCTTTAATTTCTTGATCTAGTAATAGTAGGTACCGTGGGGTATTGGTCCATGTGGACTTCCTTCTTTCGTTTTTTTGGGTTGTGTTGTGGCTGAAATCTGGCCTGAGGGTGACCACACCGGAGGGAGCCAAGAAGATGCTGATCGGGATAGAGAAAGAGGACCATCTCCTGCGCTCCGAGGTATCTGCATAAAGCTTTGGGCAGGAATTTCGGCGAAGGCCCTCTGATGGCTAAGTTAGAGTAGATCCAGCGTTTTTGGAAAAAAGTTGTTGAATATTTTTGATATGACTTATTTATAGTCCTCACAGAGGTGCCCAGATGGCGGAGATATGATTCATCCTCATTATGGAAGGAGATGGTCTTGGCCAGATGGCATGTGGCTAGGGCCAAGGCTTGCTTGAGGCGTACGGTTTGGGCAGTCCTTGTGCACGGCATGGTGTTGGTTGGTGTGGCAGGGTATAGCTCTTGGCAGGTGTGGCAGGGTATGACTCTTGGCAGCAAGCATGGCTGGAGCAACAAGACATGGTCCTTGGTCCTTGAATTGCTTTGTATTGTTTACGGAGGGCCTTTTTCTACCCCTTTTTATAGGATGAGAGTCTCGATCGTTATCTGTAGTCTCGTGCCGAGCTGTGATCAGCTAGCCATTAGCTGGAGGTGGCGTGAATCATGAAGATCAAGATTGATAGGGCTGAGGTCAGCTCGGCCTCGTGCCAAGATCGGCTCGGTCTTCAAGGAGGTCCGAGGTCGGCCTGGCTTTTAGCGGGATCAAGGTTTAGCCTGCTCGGCTCTGAGGTTTGCTCGGCCAAAATTGAGTGGCTCCACACTGGAGTAGGACGATCCATTTTGCCTTCCATCAGGTGGCCTTGCGAATCTCTACCATACCAAAAAAGAATAAGGCCGTACAGCAATTCATGGGCAAGTTGTCCACGATTGACAACTCATTTTTTTTTTTTGTGGCTTTGCCAATCTCCAGCCTACCAAAGAAGAACAAGGTCCAACAACAATTCATGGGCGAGCTGTCCACGATTGATAACGAGCCGTGAAGGGCTTGTTGGGTTGCCTGATGGAGCCCATCATGGGCCGGTAGATTGAAGAAGTGGGCCATTACTAATTCATCGGCGCATGCTTTTGAAACTCGTGGAAGTAACCATGCTCGCTCAGTGACTTCATCAAAGTCACCATAAAGCATGCTATCGCTGAAAATATCTTCACGATTCTCCATGAGACGGCGCCACGTCTACCTTGATTGATTTCAATCTCCCCCTTCTCTGTTGGGCTCGATGAATCGTACTCCCTCTCTTTTATTATTATTATTATTATTATTATTATTATTATTATTATTATTATTATTATTATTATAGAGACGACCCTATAAATTAAGATGATTAAAAAAATTAGCCAACCAAATTTCAAATTCATCCCTAGCTCAGTTGTCGACCCCATTACAAAACATTATCATATAAGGTTCACTTTATAACTAAACTTTTAAAAAAATTTAGAATTACTTTTCAGACCGGTACCTCTCGATTTGGGCCACATGATTTTGGTAATACTATTCTCCATTTAATTTTGATATAATTTTTATTATTGAATCTATAATATATATATATATATATATATTCTTTATTATTTTTAAAAGATTAAATTATATTAAATTTAAATTAATTATAGATGCTTAGATTAGTAAAATAATTTTTAGTGATTTATAAAGGTTGAGTTATTGTGATTAGTAAAATATTACAGTTATTTTAAATTTAAATTTTTTATTTTTTAACCATATGGATGTAGATATATATATAAATAAAGACGTAATTTTTTTTTTTTTTGGTTACAAAGACGCAACCTCTTGAGGCGTAACCTCTTAAAAATTATTTACAGACATTTGTTCATATACGCACGCCGAGACAGGA
This sequence comes from Phoenix dactylifera, assembly GCF_051530095.1. Classification (NCBI taxonomy): domain Eukaryota; kingdom Viridiplantae; phylum Streptophyta; class Magnoliopsida; order Arecales; family Arecaceae; genus Phoenix; species Phoenix dactylifera. The sequence goes on from NC_143191.1 coordinate 193,232, forward strand.
ACAAACAATAAATGATGGGACCGATGCAGAACCAGAACCGGAAGCGGATGCTCTCCTCCACCTTTCTTCACCCACCCACCCGATTCTCCGACGTCGGAGTCGGGAAATCCTTGTCCCGCAACCTCTACCCCTTGGCGTGATCTCTCTTTCTGTCACAGATTGCTGCTATCGTTTTTTTCTCCCTTCTTCCCCTTATTGATCTATCCATAGGTAGACGGAGAGGATTCTTTACCACCCTCTTAGCTTTGCGATCCATCTATGCAGGTTCCTTTCTTGTTGTATGCATTTAGTTAGCTGTGGCTGGCTGATAGATAGATAAATAAATAAGGCGCTAGTACATAGGGCGGCGGGCGTTATATGTCTGATAGAGGAGAACCACCCAAAGAAGAAAGAGCAATAGGTGGTGTTAGAGACGATGAGGGAGCGAGGACGAGGGGGAAGCGAGGATCTTCTTCTTCTTCTTCTTCTTCTTCTTCTTCTTATAAGAGGAAGGCGAAGCAGGCGCTCCTCTTCCCCGTCAAGAAATTCGAGAAGTTCTGCCACCGGAGCAGCGGCGACGGCGACAGGCGCAACAAGAGAACGCCGGCGCCGGCCTACGACGCTGTCGGCAAGGGCTGCATCCTCTGCTTCGACGCCCCTCCGATCCCTCCCGGCTCGCCTCTCCGGCCCGATGATCCCCAGAAGAAGCCCGCCTCTTATCACGACTTGGTGAGGTCCCTCCTCGAGAGGAACGATTTCTACTCCGCGGACTGCAATGTCCACCGCCCAGACAACAACAGATAAGGAAATGATTCCGATCATTGATTGAAATTGATGAGGATCGTATTCTGCTTCTTCTGTATAGTCTACCGTATTCTTCTTCTTTTGCTTCTTCTTCTTTTTCTTCTTGGATAGGATATCATATTCTTGGCTTTCGTGATGCAAATCTTGATCATTTGAGATTCTCTCTCTGGCGGCCCCTATTCTGGTCATCTACGAGATTGCCGATCGTTTCGGATTCGGAACCAGTTTCCCAGATTTGTTGGCAGACAATGGGTGGTCCTCTGAGACTTGGTTAGTGATAGGAGGTGGAGAAATTGAATCTCGAACAAGGCCCTTCTGATGTTCGTGAATCGTTCTTTTTTTCTTTTTTTTTTTTTTTTTTGAGAGAGAGAGAGAGAGGGATAGAGTGCAGTTTTTTTTTTTCTCTCATCTGCTTGCTCTGTAGAAAGAGAGTTTTGATTGTTACCTGTAAATCCTTATTTCTTTCATGGTGTAAAAGAGCTAAAATTCTTCCATATATGGAATGTTATTCTTTGAGTTTTCCTCCGATCTTTCGTGATGTTCTCACTTTTATACCGGAGTGGTCATATTCCAATCTATTAGATTTTTTTATTTTTCTTTTATTCGTTTTAATTGTCAATCTTTTTTTTCCCTTTCTTGTTATTAATGCGAAGAAATGAAGAAAATTAGGGATACAATTCTACGTACTGTGACTAAAAGTTCGCCCTTACCTTTTTTCCCCCCAGCTTCCTTCTCTTCTGGTATCGCTGGAGCCCACATACCAGAAAGCTGTTACACCTCCAAAAAGAGTTGTTATATTTCACTCTATTTCTGAAATAACTCTTAGATGTATCATTTTGTTTTAAGAAGAGATGCAGATGCAACTGTCATATATGCTTTGATTACAAGAGGTTAGTCTGAATTTTCCATGAGCGTATAATTTGGCAGTTATGTTGATTCCAGCATTAGGATAAACTGGTATCTGGTTAGCCTGGGTGAAGACGACAACTCACAAGTCAACTTGTAGAGTTGTCACATCTAAGAGCAGCTGATAGAAGTAGAAAATTCTGAATGATAGACCTTATGCTGCTTTTGGTGTGTGATGACTGAGTTGTGAATTAATCAAGGTGTACAGCAAGGGGCTAGTAATGTGAATTCTCACGGTGAACCTGTCAACCAAATGTTGAGACTTCTTTAGCAAGTGATCTGCCAATGTTTCTGTTTTCTAATGGATAGATAAAGTCTTGAATAATGCTTATGTTTGTCGGCTATATGATTTTAATTGCAACTTTTCCAACTGATTGTATTTTGGATACATATTGCAGCAACATGGATGATGCTCTCCCATCTTTCGTGCATCTAAATTCTGCTACTGCCTGAAGGATTACTTCTTCAAGGATTGCCTCTTCATCAAAGGTCCTTGCTGTACACCTCCAAAGATTCTCTCCTTCTCTAATAATCTTAGTTGTTCTTCCAGAAGTTTATTTCCCTTATGCTTTATCATTTGATATTGGAGAACCAAGGTTAGAATTTACTCTATATTACATTATATTATATAGATTTTCTGAATGATCTCTTCCTATTATTACACTTTCGAAAGTTACCTCAAATTAAAAATTCAAAAAAAAAGTACATGAATTGATATCATAAAAGCATTTTTGAACCAGTTGTACTTCATGTGGCCTATGCTGAAATGTTATCAAACCCTTCATTACTGGGCATTGTTGTCAGAGGTTACATTCTCTGGCTTCATAATATATGCTACCTATTAGTTTCTCTCATTTATATTTTTTAGGTAATGCAAAGTTTCAATGTTGTAACTATACTATCATAAGTGTTTGTTGAGATAATTGTTGTTATGACTATCTTCAGAAGAGATATTTGCTTGCTGAATAAAAGCACAGAGATAAAACTGATTGACTTCGGTGAATATTTATTTTGGTTTGTGTATCTCCAGATAAATGTTGAGAAAATCATCATCCTAATTTATCTACTTTTCTAGTGCTGGTGACTGCTGATTTGATATTTAATACTCAAATAGCATACTTTGTCAAACTCCTTTTCAAGCATAAGTTTATTAGTGCCATGTTAGAAGGCTATGCAAGGTCAAGACCAGAGTCAATAACATCTTGTTTTCAGTACAAGTTAATGAAGTTATCGACAGAATTTCATTTACTTTTGGACAACATCATTTGGCTTTCCTTGGTATTCTTACTTGGTAATCTTTCCTCCCTTTTGATTGCTTAACAATACTCTGTGATTATACCTCACAAAAAAAAATCAAAGGCGATATGCTTGATATGCTTCTTTGATATCCATTAAGTGCCATCAGTCACCCATTTCAGTGAGATTCAGGGTTTGTGTACTTCTCGCTTCATCGCTCACGCTAGTTTAAATATCCTGATTGACCCTTTCCACGGGTTCATAACCATAGGAGTTAAAATCAAAATGGTCTATTACTTCTTCACCTCAGCCAATGTCATTACTATTTTTGTGGTTCAATGATAGGGTTTCATGCAGGTCTGTATATCATCATTCCTATCTCTTGAGATTTCCTGTGGCATTTCTTCCTTTTTGACTACTTATCTGTACTCTATAGTACAGTTTACAAAGCCAAGTAGACATTGCTCTTAGATATCCAATGCCACCAAACACCCTTTTCAGTGACAAACATCGTCCTTCCTGTGGCCTTGTGTAAATCTGAATATGCTCCAAACACACCCCCCCCCCCCCCCACCCACTTCTTCTCCCCCCCTCTCATGTGTTTCTAATCTCTTCTCCCCTCCCCTACTCTTCCTCTTCCCGCTGGTCATCGAAAAATAGGCCTTTCTTGTCTTATTTTATTTTTTGATGTATGGGTTCTAGACTTGTCAAAATAGACTATCATATGTTTCTTGATATGATCTTTTATGTCTTATGATGTTGCACTCTCCGGCATCCCAGCTTCTCGCTGATCCATTATGCAATCATTATTGAATTTTAGCAAAGTAAATACATAGTTTTAGGAAAGTGTAGGTTACAAAATGATGAGTTCCATAAGTTGGTACCGTATATTGAAACCTTTACAGTGGCTAGAAGCCTAGAACAAATGTACATCCTTCCAGTGGCGGTGATCACTTGGCTGCTCACATTTTAGATGTTCCACAAGCTGGATGACCCAAAATACTTGTCGCATTGTGAGTCACTCTACATGGGGGCACAGTCATTGAAGTGGTCGGAAACTTTCTTCTAACTCTATCTAAAATCATGCAATTTGAGGTGGTCATCATCCCTAGAAGACTTGATGCACTAAAAAAGCACAACATGGTGTGTCATCTGGTATGTGCTCATCAAATGGTATATACTGTACAGTTCTCCTTTCCATTAACTGGTTGAAAAGTTAGGAATACTGCCATGGCTGATCGTAAAATCTTACCCAGTGGTTCTAGACTTGATGACATTTGTGCTCTATAGGCTTCCTAATTTGACGAGGCCTGGACAATGGTTTTTGTGATTTTAAGGCTTCTGTTTACAACTGGGTGTTGAATATTCCTAACGACATGTGGTCACATGAATGTCCAGAAATGACACTAGACAGGGTTAACTAAGTAATTATAGGCTTGTGCAAGTAATAAGATGTCTATTCAGCAAAAAAAAAAAATGTAGGCTTTTGCAAAAGTTAGCCATCAGCCTGAAATGTGAAAACAAAATATAAGGCACAAGCTTGAAAAAAAAAAACACTACCCACCAAGTATCCAGAATCTCCTAAGAGATGGGCACTAGAAATTTATCATCCTTTCGCAATTTCAATGAAAATGGAATGCCTAGAAAGAGTAAAAGAAGAAAATTCAACTAGTCTTACTTTGTGGGTTACCATTTGTGTGGCTTTGTGCTTGATGTGTAAAAACTTGTCTGTGTGCTAGGTCAGATATGCTCCTTCAAATTCATAACAGGAATGCTAGATTAGATCAGCATGCCTAGTGAAGGGTTCTAGCATGCTATAATGGGCAGCGGAAGCTAGGAATTTTAAAAATTTCTTGATAAAGTTCCTTAACATAAAACCCTTATAAGCCAAGATCACCTTAATGGAAGCAATCAAATAATATAATATAAATGCAGAAATAGAAGAATACCTCTAACGCTAATCCAATGTGCAGAATTTCCACTAGGTGCCCAAGTGTTCCCCCTCCAACGTTGATCCACATGAAAACTTGATTTAAGTCTTAAGCTCCAAAGACTTTGATCCTTAATGCAAAATTCTTCTAAAGGACTTTAATGGCTTGCTTTTCTTTCTTTCTATTTTTATTTAACCTTCTAAAATCACTTCTAATCCTTTTGTCCTAAAGAAGACCACCTTGTCTTGGCTTAGGACACACTAGAAGCAATGCTAGAAAGAAATAAACTAATATAAGAAAGAAAGAAGAGAGGAGTGGGTTGGAGTTGGAATGATGAAACCCATGGAGTGCTAGCCTATTTATAATAGGTGTAGGGATGCATCTCCAAGGGATGCATCCCATCCACACATCCTCTCATGAAAGGGCATCATCTAAAGGGCCATATCAAATAATAGGAGGTGCAGATCAAGTGAGGAGGTGTATCAAATGATATGTCCTTTCATGTGGTGCCATATTTTGACCAAGTCAACATCACATGCTAATCACATGTCCATCACGCCTCACCTCTTGATCTTTCATGATGATGATCCAAGGGCTCCAATGCAAGGCGCCATTCACTTGACCCATTATGTCTTCATCCAATGGTGGGATTAAGATCCAATGGTCAATTATGGTAGCCATCCTCTAACTCAATCCAATTGGGTTAAACCAACTCTCCATTATGTCTTCATCCAATGGTAGATCAAGATCTAACGGTCTAGATTGAATGATTTATTAAATCTAATCCAATTAGACTCAAACCAAGCCAATTAGGTGCCAACTCTTGGCTAACCCATATTAAAACATGATCTAATCTAATTAGATCAATTAAGAATCGGATTCGAATTCAATTCGAATCAAGAGCTAAGGGTTTGCAACACCTGCTAGGATGTCTATTTTGCAAACATGATCTAATCCAATTAGACCCTTAATAAGTTATCTTGTGTGTGACCCATTGGGTTCCATACTTAGCCAGCAATAGGTGTGAGTGCGAATTGACCCAACTTGATTAGAACTCTTCTAATCGATTTAACTCCAAACTGCGCGAACCCGAACTTAACCATTAGAATCCTTTCTAATTGGTGATCGAATTAAACTCTTTAATTCGATCAAACCTATAAGACAAGATTGACGTCTAGCAACGTGTCATGTCTACCCGGAAAATATGGAATTTGGTAGAAATACCAAAAATACCCTTCAGTGGCAAGTTACCGTGCAATTCAATCCTTTAAACAAACTGCATCCCGAATATATATATGAGTATGAATATATGTCAAACTCAATTTCATATTCATATATTTCTCAATCTTCTAATGATAATTCGAATAATGAAACATTAGAAACTCTTTCTAATTTTCATTGTGCTTTGATCAAAGGCTTCCTGAATTATCATATGATTAGAATAAATAGGATGCGATCTTCTCTTACTAGAAGTGATTAATTCCTTGTTGACCTACTCATAACCTTCGTACACATTCCACCATATCCAGAAGACCTCGTACATAACTTATTGTCATGGATGAGTGGAAACCAAAATATGGATTTATGTGCACAAGATACTGTGGTGATCTCAGGTCAAAGGATCAGTTGCACAACTCCCACTAAGAGAATCATCTTTTGACATGTAAGTAAGACTTCATAAGATTTCTCTTTGTAGGTCAATTCAGTGAACTCATTTCTCTAATGAGCACCCACATCTTTGTATTAGTGTCTCCACACAAGTGATTGTGAGATCAATCACCCTCTGCATCGAGCATACATAAGATGTGCCAGTCTTTCCGGTAAACATTGATCCCCGACTCAATGTACCAATGACTGGAAATATTTAAGATTAGGATTTTAGGATTTTAGGTCTCACTAGTATGATCTCATCATAGCCTCAAAATCATTGCCTTAATCTAAGGGGTTCATCACAAATATAATCAACAGCATATGATGAAACACAATGCCTTTATTTATATTGAATGTCATGTAAATGATTTGGAAAATCAAAAGAAAATCCTTCACAATACATATTGCGATTGGCTTGTAGGGCATCTACTCTTTCACCTAGAACATTTTCCTATCTCAAAAACTTCACTACGATCAAGCATTGATGGACAATCCAACTCAGAGAGATTTGTTGGGGAAAACAATCAACAAAGCAGCAGCCTTACAAGTCCATCCTCCTTTTCTTCTTTAATAAACAAGTAAACGAAAAGCCTGATGTTTTCCCCTTATTTGCATCTCAAGTAGAGCAGTTTTCCATCAAAGGAAGATGTTTAACTTATTCAGAATATGTCTTTACAACTCTCCTCTTGCACCCGTTCTTAAATGATCAAAGAAGTAGGTGAAGATTTTCTCCCTTTTATTTTCATTGCAATTGGATCACCATCAAATATTATACAGTCCAACTCCTGTGTTTTCTGGTATCCTGCAGAAAGAAAGTGGCATTTGTTTTTATAAAAATTAGGAAAAAGATTGCCAAAGAACAGCCCATGTGAAGAGAAATCTTGCACACTTGTAGCACATATAGGTCATGTTCTTCTGCACGATATTCTAAGGAATTTGACTTTTCTTTTTGCATAATATATCAAATTACTTTTTATTATAACTAAATTTAGATACTCTTGCATATGCTTCTTTTAAACTCTGGTGCTAACACCTGCTCTTTTGTGGTTGTTGTCTTTGTTTTTCTATATATTCTTTATGTGCATAATTTAACCATTGACACTATGGAGTCATAATTTATGAAAGCAATATAGGATCCCCTCCCTTGGGAGGAGGAAAACTTACTTTGAAATTTATCAATAAACAATAGACTTTACAATCAACTTTTCCCATTTTTAGTAGTCACTACTTTGGCCACCCAAGAGAAAACTCTTGGTTCCACCATTGGAGGTGATTTTCTTGGGTAAGGATTTTAGAGTACGGCAAAGCATGGTTCTGATAGTGCATCAAATTGGATTTTTAGGGGCGCAAAATACTTTCCAAAATTTTTTAGTCATATTTATAAAAAAAAATTAGTACCAGGGAAATGAAGATCTAAAAAGTTCAATTTTAGAAAATTCATGTTTAGGTTATTTGGCAAAGATAGTGGCTAAGTTTGTTAACGTAAAGATCATCTGAAATTTCAGAGAATAGACAAATGACTAGGTTATCAGGCCCAACCTATGGTTTAATGGCTTATGGTTAATGGATTTAGAATCTGGTCTGCATCTGGGCTTTCATGGAGAGTATAAAGGGTTGGAAAATCTAATTATATAGGATCTTAATGTTGGATTTGGGAACAGATCGGCTGATAGCCTGATCAATCAGAAGGGGTGGAAAAAGAATATGAAATACGAATATAACAAGGAGCTAAGACAATACCAGGAGAAGAGAAAGGTAAAGAGATTAGAAAGTCGAGAGAGATTAGGAAGGTGAGAGTTGTGAGGATTTGTGCGGGCGTGTATTTAGTCCCACATCGGCTATACACTGGGTAGATCTTGGGTACTTATACAAGGCCAAAAAATTCAAATAGTACCTTCCGACTAGCTTTTTTGAATGAGGTCCTAGGTCGTAACAAATAGTATCAAAGCAAACCTGGTCCATGGCCCATGTAGACTAAGAGACACTGCAGCATGGGCCAATCATGGTGCTTATAATTAGATTTAAATGGATTTGGACCTTTAACCTGGCAAGGACACTAGGGCTTAAACAGAGGGAGTATGTGAGGACCCATGTAGGCATGTATTTAGTCCCACATCGGCTATGCACTAGGTAAATCTTGGGTACTTATATAGGGCCAAGGAATCTAAATAATACTTTCCGACTAACCTTTTTGGGTAAGGTACTAGGTTGTGACAAGAATAGTCTTATAGAGGTTTGTTGCTTTTATCAAATCTGCTGGTCACTTTTCCTCTTAAGCAACAGTGAAGGCCAGCAAATTATAGAAGTATAGCATTAAGATTCCTATTAATTCTCCTAAAAGTAAAGGAAATATAAAGCATAAAATGCTTTCATATCTGGAAAAAAAATCCATCCTTCAATGGCAGAGAAACCAGGCAGAAACTTTAAAAATATGTAGTTTTTTGGTATCTTCCCATTCATTTCAGTTATAATACTTAATTCATGTTGTATGGGCATGTGTTTTGTAAGACTTCTGCTTTCAACTTTTTGGGCCTTTTTATTCTCCAACGAATGCCAACTAAGGTGTCACTTCCCGCATGAGAGTCCTCTATTTGATTTTATCAGTTGAAGGCATCAACCTTGAGGCTTTAACTTCATGCCAGATGACTAAAAAGAGAGGTAATCATAGTGAGGGAATTCTCCAATCTGCATCAAATGAGTTCCCTGCTGTTATAGGTGTGTAATAAGGGTCTTGAAAACAAATCTAGAAACAATAGAGCTTAGTTCAAGACTAAGCTCTGCTAGTTCAGTATACTATCAACCAGATCATTCCTTCTTGCTCAATAGAGGACTCTAATTAATAATAGAAACTAATGAAATATTATTTGGCTTATCGAAAGTCCACCGTGAGACAAATAACTGAATAAAACAGCAATCTGCAGCATTAGATGTTTATTGACTAAAGTCATAATACCTTATTTTAGCACAACATGATGCCTAAAAAACATTATGCATGAAATTTTATTTGGTACTATTCATTCTTCAAGTGTAAATCAACTGAATTTTATTGCTAAACAGCTAGGAGAATAGGATGTTTCTGATTATATGCCCACAGTTGTGCATAATGTCCTGTGAAGTGCCAATACTAACCATCAGCTTATTTATATGTTATTCCTTATCAACTAACATATATTAGCTGGTCAAGTGGGTGATAAAATTGAGGATACAAAATGGACAGTTGATATGCTTGCAGCTGCATAAATTTCTAGCAGGCACAAGTATATCATATTGTGCTTTCCTTAGAATTCATCCATGCATGCATGTGTGGAAGAGAGATTCCCCAACTCATCTTAAACTAGTAAAAAGAAGTGTTTCATGTCTCATCTGAAATACACAAAATCTTGATATATGGTGAGTATTTCAAATAAATAGGTTTTAGTTTTAAGTGAAAAATAATACACGCCAGCATATAAAATTTTTGAATTCAGCTAATATATGATCTACATCTGCACCCAAATGCAGCCTTAAGTAAATTTAAGCATTGCACTATAGATAATATAATAAAAAAATACTGATTATTGAACTAGTTTTTGACCAATCTAGAGAATACTCCTCAAATTATCAGAGATACAGTTGAGCAAGAAGAAAGATACAGTTCAAAAGTCAGCTCTTGCTCAACTATTACCTAATAATGTCCAGCCATAGTAATTCACTCTAAGACATGCATTGATCTGCCTGCATTATACTAGGTTTTGGGGCCATTTTTATGGGAAGTATAATCCACTAACTTTTGAGGAAATAGTACAACCAGAACCAGGTATGTTCTATGATGCTGAATTGTCGAGCTAACTTTTGAAAGATAGGGTTGCCATGGAGCCCTGAGGACCACTTGTAGGAAGGATTTAATTCATTTAAAACATTAAGGTAAAGAGGGAGCTTGAAGTTAGGTGTATAAGGGAGAAGGAAAAGGGCAAGACTTCATACAAGGACATATATTAATGTCTGAGGCACAAATTATAAGTCAACCAAATGGAAATACAATTCCAAATGCTACAAGATATGATGTATAATTAACCCAAAAAAAAAAAAGGAAAAAGAGATCAATCAAATTTATATTTGGCACTTGTCTACACCAAACAATAAAAGTAGAGATCCACCAACTATAATAAATGGTCAATGACATTATGTTGACCAATGTTTAACCTGCCTATTTATTTATTATTGCATGACATATGGAGAAATCATGTTTTACCACTTTTCATCCATACAAGGAGCCATGCAAGAGGCCAAGTCTCATCTCCCAAGTTTTTGTAGGAACTGCTTACAAAATGGGAGTTATTTGGATAAAAAGAGTCGCTTAAAAGAGCATCCACCTCCATGGGATTTATTCATGGAGAAGAGGAAGAAGGGATCACTGTGTATTTGACCTTGTGACTCAGTGAAAATGTATATTTTTGTTAAGACAAGTCATAAGTCAACATAGATGAATATTTTTGGCAATAATTTTGAATAAAAGGTTTCCTGACAAGAAATTCTTTTAAATTGGCTAGGCATGCCTTGGTTGATGTAGGGAGTGGTCAATCCCTTTGCACCTTCTTTTCCATGCCTCAGCATCAAAGGCTTAATATTTGCTTGCGATCTAGAAGTTGCTCAGCGCTAGTATGAGTTACTGCGATAGTTCATTTAAAAATGCATGAGTTTGTATTCCTTTTTCTCCCATCAACTTTCAGATAATTAAGTTGTTTTAGGAACTTCAAATCCTTTAATACTTCCCAATGATTATTTCATCCTTATAGTAGTAATCATCATCCGTCATAGTAATCATCATTGCCATACACATAACTAGGGTTACGTAGTAGGATTCATCCATTACAAGAGAGTAGAAAACACAATGATTGAAAAAACACTATACAAAATGATTGGGGACACAAAGAAAATTCTATAGTAAATTGAACATTTGCTCTAGAGAAAAGGGTTAACATTACATTCTATGCCTAAGATACATGGTAAGAGAGCCTTGATACATAACCATATGTATTGTGGTTGTAATTGAACAAAGAGCTTCCCAAATTATCTCTTTTTCATCTTTTATGTGGGAGAAAGTAATTATTTCCAGCAACAAGCTACTTTTGAACAGTAGTTACTGGTGGCTTCTTCCATGAATAACTCCCACAGTCACAAGGCTGTTGCTCTTTCAAATGTTCCCTCCCTGTTGATAATTTCTGCAAAAATTATCCTCGTGAGATGATAATATCCTCTTACATGGCTCCTTACACGGATGACAAGTGGTAAATCAAGATTTTCCACATGTCATGTACCATTAGATGAAGAGTTAGGCTGAGTATTTGTCGTTATGTGCCATCTATCTTTTATTGTAGCTGGTTGAAATCCTTTTTTTATTTTTGGTGGAAATAGTACAAGCCTCTACAATTGCCAATTGCAATTAAGCTTTAGCTCCTTATACAACCAGAGACATTGTGATCTGGGAGGTCGAAATCAGAATATTGAAGCACCATGTGCATGAGTGTGTGTATGAGAGAGAGAGAGAGAGAGAGAGAGAGAGAGAGAGAGGCCTTTTTTGTGTTCCTTGGTCTCTCAATGTACTTTTTATAGGATCTCCTCTTGATGTTCAGTTTGGATCAAATTAATTGCTATTCAAACCTTTGGCCTATGTTCTGTATGCTCCAAAGAGGATTTGGATGACAAGGAAAAATCTATTCCCACTACTCTTCTCACATTCGGCCCTTTGCATGCCGAGGCCGTTCAATGTGAGACACGCTATATCTCATTTATCAGCGACTGGTGCCACTAACGCGGCTAGTTGTGCACAGCCACATCAATTCTCAAGCTGCGTGCTTAAGAGTTTATTCCCGATGTATACAACTGCTAGATGATAATATTGCCCGGTGTAATTTCATATTGCTCAGAAAGCGCATATTGCTTTCCAGTACTTAGCCTTTCTCCTTTCCTGAGTTATATCATTGTGGGGTTTGCTTCACCAGAATCTTCCATTGCAGGAACAGCAATGAACCATCAGTGTAAGATCAAGTGCATTGCCGGAGGCCACGAATGTTACCCATCAGAAGTGAGGGTAACTCCAGTTTCATGGTGGAATCAACATGTGCTTGCAGAATCTGCAGTATTATGCACAATCAGTTTTGCACATGATGCAAAAGATCTTGAATGTGGTGCCATTTCTGTGTTAATATTTCCAGACCATGGAGATGTAATTGCTCAATCGCCCATATTTTTCTTCTACGATTTATAATGCCTTGACAATGAAAAACTTAGAATGGTAAACATGCTAGGAAAGACTGTTCACTGTGCTATGCTTTGTGATGAATTCGGAATGTCTTATGAAAAAACATTAGTCGTCCACTAGATTCTCACACCTAAGTTTATGTTGGCCATCTAAACTCAGCAGCCGCTTCAGCATGCCTCGCCAAGTTTTTTGTACACTGCAATATAAAATTAATAATTATTTTTTCTAGCGATTCGTTGCTTTGATGTACAAACGAAAAAAGATTAATGTTTTGCTACTGACTTCAAGAAGGGCAAAAAATGGCCCTCGGATACATGATTTTGCATATAAATTGCAAGTAGGATGGCATTGGAAAGGTAACCTGATTCGTCTGTTTGTGATGCTTCTCATGGCTAGTAGATGTGGGTGGTGTTTATCTGTCTTAGTGATGAACAGGACAGGATCCAGTGTTCTAAGCGATATACTCAGGTCTCACTTCATCTACAAGGAAGGTCCAGAAGAGGGCAAGATGGGCAAGATACCAGGGCTAAACGACCCGCATGCACCGGTGTCCATGTTGTTTGCCAAGCAACGCTTGCTGTCTTGAAGCCGTAATATGTGCAGGGCCAGAGCCGATTCCCCGTACGTAAAAAAGCCTCCACTTACACATGATCTTGACAAAGCTAAAGCAATATCCATTTTATATGAATCAATACAGTGAAAACAAACTCGAAGTGCCACCTGTACTGAAAGCATTACTGATTTTCTCGTAGTATCAAATCCAGCATACGGTGTGAATCTAAAGTCATTCTTTTTTCTTGTAAAAAAAAATTACCTACCCTCTCTCTTTCTTTCTTTCTTTTCTTTTCTTCTTTTTCTTTCTTTTTTTTTTTTGAGAGCGAGAAAGGGAATTAACTCTCTGGCCCCTATTCTTGGGGTTGCACCACCTAAGCCTCAAACTCATAGAAGTTAGAACTTCCACCAAGGACCGCCCAGTTCACACAAGGTGGATTCATTTATCAACAAAGCTGAATTCATTTAATACCAACAAGGATCCCATTAAGCTAATTAGCACATGTTTAATTTTCTCTCAATGAAAACTGGATGTACAAAACATGGATGCAATAAAATACATAATCGAGCAAAATTCTGTCATGGCTCCCCATCCCATTCCTAACATCCACGGATGATTGCTGCTGGCTTTTTTTAGCTTTTCTTCTTCTATACATGCAGAGGCTTCGTTTCTCTAAGAAATATATGGCTTGAATCAGGCATCACATATCACCATTTTAACATGTACTTTCTCTTTTTTTCTGTCCTTTTATTTTATAGCAAATTCTCACTCATACATTATCACTTGAGAAAGAGTATGCCCTTGGTCTTTCCTGTGGAAGCTTTTCGAGTTCCAACGAAGCACCACCTTGGTCGTCATTTGCACTGCCAATGCCTTCAGCCCTTTTGAGATCATCTAGAGCTCGCCTTGCATATACAGTGAAGGCAATTGTTATGACAATGGCTATGACAAAGGATACGATATTGTAGACTATCTCCACGGGTGTCATGGAATAATTGCCATATTTCATGTCTGCCAAAGTCCGTATCAACCGTCCGCTGCACCAGAACATAAAAAGGAAAAGAAGGTTTAGAAAAAAGAAATAAAGCTGCTAAGAAATATTACAATTTTCCTTGGTAAAATGGAAATATTCAAAATCCACTACATGCCCGGCCTGGTGAAGAAACATGCCCCGAGATGCACGTTAGCCAGTTCTGATGTTTAAGTTATTCAATGCATAGCATACAACCTATTATTATTTTAAAACATGCTATGGCGTAAAATATGAGGGAAAGCAATTGAGCCTATAATGGTCTCACTTCAATATCGAGGTCCATATTGCTAAGGGATCCTTTGGACCCTGGCAGATCAAAAGTTCGTGCATGATCAAAGCTTCTTTTGTAAGGTTTTGTCAAGAAGATATTAGACATATGCAAAAAAAGTGGAACAAGGTACTTGTGCAGTATCGATGCGGTTGGAAGACATGAGGGCAGTAGTTTCCTAGAGAGAGGGTTATCCTAATTACATGTTTGCTTTGCCCTTTGATCAAATGACAAGAAATTCAATAAAGCACTGCTTTTTTTTCCTTCAAATGCTATTTTTGGAAACATATATCATATTACCAATTATGCCTAACTCACTGACCTATAGATGTAGATAAAAGCTTCTGGAATCATTCCAGCAATTGAACCAACTAAATAAGGTCCAAATTTCATATTTGTCACCACTACGGCATAATTGAAGATCGTGTAAGGAAATGGCGAAATTCTAAAGAGTGCAACAACTCGAAACTGTTGGAACCAGCTCCCTTCTCCAGCCAACCTAAGAAGAGCTGTCTGCTGAGGCCATCTCTTCAGCCATGACTGTATTAATCCAAAGAAACAGAAATATATAAGTTCACTGAGAGAGATCCTTGATACCAAAATGAAGGTAGGCATATGGAACTGAAAGGACTTACATGTATACGTTCACGAAAAAATAAGCCAATCAAATAGGGCAATACCATGCCAATTGTAGTCCCTACCATGATTATCACAAAACCCAGACCATACCCAAAAATCATTCCTGCCAGCCACATGGAGGGTCCAGAAGGGATCAAAACAACTGGAAAGAAAGCTAGGGAGGCAACGAGCACAAGGGCAAGAACAGGCCGACCAAAAGCAGTTGCTTCCCATTGCATAATTGGCAGGAGAACCTACAAAATTATCCAATTGAACTAGTATGTGGAAGATAAAGATAATAATACTAAAATGAGATTAACGTTGAAAAATGAGATTAACATTACTTCTTTCTTCCTAAATAAGAGAAAAGGCCAGATAGATTTCAATACCTTGCTGAATGAGAGGATTGAACAAGCATAATGGAGATACTTAAAACAGGTTGCAAGAAGGAAATACTGATATATTCCTTATGCATACTTAATTTCTAGTATTCATGCAAGGGTACATCCTGAAATCACATAATTGCACAGACATTCCATATATTGTTTTACGTATTAGAGTATATACCATATCATAACCAGCTGGAAGCGATACCCTAAAAAAGGAAAAATAAAAAAAATTACAAGTTCTGCGCGTAGACAAATTGCAAGCACACAAACATAGACAAGACCAATGCCCTGTTTAAAGCAGGATATTTCATAGAGAAATGAGCATCAAAGAAATAACCAGCAGAGATTTTGCACATAGCTCATCTGCATCTACATGTATTGGATGCTCACAAGACATTCTGAGGCCATCTATTGAGTTTGGGAAAAAAAAAACTTAATAAACATGGAGAGACCAGCCAGTAGATTCGATTATCTAGTAACACAACCATCTATATCTTCCAATCCTTTAAGTGTGTATACCATCCATAACCTGAAATTCTCATGATCAAGGTATTTTATTTTCTTTATTCTCTTCTTCTCTTATTGTTTAAAATCAAACCTCTCAAGAAATACATACTACATTCAACATTCGATTATGGGATAGGAAAAAACCCTGACTACTCTCTCTTCTCTCTTTTGTCCTCCAGAATTCTGCATCCTTTCTCATCCTCCATGACAACACCACCACCTAATACCTTCGAATCTCCTGCTTGAGTGACCTCTTTTCTACGTGATTATCATTGTTATGAATTCAGATGTATTCCCCATTTTCCCTCCACAATCCAGATAGTCTTGGGAATGTTCTAGTTTCTCAAATACTTAATAGTGACAACTAAGTCACCTGGTTTTGAGCCATGAAAATGGTACTCATGTCAAAAAGCAATACAGTTTTTTTTTTTTTAGGATGAAACCCCTCTTCGGACTTCAATCTAACAGTCAAATGTCCTCACAATGGGAAAGTTGCAATCAAATGGTATACTCTTGGTTTCTTGATTCAGTCTTCGCAGATACTGACAGTAGTGTTATGTATGCTGATTCTGCCCACTGGAATGACCTCCATGGTCATCTCTCAAGAGAACACCTGCAATGTTTACCAAATCTCTCATGCTATTGCCACTTTCAACAACAAATCCTCTTCAATGACCACATTAGATCTTTAACTTGGCAGGGTCCCCCAACTATTAGAAGCTAGGAGCTTCCATGGACTGTTGCATCTCATTGAACAACCAATCACATCCAAACTGGTGGTTGTCAGTTGCCTGACATAGATTCAGGATCAAATAGTTATATAATCACACTCTAGCTCAAAAAATATGTCAAGTTTGCTTCAAATCAGATAAAAATTCATGCAAATGCACTCATCAAAGTTGGATATGAGATTTATTATTAAAGGCCCAACTACTGAGCTTCTTTATAAGAAAAAAAGGCCACATGAGCAACTTGCTTTCACATTTTATAGGTACAACAAAAATCAGAAACTCAAAAAAAAGAAAAAGGCATGGGCTAATGCTGGAACTACCTTTTCAAAAGCAAATGGGACTCCCCATTTCACGAATGCGTAAGTGAGTGGTATTAGAAGCAAGCAACAAAATAAAAGCTTTATCCACCAGAAGAAGGACTTAGACTTTGATTTCTCAAGTGACTGTTGAGAATTAACATCAACTGTTCTCGCCTCATTTGGCACAACCAGCCTTGCATATTCACTGTCCTCCCGTGTATGCTGCTCAAAATTTTCACTATTCTTTTCCGACATCTCAGATGAACTCGACATCATTTTAATGCTCTTGAGAATCTGTTAGACACAGACAAACAACAAGAAAAAGGTCAGCGACATCAAAACAGATGCATGGGAAAGAAATTCTAGGACCTCAGAACATCTATTTAACTTGATTCCACCCAAAAAGAATGAAAATGGTTATTTCCAAGCCAGATGAAACGAGGAGACGGTATGCTGGTGTAAGATTATCATAAAGTTTGTTGGGTGGGGTGCGGCGCAGGGGGTTGATATGTAAAGGCTACATTCTTCTACAACAAGATTTGCAAAGGACATATAATGGTAAAATAAAAACCAGTTTAGTATATTAATAAAACTCAAAGTTTGATAATTTAAGCTTGGTATACATTATTGACCCTTTCCCTATCAGGTTAAAACTTTGGATTAAATCAGTATTTAACATAGTATCATAGCTCAAGTATATTGGAGTTCATGAGTTCAAATTCCCTCCAGTCTAGTTATTTATTCAATTATCCTCGGTAATCTATTAATCTGATTTTGATTAGTCTTGACTCGGTTATCCCTCCATGCGCTTGGTCCCAGGCACACATGAGAGATTGTTAAGCCTAATATACATTATTCACCCTTTCCTTATCAACTTAAGCTTTTAATTAAATTGGTCAGTTACCAAAGCTTCACTTAATCTATGCACATCTAAATGTGTGTTTCATGCATCAGCGCATGATGTTACAAACAACTTAGTCATTCTAAAAATCCATGAGTAGCATTCATGTTTGGAGTTCATGTCATGTTTAAACTACTTGGATCCCTTAATCATCAAAAATATAGTTTGCATCAACGGATCGGTAATCATCCTTAAAGTTACCATATATTTCGTTTAAACGACCTCACTATTTTAATTATGGTCCGTTGTACTGCCCTGTATCGGCCAGAAATTGGTACGAAACACACCTTTAAGTCAGCACAAGCCTCGTACACCCATACCGATGCGTACCGCCCATACCGAGGCGTACTGCCCCATACCGAGGCGTACCAAGATGTGTATCAGTCTGTACCGAAGCGTACTAAGATAAAAATTGAGAAAAATGGTTGGATAACTATTTCGGCACAATACCGTACCATACCAAACCGATAAAGTAACGATACGGTATCCGATACTGATACAGTATTCGGTACCAAGATTGCGGACCTTGATTTTAATATATGCACCAACATCCGCAATCCTAGTATCGAATACCATTGGTTCAGCACGGTGCACATCCTGTACCGAGATAGCTTCGGATCTCTTTTTTCTCCCTTTTTATCACAATACCAACTGAAACAGCATGATACGAGTCGGTACAATATGGTACGCACCCTGATTTTAAATGGTATTGGGCGATACGAGGCAGTTCCGCTCAATTCGGACTGGTTCAACTGATATAGCGAATTGAATCTTGGTACCATATTGGTACCTTATCAATACTATACGATACAGTCAATACAGGTCGATATGGTAGACCTTGATATGCACCATATAACTCTTCATCCCCTCGTACAATTCACATGTAAATAGATAAGCTGCACATGAGTTGCCATTACATTCCAAGGCCTTTAATGGTTGAAAATAAATATGAATTTTTTTAATCTAAACATGAATAACTATTGAAAACTTGAAAAGGGTATTTCATGTCATCTACTCTCAGGAGTCCCACTTCCTCTTCTTTACATGTCCTCAACCAAGAAACAGAGTCAACTGATTAGGGGTATAAACAAGCTAAGCTCAATTAAGCCGATCCAATCCTAGCACCTTTGAGGGAGGTACAAGACAGTTTTTGGTGTAGGCTCATAATGGCCATTCCAGCTAATGCACCAGTCCCTTGATCTAAAGATAGAATGCACAACTCAAAACTTCACCTCCACCGGTTTCACCTCTCAACTTTCTCTAAATATTTCTATAGAAGCTAGTCATAAGGACTCGTTTGGTTCATGGAAAGAGGAAGGGGGAAGTGTGGTCAATAAAAAAAATGAAAAAATGCCTCATGTTTGATTGGAGTTTTCGAAAGAAAGAGATGGAAAAGTAGCTTTTTCATGAACATAAGATTTCGATATTTTATAAAAAAATCCATATGGGACAAAAAAAAGTCCAATTCCCACCGATTGAGAATTGGGGTAATTTTTTTTCCAAAAGTGCACTTAAACTTTGAGATAGAATAGAGTAAAATCTTTTCCTTTATTAAGGGCCTAACATGCATTACCCAACTCTTTCAGAAAAGTAGATACTCAATCAAACATAAGCCATTTTGAAATGTGCCACTTTTTCAAGGTCAACCAAACATGCAAAAACTATTTTTCTAGGCATCATATATCCACGCATCAACTTTTCAAAAAAATCATTCCAGTGTGGAGAAATTCTTCCTGTGAATCAAACAAATCCAAAGTGATTCTTAGATTTTCATATACTTTGGCATTAAATGCTGCTGCTTGTCTTTTGACTTTCTAGAATTACAATTTAACTTAAACAGCTCCCTAAGCCATCCAATTTAAATTTGAGTCAAATTCGAGCCATTTACAAAGAGCTCTTTTAAGAGATTTGGTTAAAGCCGAAGGTTCTTATTTTTTCATATACTTCTAACCTAATTCCACTACCATATCTTCATCTTATATAACTAAAACACATTCTACTCTATTTCTTAAATAGAAATATAGTTTACATTATGTTGTTACTCTTTTTTATAAGTAGTTGTTAGAATAATAATTGATTATTATTTGGATTTCAAGCATCATCAAACCAAGCTCAATTGAGCCAGGCCTAGCTCTATCTCAACTCATTTACTAATCAAGCAATTCCTCATCAAGCCAAATTTTGAGATGAACACTAGATGTTGACAAAGAGCTTGACTTTAGCAAATTACATCCCTGTGTTACTATTATCTTCTAAAGAAAGATCCTAGTTTTAAAGTTTGATGAACATTGCCTTGAGCTAGACATTTGGCTTTCTCCAAGAACATGTCTTCATTTTTCATTCAATGAAAGCTGGTAAGTATGATTATCAAGACACTCCCTCAAATCATTAGGGGGAAAAACTAATATAATGTCATGATTAAAGAAAAGGGGCTTTTGTCTTGACACAGATCAATCACATGTTAGCTATTTAGCTAAAGATTGTAGTATTGGAGATTAACATCATGGTATATCTATCTTCTTCACACTAAATAGGTATAGCTAAAGAATTTTAAATCTATCTTTATGATAATCAAGAAGAAAAAAAATAGAGTAGACATAGTGAATACTGAACCAACCTTTACACCACCAACCATCAAAAAACAATATCAAGAGAAAAGAAATTAAAATTGAAAGTAAATCATAGACCAAGAATCTACAAGAATGGAGTATGAGGAATGTAGTTTGGTAACAAAGCATGAGAATGCAAGAATATAAGGAAACCGGGGTGTTAGCTTAAATGGTGTTTCAGAATGCATACATCAAAAAAAAATGAAAAGAGAAAAAAAAAAATTGAGACTGAAGGTAAATCATAGACCAGGAATCTACAAGAATGGAGTATGAGGAATGTAGCTTGGTAACAAAGCATGAGAATGCAAGAATATAAGGAAACCTGGATGTTAACTGAAATGGTGTTTCAGGATACAGACATTAATGAGGCATTGCAAGCATAGAAAACAGCTAAACGATTAATAAAGAAAAGATGAAATGTATGACAAGTTATGCAGTGGGTTAATACTGTACAGAGAACTAAAAGCACGATCACCACATAGATGTGATAACAACTTAATAGTAGCAAATACACATGATGAACACCATAACGCTTCAAGCTTGGCAAATTACAAAATGAACCTAAAAAAATATGACCTTCATAGTTTTGACTTTAGGCTGATAAAGCTGGAGGCACAATGCCAATACAAAATGCAACTAATGTATATCATCAACCTAATGTCTTTAGGGAGGCATTCAAAAAATATGACTCTCCGACAAGCAGGCTTTTTGCAGGCCACATCCGAAGGAGATCCAACCCCCGGCACCTCGGCTAGCTTGCTCAACTCGTCTCTAGCCGACCTCAAGGTCGACCGAGCTGCGCTCCCACTTAAATCCGGATTCGACGGCAACACATTGAATTAATATTTACCTATTTAAATGTGTGTTAGTGCTCACTGGAAAGTCAAGCCCACAACTTTATGGTCAATAATTTCTCTTAGTTTGATCATCATAGAGGCTGAAAATTCCTCAAAGTTTAAGCATGCCATAACTAATTAGCCCAATAATAAGTTATTTTATGGAAAATTTAAGTTGCTTTTGGTTTGAAATTCATTGCTTTTCAATTAAGCTTCGATATTTATTTTATATTTCTTAAGATTTAAGTAACTTTTCCTATATACGTACAGGAAAAGATATTGGATGATAGAGAGTTAAATCATGAAGGTCGCGTGCTTTAGTTCTTTGTTATAATCGCATGCCCAGGAAGGCCCATGTAAGCATTCTCAAAGCATCCTAAGTCTCTAACACCATCAGATGATGTACACAAATGCACATATGTATTAAAGACAAACAGCGCTTCACCAGTGCATCGAAGACACATAAAATTCCTACAAAGAATTCTTCCTTAGATGCATTTGTGGGCCACCAAAACCTAACTAATTGGAATATCTACCAGAGCACACATTTTACTTTTTCTCACCAACCTCTGAAGAATCTGGAATACATAAAATCGTATAATTTATACCCACAACATTGCACCGATCAAGAAAATTAACAGATGCATTTCCTAGCGTTATGAAAAGAGGAACTGCATCCTCCTATTGTACCTGAATCTGCACTTGCTCCGTCCCTGCTTTAAGCTGTCGACCATTCAGTTATGGTTTCTACAATCCTCGAAACCCTCCACAACCTCCTTAAGTGAGGATCAAGGACTCATCATCAAGAGGTGTTCAAAATAAAGCAACTTCCCAGTTCATATGCTTGTTAAGGCACTTTAACTATTTGCTTCGGACCTCAGCAAGATTTCCCTTTCCTTTCTCGCCCCGTAAAATTCTTTTAGAATACCCTTCTTCTTTCTCTTGTTCCTCCTATTCTATACAACCGGAATTAGAAAATCTACAGCCCCTTTTGCAGAATCTACGTCTCTGCCATAAGCAGAGCTCTCGATCATCGAATTAACGAAGAGAGGAAAATGAGAAAAAGGAAAAAGAAAGCAAACCAAATTAAGGAGAAGCAGGGGGGATATTTAGCAGGAGACTTTGCAATACCTGGTGAGTGGCAAGGATTCTTCTTCAGGTGGGGGAGCAGGCAGCGGACGCCCTTCGAATGAACACTTGTTAGCTGGAGAGGAAACAAGGAATCGGGGGTCAGAGGAGGGCGGCGCGTGGAAGGAGAGAGAGAGGTAGCGGAACAAAAAAGGGAAGACTGATGGAGGTTTGTTTTCTTTCTTCTTCTTCTTCTTCTTCTTCTTCTTCTTCTTCTTATCTATTGAAGAAGAAGGGGGGTAGGGTTTACAATCGGTTTGGTCAGCGACGGATTCAAAGTTCACGCGCACAAGCTCGTAGACGGTGGCGCAGCCGCAGACATAAGATGGGAAAGCGAGAGGAGGCGAACAAAAGCTTCATCGTATTTAGGAAAACAGCCCATTCTTGTAATTTTCCCTTCGTTGCCCGGAAAGCCAAGGCATTTCCCTCACGGAAACGCCCCCATACTTTCCAGCAATGTCCAGGACACCCCCACCTAGTCAAATTGTCCTGCTTTTTCTCCCTTGAAAAAAATTATCAGACCTGACTCCCGAGGGTGTCGAGAAATTATATCCTACGTCAGCAGGTTTACCAGCTTAGCGGTAATATCACGCCAATTCCTGTCCATCTAATGTGCCAGCTCGCCACATCAACATAAGTGAAATGAAGAGCTCCTCGTTGACCTTTTCCTCATCCAAGAACTGGAGAACGAGGAGGACGAGCCTGCGGCTACGGGACGGCATGGCGGCCGGGGGCACCTCCACTCACCGCAGCGCTGCAGGGTCTTCGGGGAGCCTCCAACAGCGACGGGGGCAGATCGGGTGCCCGGCGGCCATGAATCGGATCGGACGGGGGCGAATTCCTCGATCTCCGCGAATCGATGGGGGCAACGAGTAGGGCCGCAAGGCCGCGAGGAGAGGAGGGAGACGACGACAGGTAAGGCTGCGAGACCGCAAATCCGATGGCCGCAGCGGGCAGAGCAGGGGCCAGCGAAGGAGCAGAGGTCGTCGAAGAGGGTTTTGGCGGCAAGAGCACCGGCCAGGTAGGCAAGAATGGAGGCGCCGACGCTGCAGTAGTGGAGGGCGTGGAAGTGGAGGAGGAAGATGAGGGTGAAGAGGGCGGACTTGGCAGCGAGGGGCCGGAGGAGAGGAATAGCGTTGGGGGGAGGCGGCGACGGAAAAAGGGCAGCGGAAAAGACGGAGGGCGGCGAGGGAAAGCATACCCTTCTTTTTCTTTTTCTTTTTTCCCTCTCTTACGCACGTGGTGGAACTTAATTGGCCCGGTGTACCAACTCATTGTACTGCTGAGCTGGTACACGTACCTTTCCCCTTTTTTTTTTTTTGTTACTGTATTTTGGCTAAGGAAATCCTCAACTTTCAGAAGAATTACAACAGAACCATATCTCTTAGTCGGTAGTCGGTACTTCGAGAGACCGCGAGTTATCAACCGGTTAAACAAGTAAATCTTGGCCATTCACATCAAATATATGAACGGTTCAGATACCGTAAAAAGGTAGCTGGGGATTCCCCTTCCCTTTGATTATTGGATGCTAATAATGTTTGCATTGCACGGCACATAATCTAAGTCATAGTCATGTCTGGTGCAAGTGTTTGATTGTGAAATGTTCCTTCATCGTATAAGAAACAACTTGCCTGACAAATGACCTAATTTATTTTCATATTTACTTACCATTTTGAAATTGACAAAGGAATCTGATAACTTGGCCGACATATGTAAAGCACTTCAGAGTGTTAATTAGCTATGTATCTGACCCTTGGATTGAAGGCATAAAATAGGAAAAAACATTCAGAGTGAAACTGTTGTTAATGCTTCTGCTGGAAAACAAAATTTTTCTAATGTATTTTGCATACAAAATTACAAACTAATCCTGCGACTTTTTCAGCTTTGATGGGCCCGAAACAAAACTCCCCTCCCTTGTCGGTTATGAATTATGATCAAAAGATGGGCCCGAAACAGGGCCGATGCCAACGCATTCCTTTTGCAGCTCGCTGCAACGTTCGTGGTGGGCCTGGACCTTAAGGTCTTCCAATACGAAAGACCGGAGACAGATCCGGCCGAATCCAACCCAACTTCGGAGTGTGGTTCACGCTTAACACCCACGTTCTATTTGGATCGTTATACGTTGACGTGGCAATTTGTCGTACCCTCGTCACCAAATTCATGGGCCTTGCTAATAATATGCCATACCCATGAAGATGAAGATGGATCGGGGGTTGTATCCTTCGCGCGAAACACGGATGCGATCTGTGCAAATGTATAATGATGAGTTCAAATTGTTTTTAGATATGAGTGATCGGTGGATTCGCACGAAAGAAGGTGAACCTTTCTTTTGTGCAACGGATAGAATTCCGATCCCATGAAGGCGCAGAAATTATGCCTTATCCAAGGTGCACCATGTTGGCGGCGCACCACAAGAACAATTCGTGACAAGGTAAGAGAGCAACAATTCGAAACGAGCAGCCACCTGGTGTAGGGTATAACCTGCCCGTGAAAATGCGTCTTTCACCTTGGGCGCTGATACGGCAACATGCAACTATCATCTTGTACTATAAACAACGGCAGCATAATGCTGGTAGACAAATTTAAGAGGCACAAAATCTACCCTGGGATGTCCCAGGCGTTATATTCCATCCATGCAGTTGAACCCCAAACAACCACGGACCAACGTTGATGGCTCGGCAGCCCTTCGTGGATCCGTATCCCATCTCCTCTGAGCACTGGAGCTAGCCGCATGGGCTTGGCATGTCAAGACAAAGGTAGGCTGCATCTCGCGCGTCGCGAGTCGCGGCGTCGCCGTTGTTTAGATCTGATGCACGGTGGAGACTGTCTCCATCGGACACCTCATCTGCGTCAGGAATCATACACAGGTCTCGAAGCTGAAGCTCCAAGGCCCAAATCCAAGGCTCGAGGCAGGGTCGCTTCATCCGAAGTTTTGAGCAGGGCTGGGCCAGTCTAAGCCCTATAACATCAGGCCGCCATGCGCCACCGAGCTCATATATCCCGGAGCCTGCATGACACGAGCAAGCTGAGACACCTCCAAGTTTTAATTCCATCAACTAGCTCATATAAGGAAGCCCTATCTAACCCAATTAAAGAATATTAGAAACTTTTGCATCCAATGCAGTCAGTAGCAACTTCCACTCGACATAACGAAGATCCTGGGAGAATGAACGGTCCGCGTACGCTTGACATATGGGAGATCCTACCATGGACTTGGAGTGATGCCGGATTTGGCAAACTATGCTCCATGAAGGTATAATTTTCCGGACCCATCTATTTGATTGCATCAAAGATCATGGACTTGAAGTGGGTACAGCACATGTATGTTGTTTGTTATCCGACCATCCGTTCAATCTGCAGCCCTTATACAAAAATTACCTTGTGATGTTAACAAAACAAACAAACAAAAAAACGCTGCCGACCATAACACAGAAAAAGTTAGGCCAACAACGAATACAAGAGGGATTTTTCGGGCGGGGTGCCCTGACTCAAAGCAGCATTTCCCAATTTGCCCATCAATGTTGCAACCATTAAGCGCCATGGATGCAGCACAAAGGGTATCGCGAAAAAAACATTAGATCTCTCAAGTTCAATCTGGAACTGGTATATCCATCCCATGAGAATTTCACTTCTAGGCGCCATTTACAAGGATTTCTTGAGTTGTGATAAATCCAGACGGGCTCATAACATTACATATATATAAATATATATACTAGGTCATGCACCAGACCCGCAAGAGATAGTCCTATGTGTAGGAAAAAAAACACTCATTCACTTTGTGAGATCACAAACTCAACCAAATATGGCCAACTACGTGTAAGTTTATGAATACAAAGTCTATGGAAGCTAGTCACCACAAATACCAATGCTAGGCAAGCAAAATGTATGGACTGATTCTAAGTGACAAAACATCAAACACATAGAAGGCATACACAAGAGACACAAGATTTAATGTGGTTCGGTATATAGCCTACATCCATGGGTCATGCTCCGATCAAACTTCCACTATAATAAACAAATTACAGTGATTTCTACTCAAGTATCAACATATATCACTTGAGCCAACACAATCCAAAAAGAGGAGAAAGACAAGGGTTACCTCATGAGCATAAACAAGCCAACTCCAACACAAAATCTTCCAAACAACTTGTTGGAAGAAACTACACCCTTGAAAATACAAGCTTCAATAAGTATCAATGGACATAAGAGTAGGACACACAAGCTCTCCCCAAACCTAGCCGTCTTCCCTCACAAAAAGCTCTGATTTTCGTGCTTCTATTTTTATATCCAGAAAAAACAGCACCCAAGCTTTAAAGTTGGGCTTAAAATGACTTAAGAGGTTCCATGGGCTTGGACCAAAAGAAAAGGCCCAAACTACATAACAATCTCCCCCTCCAAACCCATGAGGGAGGAGAACCAACTAATGACTCCTCACCGGGACCCTAAACCCGCCAACTTGGCGCAAAGCTCAAACTTTTCTTTAGGAAGCACTTTGGTCATCATGTCAGAAGGATTCTTATCTGTGTGTATCTTCTTAAGCCGCACTTGTTGCTTCTCTACTACATCACGTAGCCAATGATACCTCACATCTATATACTTCGTACGAGAGTGATACGTAGCATTTTTACTCAAATCCATAGCACTCTGACTATCACAAAACACCACAAACTTATCTTGCGATATCCCAAGCTCAAGAAGAAATCTCTTCATCCATAGCATTTCTTTGGTGGCCTCTGTAGCAGCAATATACTCTACCTCTGTAGTGGACAATGCAACACATTTTTGAAGCTTTGACTGCCATGAAACAGCTCCCCCAGCAAATGTGAACAGATATCCTGAAGTGGACTTCATGTGGTCTAAATCTCCTGCCATATCAGAATCTGTAAAACCCTCTAACACTGGTTTGTAGCCACCAAACCTCAAGCACAACTCAGAAGTACCCCTCAAGTACTTGAAAATCCATTTCACACCTTCCCAATGATCTCTGCCTGGATTTGAAAGAAACCTACTAACCACACCAACTGCTTGGGCAATATCTGATCGTGTGCACACCATAGCATACATAAGACTCTTCTACAGCTGATGAATATGGAATGGCCTCCATGGATTTCCTTTCATCTTCAGTAGATGGACATGAGCATTTAGAAAGCTTAAAGTGACAGCAAGAGGAGTGCTAACTGACTTAGCACTTGCCATGTTGAATTTTTGAAGCACTCGTTCAACATATTTCTCTTGTGACAACCACAATTTCTTTGCCTTCCTATCACGATAAATTTGCATGCCCAAAATTTGTTGTGCTACACCTAAATCTTTCATATCAAAAGACTTAAATAAAACTTCTTTTAACTTCACAATCATTTTTGCATCCTGACCCAAGATAAGCATATCATCTACATAGAGCAAGAGAATAATAAAGTTCCCACCACTAAACGTCTTGAAGTAAACATAATGATCTACATCTGTTCTTTTGTACCCATGATCGACCATGAATGAGTCGAACTTCTTGTACCACTACCTTGGTGCTTGCTTAAGCCCATAAAAACTTTTCTTCAACTTGCAAACCAAGTGCTCTTTATCTTTCACCTCAAACCCCTCAGGTTGAGCCATGTAGATCTCTTCCTTCAAATCACCATGAAGAAATGCAGTTTTAACATCTAATTGCTCTAGCTCAAGATCCAAACTAGCTGTCAAACCCAAGGCAACTCTGATAGAACTCATCTTCACAATCGGAGAAAAAATCTCATCAAAGTCAATGTCTCTCTTCTGACCAAAGCCTTTAACAACCAACCGGGCTTTGTGTTTCACTAGCTTTCCATTGCCATCCTTTTTCAACTTGAACACCCATTTGTTCTTCAATGCTTTTCTGTCTCTAGAAAGCTCCACAAGCTGATAAGTGTCATTTTTCAGCAAAGAGTTCATCTCTTCCTGCATAGCTCTTATCCAACTAACCTTGTCTTCATGAGACTATGCTTCTTGAAAGCTCTCCAGCTCCCCCTCACTAGTAAACATAATGTACTCTGAAGCAGGATACCTTGATGATGGTCTATGCTCTCTAACAGATCTCCTGACTTGAGGTTCTGCACTTTCTTGTTGAGTAGACTGCTCCCCCTGCTCACTAACCTCATCTTCAAGCATCTCATCATCATCCATACCCATTTCTGATATATCATTACCACTAGTTTCTGGTACCTCATCTCTGCTAGATTCATATTGTACCTCTCCCCCATATGTAGTATGCTGCAAAGGTGTCGTAATAGGTACAAAATCGATAGCATCTTCTACCACATCCTTAGATTTCTCAGCCATTTCAGCATCTTCAAAAGTTTGGCCTTCATGAAAGACCACATCTTTACTTCTGATAATTTTCCTCTTCACTGGATCCCATAATCTGTATCTAAACTCTTCATTGTCATAACCAACAAAGATACAAGGAAGTGTCTTATCATCAAGCTTCAACCTTTGCTCCTTATGTACATGTGCAAAGGCTTTGCACCCAAATACCTTCAAATGCGAATGGGAGGCATCCTTTCCGCTCCATATTCTCTCTGGAATATCAAAGCCCAAAGGAACCGAGGGAGATCTATTTATTAAGTAACAAGCAGTGAGAACGGCTTCATCCCAAAATGCCTTAGGTAACTTAGCCATCTTTAGCATGCATCTGACTCTCTCTACAATGGTGCGGTTCATTCTCTCTGTCACCCTATTATGTTGTGGTGTACGTGGAACAGTTTTTTCATGCCTAATACCATGCTCGGAGCAGTAACTTCTGAACTCTTTTGATGTGTACTCTCCTCCATTATCACTACGGAGACACTTCAATGGTTTTCCTATCTCTCTTTCGACCATGACATGAAACTGGTGAAATAACTGAAACACTTGATCTTTTGTCTTCAACAAATACACCCACACCTTCCTTGATGCATCATCAATAAATGTGACAAAATACCTATTGCCACCTAAGGACTCCACCACAATGGGTCCACAAACATCAGAGTAAACCAACTCAAGAGGATTAGATTTCTTTGAAGAAGTTTTAGCAAAAGAAACTCTATGTTGCTTACCAAAAAGACAATGATCACAATGATTTAGAGTTTTACCTTTTGCAAAGAGAATGAGAGACATCTTTGCTAAAATTTGCAATCCCTTCTCACTCATGTGAGCCAACCTCTTGTGCCACAAGCTTGGAGACGACTCATCTTCGGTGACATACAAGTCATCTCTACACACCTTCATATGTGTCTTGTAAAGAGTGCAACAATGTTTTGCTTTAGCTACCACAAGTGACCCTTTAGTAAGCTTCCATCTTCCATCACCAAAGCAATTCACATAACCTTGCCTATCCAAGACATTCACGAAAATAAGATTAAGGTGCAAATCGGGAACATGGTGCACATCCTTCAAGGTCAAAGTACATCCGGCATTAATTTGAATGCAAACATCACCGATTTTCACAATCTTCGAATAACTCTCATTGCCCATCTTCACATTTCCAAAGTCTCCTTCCTTGTATGAAGTGAAGAACTCCTTATAAGGAGTAGAATGGTAGGAAGCTCCAGTATCAACAACCCACTCAACTTCTTCACCAACATGCATATATTCATCCTCTTCATAAGAAAGAACTACTACTTCTTCACTTGAGCAAGTAGCCATTGTATTCTTGTCATCTTCTTTCTTCTGTGTATTATTCTCTTTTTGTTGTGCTTTCCATGCATAGCAATTTCTTTTTATATGCCCCACTTTACCACAATGATAACATTTGCCTTTTTCACCAAACTTTTCTCTAGACTGAGATCTTCCCTTAAATTTACCGTGAGCTTTGTGTTCTCTACTCTCACCCCTGTTCTCCATGACAAGAGCTTGTGCATTATCTATACCCGCTGACTTTCTTGTTGTTTCTTCATTGAACAAGCTACTAGTCACTTGACTCATTGACAATACACCACCCAGAGCAGAGTTACTAACTATGACAACCAAGGTCTCCCAACTATCCGGAAAAGAACTCAAAAGCAACAAAGCTTGCAACTCATCTTCAAGCACCATTTTCATTGAACTCAATTGATTCACAATATTTTGAAGTTCATTCAAGTGACCGGCAACGGGGAAACCCTCTTTAAACTTCATATTCACAAGCTTTCTAATTAAAAAAGCTTTGTTTCTGGCGGTCTTTTGCTCATATCTAGCCTCTAGCTTCTTCCACAACTCATGAGCATCGGTTTCATTAGACACATGATGAAAAACACTATCATCCAACCATTGCCTAATTGTCCCAATAGCCTTTCTATGCAACTTATGCCAAGCTTTATCATCCAAGTCTTTAGGCCTAGCCGTTTCACCCTCCACATGCTCATACAAATCTTTGTCATAAAGAATTTCTTTCATTTTTAGTTTCCAAATCAACCAATTTGTGTTTGTAAGCTTAATCATGGTACTAGAAGAACCTTCCATCTCAAACTACACAAGTCAACCACAAGCCACACAACTTAGCTCTGATACCACTTGTAGGAAAAAAAAACACTCCTTCACTTTGTGAGATCACAAACTCAACCAAATATGGCCAACTACGTGTAAGTTTATGAATACAAAGTCTATGGAAGCTAGTCACCACAAATACTAATGCTAGGCAAGTAAAATGTATGGACTGTGATTATGCCCAAAGAATAACGCGGCTATCGCAGTATATATTGGGGTGTCGATTCCACAGGGAGAAAGTAGGAACACTAAAAGGAACTACAAAACTAAAAAGAAATATCAAAGCAATAAAATATGATGTGAATGTTTAAAAGTAAATTGACAATTAGATTGTAGTAGTAAAAAGATGTGACCAAAATTAATGGCAGCAAAGCATCGAAAATTCCTCACTTGAATCAGATAATTCTATTCATATTTGATCCATTGGATAACTCAATTAGAGATCATAGCACCAGATTCTCTAATCGGAAGATATAGCATTACAATCAAAATATTTAGTGGTAATTCTAGAAAATCTTTCTCTTCTTTTAAAACCAAGGATTGTTATCCTTTTAGACTCAGATTGAAAGACAAAAATATACTCAATGGCAATATTTCAGCAAAAAATCACACTAACTGGATAAATAATCAAATGTAGATATAATCAAGCACCTCAACAATTCTATAGAAAAGATATGGTTGAATCTATGAAAAGAATAAGTTCAAGATTATCTCAACATAAAAAAAGATCTATTGATGAAAAATGATAAACAAGAATTGTATCAACATGAGAATTTATTACATAGATCAAATATAAATGAAACTACCATCATCCAAGCGAGTTCATCCCTAGCTTCACCAAAGAATTAGTTCTCCGTGAATTTTTGGCTCCTCTTGATGATTTTTTTGTAATGCAGCCTTTTCTCCTTTAGAACGGCGTGCTCCTCCAAGTATATATATGGTTTTGGGGCTAAAAACCCTGGGAAACATGACTTAGACACGTTTGCATGCATTTTTTCGGCTTTACCCTCGAGCACCAACGTTGGCATAAAGTTCGGGAGGCTCTCCAGTCGCATCTGATCTCCAAATTTTGTGTTCTTATAGTAATTAGAAAGCCCTAGAAGTCTAGTTTCGAAAAAAATTTGAATCATCTCAATTGGACTTCTGTAGCTCCCAAAATTATCGAAATACTACACAAAGGTCTGATCTGTCAGGGCCCAGGCTGGCGGTTTAGGGAAACATAACTTTGTAACCTCATAACTTTCTCTCTGGAGCTCCAATTGATCTGATTCTTGATGCATATGAAACCTCAACATGTCTACTTCATCCCCACCAAGTTTCATTTCATTTGGACTGCAATGGAATATTCAATATTCTTAACTCTATTCCTACAATAAAATCACCAAAATCAATTAAGACTTGGACACTTTGTGAAGTAAAGCTCGGATTAGAAAAATATCATAACAATACCCAAATCATGCTTAAGTCTTAACAATTTAGCCTAAAATGGTAGTGTTAAAAGGTACATTTTCATGCACCTATCAGACTGTTTTTAAGTGGCAAAACATCAAACACATAGAAGGCATACACAAGAGACACAAGATTTAATGTGGTTCGGCATATAGCCTACATCCACGGGTCATGCTCCGATCAAACTTCCACTATAATAAACAAATTACAGCGATTTCTACTCAAGTATCAACATATATCACTTGAGACAACACAATCCAAAAGGAGGAGAAAGACAAGGGTTACCTCATAGGCATGAACAAGTCAACTCCAACACAAAATTTTCCAAACAACTTGTTAGAAGAAACTACACCCTTGAAAACACAAGCTTCAATGAGTATCCATGGACATAGGAGTAGGACATACAAGCTCTCCCCAAACCCTAGCCGTCTTCCCTCACAAAAAGCTCTGATTTTCGTGCTTCTATTTTTATATCCAAAAAAAACAGCACTCAGGCTTTAAAGTTGGGCTTAAAATAACTTAAGAGGTTCCATAGGCTTGGACCAAAAGAAAAGGCCCAAACTATATAACACTATCGTGCCCATGTTATACGCCGGCACTTTTGGAGATATGGGCTTTTTCTCTGATCTTATGTATCATATAACAACCAAACTAGATCTCAATCATCTATCCCACCATAAAATAGGGGCTCCACCAACATGTTCGCAACATTTTGGCTTCAAAATTAGGATTATCCTGGAATACAAATTTTAACGAGCATAGAATCTGGCCCCGGAATATTCTGCAGTTGCTCCATCGCAGTGGAGCCCCAGCCACAAGGCAATGTTGGTGGTGGTGTTCGTAGCCATTTGTTTGACAGCAACTGGTCCTCGAGGTCCCTTGATCGAGGACCTCCAGTATGAGCAATGGGCAATGCCTTCGGCCTAAATGAACTATTGCGTAGGCTTCAAAACCAAGCGAAAATGGGTTCAGGGCAGCCCAGGTGTGATCTGGCTAGAGTGGTTGATCCGCACTGCAGCGACGCTCTATCTATTTGGTGCCTTATTATAATTGTGGATCATAGACTAGGATGGCAATGTATGACCCAACCCATCAACTCAATCCACGAATGACCCGCTTTAAGCTAGTTTGGTTTTGACATAAAATGGGTTTAGATCATAAATGAGTCAACCCGTCTAAATATGTTTATTAAATATGTTGGATCCAGATTTAAACCTTTGATGCATTTAATTCGTTTTGACCCGTTTAATAATTAAGTTGGGATATGGCCCGACCCGTTTAACCTGTTTCAAACCTGTTTGAAACATGTTTAACATATTTCTGACTTGTTTAACCTCACCCGCCTAATATGTTTAACTTGTTGGAATCCATTTAACTCGTTTAACCTGTCTAATCCGTTTAATTTGTTTAATAAATGGGTTATGTAGGTCGGATTAGATTATCTATTTAATAAATAGGACGAATTCAAATTTAAAATTTTGATATATTTAATAAATAAGTTGGAATTGGATTGATGAATTTTTAACCTAACCCTCTCCAACCAGTCTGCCACCACTGTTGTACTCAAAGTCCTCCGTGTCATGTTTGGTGGGAGCCGGGAACGAGCACTAGCTGTGGGCTAAGGGTCGCACCGATAGTGTCCGACCATGCATCCAACAATTTTGGGCGGGGTTGGCCCAAGATACGGCCCACACATAGGCTCCGGTGGCTGTCTAAGGCGAGTTGAGACAAGGCCCACCCCAAGGATTTAACAACAATTGAGGTGGGCCCATCTGACCCGACGAATACAAGAAACTTGGAAAAAGCCAGGAGCAGCATCTTCCAGTTGAAGCAGGGGGGATCCTCGTAGAATGAGTAGTTCACACGAGATGGACTTCGAGTGGAATTTGGCAAACTTCTCGGTGGGAACATTATGTTCTCCACCCATCCATCTCATCGCATCAAAGTTATGGTCCCGGAGAGCAGAAAATGCGAGAATGCAAGCCCCTTTAAGAGCCATCTACAGCTGCAGAGCACTTCCACCAGGGGCCCAAGTGTAGCATACATTTTTGTGTGGCCAGTTTGCCATGGCGCAGACGCCTTACTTGGCCACTAACCAGCCGAAGGTTTACTTAATTATAAATCTCCCTCTTCTAGCAGGTTCATGCATGCCATTTGGCTGGTAACCAAGGAAACATTGGCCTTGATTGCGACGGCCAAGAGTAGCTAGTGGGATAACTTTGGACTTCTTTGTGACAACAGATCGCTTGCAAGCAAAGTCAACTGGTGGATTGGAGATTGCTAATTCGATGCTGATGGATTCGAAGACATGGAAAAACAATTACATCGCATGGGCTATAGAAAGAGAGCATTTTTGTGAGACTCTAGTCAAAAGAGAAGGATTGTCAGACACTGCCAACCCACACCAAGTAGTTCCCTCGGACAATGTCGCATAATTAGGAAGATGCGAGGATAAAGAAATCCATCAAGGCTCATCAAGAGAAGTCGACTTCTAGAGGTCCAAAGTGGCTCTTTACACGCGTGCGGCCAGCCCAGATTGCCTGAAATGGTATCAAAATCCTTCTTCTTACTTTGCCAGCTACAATGACGCAAGGAATGTGGTGGCTGGGAAGGTGCTGAATGATTGGAGAGAGATTCAAAATGCTCTACAAATGAATGGCTCGCCATAGAAGAGAGGTACATTTCATAGACTTCGAGGTCACTATGCCCAACAGCATGTCTACATCGAGATACTGTATTTGAGGTACGCATTTCACTGGGACTTGGCTATGGAACGCGACTAACCCCGAGGGAGAGTCCAGCATCAGAAGAGAGATACAACCCCTGTCCCACAGGCGAGCGTTTGCAACAGGAAAAAATATAAAAAAACACATTCCGCGAGGCCCTGTGCCTCGCCGGTCCCAGGCACCCTCCCGTATGGTCTGTCATAAAAGTGGCCATCCAATCTACGGCATTATTCATATCTTCTTGCTGTTGTGTCTGATCCTAAAAAAAAAAAAAAAAAAAAGCATCCTCTCTCTCTCCAAGCCTCCGATATCCATATCCCGAGACAGGGATGGTCCGAACCTCCCCGTACACAGCTGCAGATCAAGATTGCTCCTTCCACCACGCCAGTTTATGTGTCTAACTAACCTACAGAAACTCGATGACTAACATCGGCTATCCTTTAAGTCCAAGCATCAACCAAGATGCCCCAGCACTGAGGACTTTCTTTAGAAAACAATATTTCCCCTTTGAGACTAAATTCCCTTGACGGGAAAATGCCCTCTTGTTGTGAGTCGTCTGCTCCTTCCTTCCTCTTCACCTTTCTCTCTCTCTCTCTCTCTCTCTCTCTCTCTCTCGCGCACACACACACACACACATTTTGACTGCAGCTATGAAACAAGTATGGAAAGTTGGATCGATGGAGGAACCTTATGAGTGGCTATGTGGAAGATTTGAGGTGAGGGTGCTGTAACGTTGTGGAAGTAGGTAGTGACAATTGACGAACCTCATAAGCACCTCATAACTGAAGTTGGGATCCGATCTAGTTCGAACATGAACCAAAGAAATCCAATCTTCTAATCATGGCTCACGCATGGTTGTGATCGGATAGGAACCATACATGCTGCTACAGCATGTACCCTATCTAATCAAGATCGTCAAGCAATCATGGATAATCCTGATTGGAAAATCGGATCTCTCTGTCTCTGTCTGTATCGGAAAGGATTATAACTCTCATTGCTACTTATAACAAACAATTAAACAAATAAAAATCCGATGTGGCACTATTTCTAGCGGTGCGCAAAAATGTTTTCAGAATAATATTTTATTTTATTATAAAATCATGACTTAATTTACATATACCTGGTGCATAAAGATTTTCTTATTTGATTACAAATGGAAAGTATTAAATTGGAGTATGAAAATATGTGTGGGTTGGTCATGGTTGCTCTTCAGTATGGAGTAGAAGAACGGGGGACATTCTCAAATAAAGAAAAGAATTCGACTACATCAAAAGAACTGAACGGGGAGATATATGAAGTGAAAATTTCATATATTGTTTTGTAGATTGACGAGTGGTTTATTTATCAACTTTTTCTGCTATTACTATTAAAAAATCAACTTCTGCTTGACATAAAGTTATGACTAACTTTTGGACTTGAAACGTTACTTATGCACCTGATGTCGATCGTAATTTACAAGAGAATTTGTAGTATTAGTAAGAGGAGGAAGGGTCACGGATTTACCTCAATGGGAGTTATCGCATTATGCATGGAATCTTATATGCTGCCAAGGTAAGAGATTGTAAATTAAAACATTATGATGCATCGTAGTATCTTATACAAGAATTGTATCCTTTCATCGCATATGCCATGCGAGTTATTAAAAATATCGAGTTTGCTTGATAGGGATTGTAGTCAAAACTTGAGGGTTAATATTACATAGTCTAAAGAATTTGTTCTTTTGTTCTCCAATGTAAATAAAAGGTTCGGTACTCAGATACTCAGGGGACCATCAAATGGTCAGATGCAGTATGGACCCTCGAATCGTGCATAAAAACGCGTGAACATTTCTTCGACATTTTGTTCCAGCGTATCATGTTCGAGTGTGCTCTCACACATCCTCATGCTTAATCCAAAATTCCATGTTGTATAGGACTATCAAATGGTATGATGAGCTTTGATGGCGAGAATGCGAAAAATGGATACTGTGTAAAAAAAGTTATAGCTTTTAGAAGTTTCTCTTCACCATCAAGTTTAGGATGGGATGGATTTTGGTCACGAACTCATCTAGATCTATCCAAAGCGATAAAATTGGTGCATAATGGATTCAATAATCCTTCTAGATCATATAATCATGCATCCGTTGATTAAAAAAAAAAGAAGCTTATATACTTGTTAAACCTCTTCGTTTCTTCTTTTTTTTTTTTGGTCAAAACGGCAATTCATATAGCTCTAACGTGAGTACATCCTGCCAAATCAGAAGAAAGTAAAAAATACAAATGTGGCGGTAACTCCACTGTGGACGTCCAGTGGAGCTCCCCAGAATGTCGTGCAACATGGGAGGCGACCCAGTCAGCAGCCCTGTTCGCCTCCCGAAAAATGTGCACGGCCTGAAACTCATCCATCTCCCTCGCCAGTCTGCGGGTCTCCCGAATGAGCGGATGTCCGTCTCCATACCTATCAGCACCCCGGATCCAATCTATGACAATGGAGGAATCCCCCTCAAGGTACAGCCGGCTAGCCCCAAGCACCCGCCGCGCATAGGACATGCCCGCCCAAGCAGCCCACAACTCTGCCCCAACGACCGTGAGCCCCGTCGTGCCCCAGCCTCCTGCTGCCACCATACTCCCAAAATGGTCCCGGATAACAAATCCAGCCCCTCCCGACCTCCTGTCCGTCGCCACACTACCATCAAAATTCACTTTAAGATAACCAGGGGGTGGGGGTACCCAAGACACAATGGCAAACCTGGGCGCTAAAACAGCACTGCGGGTATCCCAGATGTCCCTAGTCATCCCAAGTGAAGACTCGCCAAAGCAAGAGAAAACCTCCCCAGCCTGAAGCACAGCTCTCTCTGCCACCATCCTCGCCGAGAGCCTCCTGCCCTCGAACAAACGGGCATTCCGGTCCAACCAGATATGGTAGGCCAGGTATGCCCTAATAATGCCCTCCTCCACCAACCTAGGGCTCCGAACCGAAGCCCGCAGTAACTGTATGAAATCCTGTGTCGTCCCTACGGAGTGAGGAACAGGCGCTGGCGAAGACCTCCATATCTCTCGAGCCCTGGGGCACTGCAAAAGCACATGCTGAATGGTCTCCTCCATGTCCGGACACACCACACACTCCTGAGGAACCCTCATGCCCCGCCTGACTAGCACACTCCTGGTGGGAAGGCAGCCCCAGGCCACCTTCCAGATGAATAGCGCCACCCGTGGATGAATCCGCATCCTCCAAATCCAGCCTCCCTCCATCCGTCTAGGTGACTCTCTGCTGAAGAGGGCGTATAGATCCCTCGCTCGCACCTGTGATCGGCCCGACGGCACCCATACCAACCTGTCTGACTCCCCCTGAGAAGGCACCGGAAGACCCAAAATCGTCGCAGCCAGCTGCGCCCCAAACACCTCACGTACCAGCCCCTCCCTCCAACCGCCCTCGTCTGGATCCAACAGGTCGCTGACCCTCCGGCCCGCAAGACGCACCGAGTCCACCAAGGTCGGCATACGACTGATCGGCACTGCAGTCACCCAACAATCCTCCAAGACATCAACGGAGCGACCATCACCTATAGCCCATCTGATCTCCGGTAGAACCCTCCCAGCTCTGGCGCACATCTCCCGCCATACCAGAGAGTGGCGGCGCCCAGCTCTCACACCAGCAACCAAAGCCCCATACTTGGCCTTCATCAGAGAGGACCACATACTATCAGGCTCCAAGACATACCTCGCAGCATGACGAGCCACTAAAGCCTCCCTCCGTACCAACAGTGACTGCACCCCCAAACCTCCATATCTAGTAGGCTGGCACACCACCTCCCAAGCCAACAGATGAATACCGCCCCTGCCACCTTGCCTCCCCCAGATGAAATTCCTAACCAGCTGCTCAATGGACCTCAAAACTGACACTGGAATAAAAGCATGGGAAAGCAAATAAATGGGAATCGAAGAGAGTACCGACCGAGCCAAAGTGACCCTCCCCATCATGGATAATGAGTGCATCTGCCAGCCCTCCATCCTCTGTCTGACAGTAGCCTCCAGGAAGGAGCAATCACTCCCACGCAGACGCCGGCCTGATAGCGGGATCCCCAAGTATCTCATCACACCACCATGCTCCCCCACCCCCAAAATCTCACAGATGGAATGTCTCACCACCTGCCTAGTAGACGGGCTAAAGCAAACTGCAGATTTCGAGAAATTAACCCGTTGACCAGACATGGCACAGTAATCCAGTAGAATCCTACCCAACGCCATAGCATCTCGACGTGTCGCACGAGCTAACAGCAAACAATCATCCGCAAAGAGCAAGTGAGAGATCGATGGACCCTCCACCACAGGCCTATAAGCCCCCAACTCCTGAGTAATCACAGACTGACGCAACACTCTGGATAGTGCATCCGCGCAGATAATAAACAATAAGGGAGATAAGGGACAACCCTGTCGTAGCCCTCCCACAGACACAAAGTAGCGAGAAGGCGTACCGTTCACCAGTATGGCAAAGGATGGAGACCTGACGCAACCCATGATCCACCGAATCCACTCCTCAGGAAAGCCAAACCCCTGCAGTGACTGATGAACAAACTCCCATCGCATCCTGTCATAGGCCCGCTCCATATCAAGCTTGACTCCCATCACGCAACTCCTCATCGGGGCCCTCTCCAAGTCGAACATGAACTCCTGAGCAATCATGATATTGTCGGATATGCTCCAACCTCCTATAAAAGCTCCCTGCTCCGGACTAATCAGCCTCGGTAGAATGCCCCGCATCCTAGTGGCGAGGATCTTCGCCGTAGCCTTGTACACAGTGGTGCACAGGCTAATCGGTCGAAAGTGCCCCGGCTCTGAAGCATCCCGCCGCTTCGGTATAAGGATAATGAAAGTACGCTGCCAGTCCGCTGACATCACCGCTGTGGTAAAAAACTGCTGTATGGCCGCCGTCACATCCTGTCCCACTATCAACCAGTACCTCCGAAAGAATAATGGTGGAAATCCATCCGGCGCTGGCGCCTTGTCCCCCTCAAGGGACCAGATCGCCTCCCGAATCTCCTCCACCGAAACCGGCCTGATCAAAGCTGCAGTCTCCTCCTCCGACACCCTCGTCGCCGGCATCACCATCTCCCCCCGGCCCCCCTCGCCAGCCTGCTCTGTCCACCTCGCTCTAAAATAGCACTCCACAATCCTCCGGATCATAGCCGGGTCATCTGACATCTGGCCATCCTCACTCCTGATTGATCTAATCTTGTTCTGGTTTCTCCTGATCAACGTAGCCTGATGAAAGAATTTTGTGTTACGATCCCCCTCTAAAATCCACTGTACTCTGGACTTCTGTCTCCATAGTGTCTCCTGCTGTCTAAGAAGAGAATCATGTAAAGCCAAATGAGATCTCAGATCCCCCATCTCCACCTCAGATAGCCCCCCCCTGTGCCTCCCGAGCCTGTAAAGTGGAAATGGCCTCCTCCTCCTCCTCAGTCCTCCTGAAGATGTTCCCCACTTCTTTCCGATTCCACCTCTTCAACCTCCTCCTGGTCAACTCTAGCTTGCGAGACACCCGATACATGGCATCACCCCTAACCGGAGATCTCCAAGCCTCCCTCACCATCTCAGAAGACCTAGGATAACTGAGCCAAATCTTTTCAAACCTGAAAGGGGAGCAGACTGGAATGTGTACCTCGGTACTCACCAACAGTGGACAATGGTCCGAAGCAATCCTCGGCAAATGTCTGACATGATAATCTGGAAAGCACTGAACCCACCCAGCTGTGGCACAAGCTCTGTCCAATCTCTCCCAGACTCGGGCCCGCCCCTGCTGATTGTTGCACCATGTAAACCTGGGTCCCGAGAAGCCCAAATCAATCAAACCATTGATTGAGATAAAGTCCTGAAATTCTTTGATCTTCCTATTGAGGGAAAAAGGATTCCCCCCATCTTCTCCTGAGAGTCCACAATGCAGTTGAAATCACCTGCCATCAGCATGGGATGGCCATGACTTATCATCTGAGAGGCCTCCTCCCATAGGGCCCTCCTAACTCTGTAGTCAGTGCTAGCATAAACAGCTGAAAGGACCCAGGGTCTCCTATCAGCCTCCGAAATCACCATGATCACCTCTTGATTACTGACATGGAAACAATCCAAAGTGCAACACCCCAAACTCCACATTACTATAATACCACCCGACAAACCTTGAGAGTCCACAGCATAGAACCCCCACGATCTCGGAATCACCCTTCTTGCCTTCTGTACACTGCCACCACACAACCGGGTCTCAAGAAGAATGCAAACATCCGGGTTGTGTTGTTGCACTAACCTGCGAAAAGCCGGGGCAAACGATGGTTTCCCCGCGCCACGACAATTCCACAGTAAGATCTTCATAAATCACCCTTTAATCCCACACAGCCCACACCTCTGGAGCTGTTACTCTCCCCTACATCCACCTCCATACAACCTACACCTCCAAGAGAATTAGGATTAACTCCCTTCGCCGAAGCCATTAATTGAAGTAAAACTTGAAGGTGCTGCCCACCACCATTCACTTGTGCCAATTGGCACGCACTCGCTGATGTACCCATGCCATGCTCAACCTGATCCCCACCACAACTTGAAGAATCCTCCCCCTGCCCATTAACACCGGCCCTTCTTATCACTAAGTCGTATGCACTGCTCCCCTGTGCCGGTTGGCACACCTGTAGCACTTGCAGATCACTGTCAATCGGCTTCACAGCCGACCCCTTCCCCAGTTCTGAAACACCACCGCAGCCATCCGCTCCACTCGCCTGCCCCGCCAGCGACTCCCCCGGATGCAGCTCAGTCGCCGGCACACCGCCGAGCTCCGACATGCCCACCTCCACCGATGACGACCGGAGCAGCTGGCTTCCCGTGCACGCGGCTTGCTCACGCCGTTGATCCCCTTCGACCCCCGCGGGATGCTCGTTCACCATGGGAGGCCGACCACACACCGGTGCTAAAGGCGGAGGTGAACTCCTGCTCCTCCCGCGAAAGCCAGCCGCCGGCCGCCGCGCCTTCGCTCGGCCCGGCTCCTTCCCCC
Organism: Phoenix dactylifera; assembly: GCF_051530095.1. Classification (NCBI taxonomy): domain Eukaryota; kingdom Viridiplantae; phylum Streptophyta; class Magnoliopsida; order Arecales; family Arecaceae; genus Phoenix; species Phoenix dactylifera. The sequence continues at coordinate 235,509 of NC_143191.1, forward strand.
CAGCTAGAGTCGAAGAAACCCCCTCAGAACAGGCCACAACCGGATCGAACCTGGGCGGGCTTCTGAACCGCTTCAGCGGGCTCGATCCCGGTCCGCTCGGTCGCAGGCCCCCGCTTGACTTGGGCCGCATTTCTAACCGGCCCAGATTCGGCATCGCCCGGTCCACGCACTGAGTCACCTCGGCTGACCCAGTGCCCGTTCCGGGTCTACTCGGTTCACCCACCAGCAGACTCGCTCCCGCCTCCGATACGTCCTTCTCCGGCGTCCTCCGGCGAGCCACCTTGGTCGGTTTCTGCCACCCTTCCAGATCAACCGGAGAGAGTGACGATGTCGACCCAACCTCCATCCTGCTCGGACCAGGGCCGGGCGACGCCGGCGTCACCCCCTTCTTGACACCCGGACCGGACTTCTCCTTCTTCCTGGGAGCCGAGGAGGTCGTCCCTATCCGATTAGTCACCAGCCATGGTCCGAATGCACCCCCCTCCCGGGGCCGGTCTCCCCCTCCCGCGGCTTGCCCGGAGTCCTCCATCACAGCTTTCCCCTTACTCGCCTTCTCATGCCCTGCTTCAGACCCTGCCGGCTGCGCACCCTCCACCGTCGGAGACCCAAAATCGCAGACCGCCGGCCAGTGACCAACCCGCCCACACAGAGAACACGGGGCTGACAGGTTTTCGTATACGAAGCCCTGCCAGAACTTCGAGGCTCCATCGGCCGATCTCCCCAACACCCAAGTCCCCGGCACGAGTGGCGCAGACGCATCCAATTCAACCTTCACCCTTGCATACCCATACCTCCGACGATCCTCCGTGAAGCCATCCAACCCCAGGGGGTTACCCGCTCTCGCCGCCACCTTGAAGATTGTGTTCTTCTTCCAGAAATCCAACGGTAGGCCAGGGAGACGTAGCCACACGACCACCCGCCCTACACCTCCGGCCCCCGTGGAGAAGTTCGGCCGCCACCTCTCCATCGCGAGGAGCTGACCCGCTACCATCCACGGGCCGGACCGCATTGCCGCCTCCCGGTCCTCTGCGTTGGCGAATCGGATTGCGACAACACCATCCGCCAGGGAGAAGGCTTCAACGTCGTAACTCAACTTCCCAACTCGCCGGATCTCCTTCGCCACCCACTCCGCCGGAACGGGCCTCCCCACACTCCTCACGAGAACTGTGGAGCTTCTCCATTCCGACCGCACTTCTTCCAGTTCCTCCTCCGCCATGTCGACCACCTCCGTGAAACGCTTCTGCAACTCTTCCAGGTCACGGCCGGACGCCCGATGACTTATCCACGTCGGCTGCCTCGGCGCGCCTCTCGCCACCTCCGCCCACGAAGGCCTCCTAGCTGCCTTCCTTGGGAGAGTACTGTTTTGCTCCCCCGCCTCTGTCGACTCCACCGGCGCCGACGATCCACCCCCAGCCTCGACCATTTCTCCCCTCCCACCCTGTTCGACTAAATGCCCCAAAGATCCCCACCGTAGCACAGATCTCAAAGCATCAGCCCGCTCCCGCTCACCCGCTCACCCTGCGCAGCCCCAAATCTTCGTTTCTTCTTTCCTTTTCCTGTTTCTTTGTTACTACTGCTATATATGAGACTGGAGAATGTATGTAATGTTTGCGGTGGCGCCAATAGTATAGCAACAGCTAGCATGGACACTGGGAGCAAGGATGGAAGAACACGACCACCTCATGACGGTATATACAAACAAAGAGATAAGGTAAATAAATAAAAGACCAAAGGGATACGTACCGAAGGCATGTTTGGAGTAATCGAAGTGGAGTCGCTTCCTTATGATTGGAGACAAACCTTCATGGTTTGTATTGTACAGTAGTCTCTGTATCTGCACTCATTTTATCTCTAGATTTTTCCTTCATGCGGTCATCAAAGGAAAATAAGTATTGTTCCGTCGACACTGACCGGACCCTCGAATATTGATAAGGTGGAGCACAACAAACCCGCGAATCGTGTACAAAACTCGTGGAAAAAAGAATCCAGGCCTTCCCTGTTCTGCTCATGCGCATCACATCTAAATGAGTGTTTTCCACGGATATATTCATGCATGATGGTAGAGCTAGCCCACGTTGCATTGGACCATCAAATGGTCTGATGAGCACTAGACTGGACCAGATAGGTCTTGCAGCCGATACGGCGCGGTAGTTTTAGTTGTTGTTAATATTTTTCAGAGAGATTCAGATGATTCTAGCTAGGTTACTCCCCATATTCCGTCGCTCAAGAAGGTAAATAGATTAATTAAATTAACGAGCAATCCCAATGCATGCAATTCAACTATATTTGTTGGCCCGGAGCACTAATTCCACTCCTCTGTGAAGTGCATACAGAGACGGATCCACTCGACGCAGCAATACGTACGCGCGAGTAGTTCTTATACATTAATTATCCGCAAGATGCATGGGGAAGTGGGTTTAATCAGGGGGAGGGAGGGCACATAATTTAATTACCAACTAAAAACCACTGCATTTTATTGTTATTGATATATATATCCACCTAGCAAACAAGCAAGCAAAGTCAAAAACACTGCCCCTCCATGCCTCTGGAATGGCGGGAACGGTCCATCTGGGCCACCGGCGTGTCGGGCTCCGGCAGGTCGTGGATTTGCGGCACCTCCTCCGCCAGTCTGAACGCGTCGGCTGTAGGATCGTACTGGCTGATCACCATGACCGACGCCGAGAACTCGGGCTGCGCCAGGTAGCTCCCCACCGGCCCCAGCTCCGGGCAGTCGGTCCTGTCGGTCAGCGGCATTACGCGCGGCGCGTGCCCGACCAGGAAGAGGTTGAACTTCCCCATCGCCTTGATGGCCGCCACGATCTCCATCTTCCCTCCTCCGACCACCTTCTCCTCGTACTTGACCGACTTGTTGGCGCCCATCACCTTGGCCTGGAACTCGGTGATGCACGTCTCGTCGGCCAGCCGCTCGCTCGCATCCGTCGCCCGGCCCATGCTCCCTTCGCTGCTGGGCTTCACGAAGTGCTGGCCCGGCTGGGGGACGAACTGCATGACGGTGAGCTCGATGCCCGGGTGCTCCGCCATGCGGGCGCCATAGGCGAGGGCCTCGCGGTCGTCACCACCGCCGAAGTAGAGGACCGCGACTGTGTAGGAGACCTCGCTGGCGCACACCTGCGTGGAGCCGCCCAGGCCGCGGTCGACGAGGACTCCGACGGAGCAGGGGGCGTGGCGGAGGACGCGCTGGTTGACGAGCTGGTATCCGTGGCCCACCGAGTCCATGGAGCCGTCGAACTGCTGGATCTTGTGGAAGGGGAGGACGACGAGGGCTGCGCGCTTCTGCTCCGCGCTGCTGATGATGTCCTCGTGCATGCTGTAGAGGTCGGAGATGGCGGTCATGGGGCGGATGGTGACGTTGCTGAGCTGCTGGTAGGCCTGGAAGGCGACCTCGAGATGGTCCCCGTTGTGCTTCCTGTTCCAGAAGGGGAGGCCGTTGAGGCGGGCCTTGTGGACCATGGAGATCGCCGAGGAGCGCTCCGAGAGCTCCATGAGGTGCATGGCGTAGACGGTGAGGCGGTGCTTCCGGGTGCCGCGGGACGACTCCACCAGGTTGATCATGGTGGGGACGTTGCGGCTGCCGTGGAAGCAGGCCAGCACGCGGAACTCGCTGTCGGGGTCGTTGCGCTGAATGGTGCGGTGCTTGTACGGTGTCGCCGCCCGCCGCGCCGGCTTGAAGATGGCCATCACCACCGGCGTGGTGATGAAGGTCGTGACCAGGGCCATCAGCACCAGGATGGCGAACGTCTCATCGTTGAGCACCTACATAATTCCCATCCCATATTTGAATTATTTATTAATTAATTAATTAATTAATTAAGGCTACAAATACATCCGAGCGAGGGAGCTAATTAAATCAAATAGATCGCAAATTAATACCTTGCGGTCCTTGCCGATGTTGAGGACGATAAGCTCGACGAGGCCCTTGGTGTTCATTAGGAAGCCGAGGGTGAGGGCCTCGCGGACGGGGACCTTGACGAGGAGGGAGGTGATGACGGTGCCGCCGATCTTGCCGAGGCAGGCGGTGGTGATAACGAGGACGAGGAGGCCCCAGGACTGGCCCCCCTTGATGGTGGCCACGTTGGTCTTGAGGCCGCTGGACACGAAGTAGAGCGGGAGGAAGAGCCCCGAGATGAGGTCCTCCAACTTCTCGATGAGCACCCCAGCGAAGGGCCCCTCCTTGGGGACGACGATCCCCACGACGAAGGCCCCAAAGAGGGCGTGGATGCCGATGGTGTCGGTGATGAAACCGCAGGCCAGCACGGAGACGAGGGTGGCGCAGATGTACAGCTCCTTGACGGGCTCGCCCTCGGGGGAGCGGCGGGCCATCCATTCTAGCGCGGGGCGTAGGAGGAGGGCGGCGGCCACCACGAAAACGGCGCCGGAGAGGAGGACCCAGAGGGAAACGAGCATGGATCCGGCACCGGAGAGGGCGATAGCGAGCGCCAGGAGGATCCAGGCGGCGACGTCGTTGACGGCGGCGGCGGACATGGCCATGCGGCCGAGGTCGGTGGTGAGGAGCTTGAGCTCCGCGAGGATGCGGGCGAGGACAGGGAAGGCGGTGATGGAGAGGGCCACGCCCATGAAGACGAGGAAGGGGGCCTCAGCAACGCCTTTGGCGATGGTGGTGCGGAGGGCGAAGGAGGTGCCGATGCCCATTATGAAGGGGAGGGAGATGCCGGCGATGGCGATGATGAGAGCGCGCTTGCCGGTGCGGCGGATGGCGCGGAGATCGAGCTCGAGGCCTACGAGGAAGAGGAAGTAGAGGAGGCCGATGTTGGCGAGGGTGTCCAGCACGGTGAGGCTCTGCTTGGGGAAGAAAGTCTCCAGGAACTTTTCGCTACGGCCCAGCGCCGATGGGCCCAACAGGATCCCTCCCTGCATGCAATAATTGTTTGTTGGATTCTTTTGCCTCCATATCTTAATAATAATAATAATTCATTATTATATTAAATTATTAAATTATTATGAAGAACTACAAAGTGCACCCATTCTCTCCTCCTCTCCCCGCATCACCAAGAATCTGGCATAGAGATTCCACTCTGCTTCGCGGCCGCTGGGGGCGTTCCAAGAGGTGATCGACCAGTTAGGGTGTACGATCTAGTATCGGCTGGGTGGGTGCATTGCTCATGGACAAAAAAAGAAGAAGAAGAAGAATTAAATGATGGAAGCTTTGACTCCATAGTCCTGTCTCAGTTCGGAGCAAACTTCGACGACGGGGAAAGGAAAGCGGGAAAATGGGTGGTAGAAGGTGAGCTTAGGTAATCAAACAGCCTTTTCAATCGGCCATGAGAGCTTCATTCCCAACCCTCCATCCCCCCGTTAACGACGGAGAAGCTAGTCTTATTCTTAACGGTAAGTTTAGTTGGCTGGGGGAGATGATCCGTTTTCAAACTGGGAAGGTTCATCGATCCCTACGTACGTGCGATGACACGAAGATGATCCCTTGTCAAAAAGGAAAAGATAACTAATAATAATAATAATAATAATAATAATAATAATAATAATAATAATAATAATAATAAAAACAAGAAGAAGAAGAGGAGAAAGAGGAATAGGATGGAGGCTTACAATGATCTCAGCGATGACACGTGGCTGGCGGAGGGGGCGAAGGAGGAATGCGAGGGATCGGGTGACGACGATGACGAGGCAGATCTGCACGATGGCCAGCGGCAGAGACGCTTCCAACGGGTTCTCCCCCTGCCACGACCCGTTCGAGGTCGCCTTCATCGGCGCCGGGCACGCATGGCTCGCGTTCGTCGTCGCCATCCCTCCCAGCTCACGGAGATGGCACAATTAAAAAGTGCAGAGACTAGAGAGATGATGATGAGATCGCTATACCTACATCAACCGATCTCCTCGTCTCTCCCTCTCTCTCTCTCTCTCTCTCTCTCTCTCGGAAGGTAGGAGGAACGAGACGAGAGTCTCTCGAAACAAGGCAGCCAGGGATGGGTGGCATATATGGGTCATTTGTTTGTATTTATAAACGGCCAAGCTTTTCCTTTCTGGAGTGTTTTTTGGCGGCGGTTGATGGGACGGATGGTTGGAAGAGGTCGCCAGCCAGGACCTCGGCCCAGATTCAATTAAAACCAGAACCAGACCAAAAACCTGGCCGTGGGTCCAGCTTCGGCTTCCCCCTCCTCCACCGTTCTCCTCCCTGTTTATAGCATCCCCACTCGGCTCCCCCGTCCTCCACCGGTTCTCCTCCCTGTTTATAGCATCCCTAATCGATCCCCGTCCCCCTCTCTTTCTCTCTCTATTCTACGTGGACCAGTAATCCAGTTTAAATCATTCATTCGTGCACCAGCTTCCGATTCACCCAATCGGGCACTAAAGAAGAGGCCCCACGAGTGCATTCATTCTTGCGGTCCTGGAGGGACGGTGGCGCAATGCATTGTATTTAGTTGGTCAGCGAGCGAGCTTAACGGTTACTATTTTCTTGTGACAGTTACAGAATTCAGATTCCCCCTTTCTAATCCCACTCCCAACCTAGGTAACTACCTCTCACCATAAGCCAAAGCACAGGCTCCCAGGCAAACTGAATCTCGCCCTCCCGAAATCAAGACCCGATCGAAATAACCGGGGTCGAGTCAAGAATCATCACCCTCCGGAATCCAACTCCCGCCCCTTGCCTTGAGAAGCAAAAGATCATACGCCGACTTTCCAAACTAAAGCCCTTAGAAAGGGATTAAATTGGGGCCACTAGTCTACTTATTTAGAGTGGGAGACAGAATGAATATTGTTGCTGCCGATCTTCAAACTGCTGATGTTTGCTTTTGTTGATCTACAGAACAACAGATAACAGAACTTGCCGGATTGAGTTGTGGCTATGGCCAGACCTTCAGTCAGCAAGAGAGTTTTAATTATGGTACGAGAGACGAATGAAAATCTCAATGTAGCAATATTATTAGCATTGTACCTTTTATGGAGGGATTCCAAGCCTATATATAGCCACGGGATGTGGAACTTTGTAAGGATTCTGTTGTGAAAGTCTTGAATTGCATGATAATCGAGATTGGCCTCCTTCTTAGAGGCCATTCTTCAAATGGAGTGGAGAAGATTTGACAAGGTTAGAGCCTATCTCAGAAGAAAAGCTAAGATGATCTTTCATTTGGTATCGCCTTGAGAGAAAGGTGGCCGATGCCCTATGTCGGGCAGTCTTGATGGTTTGGTTGGCTAGCTGGAGGGTTATTAGTTTGCTACTGCAGATTCTGCATTATCATTGTAAGAGCCTACTCCTATTGGATGAGTACATTAATCTGCTCAACGTTGATCGATAGCTTCTCGAGCCAATTGCGGAGGTTAAGATCTCTGAGGATTGCATAGGAAGACATTAGACTATGGCTAGGGTATGATCTGTAGATGCTTGGTGGTTCTCTTTTCTAAGCTTCATGACTTTTTTTTGTCTCATTTCTACAGAAGACGCCAATCTATTGTTGCCGATATGTGGAGCGTTGATATAGATCGTCTCCATCAATCTACGAAACAACAATAGGCCAGAGAATTCGCCAGAGTTGGCTTCGATTGGGCCCTCCTATGCATAAGTCAGAGAGAGGATTTTAATTATGGTGAGAGAAATGAATGAAAATCTCAATGTAGTGGTGTTGTTAGCATCGTACCTTTCATGGAGGAATCCAGATGTACATATGGCCACAAGATTTGGAATCTTTTGAGGTCTGTGATGTAACTATGCAATATTGCATCATAACCATCTTAAGATATGTTGTAACTGTCTAGGATCATGCTATAGTTTTCTGGCATGTCCTGCAATTGTCCAAGATAATTATTATGATCTTTAACTCCCAATGCAATGGGGGCATTGAAGTCGCTATCTACGATAAAATAATCTAGCTCAGCTTGGAATGGTTGTTTGGCCAAAATACAAGACTTTACTCGGTATATTGGGCGATGCATAATCTCAAAGGTTGATCACCTCTAGTCTACTCATCTCGGTTCTTAAATCAGCCGAGGTAGATCTGGTTTGGTTAGATTATGCAGAATGCCATACAACTATGACTTGAACAAATCTATTTGTGCCATGTCATAGGGCTCATTTTTCACCATATCAATTACATAAGATGCAAGTGAGTTTTACAAACATGCAGATTTAAGATCATTGAAATCCTATTTGGCATAGTTTCTATTTTTGTGTTTTTGTTTTTATACAAATTTATGAAATTTCACATGTACATTGATGTGGAGCATAGCATTTGCACACACCTTCTATTGTTTGCTGCTTTCATTTTTGCTTTATGTCTAAAATCAATAAACCTTCACATTTAAAGTTAGGGCTGGGAACGGGTCGAGCTGGGCTGGGCCACTCTCCTGCCCAAGCCAGGCCCATTCTTTTTGGGCTTCGAACTAGGCTTAGGCTGTAAATTTTTTAAAAAATCCCAGCCCGAGCCCAACTTGAGACCCAACCCTAACTCCAACCCGAATCCGATTGGGCCAATCCTGAATTATCCATTTGGGCTAAAAATTGGGCTGGCCCAAAATCGATTGGAGCTTAACCTTTCAATCTTTTATACTATAGCTTGATGCTAGTAACCATGTGATGATCAGAAATATATTTACCAAAAAATAAATTGATAACAAAATTGAAAATAAAATTTCTATTTTCTAAGTGGTTCATAAACAAGTACCTAAGTTTAGGTTTTGTTTCAGGTCTAAGTTCGAGCTGGGTTTGGGCCTAAGTTCGGACTCTATTTTGGGCCTCATTTGGCTTGAGCCATTAATATACTCGAGCTCAATTCGAAAAAACATACGGCCTCTATATTTAAGCTAAAACCAAATCTAAATTTTTTCGGGCCTAGCCTATAGCTCGACCTGAAGTTGGCTCAATCCGATAGGCCTTAGGCTAGCTTGGGCCCAATTCCAGACCTATTTAAAGTATGTGAAGAGTTTAAAAAAGTTGTCCCGTCAAGTGTATTTCTTTCTTGTAGGTTTCTGGAACCAAAAATATAAAATGACAGCGATACCAAACAAGCTTCAGGTTTTTCTCCAAGTTTTTCTTTCCCTTTCCTCTTTTTTTAATTTAATAAGAAATACAAACCAAACCAAATTGAGTCTACGTTTAACAATTTTGCATAGGTAGTGAAAAATAGTCTAAATTTAGAAAATAACAAATGATAGACATTACTTTATTAGGTTGTAATGATTAATCAATTTATCATTTTGTTTACATAATCTTTAATAAGCGTCCATCTAGAACAAGGTTTGCTTTCACTCTCTATAACTCCAAGTGTCTTCCACAAAAGGTCTCATGAAATCATCACGTTTAAATGCACCAATATGTGCCGCTCACTTTTAAATTGGGAATCTCCCAAAGTCCGCTGCGCATTATTGCTAGCAGTGCTTCCATCGATTGGAAATAAAAATTTCCACCGCACATAGTCTCGCCGGTCAATCAATTTTCTACAAAATTGGTATGTGCGGGTCTATCATGCTAGGATTGGTTAGTAGAAGTCCATTTTTTCCTATTTGTGCATCATGATGCTTGCACTCATATTTTTTTGAGCATATTGTTTCTCTCTCTCTCTCTCTCTCTCTCTCTCTCTCTCTAACATGTACACAGAGAGTCAAATTCACACATAGTGCGGTCGGTAGAAGCAAAGGATATATGTTATATTTAAAAGCCCATATCAGAAGGTAGCTGCGTCCCCTGTCATCTGCCGTCCAAGTCTCAGTCAATCATTTTACCACCAAATTGCAGCTTCGTTTAACTCGTTTTGGAGAGGGCTTATCGAACGCGTCTCCGATTGTCCTCGCTCATTCCACTGCAAAAGATAGTGGGTAAGGATTCGAATATTGTTCCTTTCTTTACTCGTGGCCGTTCCTTTCTTTACTCGTGGCCGTCTGCAGCAATTACAGATGGAGCACTCGTAGCCGAACACAACAGCAATGATGGGACAGCTGATGTGGCGTGCTGAAATATTTATCATCTCGATAATTTGATGGAATATTAATCAACAAATAGAAAAGGGTATTTTATTAGGAATATATACTAAACTTTCTCTTCTTCCGTGCCATTTTAACTTGTATTATTACGAGAAAATGGAAGACGTGGTTGAGAAGGGGCCGTTTTCTTCACATTGAGAGACGCGAAAATCATATTAGCTTTTCGATATGAATAAATCTATGGGCGAGCAGTAACAAATTAATCTTTTGGACCTAAACACATCGATCCAATGGCGGTCTCTTGCTGCGTAACAGCATGATACGATAGTAGGTCCCGAGCAGGAAGCGTGAGGACGTCGATGAAGAAAAGAGTGACCTTTCTTTCTTCCACCCACTCTTTGGAGTGGACCATCTAGAGGCTCTGAAGGGCTTTGAATTGATGAGATTACATATATAGCGCAAGCATACATGGAGGGGCGGCTGCAAATCCCGTAAAGCATTTTCTTTTCTCTTTTAAATATACTTCTAACATCCATGAATTTCCCGTATTCAATCTGAATCAATTGCTCGGTGGAAAGTAGCAGGTGCTATGTAGAGGGATGTATTGGAAAAAAGAAAAAAGAAAAAGGGGGTGTTATTTATAACCCAACCCATTAGTTCAACGCAAAATTGACTCACTTTAAATATATTTGAATTTGGCATAAATAAGTCCAGATCATAAAAGGATATTCAACTTGACCTGGTTGCCATCACTAGTGTTATTTGCAGGGTCCGATTAGGTTCATAAGGGCTGTAGAATTTTTGAGAAATATAGTATTCACTATCCAAGCATAATATTTATTTATAATAGAAAAAGGACATATTTAATTATGTTAACAAATATAACCTTGGGACATTCCATTATTAGTATTTGGTTGGTAGAACCATTGCAATAACATGTTTGTGTGTCCTTAGACATTTGTTACTTATTGTGTTTTGGGCGAACTAATTTCTTTCTTTTTCCCTGATCCTTTGCGTGCTGCACCTGAAGCTCCCATCCGAGTTGCCACCTTCGCTCTATCAACCTTTGACATTTGTTAATATTTTTCAGAGTTTAAATAGGCCGGACTAACAAATGAGTATATATCAGGCCTGAGGGCCGGCCCACAATCCGCTTTACTCACCTTCCTTCTATCTAGGCTTTCCTCTCCCGTGATATCTCCTCTCCCCGAGACCCAGCCTACATGAGGTCCTTCCTGCTGCCCCCGCTCCTTTGGACCCCATTCCCTTATTTATGGATAACATTCCCTCTTCCTTCCTATACGACACGTCAAGTCATCGTTTGTTAGTTAGGAGAACGTCACAGCCGTGATCCATGGAAACAGCATGACCCCGGGCAAGCTAGTTTCATGAGAAAATTCAGTACATATTATTCTTGATTCAAATTAAGCGATCAAAATAACATATATATTTTTCCACTCCATACATTCGAAAGAACAAAAAAAAAAAAAAAAAAAAAAAAACATAAGAAAGACATAAAAAAATAAAAAAGAGATTATTCTCTTAGAGCTTATTCAGTGCCACTAGTATTAAGTATGCACCGCATGCAGCAAATTAAGGTGGTGGTCTACTGCAGGCTGGATATCCTGCGGGACTGCTGGGAAATGATAGCTGTTATGGAGGAGCTCTTCGATAATATGATCTCGTAGCCATCTTTGAAGTCATCCATCCCCTTGGCCAGCACCTGCCAGAACAGCCCTCCTGCGCATGAGCCCCCTTCCCTAGCCGAGTCGAAAATCATGTTGTACACGGCCCAGTAGAAGGCATTCCTCTCTCCTTCTGTGTACCCCGAGGTCTTCGAGGACCTACCAAATTCTGTGATCATGAAAGGCTTTCTAATGACGGCACTAGAATCATCGATATGGGATTGAATCCAGCTCTTCAGGAATGCCATCTGGGCATCTTCTGAGCCTGAAATCCTAAAACAAGCAAACAAACAAACAAACAAATAAATAAATAAAAGAGACTGGCATTAATTAGTTAGAAATGACTCAACATCTGAAATGCGAGGAAGCATATATATCGGTGAAGCAAACATAATATTCAGAAAGAGTCGGCTTACCATTGATCAGGGTAGGCATGAATGGTGGTGAAATCAATTTCTGAGATCATATTATTAGAGATGAAATCCGTACCGACCTCATAGCCGGGGTTGAATTGCTTCTTCTCAGCCTCTGATTCCCCATAAAACCCTTCCAACCCGATTTCGAGCATGTGGTTGCTATCTATGGATTTCACATAAGCAGCCATTTCTGCGATCCAATTCTGTCGCATGAACAAACGCTTGCAGGCATTAGATGTTTGAATAGTAGCAGTTGCATGGACGAAAACCTTGCGATGATATCGGAGACAATTTGGTGGAAAAAGGATGAGCTAGTGTTATGTACGAACCTGTAGGGTCTTGCCCGAGAGGTCGCTTTGGCAGCGGGGTTCGTTTATGAGTTCCCATGCAAAGATGGTAGGATCATCCTTGTATGCTACTCCCGTGATCGTGTTGACCCTCGTTAGAATAGTCTGGGTCGACCGAGCAAGATGGAAGTAATAAATATTAGATTTAATAATTCGTGCTAGCTAAGCTTCAAGCCACCATATGCACACTTGATGGCAGAAAAACAGGAAATCCATGAAATAGGTCATTTGTCACCTTGACATGGTTCTTGTAGAGTTTTTTGACGGCATCGTTCGAATAAAAGTCATCATCAGAGCTCAAGGACTGCCCCATGTCCGTGGCCCACCGAACATACTGCTTCCTCCCACCAAAATCCGCATAGTTATTCACAAAACTGAGTATCAGATACACTCCATGATTCTTGGCCTCGGAGATCACAAAGTCCAAACCCTGAAATAATAAAGCGAAAAGAGCCAACACGTTAGTTGTGTCCATATAGCAGTAATTAATTTCGTACAGCTAAATCTTTCTACGCGAAAGATATGAATCGCTCCAAAAAGAAAAAAAAAGAAAAAAAGAGAGAAAAAGATATGAGCCTATATATCCATATATACCCATATGCTCGATTATATATACAGAGAGAGCATAATCAGTTGGAAAAGGTAGCTGCATGCATGGAAATTAAGATTGAGTTGATCGTATAACCGGCCGTCATAAAACTTATATGGCTAGTTGGTGGGTCAAAAAAAGAAAAAAAGTCCAAAACTCACGCATTAACCAAGTATTTCGAGTTGCTTGGCTAAAATAAGAGATGAGCTTGCTATATGATATATGGGTATTATATGTACCTTGAACATTTCCTCGTTGTAAGAACCAGGTGAGTACTGCAGAGCGCTGTCGCCACCATCGCTGAAGGCCCAGGTCCTGATCACGCTCATTCCATAGCCGGAAGCTTGTTGGAAAGTAGAAGACACCGTGTCCCTTTGCGTGGGGTCCGAGGCCTTGAGCATCAGCCAGTACGCATTGAATCCATTTGAGAAGAACGGGCCCCCATTCACGACAAAATGCGTCCCGCTGGTCCTCGCGAAGCTCGACGAAGCGTCGGCGCCGCCATGATGGAAGACCAGCAGAGCTAAGAGAGCAAGACTGCAAAGGACTCGTTTCCCTACCATCGCTAGATACATATATAGTGAGACGGATCAGTGGTGAAGTATTCGTTATATATGTATATATATATATCAACAAAGGCTTGATCGATGATCTGAGGCGTGTGATGAGGAGAGCTCATGGGGGAGGGTGGTTTATATAGAGTTCGACGGCCCGCAGGAGGAGAAAGGATGAGGAGGCTCCCCGTTTTGCTGCTAAAATCCGATACGCTCCGACTAGGTCGTTATCCGGGCAAGCACGATGTCGATAACGTGCACGGCCGCCAAAAAACGCCCCCGGGTCTTCACGTTCTTATCTTTCGAATAAATCGACTCTAGTCTCTAGATAGCATGAGAGGAAAAAAAGAGAGGGTAATTTAAGGCGGGGAACGTCTCGCTGGTGTCCGTTAGGCGGTTAGATGGCGGCGAGGACGGCTGCATCATAGTCATCTTTATCAGATCGACCGAGTAACTTCACGCTTTCCACCTCGTATTTTCGGTAGTCTCAGAGGGTTTTTGCTCGCTTGCTGCCAACTTTTAGTTTGAGTAGCTGCTTAAGTTTCAGTGTCGTGCGGGGCAGCTCTCTATCCTTCAACAGTCCTGATCGGATTGTGATAGCTATCCTGCATCGATCAAATCCGTCAAAAAGTTTTTCTTTCATGTAAAGGTGCATTACTCTTGTCTTTATTTGCAGAGAATTAGATTGATAAAAGGTAAAAAAAAAAAAAATCATTTTTTTAAAAAAAAATTGTAGTTCAGCTTTAGCATCTTTATCTTTACTATGCACTGCAAACTGCAGGAGTACTGCATCTGCATCCCCTGGGCAATCGGATTCGGCTCCAGTCCACGATCCCAGTAGTTGCATGATTTTATCTTCAGTAGATTTTTGCCTTTTCCTTTTCCAACCCACGTTAAGTCTTTCTTCCTTGCTCTTCCGAGAGCAAGTTTCTCCCTTGATATATATCTCTTTTTAAGTTATCGAACAGCTTCATTTATTTTTTTTAACTATTTTACTTTATTTTAAGCTTGGAGACCAACTCTCTTGCTGATCTGATTCAACTCGCATGCAGAAAATGCAACAAGCAATCGTCTGGTTCAAGGCTCTCACAAGTCATGCATGCAATAGTAATCACCAGCGCATAGCTTTCAGCAACAGACCATCAAAGCGGTTACCAAAACTATATGCACCAAATTACTTCACTGCGGCAATTATTATGAAGAAAAACACACGACACATGAAAAATTTAAGAGAAAGCAGCTTGTAAGTTGGGTGGAAGATGAGCAAAGCCGTTCGTGAATTACTACTTAAGTATTTGGCTCGATAACTGGCTTGATTGATCTTGTTCAAATAATATTTAAGCTAATTAAGTTTGAACACTGTAGCTAGCTAGGTTTGCAAAAACTAAGGGACGTTCTTCTCCCAACCCGAAAACAAGCTCATCCAAGATCGATCTATTTAACAAATGAGCCAGGATAATTCAATATGTTCTATAAATTAAGCTCAGATTGCTTCTTTCATCATATATTGAGGGGAGCCTAAGCAACCTCGTGTTGCTTAGCTCGACCAATCTGCACCACTATCAGCAGGTGAACCTGCGACACATGAAAAGTACCATGAATGTAGTTAGCAAGTTAACTAATACTCTGCTTGCACAATCAGAAAAATACGTACTTTGCATGGAATGAATGACTGTTAGGAGGTAACAATTACGACTAGTATATAGGGCTGTCCCTCTCCAATAACTCCCCTCACTCTTACCAAAATGACTGTTTTGGGTTGTTTTCAATTAAAACTGTGGTTATTTTTGCGTGAGATAAATCTCTTTATCGAAGAGGATCTAGAAAGAATGTAAAATAAGGCCAAACTTATAGGACCACTTTGGACGAGCAGACACGATTACACCAAGTAAGGCATCGCTCGTAGTCGGTGAATTGATCGATCAACCAATTTTTTTCTGAAAACTGAAGCAAGCTGGAGCAAACTAACTTCCAAGAAATTAAAGGGAAGCCGTTGGAGAGAACGCGCGCAATTAAAACGAAGAGCACCGAAAACCCGAAAAACTGGGATCGGCGACGAGTCAAGCCACATGCATACCATGGAACTACCTCGGACTCCGCTTACTTCATCCGCCTTACCAGCGAATCGGGCTTTTTATTATTAGTATTAGTTTTTCATCTTTCTCTCTTCGTGGTGCGCAGGGAAACTGCGGTAGAACGTCAGAGCTGGTGGGTCGGATGCACAGTACCTAGAATCAATTGGTTGGAAGTGGATCAGGTTTAATTTTATATCTACACTAGAATCTGAATTATGCTTTTGGACTCGACTCTATTGTACAAGCTTGCTTTTTCGTGCTGGAAAAAAAACACCAAATAAAAAGTTGGGTACCAATTATTATCTAGTGAACAATTTTAGACGATTTGAGACATTTGATGTAATTTACCATCTTTAAACTGCTAACGCAACAAAAATTATATAATTTGGAGATTCCCTGCTTATATATTAAGTAGTCAAAGAAAGAAAAATGTATTGCTTCCTGCTATTTAGACTGTCTAATTTTTTGACCATTTGATGCATAAGCTAAGAATCTCCAAATCATATAAATTTTAGTATGTAAGAAATTCAGAGATAGTAGATCATATGTAACTGCTTGAATCATCAACATAGGACGTCTATCATCTGACCTAAAACTAACTGGATCCGAATGGAGATCCAATCGAGTGTAGCCAAATCTAGCTTGCTCGCTCTCTCTGCTGCATTCGAGTGGATCTCTAATTAGATTTAGTTAAATCTAGATTGGATGATGGGATCTCATATCAATGATCCGAGTCGTTGAACGTGATTTACTATTTCTAATTTTCTTACATACCAAAAATCATGTGATTGGAGATCTCTAGCCTATGCATCATGTGGTCAAAAAATTGGACAGTTTAAATATTATATACATATATATAATTATTTGATATATAGGCTATGGATCTTCAAATCACATAATTTTTTATGCATAAGCAACTTAGATATAGTGAATCACATCCAATGATTTGGATAATCAATATAGAACCCTCAGTGTTTAATAATAGACCTATTAACTGGATCCGAGTGGAAATCCGCTTGAGTGTAGCTAAGTTCGACTCTCTCTTTATAAATATATATACATATACATATATATTATTTTAGTTATTATATAATATGTTATATCTATTTTTAGAATTTGCTATAATACTTCAGTAGTTTTGTACTAGAAAAATGAGCAAAATTTTACATTTAACCTCCACTTGGAAATGGATAGCCAAGATCAGCTAAGGATTTACGGCTCATAGCTTGTTCAGAAACTAAGTATGTGCGGCAACTACATGTAATTTTATAGAAATAGTGATCATCATGTTATGATCATTCTCTCCCCCAAATATTGGCTCTTTTGCACAACAGAAGACTTTCGGTTAGACAACAAATGCCTTCTAGTTCAGCACCTGCGAAGCTATTTGACATGGAAAACTGTAGGCTTTTGATTAATTAGGGCGATGAGGACCGTGTCATGGCTTCTGGTCGCAAATGTCAGTTAGTGAGAGGTGCAATGGCTTGGGTTTGGGCTGAGTCCTTGGACACCGACAAGTGATGGTGGAGAGAGGAAAGGTCAATCTAGGGATTGGTGAAGCCACATAGAGAGAGAGAGAGAGAGAGAGAGAGAGAGAGAGAGAGAGAGGCACCAGAGAAAAGGAGGAACCTAGACGAGAGAGGCGATCCAGGAGGGAGCGAGCAGTGGGGGAGACCTCGAGGCAAAAGAAGCAGCGTTATCCCATATAGGAAGATGTTTGTTTATGTCAGTCCCATAGCATCCAAGTCATAATAAGAATTAAAAAAAGATTAAAGTTTTCAGAGTACAATAATGAAGGTAAAAGAGAAGACTAGAAGTGAATGAAGGAAAAAGAAGTAAGCAGACCTTTTGTTTTTCCTTCTTTCTATTTAAAAGTAAGTATTTTTTTTATATTTTTATTCTCTATTAGAGACTCGTTATAGCTTTTCTTCAAGCTTTCAAATTGAATTTTCATCCAAGTGCCTTATTATTATATAAGTAAATTTATATTCTTTTCAAAATTTTCTAAATCGCTATATACCTTGTCTGGCCATTAGATCTTTAATTTTGAATCAATCAAATAAAAAAAAGGAGATAAAAGGTAGATTGATCCATTCACTTGATCTTTCTATTGATATTCTGGAATTTTTAACATATATTATGCAGAAAAAATAGACTAAAGAGGAGTCTATCTAACAAAAAGAAATGTAATTCATAATCTATAAATCATGAACCCTTATTTGTTTATATTAATAAGCAAGTCTATTTTTTAGTCGATCATTTGAGGGATTGATTGCTTGGACAATGTACAAGGATGTAAGCTTGGCAATTACTTATAATTTTTTGTGGAAAAAATATGTAAAATTTTAATCAAAATAAGTGCTTTAAGTATAATTTCATCAAAATAAATACACTATTTCAGTAGATAGATTTTGTCTTTGGAAGTATTACCGGCCACCCGAAAGGAAGATTTCTGGCTCCGCTGTGACGGGCCTGTAACCGTATGTCATTCATTTATCAACACAGCCAGCTACATATGTCGATTCTTCTTCATTCCTTTGTTGTATTAGATCGAAAAGCAATGTGTAGAGAATCCACTAGCAATTGCGAGTGCATACAACTCATGTTAAAGACCCTATCCAAAATGCTAGCAGTTGTCAAACTTTAAAACCTGGAGATATGGATGTTCTCATCTGAATTAAATTAACTGTTGGTTGGATTTATGCTACCATTGCTCATGAAAATTCTAATCTCCCTTTGTGTGCTCTTTGATGACTACATTATATGCTCACTATGTAATCCACCTCGGCGAATTGCATTTGCAGTCTTTTGGTTGTACATAATGGCTGATGTGCTGGTTCAGTTTCTCAATGTGATGATTGGATCCAAAATGAAGTTTAGAAGCAATGAAGGATTTGTTATATAATCACAGATAAAATTTTAAAGCAGCAAATGCTACTGGCCTCCCACCGTGGATCATGAATCAACACTGCCAGTTTCATATGCCAATGATGTGCATCATGTTTGGTGGAATTATGATTAACATTTGTTGCATTTATACCCTTTTATTTCCTATTATTTAGATTTAAGCTCTCACCGGTCCCCATGTTGTTGCTTCAATTTGTTTCTTGGTGTTTGAGGAATAGTGACGCAGCGGGGGAATGGGAAGGAGAAGGATGAAGATGGGGATGGTGGGTGTGGCAATATTTTTTCTCTTGATTATGACTATGGCTTGGAAGGAAAAGGGATGCTGAAACATGATGAAGATGGGAAGGAAGCCGGCCTCGAGGAAGATGGTGGCTCCTTCTTTTTCTTCTTCTTCTTTTTTTCTTTTTCTCTTTGGTGGCTGGTTAGGCTAGGATTTCTTCCTTGCGGATGACCAGGTTAGAGATGAGGGACATGGTCAATTGGGCTTGGGAAAGACTCAATTAGGTGTGTCGTGCTTGAGGAAATTGAGGGTGTGATGGGATTGGGTTGGACCCAATTTGGGGATTGGATTTGTGGCGTGATTCAATGAATGTGGTGTGGCTAATTGGAAAAGTCCTAATGAGACTCAAACTCTTTAATTTGAGGCGTGAGAAAAAGAATGTGGTGTGAGAAAGAAATGTGGCATGAGAATGAAGAAACAACTAAGATTGTTTAGAAATCGGAAGAGTTATGGCCTGAGAGATGGAAGGAGTCCTTTCACTATGACTCTCAAATAAGATGACGTGGGAAGGAAGAGAAAGGGATTGTTGGCATGAGGGATGGAAGGATTGTTGGTGTGAGAAATGGAAGGAGTTCTTTTTTCACTAAAACTCTCCAATAAGATGGCATGGGAAGGAAGAGGAAGGGATTGTTGGTGTGAGGGATGGAAGGGTTGTTGGCGTGAGAGATGGAAGGAGTCCTTTCACTAGGACTCTCAAATAAGATGGCATGGGAAGGCTAGGATAACTTTGTATTATTTGTGGCTCATGAAATTTGTGCATCCTCTGCTAGTTTTAGAATACTCGTTTATTATGTTCTCCTGCACTAAATTCCTGATTTGCTCTGAAAGTACTTCCTTTCTGTGAATATTTGCCCTTAAAAATCTAAAATACATAGTTCTACTCGCATGGAAGACAGCTTTTCGCTTTGACCTTTGTTTTTAAGGGGGGGAAAACACTCTGGTGGCAGAAATTTAATTCATGAATCGAGTTCTGTCGGTTTATGCGCGTTAATAAAACGGTCATGAGGGCAGGGTTACCCAACATGGTAGTTCAGCGGCTTTTAGACAGTTCGCAGCAATGGTGGATCTTGTTTTCCTCAATGACGTGCCCATCATGGGAAATTTTGGGGGATAGCTCCATATAGCACGTTGTACCGCATATAAAGACTATGCATCTTTGAAGTGTTGACAGCAGATGCCAAGAGAATTAGGCAAGGCCAGGGATTGCTGCCTGTTAATCTTTCGCCGGGTCTCAAGTGTTTTGCCTTCAGAAAATCCTTCAGTAGGTAAATGTGTATATGGATGCAAATATTAATTGGCTGCTAGTATCTATTTATATATATTGGATCAATTATAGACAGTACGGATACAAGAATGGCTATAAGTTAAATGGTTGAATTGTTTAGGATATCTTTTATCCTTAAGTTTTACCGTAAATAAATCTACAAATCTCCCTATTCATATCATTTTTAAAATAAATAAACTGATCGTATAAAAAATCATAGAGGTAACAGCATCTGCTTTGTCGCCTAACTCTTTTACCTGATCTTGATAATTTGGAGGATTTTACATGCTTTGATTAAAAAAATTGACCGACTCTATGTGCAAAAATTTGATGACGGACTTTTTAAAATAAAAAAGAGAAGCGGCGGTACCTTCTTTTTTTTTTCTTTTTTTTTTTTTTTTTTTGCCTAAAGAACAAGGGGAAGAAAATGGGACCAAAGCCAGCCTTAGTTTCTTAAAAGAAAAATATATTAAAAAAAATAACTACTGAAACATTTTATTTATTTAATTTATTATACTACAATAACGTATGTTCAGAATAAATGGAAATAGAGGAAAAAAAACGTGCGCAGCACGTATCGAAGGAGTTACATGCTAGATTATGTTACTAAAATGGTTTCGTAATTCTCCTAGATCTCTCATTCGTGTTTTCAACAATTAGACTCTCAAAAAATCTGTATATTAAAATAAATAAAAAAAACTAATAACAGCCACCCAAGTGCATTGCGGACTTCAAGATCTAGTTTTGAGTTCATTAACAGACGAGTTTGATGCTCGTCGAACCAAAATACTGAGAAACAGGGATATCCCTGAAAGGAAAGGTCAATGTTCGATGCCCTCAAGGGATGGTACCAGCCGAATTAAGGTCCGGGGTTCGAGCACCCACCAGCCGCGCCCCCGGCCAACAAGCCCACCACCAAGAAAACTCATTCGCTGCTTCCTTACCTACAGGATATGTCTGCATCCGTTGAATTATGGTTTAGTGATAAGGTGGAGTCAGTAAGTGTGGCTCAATTTTTACGGTGCGGTAACAACAGTATGGAGATTTATATTGGTATAACACACAACCATTTTAACATCAGACGAGCAATAGATCTCAGGGTTGATGGCCGTCCAAAGTTTGAAGCGATTCCTTGAGCAGCCTCTGAGCCTCCTCTCTCCGCCTGAATAAAATACAGAGTCAGGTTGTGAAAGCAGTTAGCATCTGGCGAGAAACAGTATGGAGCAGTTCCAGATGCAGTTAGTATTTTCAGAGTTTAAACAAAACAGAAAAGATAGCTGAAAAGGATTTATAAAGTCAATTCTCGAATAACTATTAGAGCATTACCCTGTAATTTTTGCTTGCATGAGAAATCAGATAAAGCACCAAAAAATCGGTAAATCGACAGGCCTTGTGTCCGTCTCACAAAGTCTAACAGGTATACCAACACCTATCATCGTGGCCGTGGTTACATCCTTTTCAACGAACGAGGGTATTAGTTTTATACTTCCATACAACTAAGAAAAGCTGTTTTATTTCTACCAGTTGCTGCAATCAACTTGCTGACTGGAAGTTGTTGGAAATGGGGGGGAAATGCTGTTATTAGAGTGTAATCTGAAAGATGAAGGAGAACCCAAGATTTTTGCATGAAACATGGAAATTCTATAATGACTGTATCAAATCATCCCCACGACTATGGTTTTGAGCAAGAAGATATCGATATTTTAACAGTAAAAAGATTGAGCAGTTACCTTTTTATATCCTCTATTGCTTGTTTACGGCGTTGTATCTGACATTCTAGAATATGAATAAGTGTTGCTCTGGCCTAAAAGCATAAAAATAAAATTACAGTTCCAGGAACAAGAAAACCCATTTCGGTGGATAATTTTTAGAATAAAAGTGAACAATTAAATTGTGTACCTGATGAGGACGCAAAGAATTGAGGACATGGTGCAAGTTCTTGAAAATAAGAGATATGTCTTCCACTCTACGTGCATATTGAGAAGGTCTCTCTACCAGAACATCTGCTAGCTCCAAGATATGTAGTTGAAGATCTCTATTGAGAGATTGTAATACCTTTTTAAAGTCTGAATGAAAAACGAAAACCTTAGAAATAAATCCAAATCCATAAACCACAACAATGTAAAGGCAATAGATGAGATGGTAGTCTGGATCTGGCAATAAAATTACAAATTAGATAATGAGATGTGCCATAGCTTACACAAAGAGGACTTACGAACAAGAGAAAGCACCTTGGGGTTATAGTGACATCACTCTTTAGAGAACGATATAGAAGACAAAGAAATGGGAAAAGGGAAACAAAACAGACATTGCATGAGAAAGCAGCTTGGGTACTTGATATTAACCATAACCATCAAATCATGTTCCAACTGTTCCGGCTTTGTTCGTCTTTGCTTGGTTGTTCTCCATTTACTCCTTTAAGGAGATCTCAAGAGTCCCAAAGATTACAAAAAAGGGTGCAGGGAAAATGGAACCAAGCTACAATCACATTCACATTATATGTTCAATAATCAGACTTTGTTGCCACTCTTTATTCTTCCCATCAAGTAATACAGGAAATAAAGTTCCACATTTTTCTTCTCTTTATCATTAATATAGTGCTACAAAGAAAGCAACCAATCTTCTACATTCCCAACGTCATATGTTCTGCACAAATCATGTTAAGAAAGAAAGAATAATGGCTACCAATTTCAAATAATACAGGTAATTGGCATGGTTGCCAGTTTTCAGATTTCCATGTTTTAAAAACTGATACTAGTTCCTCTTTTTCAGAAACCTAAAATTTGAAACTTGTTTGGCAGCGAATATGATGATGCTGGTGGAAACAGTGGTGATGGTGGTTGGCAGTGGCAGTGGCCGGCAAGCAGCGAACGGAGGCTAGCGATGACTGTTGGTGACGAGTGGTGGCTGGCAATAGCTGGTGGCGATTGGCAGTGACAGCTAGCAGCAAGTGGTGGCTAGTGGTGGTAGTGGTGGTCGGTGGTTACTAGTTTTCAAAAAAGTCAAAACCACATTTTCTAGTTTACACAATTTTCAGAAACTAGTTGCTAGTTTCACAAAACTGGAAATAGAAACTGGGTTACCAAGTACTTGTTCTACCTTGATTTCTGTATTCCATGCCAAACAAAGCCAGAGCTTCTCCACTAGTCATCACTGAGCCCCCCATCTCCACCCAAAATGAACTTATTACGAATTAAAATATGGGCAAAAATGGCTGTCTAAATTACATTCTGAAGTTTTGGAAGATTTAAGGTTCACATTGTGTTCTTCCAAATATAGTGCAACTCACCCATTGAAAGGACCTATACAGTGCGACTCTCCCATTGAAAGGACCTAACAGAGTTCAGCCCATTTGTCTTCCACCTACTTACAGGTGACTTAAAAACTTCACCAAGAAAAAGTGCCAGCTCTTTAATTTCTTCTTTATTTGACTTCATTGTAAGGAAAAACTACCTCACCGATGTAACCCCAATTGATGCTAGGGATTACTTGTAAATTTAAATCCAGGTCTGAATTTAAATCCAGCAAGAAAACTGCTTTTTAACAGCAGTTTGAGCACAGAAATGAGATAATTTAGGTTTGAAGAGATCAGAAGAGGGAGTGAATCATAGTAGAAAAGATGAATAAGAAAAAAGGATAACTGAATCATAGTAGAAAAGATGAATAAGAAAAAAGGATAACTGAAAAGGGGTCCTGCAAACTTTTGATTACTAGCTCTCACAGAAAATTTTCAATCACCAGTCCGGCTTACAACTGTAAGAAGAGGGAGTGAATCATAGCAGAAAAGATGAATAAGAAAAAAGGATAACTGAAAAAGGGTCCTGCAAACTTTTGATTACTAGCTCTCACAGAAAATTTTCAATCACCAGTCCGTCTTACAACTGTAAACACATACCTTCATAAAGCATCAGCCTATCACCTTTCCTAACCCTCCAATGACTCTTTTAGAAGGACATACATAAATTCTAAACAACCAACTCAATCACTGGACTGCATTCAACTCCTACTAGGACTCCTCATTTAAGAAACAAAGCAGATATTAAATACTAGATTGAGAAGACTGGCTGATATTTTCCCAAGAACTAATAGGACTCTTAACAGGGAAACTAAATTCTAAACCTAATTGCTGACTGAAATATTCCACAATGAGATTAATCAGACACCTTTTCTTGACTTAAACACATGCTAAAGAAATATATGAAAATTGTAAGAACATAGACATATAAGTCTCAAAGGCTGAAGAAATTTAGCAATCTGATTCTTCAAATTCCCATTCACATCAATACCACATCCTCCTTTTATAACCAATTTTTTTAACTTTTGCATTGGCTTCAAAGGCCGTGTCATTGCCATACAATATAAAGAGTCTATGAGAAAGAAAACACTAAGCACTTTACTTGTTCCCCAAAAACTTGATTTGATATACTCACGTCTATTGTTCACAAAGACTATTTTGAGACTCCACCTCAAGCCTTGATGTGAGTCTCAAGGAAATTGCCTTAAGGTCATCGGTGGAGGACTGAGGCCACAAAAAAGTGAATCTATTCATCACATAGTGAGCTATACTTGATATGCAAGACTATTCTACACATTGTTTTGTTGGCACAAATGTAAACTATCATGCTAACTAATTGAAAGGAAATGATAGATCACTTTTGCTATTATGTGTGCAGGGCTTGCGTCTCATTTGGATGTTTTGTCTGCAAAAATGAATGTGATCGCAAATATCAAGCATTCTGTTATCCCCCGTACATCTTTTTTTTTCAAAAAAAAGAAGCTGGGAGGAATTTTAAGGGTTGCTCCCTGGTTGCATATTCTAAGTTCCCATAACCAAGAATATAGGTTCTTCTCTGTGTTAGTTGACCTTCTAGGTTTCTGTGGAATCCTCTCTTATAAGTCTCCTTGGCTAGAAAGTCACACCGATTAAAAAATGATCAGCATCAATTTGAGAGCAGGTTAGGAAAAGTTTTGAAACTTCAGCAGACACTACTTTAATCAATCAAGTCAATCCTATAAGCATGTGACAAAGCTTTCAAGACAGCATTCTGTAAGCTTATAACTTTTTGCATAGAATGATCTCCCAATACTCCTAAGGTACGCCTTGATATCATATATTGCAAGCCTAACAAAAAAAAATCTTGCAATATTAGATCAAAGTAGATCTATTGGTGATACATTTGTTTCACAATCTGTGCCTAGGTAAAGTGTCAAATGTAGATCCTTGCCTTAGTTTTTTGCAGCAACTAAGTCAAATATCTGAACTTAATATCATGTTTTAATTTTTATAGAAGTTTATTTTATAGTTTCAGAAAATCATGAACCTTAAACGTACCTTTTGAAGCTTTCATCTGACCTTCCTCCAAGCTGTAATATTTCACTTCACACTGTGGTCTTTCCTAATATTGCTAATCTTCTGACCAGTTTTTTTACACCAGGAAAGTATTAGAATCAGTTCTCATGTCCAACACGTCCGCACCTTTCTAGTGATTTCTTCTTGTCACCTTTCTCCCAGATCCTTCTTTCAACTACAAGGCATGTGCCACCAGTTTCTCAGTCAGGCTTAGTTCAATTTTCCCAAAGCCCTAGAGAAGTGCTTTCCTTTCTGACTGGCAAGATGGATGACAATATGAACTAATCCTTCCCTCTTTCCTCATCACCTCCCTTCCCCTAGAAATTGCATTCAATGCTCTGTAAACCAGAACAAATCTTCCCACTCTGGGTTTCTCAATATCGGAAATTGATTTTAAAATCATGATTTTGTTATGAAACCGTTTATCAATTTTTATAAGAAGGGGAGGCTTTATGAGTTCATCTTTGCAACTAAAAAGGGAGTTTTGGATATTATTCCGATAAATTAACTGAAAGAACTTTTTCGGTCTCATCTTCAACAAGAAGTATTTCAAAGCAAGTTGCACCACCTGAGCTTTCGGGTAGCAGATGACCAATCGAAAAGACAGTGTAGTGAAGGCAGGCATTAAGAAAATCGATCAAGATTTATGGTGCTGGAAGGGGTCGATAAACAATTGGATAGCAGATCCTCCTTGTTTGAGGAGGCAACCAATTGGGTAAAGCAGAACTTTCTCATCTCCTCCATAACATCAGTTTGATGGGCAGAGGTGTTTCCCCCTTCAACCCTAAACTATATTCGTAATATGAGGTTGCTTTCTTGCACCATATTATTATGAAAAGAACAAAAGAAAAGAAGTTATGGATGTAAAAGTTAATAGCATATATGTATGGTACCGATGTTAGGGCCATTGGGGTAGAGCTGGCGGACACCCTGATCCTCCAAGCTGGGCAGCACCACGTCCGTCTGCAATAACAAATCCAAATCCAAATCCAGATCCAGATCCAGATCCAGATAGATAAATAGATATATTAGAAGGAGAGAAGAAGAAAGCGAGAAGAAAGTGGCATATAAATATATATATCATCATATACGGTGTAGGTGGCACCGAAGAGGGGGTAGGTGGCGTCGTGGATGGGCGGCGGGGGCTCGGGGGCGGACTTGGGGTCCTCCAGGTAGTCCTTGTATAGCCGGTAGTACGGCGGTGGCGGCGGGTACGACGATGATGTCGCCATTGCTATCTGCTCTTTCTTGACCTCGGCCTCTTTCTCAAATAATACCAGTGCCCTGGAACTGGAACGCAACAGACCCTGCAGAAGGATAGCAGAAAAGCTGGCTCGTGGGTTAGTAGCAGAACCTAGGGCTGTAAACAGATCGGGCCGGCAAGAGCCACGCCTCTACTCGAGCCCGGCCTGAAATTTATCTCGAAGATCTCCGAGCCAAGCTTAAGCCCAAATAATTTAACAAACCAAGCCGAGCTGGACCCAAAACCCGACTAGGTCAACCTAAATTAGACAGGCAACCATCACCAAAATTCCTCCAAGCCCCATCCAATCACCCCCTTCCACCCTCAATTCCTCACCAGACAAGCCCAAGCACTCCTCCTCCTCTGCCCAGGCTGAACCTTCGGCATCCGCCACCGTGACCCCACCTTCGAGAATCGGCTAGCCTGGGTCTAGCTCAAGTACGGGAACGACACTGGGATGAAGGCAGAGCAGCGACAAACCATGAAGTTTGGCGACGACAAGAATAAGGTGATGTTGCCATCGGTGCCACTCGAGGAAGCGGTTGCAGCGGCAGGGCTGACGATAGAGGTGCAAATGGGTCAGGTCGGACCGGATCATGAATGACCCCGACCCAGCCCAGTTTCTTGGTCAGATCCTAATTTTGGACCTATACCCAATCTAATAGAAGATCGGATCAGGTCCATGGCTACATTTTTTGACCTAATGAGTTATTTGGATCAGGTCGGGTCCATGTATAACCCGGTCCCAATCCAAAAAATTCGGATCCGATTCGGGTCCGGGTCGGGTCTGTTTGTAATTTTCTTGTGAAAATATTTCTGGACATTTCTAATAATACGAGAACATGAAAAGTTTCAGAGTTTGCCGAATTTGAAGAATAAATTTGCTCTTTATTTCTGAAATAAGAGAACAGGTGGACCATGAGAACATAAGATGGATAGAGTTCAAACTCAGATCATCACAGACAAACAGCAAAAACACCAAAAAGGAACAACATCAAAGCACTGAAGAAATGACAAACTGTTTCAGCACCATGCACCGAGGAAAAAAAAAAGAAGAGAAAGAGAACTATGATCGGTAAAGACACAAAGAAGAAAAGAGTTGAAACACGAAATAACAAACTCAAAACCATCAAAAGCTTCAGCAGAAATACAAGATTGTATCAATTCTCATGTTACCACAGAAAAACGCTTATAAGTATCATGCCTTCAGCAATGCAGAAACTAATCAAAAAGCATAATAAAATTCTAAAACTGTTAAAAAAAATACTTTTGATTCAAGGAACAGCACCGAAGAACAAATCAAACCTACTTTCTTAAAATTTAAAAAAAAATATGGGAAACTATAAGCAGCCAAACAAAGACAGAGACCTGCCAGAAATGTGGGTTAAAAATAAAAATAAAAATCCCAACTTTCTCCTCAAAACCCACTCCCAACCCGATTCTTCCCCCGATCAAAACCCCAAAAATCAAATCAATAATAGAAATCGAAAAACAAAGAAGAAAGCGAGAAGGATCAGAGATTTACCGAAGCCACCTCGAGATATGATAGGGAAATAGATCCGATCGCTTCTCTCTCTCTCTCTCCCCCAACTCTCCCTAAACAGTAAATATGCAGTCTTAGGGTTTCAGAGGAGGGGGATACCTTGAACGTCGGAACGAAGTATGCCAAAGTCGCCGGACGCCGAAGAGATGCAGGATCTAGGGTTTTGACGAAGAGATCGAGAGCGATTCGCGATGGGCAAGAAGATCTCGGGATCTGCCGTCTGGGAGAGAGAGCGGTGGCCGATGTCCGACGGGATTTGCCGATCTGGGACGGCCGGACGGGTCGGGACTCGGGATGGCCGGAAGGAAGAGGGGAAGAGACGATCAGACGAAGGGCCAAGGCTCGAAGCTGTGGAAAATCGAAATGGTCGACGGTCGGTGAGTCACAGACTGGGCCAGGCCTTGAAGTAAAGCGTTAACCATTAAGTTACGAGTCAGCGAGTCACAGACTGGGCCGGGCCTCGAAGTTAAGAACTAACTATTAAGTTAAGAGCCAGTGAGTCACACTGGGCCGGGCTTTAAAACTTCGCATCCTGCAGCCCGCGAGCCTAAATAATTTTGGAGGTTCAAATTGGGGCAGATCATAGGATTAAAAATCTAAACTTATTCAAATTTCAAATAGATTGTGTTCCGTCGGATCGGGTTTGAATTCAGTAAACCCAACCAGAAAATAGAACAGATCCAATTATAGGACCCGACCCGGCCCCATATGTCCTCCAGAACGGGTCCGGTTAGGTCTAAGTGGGTCAGGTTGGATTGGGGTCATAGTTCGGGTCAGGTCACAGGTCAACCTGATCCATTTGCACCCCTAGCTGATGGTGGAGGTAGGGCTCAGCCCCATCAATGAGCAATTTAATGGGAGGGTAGCCAGGCTGCGCCAATCATCACGGCACCATTAGACATCACAGTGATGGAGCAATAGAAAAACATTAATAGGCCCGAATGAGAATAAAAGATGAAACGGAAGGAAGGAGATATCATGATACCTCAACGAAACTGCAGTCGGCCGATGATAAGAGGCCTGCCTTCACCTTGTTTGAACTGAAGACTAGTGACCGACGATGATGGACGAGCTTCAGGAATATTGGAGCTGCGGTGGAGGCGGAGAGATGAGACCCTAGCTGATGACCGAATTTTGATTGGAGATTGCGATCCAAAATTACTCGGGCCCGTCCGTAAACCGGCCCAAGTTGGCCTGGTCCCACTTCTACAGGCCTAGCTGTCAGAGGGCCCAATAGATGGTTGGGGATCTGCTCCTAGCTATTTTCCGGCCCTAAAGGTTCTTTCAATACCGGAAAAGCTAAGCTCCAAAGCTGAAATGCATTCAAGTTGATGCTATCTGTCTCAAGATCACCTTGTTTTTAAACAAAGCAGTGCCAAATAAAAAAAAGAAAAAGAATAAAAAAAGAAAACAATCTTGCGTTTAACCTAGACTAAAATCCACGGATGATAGTACTGGAATAAGATGCTCACATTTCCTAGTCTCCGAAGATTGGCTATATAATGACTAGAATGCCATTCCTGGTCCTACCCGATGCCCGTCAAAAGGGCACAGTCTGTTCTCATGTGCTTGTCTCTTTCTGGGAAATTTTATGGTGGCTGCACTACAAGTTAGGATCATCATAACTCCTCAAATATTATTGTTGCAGCTATTATAGAACAACAACATGGCTATGACCATCAGGATTCATCAAAGGTATTTGGGATAGGCATTATAAAATCTTCTTACTTATAGAACAAACAAACGAGCTTACCTTTTATTTGTTTTGGGCAGGGATCATGTCCATGAGTCCAAATCTGAACTCAAAGTCGATGGCGGTACCTTGTCTATCAGTTTGAGACGTTAAAAATGCGAAAAACATCTCCTTCAGGCTTCATCCATCTTACCCCATGCATGCATGCATGAAGGTTAAATTACAGAGGAGGTTCAATTCAGAGAGGTGCTGACAAAAGAAATGGCGTCAGCAGATTCTAGAAGCCTTTTGCAAGACCGCTGTGAAGGCAAGGACAAATATCACGGGAATTGATGAATTAATGGTGCGGCCTTTCTCCATAATTGGAGTAGGGGCTGCATGTGTGATGTTGGGCTTACCTTTTAATTTCTCGACTTTAGTTGATTGCCACGGTTGTACTAGCTTTATTATGCTTCATATTGGCGCCTCGATGTGGAATTTACCTCTAATTGCTAATCAAAATGAAATAAATTTTATGTATTGGTCATTGCGAACCGATTTTCAAGGCCATTTTGGCATAAATTCCTGCACTAGTTGCAGGACAAAACAGAAATCCATACTGTTGCGGGATTTTCACCCCGGCAACAGCCCGCACACCAGTCAAGCAGGGAAAGCGATTGCGTCCTCACCGAGGTATTGTTCGCTTTGGGGATCGGGGATCGTCGACCGCTCCCGGGGGTCCGCTCTCTGGCGGCGCCCCAGGTGGAACCACCCTTTCCACCCCTCACGGTTTTGTCCCAAAAGGCGCCTCGGTGAGAAGAGGTTATTGAGCCCCCCATTTAAGGCACAGACCTTTCCGCTGATTAGCCGATGTGGGACTAAAGTTCGGAACCCCATCCCACAACACAGCCCCCCCAAGCGGGGAGGTCTGTGCGTGGCCGGGGCCCTCCTTCTAGCGCCATCTGTTGCGGGATTTTCACCCCGACAACAGCCCGCACACCAGCCGAGCAGGGAAAGCGATCGCGTCCTCACCGAGGTATTGTCCGCTTTGGGGATCGAGGATCGTCGACCGCTCCCGGGGGTCCGCTCTCTGGCGGCGCCCCGGGTGGAACCACCCTTTCCACCCCTCACGGTTTTGTCCCAAAAGGCGCCTCGGTGAGAAGAGGTTATTGAGCCCCCCATTTAAGGCACAGACCTTTCCGCTGATTAGACGATGTGGGACTAAAGTTCGGAACCCCATCCCACAACACATACATACAAGGCATGGCTTACAAATATTCACTTAGGTATATCTATCGACATAGTAAGTGACCCTTTTATCGGCGATTTGAGCATGAAATCTTCAAGACTTCCTTATGCTTTGCCACAAAGATGCGTCCACTAACTTAGAAAAGAATCCTGAAATGTGTATATTTGGGTTGACCCAGAACCGGCCTGAAAAATAGAATGAGTCTAAATTTAGAATCCGTTCTGGCCCCGCGGATCCTAAAATTTGGTTCGGATTGGGTCTAAGCAAGTCGGATAGGATCGCAAGACAATCCGACCCATTTGCAGCCTTACTCCTTAGTGAGGATTGGCAAAGCCAAAACCCTCCCCGCCAATGCTACCACGAACTTGCCGCGAATGAGGACTTGCCCTTTGGAACACAGTAGAAAATGTCATTTTTTATAGGATATATGCTGTTATTGTATTTGTACATAGGGGCAAACCTTAAAGAGGAATAATTTGTACATAGGGACACCTGGGGTACTCGTCACGCTTTTTTAGCGCCCCGATTTGCCCTTATTTCTTGGGTACCCCCACCCCTTAGCTATATCAAAGTTAACTTCGACGGCAGTAGGTCAGTGGATGGTGTGACTGGAGGGGTTGGTTTTGTGATCAGGGACCATTTTGGTAGGATGATAGCTGCAGGAGGTCGCCGCACGCCGGGACTTACGGTAGTGGGAGCTGAGCTGAGGGCAGCCTGGGAGCGTATATCCTATGCGAGGTTGGTTCTTGGTGCCGAGCGGGTGTACCTCGAGGGAGATTCCTCCATGGTGATTGATTGGGTTCGAGGGGCGGATAGGTTTGGTGATGGTCATCCCCTTATCCGGGAGATTCGCAGGATGGCTCAGATGCTGGGCGGCTTTCGGGCAACACACGTGTTTAGGGAAGCGAACAGTGCAGCAGACTGGGTCGCCTCCTATGTCGCCTGACATTCTGGGGATGTTATTTGGACGTCTGTTTCAGATATTCCCTGTCCTTTGTATTCTTTACTTTTCCGTGATTTGGCAGGATGTACTCACGTTCGAGTTATATGATATGAGTAGCCGTTTTCACCCAAAAAAAAAAAAAAAAAGAAAAAAAAGAAAAAAAAAGAAAAAAGAGGAGGAATAATTAGGTTATTTGACTCGAACCAAGGGCAGCACAACAGTAACCGGTGGGCATCCATTGCGTTGCTTCGTGCTTGTGTCCGATTCTGGCAGCATCGGCGAAATCCGTCCTCCAGATGTAAGAAGCTCCTTGGGGTTTTTCTTGGTCCAGATTCAAAAGAAGCGAAGGACGGAAGGAGGAGGAGGAGGATGCCCACCAAAAATTTCCGGAAGCGGAGCCTCGAGCAAGACCCTGACTCCGAAGACGAGGAGGAGCGCAGGTGTGCATATGCATGCCCTCTAGGGTTTGTATCGATCGAAATCAAAAAAGATTTGGCTGAAATGCTCGTATTGTTTTCTTTGGTTTGGTTTTGTTTTGTTTTGTTTTGTTTTGCCAGGTTGGTGTTGGAGGAGGTGAAGTTCCTTCAAAAGCAGCGGGAACGGAAGCCGGGGATCCCCGCCCTCCCCACCGCCGAATCCGCTCCTCGCCGCCCCGGCGAGAAGGCTGATGCCGATGGCGAGAAGGAGGACCTTGTCCTCCAGGACACTTTTGCCCAGGAGACCGCCGTGACCGTCGAGGACCCCAACATGTATCTATATCAAAACTAATTCCTTTCCTTCTTTCTTTATGTCTCTCCCTCTCTTTCTGCGGGCGCGCGCCCGAAATTAGAATCCTTTGATCCTTCCTATCATTAATTCGGTCTGTTGTCTGTTTTCAAGGTTGAAGTATGTGGAGCAGGAGTTGGCCAAGAGGAGAGGCAAGAAGATCGATGCTGGTGACAAAGAAGAGAAGGATCCCATGGATGAACTCTATGTTGTGCCGGAGCATCTCAAGGTCAATGACCAAAAAGAGAAAATTTCGCCCCTTTTGAACGTCACCTTCTTGCTAGATAGATTACGCATTAAAGTGGCGGTTTTTCTGTGATCGGTTTTCTTGCAGGTGAAAAAGAGGAACTCAGAAGAGAGTTCTACTCAGTGGACCACCGGCATTGCTGAGGTTCAGCTTCCCATCGAGTATGTTTTGTTATCTTCTCCTCCATGCTACTTTTTACCTGCCTTTAATTTTGATTCTCTTTCTAAGTACCTGTGGATGTCTCTGTCAGTTGAGAAATGTATGTGTATGTATGACTTGTACCCTTGTAAGATTTCTATTTGCAAACATGACTTAAAATTGAATCATGCTTATTGCTTAAAGAATAGAATTTGGACTTTTTATATTCAGCTTTAAGAATATATGCGGCTTCAATGACTAAACTCATTGAAGATATTTTGGCCAACTATTTGCTGCAATATCATTATCTGCAGTAACCATTATAGTTTGTCTGCAATATTTCAGCGCCTTGATTGGACCAAGCCACCAAGATTTCATAATCACCTCGTAGAATGGACTAGTCTCCATGGTGGGAATAGGTGGTTTCTTTTCCTAGGACCGTACTTGAGAAATGGGACTGCCATATGTTACATTCCCCCTGTCTTTTGTACTTGCTTCTCAGGGAATCTGTTGGTTTCCTCAACTTGCACATTCAGGGGAGATGACTGGAATATTAGTTGGAAGAGGAAACTACAATAGTTCACATGGCTAGGGTCCATAGGGAAGACGAAAGGGAAAATGATAATTAACAGTACAAGGTAGAGTGGTGGGAATTAGAGATATGTGAGAATTGAGATTTCCCTTTTTATTAAATTACATCTGTCAGTGCTTGCTGTGTAATGTTTTTCTCCTTCTCTTAGTCACAAGAACTTCCTGTTTGGATGCCTTCAAGCTACTTAGTGCTTGAACAGCATTGGCATTTTTTACCTTAAATTTGTGGCAATTTCAATAACTTTGTAAGAAACATCACTTAATCAAACTTAATATAATATCTCTGTTATAACAGATTTTATTATAATTTTTTTCACACACTGGCTTCTGTTTCCTGGATCAACCTCACTTTGTATGTCCAAATCCTGTCCACTTCAGTTCTAGTGTCTGCCCATGCTATTGCAGTTCATTTACCTCTTGACATCATGAAATTTCCTTCTACCTGCTCCTCTTCAAAGTGTGTTTCTAAAAAAGTAATAGCTATGCTC
The DNA here is from genome assembly GCF_051530095.1 of Phoenix dactylifera. Lineage (NCBI taxonomy): Eukaryota > Viridiplantae > Streptophyta > Magnoliopsida > Arecales > Arecaceae > Phoenix > Phoenix dactylifera. Next base: position 269,764 of record NC_143191.1, read on the forward strand.
TTACTTGTGGAAAATTTAAAACTTGGAACATAAATTTGGTTACTTGTCTTCATGTCAAATGTAATACCACCAATCTAAACAAGGCCTAGGTCACTCAATGAATATCATCAGATTCTTACTCAAAACCAATTTTGCAAACGTGTACATATTAAGGCCTACTTTGTCTTTAAGAGTCAAAATCTCCTTTTTTTTACAACCGCATTCCTCTTGTAGTTAAAATCATGAAGCTATCTCTTGTTATGAGATTCAACAAATAATTTATTATTGGATGACATGGTTGTATAGCTGAATGTTAGTGACACATATATTATCAGTGTTGATCAATTGTGCTAGAGTAGTTGAAGTGACACCAATGGCATTTTGTATGTAATGTTTGCCTAAATGGACTAAATGTGCTAGAGATGATTTCAATAAAGATATCAATGTGCATGCTTTGAGGCATATCACTCTTGTAGCTAAATGTTTTAGCGAAAAGAGTGTAATGGCATATTGTTTCATAGGCAGCAGAAATTGAATTGCCCTCTTTTTCCTATTAGTTTTATACTGTGATTATTAGCCCCCCCTGCAAACATGCACTTCTTTAATTCTGCAGATATAAGTTACGAAATATTGAAGAAACAGAGGCTGCTAAAAAGCTCTTGCAAGAGAAGCGACTTGTGGGTAAAACTAAATCCGAGTTGAATATTCCCTCAAGTTACAGTGCTGACTATTTTCAACGCGGTCGAGATTATGCTGAAAAACTTCGAAGAGGTTTGTTATGCATGTTGGGCGTTGTCTCTTTTTGCTTATTTGTTTATCCGAGAGACTTGTATCTTGGTTTCATTTAGCCATTTAGGGTTTCAATTTCGACAATTCGGAAGTTTTTCTCCAACTTTCATAGTTTTGACCAAAAATTAAAAAAAAAAATCAAAATTGTTTGAAAAGTTGCAGGAAAAAAATAAATGAATGAAATTTTTTATGTTATATAAGTTTTTTATTTATTTAGTTGAAGCTAATATTGATATAAGTGAAAGTTATCAAGTATACTAATTGTCAAAATTGTGAACATACATACACACACATACAAGGTTTGCCATATTGGTGCATACCATCCCATACTGGGCATACCAGACTGTGCCAATACTGAACCAAGACTCGATATGGGAGGCACAATGAGTGTCGGTATGCCAAACCAATCTCTGCACCGAGCATATACCAACATTGTATTAGCATGATAAAGGTATAGAGTCCGGTATCCAGTTTGTTAACCTTGCATGTATACATACTAAATACATATGTGGATAGTTACATACATATGTCGAACATATATACATACACAATTATTTATTTCTTGAACTTAAGTTATTCAAAAATTCATTACACTTAGAAAGTTTGATGCTTTTTTAGTGCTTGCTCCATTAAATCTTTTTATGCTTTTAAAATTCACAAATTTATTGAATTTGAGCATTTAAATGGTTATTTAATCATCTACATGCAATTATTGAATTTTATATTTATTTTATATGCACAAGTTATTATTCCTTTGGAAAGTCCTATATTTAGTTGTAAGTCATTATAAAGTATTTCTGTGAGGGACTTTTCTGATGCCTCCACCCATCAAGGATTATTTTTATTGTCTATCTGCTCTTTTAATTCGGAAAAAGAAAGAAATTGCTTGAAAGTTTATACTGTATAGCCTATGTACTTGATAATAAAATGATGCAATATAAAACTTAGGCTTAGTTTGGACTGAAAGTAGCAAAAATCACTAAAACTGGACCAAAATTGGTTAGTTTTGGTTGAACTTGAATAAATTACCACAACTAAAATCAGGGTTCAGTGTCATTATGATTTCAATGTCACTGGTTCACGGAATTGAAATATGAAAATAGCTTTTCCACATGCGGGGATAAGACTGCGTACATCTAACCCTCCTCAAGTCTCGCAGTGGTAGAAACCTCATGCACTGGGCTGCCCCTTTCATTTTGATTTTGGTGGAAATTAAAAACCTCTGCTTTTTACTCTTGAGATAAGAGTTTGTGGGTGAAAAGATAGTTATTATACCCATATACTTTCAAAGTTTGTTGTTTAACTGAAGTGTGAATTGATTATCATAATTTATGAAAGTATCAACTTGATCTATTATTGGTGTTGGGGCCCCTCTAGATGTGGTTTATGCTAATTAAAGAGAAGCATGATAAACAAATCAGCCAACTTAAATAGTAGCAGCAATAGATTTCATCCTAGTGAATTTGAATATCAATGCGAAAGGAAATTGGCGATCCATAAAGTTAATAAAAAATAGGCTTTTGCAATTTATAGAATATGAGAATAGGTATCTAAGTGAATTAATAAGCTCAAAGAATTTTTATAATATTCTTTAAGAAATTTTTTCATCTTTTTGACTTAATGTTTTGGCTGGGATTGTAGTCTCCTACAGTACATTCACTATGAGATGCTATTTAGACTAGTACATATAACACTATGGAAAAGCCAGTTGATAGACTGAATCATCTCTGCAAAGTGCAGCTTTCATTTTTTACTAAATCTTTTGTATTCTCTACATTTTTAAGTTAATGTTTCTGAACTTGTAGTATTGCTTCATTGTCTGGTTTCCACTATGCCATCTCTTTGTAAATATAAATCCTTTATTGCTAATTATATCTGGCCTGGCTGCTATGTGCTCCTCTCATAATCCTTAAGAATTGAATTAGTGGCCTTTCTTAGGTGTTATTATAGCCATCCCTAAACTTTTCAATTTGGCCTTTACATCAATTATCTATCCTTTTTTGAATTGTTATTGTGTTTTACTCGTGCTTGATGCTACAAATGTGTTTCGCATTTGGAATATTCATAGGTATTAGTCTTTCTACATGCAGAACATCCAGAATTGTACAAAGACCGAGGTACGCAAGCTAATGACGTGGGAACCAAATCAACTGAAACTAACAATCCAGATGCTCCAGGGAGGAGGCAAGCTGCCACAGATGAGTTCATGCTTGAGCGTTTTCGCAAGAGAGAAAGAAATCGTGTCATGCGCAGATAGTAGTTGATGTAAGTCTGCAACATTATCTCAGTCAACAAGAAAGGCTAGGCATGGCTTTTATTAATTATTGTTTCTGTTTCTTTGTTTTGGTCCTAAGAATTTGATTTCGACTAATTCAAAAATGCAAATTTCTTGTGAAATTAATGAACATTTTTAATTGATATTTGCATTTTATGGGATTAGTTTGTTATAATTGTTGTTTTTCTTCTTCTAAGTATAGTAAACTCTTGGCCATATGTATAGTCATTTCAAAGACACTTACTTCTCATTTGCTATTTGCTATGTACTGATGCATAATCAGTTATGTGATAGTGGTTTTGTTGCTTTAAGTCGCGGTGTTGTAGAGATTTTCTAGATAAAATAACTGCAATCTTATGATATCTGCCTTTCTTTTTTTAATTTCATTTTCAGTAATATTCTTTTTCTTTCTTTCAATATGTCTAGCCATAGAAGACTCAGCTAGACTTTTTTGACATTAATAAAATCAGATTATTGACAAAACCTAGCCATATAAGAGTTGGATTATTCTCATGTTATGGGACATCTCCTGTCATATTTTAAATCATTGGGTCAAATATGATCAGTTTAGATAAATGAGAATCATCTCTCTTGAATTTGAATAAGCCCCAACTATCAACCTCCTGTTGCGTTTTGCCATGTCTTGTATTGTCCTTTCCCTTTTCACCTTCATCCATCACTTCTCCCATTACCGTCATTATCACATCACTATCATCCCTAATTGTTATCCACCCTTCCACCATACCCATCCTCCAGCTTCACTTCCTACCCCATCCCCTCCATCCCTTCTTAACCCCTTTCTATGGCCACTAACCTTAACCCAATTCCTCTATTGTGATTGCCACCAATGTTCATGGCCCGTGGAGGGTTGATGAATGCAAACATGTTGGGGCGATGGGCTTGTGGCAGAGGAGTGGGATGGGTGAATGGAGCAAATGAAGGACAAGGGTGGTGGAGGTGGGTTATGATAGAGGAAGAGCAAGATTGTCGATGTAGTTGGTGGAGGAAGGGGCTAGTGGTGTTGGTCTAATGGTGGAGGATGGTGGAGATGGGTTGTTATGAGCATGATGTGGGGTGATTAGAGGATTGGGAAGCAAACGGGAGGTAGCCATGGTGGAGCTGAGGCAAAGAAGGGGTGGAACATGTGGTGGGATGAAAGAGGAGTGGATGTTGGTGGGTAGTGAATGGATGAGGGGGCCTGGTGTGGGAGGTACAGAGGGAGAGAAGAAGGATGGGGAGAGAGGGTGATGCAGGCTGAGAAGACTTGACATTAGCTTCAAAATAGAGCGGAAACTATAATTATCTTAGAAATTAGTCGTCTTAAGCAAGATATGATCAAAACCTAGAAGTCTGAAAGAAAGAAATTAATTTGAAAATTAGAAAGGCTAGGGAAACTAGATCTACAAGCTAGGCATACCTAGTAGCTTCTTCGCCTTACTACCAAAGGGTTTCTACATGGTAAGGAATTCGCCAACTAATCCATTGAAGCACGTTGCGACCAAGGAATTCATCAATTGGCCTCACCATTATTCCCAGAATCCATCAGGACTTGCATAGATTTTACTACACTGGAAAAAGGAGAAAGATAGCACCCAAAAGAATAATTCTCATTAACTTGTGAAAATAAGAGGTGCATATTATAGGATCAAGGATGCCTGTAAGGGATAAGAATGACTGGATGTTATTAGATTCCTTGGAAAGCTTTTAAAAAAAGCTCATAAAACACATGAACTAAGACTTCTCACTAAAAGGGCACTTGTAGAAGAAAAAGTGTTCCCACGACGACCTAGCTGCTGCCTGAATGCTTCAGGCAATACTTATGGTCTTGTAGGATTTTTTTTGACATGAAAGTCATCAGTTTTCTCAATCTTGGCCTTTGACTCAGATTTGGTCTCTAGTCCTTCGGACAGTTGATCCTGTGCTATTCAATTTGAAGGAGTCGGGCTTAGAGTCAGTTGCTTCATCCGCAGGTCTTCTAGAAGGTGGCTTTTGATGTTGAACATGGATATGTCAAATGTCTTCCAGTGGCAATTATATTGCCATTGGAATAAAGGTGGGACGTGGACCCATCTTGTTCTAATGGTGATTGTGATGCTCTTGGAAGACTTTTGGTAGTGAATGAGGTGTTGTTGAGCACTTTTTCACTATCAATTGCCTCCTGATGGAGTTAGCTTGCCATTGAAACATTTCTGGTGGTGGGATGTTTGCTACTAGATGCTCAATCCACATGGCTTCTTGAGAGTTATCGAGCCTCCATATGAACCTTCTGATGAGTCTAACTCATGGGGCCGCAGGTATAGGTAATCATGACTATAGTAGTTAAAACTTGGCCACCTGTTGGATTGGGATCTCGTTGAAATGAACCCTAGAATAAGCTCGGATGCCAAACGTGGTAGCGGAGGAGAGAGGAAGGAGAGCGAGGAGAGAACGCATTTCAGATGTGGAGAAAAGAGATTTCTATTACTCCAAGGGTCTGAAAGGTTCTGCCTCAACATGGGTGAGGTCGTCCCCTTTTACAGACCAAAAACATAAACTGGATTCCAAGCATTCTTAGAGTCCGAAAGTTAGCTCTGCTGCTTGTGGCCAATAGGTAAAAGAATGACACGACTAAAGAAAGAAAAAGGAAAGATCGAAAAGACTCAAAGCAATTTGCTTTTCAGAAAGTAAAACATCTTGCTTTTACAAAAGTTGCTTTTCGAAAAGCCGATTCCTTTTTTTTTTTGATTAGAGTGATTTCTTCCGCCCGAAGAAAAGCTGATATCGGCATAAAGCTAAAGTAGCTTTATGAAAAGTAGATTCCTTGTGCCAGAGATTTTTTCCTCTGAGGATGTGCTCGCATAAAGCTGACTTGACTTAAAGTGGCTTTATGGAGGAAAGAAAATTCCTTGGCTCCGAAGCAATGCTCTGTAAGGCTAATGTAGACATAAAGCTGCTTTATTACAGCTGAGGCGACGTTGTCGGGCGCCGAAAGTAGATTCCTTCTGATAATTGTCCGCCGAAAGCTTATTCCTTCTGGATGAAGCTTGCCGAAGGTGGATTCCTTCTGTTTGGTGTTAGGTGACTCAACTATTGATTTGGCTGATCACATGTCTCGGTCTGCTGAGGCTGATGACGATCAGTCTGAGTGATGGGCAGGCTCTTTGCCTTTGCCTTTGTCCTGTGAATTGAGCTTAATTGCTTGAAACTTGATTGCTTCTTTTCTTGGTTTAGTGGCAAGAACTCTCTGCCACATAGCTTCTGTCTTGTTCTCTGGTTTGAAAGACTGTGCTTCGTCTTCGTAGGGGTCCTAAGATTCTCCTGCTAGGCATCTATATTTGTTATTATCCTCTGGTAAAGATGCAGAGGATGAATTGGTTTTTATGGAGGCAGTTGATATTGGATGTGCCTCGAATGTGCAGTAAATTGCTGCTTCATATGATCAAGATATTTGACCATGATCTCCTCAGTGCAGTGAGGATGCTTTCTTGCAAACTTATTTTAAGTTAACAAAATAGCTATCATGAAGGTCAGCTGATTGCTGAGATATGACATGTTGATTCATGCTCCTATAGAAAATTAAATTAGTTTTTTATGGTGGTGATTATGTCATCATATTTTTCTCTGGGCATGCCCAGCCACCACTTATATAAAAACTTTTTTTTAAGCGCAGGAAGATTTTTTTTGGCTTCCATTTTTGCGGATAGGGCCCATTTTCATATCCATGCCATATAAGTGGTGGCTGGGCATGCCCAGAGAAAAATATGACGACATAATCATTACCATAAAAACTAATTTAATTTTTTATAAGAGCATAAATCAACATGCCATATCTCAGCAATCAACTGACCTTCATGATAGCTATTTTGTTAACTTAAAAAATAAGTTCGCAAGAAAGCATCCTCACTGCATTGAGGAGATCATGGTCAAATATTTTGATCATATGAAGCAGCAATTTTACTGCACATTCGAGGCACATCTAATGTCAACTGCCTCCATGAAGACCAATTCATCCTCTGCATCTTCCCCAGAGAATAACAACAAATACAGATGCCTAGCAGGGGAATCTCAAGACCTCTACGAAGATGAAGCACAATCTCTCGGACCAGATGACAAGACAGAAGCCATGTGGCAGAGAGTTCTTGCCACCAGACCAAGAAAAGGAGCAATCAAATTCCAGCCAATCAAGCTCAATTCACAGGACAAAGGCAAAGGCAAAGAGGCTGCCCATCACTCAGACTGATCGTCATCAGCCTCAGCAGACCGAGACATGTGATCAGCCAAATCAGTAGTTGAGCCACCAAACAGAAGGAATCCACCTTTGGCAAGCTTCATCCAGAAGGAATCAGCTTTCGGCGGACCATCATCAGAAGGAATCTACTTTTGGCGCCCGATAAAGTCGTTTCAGCTGTAATAAAGCAGCTTTATGTCTACATTAGCCTTACAGAGCATTGCTTCGGAGCCAAGGAATCTCCTTTCCTCCAGACAAAGGGAATCTCCTTTCCATAAAGCCACTTTAAGTCAAGTCAGCTTTATGCCAGCACATCCTCAAAGGGAGAAGTCTCTGGCACAAGGAATTTACTTTTCATAAAGCTACTTTAACTTTATGTCAACTTCAACTTTTCTTCAGGTGGAAGAAATCACTCCAGCCAAAGAAAAAGGAATCGACTTTTCAAAAAGCAACTTTTTTAAAAGCAAGATGCTTTACTTTCTGAAAAGCAAATTGCTTTGAGTCTTTTCGGTTTTTCCTTCTTTCTTTAGTCTTGTCATTCTTTTATCTGTCGGCTACGAGCGGCAGAGCTAACTTTCGGACTCCAAGAATGCTTGAAATCCAGTTTATGTTTTTGGTCTATAAAAGAGGATGACCTCACTCTTATTGAGGCAGAACCTTTCAAACGCTTGGAGCAATTGAAATCTTTTTTCTCCACATTTGAGTTGAATTCTCTCCTCGCTCTCCTTCCTCTCTCCTCCGCTTCCACGTTTGCACCTTGCTTCAGCTGGAGCATCCAAGTGTAAAGGGTTCATGAGTAGTCATAGAAAATGTAGCAATCTTACAGTTTATCCTTTGAGCCCATGTTGTGATAGGTGTCGTGCCATAGTAGACCACCAGCTGTGGGCTGGGCCTTTCGACTTAGCTTTGACAAATTGGACTTGCTTCTCATCGGATAAGTGATGCCAATTGAAATAGTCATTAATTGAGGCTAGCTAATTTTGGAATGCTGCTTGCTCCGACTTTCTAAAGAAGTCGTCTATGGTCAAGTGCACTATTTTATTTTGTCCTTGCGAGGCTGCTGGTTCTAGTTGTTATTATGGCAATTCTGGTGTGGCAAGTTACCAGCGTAAGGGAAACTAGGAAAAAACTTGCTTTAATACTAAAATTTGTTGATGAGGGTGGAGAAGGCCTAGCATTAGATTTAGAGTGAAGTAGTGGAAGATTGTAAATATCTAAGCAAGAAATTAATTTTCTTAAGCAAGATATGACTTAAATCTAGAAGTTACAAAGTAAGAAATTCATTTAAAAAACTAGAGTCCTAGGCAAACTAGATCTAAGAGCTAAGATACCTAGTAGTTTCTTCACTTTGCGACCAAAGAGCTTCTAAATGCCAAGGAATCTACCAACTGATGCCTCAAAGCATGCCACAGCCAAGGAATCCCCTAGTTGGCCTTGCTGTCATTTCTAGAATCTATTGAGACTTGTACAGAATTCATCAAGCAAGGAAAAAGGAGCAAAATAGCATCCAAAAAAGATAATTCTCATTAACTTGTGAAAACAAGGGGTACGTAGGGGAATATTTATAGACTTTTGAGCAAGGTCCGCTATACCGGTACCGGTCGGCGTATCGGTGGCGGCCCGGTACGACCGCCATACCGGTACCGGTCGGCGTATCGGTGGCGGCCCGGTACGGCAGTTGTACCGGCCGGTTTTCTAATGAAAAGCTCTCGGTACCGGATTCCACGCTGATCCGGTACCGGTCTCAGCCCAGACAGGTACGGGTTGGTACGGGCCGGTACGGCATGCCATGCTTTTGAGGCATATACAAGGAATAAGAACAACTGGATGTTATCTGAATCCTTGAAAAACTTGAATGAAATAATGCTCCTAAATCATCTAAACTAAGTCTTTTCACTGAAAGGGTGTTCCTAGAAAGGAAAAGTGTTCCGCTAGCAACCTAGCTACCATTGCAATGCTTCGAATGGTAGTTATGCTACTGTCAGATCTAATTTGATGATGAAAGGTTCACCATCAATTTTCTTAGTCTTGATCCTCGACTTGGACTTGGCCCCCAGTCCTTCAGATATTTGGTAATGTGCAGTTGGATCTTCTAGAAGGTGGTTTCGATGGTGAACATGGAATTGTCAAAAGTCTTTTGACGGTGATACATGGCCAGCGGAATAGAGGTGGGACATGGACCTTTCTGGTTTTGACGGTGATTGAAAAGCATCATTGGAAATCTTCTAATGGTGAATGTGGCGCTGTCGGGCACCACTTCTAATGGTGAGTTGTTCACCATCAACTGCCTTTTGACTGCAGTTGACTTGCCATTGGAATGTTTGCACAGTAAATGTTTGCGATTGGATCAGAGCTTGATCCACATGGTTCCTTGAGAGTTCTCGGGCCTCCATATGACCACTTTCAATGGATCTAACTCATGGTGCCCTAGGCAATTATGATTAGGGTAGTTGAACCGTAGGGTTGCACATATCTGGCTTGCAACAGCGGGGAAGGGTTTTTCTTTTTTTTAAAAATTAACTTTCTAGATCATTGTATTTGGCATAATCTTGATTCAACGACTCGAAATTTGATGCAAATGGATGCTCTTGCTCTTAAAAAGAGGTTAGCCCATCTTATCATATAATATGGTGTTCAGCATTCAGTATTAGATATCTATGGACCTGTGGAAAACAACCAAGCTGCAATATAAGGTTCACTTATGTTATCTGGCAATGAAATAACATATATTCCTAACATGTATGAAAGCCTGAAAATTGGTTGTCCTCAAACTATATGGATACTTATGATGAAGCAAATATTTTGGACATTGTATTTCCATTATTATTTGAAAAATGATTCCTAATTTCTAGAGGAGAGAGCTGGTTGGCTTTTGCTTAAGTTTGAGGAGCAGTGATTAATTGCTTTCTTTCTCATTTTTTTCTATGTCAAAGAATTATTTCAATTAGTAAAGAAGGAATTACCTAGAATAATTGTTTTGCTTGCCAAGATGAACCAATTTAAACTCAAAGATCCGTGAAGGGGCAAAATAGTGAACTCTCTGTATATTTGTGCTGTGCAGAAAAGAAGTTTGGTGATGCATATGATGTTCCAGTTACGGAAAGCCTCTCATACCTGCCTATGCTTGATCTATTGAAAACGACTGCATGAATTTCTTGAATATTTTTCTTAAATTTAATTCCTATTACGTTTTTCTTGTACCATCTTCTGTACTGAAAAAAATTACTTGAGATCACCTTTGTTTCGCCGCAAAGAAGTATATGGGCATCTAGTCCAGGAACCAGTACTATTCTTGATTAGACTAAGCATCAGATTCAATAATACTATAACTAATATTGAAGTATGTTGATAGCATCAGTTTCTGTTGTGGAAGAAAGAAATTCTAGAAAGGAATCTGGAGATAAGTGGCTATTGAGAGCACGTAAGAAGAGGGAGATACGTTTGGTTATGGATGGTTGGTATGCTTGTCCATCAGTGTCGAAAAGCATAACCCATCATGCAGCTCTTGTTTGCAGTTCAGGGTCCATGTTGATGGCAAAAACATGGCTCTATTCTCGTGCAGTTCTTCTTCTAAAGCACACCTTTTATTTTTTACAATTTTAAAGATTATGTTCTGCTTTCCAACTTGGCTTCCACTAGACAAGCATAGAGCTCCACCCAGTAATAACGACCCACCATGAAGTCTGGAGAATATATTCTCTTCTATAAATCCAAGCGTGCAGGCTACATGGATAATTTTAACCTCTTAAGTAGCCATGTCTGCTTGTTCTGTTGGAAAACCTTTACGCTAATTTGGAGAATGCCCTGCATAATCTTCTGGCTCTTGCCTTCTCACTCTCCTGTGCCTTTCTTCTCTCCATGTTCTGCCCTATGTTTTCGAAAATTCTGCACTTTCTTTTTCCTCTTTTACTTTCCACTGCAGTATGTGCTATGCAGTGGCAAGAAAGATCTTACTTGTCAATAGGGCAATGGCTGAATTCAGAGTATATCAAGTTTATGGTGAAGTGAACTTTAGCATACATGACAATCACATTGAACTGTGCTGCTTTTTATCGAAGTCAGCGTGAACGGGATGAAGATGGTGAGAAAATAATATTTGCAGGGAGGCTAGAGGCAGGAGAATGTAATGGATGATGATGTGGCATCTCTTGAGGTAGACAGGCTAGGTGAAGGATTGTGGGATTGCTACTTTGGGAGATGCTTAAAATAGTACTGCACGGGCAATGTGCTGAAGGAAGGAAGTAATCTGAAGGAAATGTAAGCTATGCTTCGCAGTTGACTGCTTCCAAGTGACATGTTTTTTTTCCATGTAGTTGATTTAGAAAATCAATCTATGAACTTGTATCGATTGGCTTTTATACTCTCATTTGGAATCCCTTCTTGCCTATCCTGTCAAAATTTTGGTCTTTAACAATTGAAAAGCACGGTTGCACAATGAGTTTCTTAACTTCATGGTGGGGGATGCTCTGTTGCATGAGCCAAATCAGCACAAACTGATATTCCAGACCTATGAATGTGATTTCATGATCTCATGATCATTATGGGTATTCATAATGTCCTTGCGGACTCTTATTTTAATAATGCACCTTTAGATGCTTTGTTAATTGCATAATAGTTGTCATTTTTCAACTAAAAATATGGTGCTTAGTGGGTATAATAAATGTATGGAACTCTCCTATAGATGTTTGTGGAGTAGTCTGCAATAGGGCTGCAATATTTCTCATTTTAATGTTTATGAATCTATAATTTCATATAGTAATTTGTTAATGACATTGTTAAGTTGTTATCAATCAATACCTTATCACCGAGTGTTGGCATGTTGTCGATGAAGGATTAGATGATGTATTAGAATAAATCTAGGTATACCACGTCAATTTGTTTTGATCTTCATTTTTTGCCTCGAAAATTCACAAGTAGCTCGACGGACTTGGTTCTGCTGTTGTTCTGATGCCTGGATGATCACAACCATGCGACTGCACGAGCTATGGTAAAGAGAGAAATAAATGAAGGCCACAGTCTCAATCGTCATCTATCATGTTCGCTAATTGTTGATCAAGCTCTATATGATGTGGATTGTGGGCTATTGATGACATAAAATTAGATCATCGAGACTGCCGATCAGTGTGTAATATTTTCTACTAACACATCATATTATCAGTGAGGAACTAAAATTTCAAGTCCTCTTCAAGTTTACAAACACAACGAAATGTAGTATCGAGCAGACCTGGTTTATCACCCTTAGTGCACTAATATTAAGCTCATCAGATCAGATAATTCAACGAGCTCCACCGGCATCTTTTTTATTTTCTTGATTTAACGAAAAAGATGGTCGGCCCTGGATTCAGCTTCAGGATTGCCTTAGCTTTATACTGAAAGTATAAAAGGAACTTGCGAACGGAAGCCTGGATGCAAGGGGAGCTTTTATCGTTTATTCCACAGAATCATGCTGCTAGGTGGGCTACTTTAATCTAAAGCCGCTGCCTAGGCAACTCAAAATCTGATAAGAGTAAAGAGGGAAAAGGGAAGAAATGACACAAGAAGATCAGAGCGGCATGGTGTTGCTGCAGTGTGCTGAAACTGCCTGAGAGTCAAAAGAAGAGGACAATTCCAGATCAATTGTTAAAATTGGATTGATGTGGCGTAGGTGTCGCCAAATTTCCAGGTGGAAGGTGCCACATTATATGCGGTCTTGACCCGGCCATCATCGGTCTGCACCCGGAAGGACAGGCTCTGTCCATTCAAGTAGGTAAGGGTGTGCCAGTTCATGCCCCAGTTCCTACTCATAACAATCCAATCAGTTCCGGATCCTTTGATCCACATGCCGAAGACCACGCCACTGCCCCCTACATTGGACACTAGAACCAGTTCAAAGTAGTCCCTGCCGTTGATGGCGAACCTGATGCCTCCAGTCCTCTGGCATGAAACCCTGCGAATGCTCTAGTCAGAGATGAATATATATATATATATATATATATATATGTATGCCCAAACAACCATCTAAAGCTTAGCTTATATATGCTCTGGTCTGCGCTGCTGCGCTCGAGAATGGCATTACCTCCTGTAGTAAACGGGCACTATCCCCCCTCGGTAGATGGCGATGGTCTCCCAGGCAGGCTGAGACATGTCGAAGTGCTCCCTCGGTGGGTTGCACCACCCGCCATTGTCATTGGGCAGGTCGTAGTTGGGCGGGCAGTAGTTGGTAGCTGTGACTGTAATGGACGTGCCCTTCTTGCACCACGGTGACTTGCTTGCATCGCAAACTATATGGAAGCACATACCGCACGAGCCGCCGCTGTTGAACAGCGCCGTGCTCAGCGCCGCGTTCTCGATACCATATCCATCGTTGTATAGATTTCCGTAGCCACAAGCTCCCCCTGCGTTCATGCCGACGCTCGCTCAAAAGCTCTATATATCATCCGGCCCAAAAGGATTAATTTGGACAGGAAGCATGCAGTATTTTTGGAATCTCAGAACGTGGAAATGAGAAGTCTCACAGATCGAGTTCTTTGCCTAATCTCTTTTGTGCATTAGGTTTATTATCATCAAAGTCAGGCTTCTCGAGTTTACATTTGGTGTCTGATGAGCAAAGACTAGGATCATGCATGCAAAGACCTAATTTAAAGCAGCGCAAAACAGACGTCGGGTATAAACATAGATAAAGGCTAAGGGAATATGGTGCAGGTCCACCTACCCATGGTGCCAGAAGCATCACCTCCTCCATAGAATGTGGCAGAGGCAGGTATCCATTGGGCCATCGATCCTCTAGATTCAGAGGCGAGCGAGGCCACCAATATCAGCAGGGTAGCTCCGAAGCTAGCAGCCTTCTCCATGTCTCTTCGCAAAACCGGATAGCGGAGCTGATAGGCTGCTACTGCATGCTTTTCCGAATTCAATCCATTACCTCTCTCTTTATAATGTACCACATCTTAGCTCTTCAACTGCTTCAACCACTCTAAATTTCCTCTTCTATTAAAGAAGAAGCACGATCATATGTCTGCGGCTTGTTTTAGTTGACCGCATGCAAGCCCATTACTTCCCAATGTAGCCCAGTTGACCTCCAATGCAGCATTCTCATGCCAGTTGCCCGGCAATGCAAGTCCTACAATAGTTCGACTTCGAGTTTCCTGCAACTTGATTGGATTCCATATCCCCAATAGCACCATTTTCCGTAAATTTATTATGACGTGTACCTGCGACGTCAGAGGAAACACGTTTTCCTTCCATACTGTCATATAAAAAATTGCTTGTGCCCGACTATTAGCCTAGAGGTAGCCACCACCCAAGGAGCGTAGAAATGGAGGTCGCAATCCAACTCGGTCTTTTTTAATCCAAGACAAACCAAACGATCATTCTTTCCCTATTATTATTATTATTAGTAAACTTCATTACATTGGAGAAGTTAGTTAGAACATGCACTCCCGTAGTACAAGGAGGCCGGAAGTGTACACCGGAAGTTTGCGATCCATCACATGGTTAATTCTTAGACCAATTCAAGGGTCCAACTCCGTAAGCTAGAGATGATGCCGGTGGATATATATAATAGGTGTATGGTTGCACCAGCATCACGAACTGCATGTCAAAGCTAAGATTCCGAATAGGAACTGTTGTAATTAAGAATTACACGTGAAAGGCTTGAGGATGCGCTCCCGTATCATGGACTTTCCCAGACTTGAAGCAAGAACACATGCAGCACATGGGCCTCCCTCTACCTCTCTTTAACCCATGGTCGTGGTGCTATTCCCATGGGGACGGAAAAAGGAAGGGAGAGAGAGCCTGTGACTCCATTTATATGCTCAAAAGCAATTAACTCCGGTGTGGTTGATGACCGCATGCATGTGCATCCTGGAGTGCAGCAGGTCAACTCTAGCTTTGCCGAGCGAGCAACAACTTGGTTGCAGCCCCTACTCCAATTGTGGAGAAATTAAGACCGCGCCATTAATTCGTCAATTCCCGTGATATTTGTCCTTGCCTTCACAGTAGTCTTGCAAAAGGCTTCAAGAATCTGCTGACGCCATTTCTTTTGTCAGCACCCCTCTGAATTGAACCTCCTCTGTAATTTAACCTTCATGCATGCCTGCAAGCTAGGGATAAGATGGATGAAGCCTGAAGGAGATGTTTTTCGCATTTTTAGCATCTCAAACTGATAGACAAGGTATAATTGCCATCGACTTTGAGTTCAGATTTGGACTCATGGACACGATCCCTGCCCCAAAAAAATAATAGGTAAGCTCGATAGTTTGTTCTATAAGCTCGTTAGTTTGTGCTATCTGTCATAGTCATGCTGTTGTTCTATAATAACTACAATAATGTTCGAGGAGCTATGATGATCCTAACTTGTAGTCCAGCCACCATAAAATTTCCCAGAAAGAGCCAAGCACATGAGAACAGCCTGTGCCCTCTTGACGGGCATCGGGTAGGAACCAGGAATAGCATTCCAGCCGTTATACATATACAGTAGGCAATCTTCGGAGACTAGGAAATGTGAGCATCCTATTCCAGTAGCATCATCCGTGGATTTTAGTCTAGGTTAAATGCAAGATTGTTTTCTTTTTTTATTCTTTTTCTTTTTTTTTTATTTAACACTGTTTTGTTTAAAAACAAGGTGATCTTGAAACAGGTGGCACCAACTTGAACGCATTTTAGCCCGGCTCACACCCTACGGGTGTGAATACAGCCAACAAAATTCAAAAATAACAAAGCAGAAAAAGACTCTGGTACTATGTTGCACTTCCTTCAAATAAAACCTCCAGAATGGTGGGCCGCATAGAAAGCGACCCAATCAGCTGCACAATTCGCTTCCCTGTGGATATGTGTAGCTAGCCTGATGGGTCCCACACCTGCAAGAGTCTGCGAATGCATTTCAGCCTTAGAGCTTATCTTTTTCGGTATTGAAAGAACCTCTAGGGACCGGATAATCGCTGGGAGCATATCCCCAAGCATCCAAGCCACACACATTGGACCCTCTGACAGCTAGTCCTGTAGAAGTGGGCCCGAGTAATTTTGGATCGCAATCCCTAATCAAAATCATCGGTCATCAGTTAGGGTTCTCGTCTCTCTGCCTCTACTGCCACTCCAATATCCATGAAGCTCATACATCATCGCCGGTACCAGTCGTCGGCAAGGTGAAGGCGAGCCTCTTATCGTCGACCAACTGCGGTTCCATTGAGGTATCATGATATCTCTCCCCCTCTATTTCATCTTCTATTTTCGTTCGGGCCTACTGCTCTTTCTATTGCTCCACCACCGTGATGTCTAATGGCGACTGAGGTTCCATCACCGTGATGATTGGCCCAACCCGGCTAGCCTCCTGTTAAACTGCTCGTTGATGCAATTGCCGCTTCTCCGCCTTCATCCCAGTGCCGCTCTCACGCTTGAGCCAGACCCAGGCCAGTCGATTCTCGAAGATGGGGTCATGATGGCAGATGCCGAAGGTTCGGCCGGGCCAGAGGAGGAGGAGGAGTGCTTGGGCTTGTCTAGTGAGGAATTAAGGGTGGAAGGGAGTGATGGGATGGGGATTGAGGAATTTGGTGATGGTTGCATGTCTAATTTGGGTCGACCTAACCGATTTTCGGGTCCAGCTCGGCCTGGTTTGTTAAATGATTTGGGCTTAAACCTGTCTCGAAGCTCTTCGAAATAAATTCTAGGTCGGGCTCGGCTAGAGGCGTGGCTCGTGCCGACCCGATCCGTTTACAGCCCTAGGTTCTACTGCTAACTGACGGATGGGCTTTTCTGCTATCCTTCTATAGGGTCCATTGCATTCCAGCTTTAGGGCACTAGTAGTATCTGAGAAAGAGGCCAAGGTCGAGAAAGAGCGGACGGCAATAGTGATATCATCGTCGTACCCACCACCGCTGCCGTACTACTGGCTATACAAGGACTACCTGGAGGACCCCAAGTCCGCCTCGAGCCCCCGCCACCCATCCACGATGCCGCCTACCCTCTCTTTGGTGCCACCTATACTGTATATAATATACGTAGATATAGATATACATATTTGCCACTTTCTTCTCGCTTTCTTGTTCTCTCCTTATAGTATATCTATCTATCTATTTGGATTTGGATTTGTTATTGTAGACGGACGTACGTGGTGCTGCCCAGCTTGGAGGATCAGGGCGTCCACGAACTCCATCCCAATGGCCCAAACATCGGTACCATACATGTATGCTACTAACTTTTACATCCATAACTTCCTTTCTTTCGTTCTTTTCATAATAATATGGTGCAACAAGAAAGCAACCTCATATTACGAATATAGTTTAGGGTTGAAGGGGGAAGCACCTCTGACCATCAAATGGATGTTATGGAGGAGGAGATGATAAAGTTCTGCTTTACCTAATTTGTTGCCTCCTCAAACAAGGAGGAGGATCTGGTTTCGCTTCTAGTTATAAATCCTCTTATTGTTCGATCCTGTCAGTGTTAATTCCATAATTCGAATAATTTGCAACTATCTTCAGCAAAAATAATTTGCAACTACTTCTGTTTAATTTCGTTTTCTTTCCTTCTCACTAAATTCTCTCTGGACCTCTTCACCTGTCATTATCGACCCCTTCCACCACCATAAATCTTGATCGATTTTCTTAATGCCGTCCTTAACTCCACTGTCTTTTCAATTGGTCATCTGCTGCTCGAAAGCTCAGGTGGTGCAACTTGCTTTGAAATACTTCTTGTTGAAGATGAGATCGAAAAGGTTCTTTCAGTTAATTTATCGGAATAATATCCAAAACTCCCTTTTTAGTTGCAAAGATGAACTCATAAAGCCTCCCCTTCGTATAAAAGTTGACAAACGTTTTCATAGACAAAATCGTGATTTTAAAATCAATTTCCGATATTGAGAAACCCGGAGTGGGAGGATTTGTTCTGGTTTGCACGGCTTTGAATGCAATTTCGTCGCTCTGAAGCTCCGGTCACCTATTTCCGCTGGTTGGTCCGAGTGCTCGAGGAAAAGCTCCATTGACGATGGATGCAATCGCAGTCTGGTCGCACTAGGCGTCTATTTTTTCTGGAATATCATTGTCTCAAGTTTTTCATATCAGAATGAGCCTTCCCTTCTCCCCCTCCTTCCCCTGTTAAGACTATTTTCAGTGCAACCATATACATGAAAAAATTCCATGGATACTTCATACCGACATCCAAAAAAGCCCTTAACTTTTGACCGTCGTCAGAGCACCATTCATCACACTCTTCCATCTCCCTCTTTCTCTTACAGCGGCTATAAGAAAGGGGCGAAAAAAATAAAAAAAGGGGAAAACAACGAAACAACCAGCCATTCCGTTCTCGTAAGGGTAACACCCATCATCAAATTTATGCGAATAGAGTCAGTCGATTTTTTAATCAAAGCAAGTAAATCATCCAAATTATCAAGATCAGGTAAACGAGTAGGGCGACAAAGCAGATGCTGTTACCTCTATGATTTTTTATACGGTCAGTTTGTTTATTTTAAAAATGATATGAATAGGGAGATTTATAGATTTATTTACAGTAAAACATAAAGATAAAATATATCCCAGACAATTCAACCATCCAACTTATAGCCATTCTTGTATCCATACCGTCAATAACCGATCCAATATATATAAATAGATATTAGCATCCAATTAATATTCGTATCCATATACAGATTTACCTAACGAAGGATTTTCTGAAGGCAAAACACTTGAGACCCGTCGATAGATTAACAGGCAGCAATCTTTGGCCTTACCTAATTCTCTTGGCATCTGCTGTCAACACTTCAAAGATGCATAGGATATGACGTCCTGTACAGCGTGCCATATGGACCTATCCCCGCAAATTTCCCATCATGGGCACGTCATTGAAGAAAACAAGATCCACCATTACTGCGAGCTGTTTAAAGGCCGCTGAACTACTAAATGTTGGGTAACCCTGCCCTCATGACCATTTTATTGACGTGCATAAACCGACGGAACTCGATTCATGAATTAAATTTCAAAGTGCTAGCTAATGGATCACCAATAACAGACGAGTTAACGTTCCTTACAAGTAGGCTCTACGTGCCCCAAGCACCATATGTTAAAAGTGATTGGGGGACACAAAGAGCTGCGCAGCACTGCAGTTAGTAGTTAACAGTCTGTTTTGTAACATAGTGGTTAGAGACCAGTGTTAGGCAGGTTCGATATCATCAGTGCAAGTGCTCGGCTACGAGCGTTTCCACTCCCAGCTTGATTAGAATGGTGTCCCAATCCTGCAAAGCCTGCATTATTCAAACATGGATCAGCGCCGGATGAGAATGCCTTGTTGCAAGTGCAACCACTGTGTATTCCCCACCTTAAAAACAAAGGTCAAAGCGAAAAGCTGTCTTCCATGCGAATAGAACTATGTATTTTGGATTTTTAGGGGCAAATATTCACAGAAAGGAAGTACTTTCAGAGCAAATCAGGAATTTAGTGCAGAAGAACATAATAAATGAGTATTCTAAAACTAGCAGAGGATGCACAAATTTCATGAGCCATAAATAATACAAAGCCATTCTTAACCATCCAACCAACAATTGGATTCCATAAATTACTTCGAATATGGACACTAATTGCTAAAGCTTGATAAATTGTGTATACTAAAAGATTGCTAGCTAATCATTGAAATGGATATTTGTTTAAAATCTATTCCGCAGACACCAAGAAACAAATTGAAGCAACAACATGGGGACTCAGTAAGAGCTTAAATCTAAATAATAGGAAATAAAAGGGTATGCATGCAGTACATGTTAATCATAATTCCACCAAACATGATGCCCATCATTGGCATATGAGACTGGCAGTGTTGATTCATGATCCACAGTGGGAGGCCAGTAGCATTTGCTGCTTTAAAATTGTATCTGTGATTATAAAACAGATCCTTCATTGCTTCTAAACTTCATTTTGGATCCAATCATCACATTGAGAAACTGAACCAGTTTATCAGCCATTATGTAAATGTAATTCGCCGAGGTGGATTACATAGTGAGCATATAATGGAGTCATCATACAAAGGGAGATTAGAATTTCCATGAGCAATGGTAGCATAAATCCAACCAACAGTTAATTTAATTCAGATGAGAACATCCATATCTCCAGGTTTTAAAGTTTGACAACTTGTAGCATTTTGGATAGGGTCTTTAACATGAGTTGTATACACTCGCAATTGCTAGTGGATTCTATACACACTACTTTTATCTAATACAACGAAGGAATGAAGAAGAATCTACATATGTAGCAGGCTGTGTTGATAAATGACATACGGTTACAGGCCCATCACAGCGGAACCAGAAATCTTCCCTTCGGGTGGCCAATAATAGATACTTCCAAAGACAAAATCTATCTACTTAAATATTGTATTTATTTTGATGAAATTATACTTAAAATACTTATTTTGATTAAAATTTTCCATATTTTTTTCCACAAAAAATCATAAGTAATTGCCAGGCTTACATCCTTGTACATTGTCCAATCAATCAATCCCTCAAATAATCGACTAACAAATAGACTTGCTTATTAATATAAACAAATAAGGGTTCATGATTGATAGATTATGAATTACATTTCTTTTTGTTAGATAGACTCCTCTTTAGTCTATTTTTTCTGCATAATATATTTTAAAAATTCCAGAATATCAATATAGCACAACTAATAGAAGAACAAGTGAATGGACCAATTTACCTTTTATCTCCTTTTTTATTTGACTGATTCAAAATTAAAGATCTAATGGTCAGATATAGCAATTTACAAAATCTTGAAAAGAATATAAATTTACTTATATAATAATAAGGCGCTTGGATGAATATTCAATTTGAAAGCTTAAAGAAAAGCTATAACGAGTCTCTAATAGAGAATAAAAATATAAAAAAATACTTACTTTGAATATGAAAGAAGGAAAAAAAGGTCTGTTTACTCCTTTTCCTCTTCATTTACTTCTAATCCTTTTTTTACCGTCATTATTGTACTCTGAAAACTTTAATCTTTTTTTGATTCAATAAAATGACATTACATATAGGTACACTAATTTACTATGCAATGGTAATCAGATAAATTATATGGAAAGAGATTTATGATAATATTCATTTAATGTTATAGTGTGGTCAAAGTTCACATAAATTTACAAGAAGTTATTTGGTACAAATATCTACATTTGTTAGTTGGTCACGTGGTTCCTTAAAATGGTCAAGATACTAAGTGGCTAAACAAGAATATGCGGAGAGAGAGAGAGAGAGAGAGATGTGGAAGGAGTGGAGCCCAAGACAAAATTTATATGATAAGGGAGGGATTTCTTTTACAAAATATTAGTCCGAGGGTATGGTGCCCCCTCCCTCATCCAACCAACCAGGCCCTCCTGTTCCCGCCCATGAGGCCCATATAACTGCTAAGGTTGGTTACTTGGTTGCTTATAATTTTGATCATGGTTGATGGAAAAGTATACCACCATTTCAAAAATTGTGTGTTGCATCTTATTAGAACGACGAGAAAAGTAAATAGTATATCCAACATTAGATATGATTGTAAGACTGCAAATATGCAATTCTCTCAATGTTAAAAAAAACATAAAAAGTACGATGCCCATGATGGCAAGGAAAAAGAGGGCACAAATACCTCACAAAATTTTGGTGCTTGTGCAAGAAAATCCTTCAAAAAAATCATCAATAATCGCATGTCTTAAATAAGCGGACAAGCAGATTTTATGGCCTGCGACCTTTATCCTCCCACTTCATCAACCTTTGAACTCTTATTCTGAAAGATATAACAATCAGAATTGCTTTATCGTCGGCGAAAAAACATATATTACCAATTGCAATTCATCAGAACTGAAAAATGCCAAATAAACTTTAATTGCAGCTACCTTACTTTTCTTGTGCTTGTGAGCATCTGAAAGATCTTCATTACCATCGTGCTTCCTCTTCTGCAATCCAGAAAGAAAAAAAAGCACAAAGAAAGAAAGAAATTAGAAAACATGAGGAATGAGAGTCAACCATGTTGGAATAAAGAAATTCCAGGTAAAAGGATGACCTTCTCATGATGTTTCTTTGAGTGATCGCCACCAGAATCATGATGGCCACTTTTATCCTTCTTTTTCTCTTTATCTTTAGTCCGATCTTTGTGACGGTGTTTGTGCTTCTTATGCTCCTTGTCTTTTTCCTTATCTTTGTCCTTGTGCTTTTTATGCTTCCTCTCCTTGTCCTTGGACTCACTTTTTGATTTTGAATAAATTGTAGGTACTCCTTTTTCAGCCTGTATAATATCACAGAAGACCTTTCATAAAATTTAGTAATAGGAAAAACTACAAAAAGCCATTGCAATGAAATGCTTCTTACGGAGGGTAAATCAATTGGAGCTGTTTCTCGCAGCTGAAATGCTTGCCCAAGGATGTCCAAGTCAAATGGCCGTATGTGAGCAGTTGTCTCTCTCAAGTCTGGAGCATTCTGAAACAGCTGGTCAAGCTCCATCCCGTCTCCCTTTCGAATTTCTGTGTCTCCCACCACATTGTGAAGATAGTGTGTGTCTGAAATCGACAAGGGCAGACTTCTTTTGCAAAAAAAATCATGGTGTGCCCACAACTTGTAATGATTGATCAGATCAACAGCACCAGTAAGTTCCCGAGGTCCTGAAATAAAACTCCTTTAGAGCTTGCATGGGACAAAGGCATTTTGGAGGCAGATAATCCAACCGGAACATTGATGACATAACTCGTCGAATATTGAGGATCCCAATGTTCTGCAGTTTCTATCAAGAATAAACAACTTATATATGAAATACCGGACAAGTTCCCCCTTTTTGTCACCTCAAATTTTATGCAAGTTTGACATCATCTTTTCTTCTCTGGCTGCCTAATTACTAGCATCTTAAAGTCAAAGCATGAGTCAGGCATCACAAAATCTTCACCTAACCCTGAAGTTTGATAGTAAACAGCAAATGAGGATCCGAGGGTCGTCGAAACATATAACATGGTGAAATAGCACTAATATATCCAAGTACATATGGCTGATTAACTAATAACTGTAGCAACCTTTACCGGGTAGGTTTCAATTCTATGCCTCAAAGTTAAACTATTCTGGGTTATCTTCAGAAAATATTTCTAGAAGGCTGATAGTAAAGTTAGGTTTTAGTCTTGAGCATCAAGCTGATTCATATAAATACAAAAAGAAGAGGTTAACAAAAATAGCCATGTTACATCTATGTATTATAAAACAACCTAAATGTTTTTTTTTTCAAATGGTTACCTCTTCCAAACTTCTTGCTTTCAGAATCCATCACATCAAATTAATCTTCAGCTGTTAAAAAAAAGGTAAATATCAAATTTTTAATATACATCCATGGAATGAACAGGTATAAAAACTAGAACATAATTTTCCAAGCTTATAAGTTTCAAAAGATCACATATAAAACATATGAATCAAAATTGTAGGACTACGTTGTAAAGCATCTTTTAAATGAAATGTATCACCATTTTCACGTGACATGCTTATACCATCTCAGTCAGTTCCCCACCAGTTAGTCATTGATTCGTGCAACTCCTACACCACCTATACAGCCTGTTTTGTTGCCACTTCTTCTCTCTTTCACTTTTTTCTCCACCTTTTCCAACATTTTCAGTTAACCCTAACAATTCTCAACTGAAAAGCAACTTTTCCTTAATCCAGGGATAAAGGAATCTTGAAGGGATGACAAAGGTTAGCAATAGTTATCCTTGGAGTTCTATCCTGCTACCAAATGCAGCCTTAGGCTGCGATTGGTTCACGAATAAGGCAAATCTGAATAAGTTGTTTTATTTCTTTGTATTCCTCCATATTCCACTTCATCTGAATTTATACAAGTGAATTTGTAATTCTATTTGGACTCTGAGCAAACTGCCACAAATGTTGTTTGGTTGGATAACATGAAATAAATTAATAACTGCTAACTTTTCAAAACTCAAGATGAATTAAAGCTATTTCAAAAGTTGAATAAAGTTATTCAACACCACCGATCAAATATATTTCTGAAGGTTAACATGGTTATATAGAGTTGACTAAAATAAAGTTATGCTGGTTTGAGGTGAATAAATATTCAGTGTTTGGATGAATAAACCCCTAATTCAGCCCTTATTCAGGATTCATTTCGTGAAACCCAAGATAGCCTTGATGCACTCATTTTCTGCATATACTTTTTCATTTAACTGCATACTCATGTCAATATTCCCATCTTTGTCATGCTTATCATGTGTGCTTGAACTCTCCTTATCAACCAACATTTTAACAATACAACAATGCGAACCTCATTGTAGTATTAAACTATTTCCTTAAGCCTAAGAGGCATGCCTGATGCAGGAACTCTCCACTTATCATCCAGCATGAATTCTGATATAACTGTCTTCATTGATCCTTCTATTTCTCTTTAAAGCAGATCCGATCCAGGATAGAAACTGTTTTAAAAAATAATATCTCCCGACCATCTATTTTGATTATGGCTATGCTTTCCATTTGTATTTTCATTGAAAATTGTCCATATACTCTATATAATTATATTAGTTTTCAAACTTTTGCCCACCAAAGCTTCAATTTTAATTCTAGTTTAGCATTTCAATCACATCCTTGTCTCACTAATCAATATCATCCAAGGTTTTCATGTTCAGCTGAAGCTGATTGGTTTGGCCAAGAGTCAAAGACTGAACAAAAACTGACTCCAGGACTCAAGTTTTGGTCAATTACAGCCAAACTAAATAATTTCTATTTAGTTTTGGTGATTTCAGCCAGTTTGGGCCACAAATTACCGAAACCAAATATAGATGCTTTTTTTAAGTTTTATTCCAGTGTTCATGTCATATTGAGGTTGTTGCTTTATTTTCAGTACATAGGCTATATAATATCAATTTTCAATGATTTTTTTTTTCTTTTCTTGAACTAAAAGAGGGTATGGATAATAAAAATAAATTTTGACAGGTAGAAGTCCTCGAAGAAGCCCTCATTATAGTACACTATAAAGACTAACGTGAAAAACTAAACACAACCCCCATTTCACAAAATGACATCCTGTTTTATGTAAATAAATATAAAATTCTATAACTACATGCACTTGATTATATAGCCACTTAACTTCAAAATAATGATATTATGACAAAGAAGTGCCTAAATTCAATATATTTGTGAAGTATATTCGAAAATCAAGAAAATATTCTGATTGGTAGTAGAAAGCTTCACAATTGTCAATATGGTGAATTTTCAAACAACTAAAGTTGAAGAAGTAAATTATATGTCAATAAATACAAAATACTAACATGTCCAACAAATTTCACTCACATGAAATATTAATTTCAATATCAAATTGACAAAATTACACATATAAAGAAACTATACAAAACAAAATTATTCTGAAATGTTGTATGTAACTTTTCCTGGTTTCCTTTGTTTTTCTTCTACTTTTTATTTTTAGGATGTTCCTGATTTCTTTGACCAAAACAACAAAACCATGAAACTGAAACTGATACTATCTCACCTACAGATAACATACACGATACTAATCCTTGTGAATATCAGCCGTAGTTCATATTAAGGGAACTGCAGATAATATTGGTAGGATTAACTCTCTTTTTTTAAAGGTGCAATGCATACGTGCAAGAGATGTATGAACGGTAACTGAAGTGATTAAATATGAAAGCATCAGATAGTGCAATAAAGATGATAACGTGCAAAGGGTTTATCGCAATATACCCAATACTTGTACTGGAGGAGATTAAAACATCATAATCATGAATGTTCAATTTTATACAATATTTGATGCCATAAATCATGCTACTACATTTGCATGTGTATATTTGAGTTTATATTTGTTTTCCGAACACATCTAACTCTCCATACAAGCTTGACGACAAACTTTTGCAGTGTTAAAACAAATTGGCAGCATGAACACTGAATCTTGTGTTCCTTGGTGGGGAATCATTCATCTGTATTTACAGTAAAATTTTGACCACACCAGTTAAGCTAAATAGGTCTTCTTACATTCAGTGGAACATTTACATCAGAAAAGTTTGAGGTTTTGATTAAAAATAAGTAGAGCCAAGAGGGAAGAATCGATAAAACAAAGAAGGCTCTAGAAAAAACTTTAGGCCAGAATACGATACAAAAACATCCATCCATCCATCTATACATGCATGGAGCAATTACATAATGCATGTACAAATGCAAATGGAGCCCATACATTCTAATTACGATAAACCAACCAAAATCTTATGGATAAAAATTAAGTAAACCATCAAAATTTTACAAAATCTTGTGAACATTCAAGCATCAGTAATTACAGTACTCCTTTAATAAGCTGTGTAGAATTATAGAGCCTACTATCAGGAGTCAAAAGAGTGAAAATAGAATCAATGAATACATTTCTCTAATTGCACTTAAGTTGAAAACAGTAGTGCTAGGAAAAGTGCAAGAAGTGGTGGGATCAGTAGTTGAATTTCCCAAATAGAATGAAAACTGAACATGATCGAAAGAAAACTAAATAAATTATATATAAGACATCGAATTATGCATGCTCTAGGCAAAACGCAACAGAACATCAAACTTGCTAGCATGACATATGCATGCAGTTATGATTAAAGTATGATCACATAACAGACAGTAAAGTAGCAGATTTTCCCACAACAGCTAACGATGCGAATACATAAAAACATGAATTATTTTATTTGAAAAAGAAATCTGGCTACCATCAACTTATCATCATTGTCGCTAGAATCATCCACGCTTCTCCCCCAGTGAAATGGGTTCAGCTATAGAAAACAGTCTAAACTGAAGGGGCCATGTGCTGATAAGTCAATCTTCCCATTCCTTCTTGAACCATTAAAACATCACATGCATTCATGAATTGTTTTTCAGTCAAATATCATGTATCTTCAATATAGTCTTACCAACTTCCTTGGAAACCTTCAATTTGGCCCCCTTTCCACAGATTAGTTAAAGTCTCTACTAGTCCAACCCTCCTCGTCCATCATCCAAAGCATTAATGAAATGTTATCAACATGAAGGACCAATTTGATTTCTAACTATTTGTGGACACTAGGAGTAGAATTTTATGTTCTCCAATGCAATCATTTCCCAGAATCTACAAGAATTAAAAAGGAATTTGAACTCATTCAAATTGCTGACTGAAAAATATTGTAAATTCTGTTTAGCTGCATGAGTTTTATTTGAGGGCACACAAAAAATAATATTGTTATTCCACATTTTTAAACGAGTAGTAATTTCATTAATAGAAAACTCTGAGCAGAATAGCCATTGGGTGGCTACTCTAGCACTCAAAATAAGGGGCACACAAATGAAAAAGGATTGTTGAATTTGAACTAGGAATTAGTTATAAAATCTAGTTGTTTGCTCTTCGCATCTGATGACACAAAGGGCATGCTTGGCATTGCTTTTAAAAAAAGTGCATTTCTGACTTTTAAAGCAAAAGAAATTCCCAAATAGACGGGATTGTAACATTATATGAAAAGTGCTTCTAGAAGAAGAAAAGTCAAAAAAGCACTTTTTGGGGAAGCTAGAAAACCTAGCTTCTGGCTTCTCTTCTTATAGAGAAAACACAACATCAAACACACCGTAAGTGATATAGTCTAGTTGTTTGAACTCTTTTGATTTTCTTTTGTCAATTTCATCATGACCTTGCCACCAAAATTAGTGCCCCTTGTAAGCCGCACTGGTTTACTACTTTCTGTTCGCTGTGGCACCAAAACAAGTCACAACCAAGTTTTAATTGTCCTAGAAGGCCTTAGAAAGATTGTGGCTATAGATATCAAATCACCAAAGAGATTTTCTAAGTCTTTAAGTACAACTTTGTCTTTTTTCTTACATTGGTGTCCGTGACTTTTAAGGATTATGTCAGAAAAATAAAGCTCGATCTATAAGAGTTTATCAAGAGAACACGTCAATGCAGTAAATATTTTGAACAAACAATTGAATTTCATGGTTCTTTCTTAGTCATGAAACAAATACTTACAAAAAGTGGAGCAATAAGGTACAGATATGAATAAATAAAATTAGAAAGATCTGCAACTTGTTCGTGCAGCTTTGTTTCTCTGAAAATGATGAATAAATAAAATTAAGGCATGGTATAAGGTACAGTTTCAAATTCAATATGATGTATGCAAATCCATGATAAGACTGCTTTGAAGGCTGAAGAGAGGGATGCAAACTAAGTTCAAAGGATATCTATCAATTGCACCCAAATGATGTTACTTACGATGAAAGAGCTTCTAGTTTAAAAGATTGTCCATAGCTTCCCAAGCATACTTAGGTCCACTTTGATTACGTTTAAGACTAGATCAAGTGGGTTCATTTTCTTTGACCTATCATCTCACTACAAACTCGAAAATACACTTCGGATTGCCCAGAATTTTATCCCAACCAAAAAGTCCTAGTTTTGAGGATAAAACTTATGGGAGCCAGAACTGATCACAAAGGCACATGTGAAAATTAATTTCTATTCCACACACCTCCACTTATCCCCATCCATCATCTCATACATACACATAATATAACAGAGATGTATTGAAAAATGAGAACTACTACATCATCACAAAACAGATCAGGCTCACCATAAGGCAGAAAGTCAAGAATGAATATTTGTACATTATAATATTGCATCAGAGAAAAAGTGCGGAAAGTTTTTCTTTGCCAGCTGTAAAAAATATTTTTAAAGTTTTAAAATGGCTAGGTTAATAAAAAAAATAACCATGTCAAAAAGTGAATGGGTTCAGAATCTAGGTTCTCCATTGTTCTGTATTACTGCGAATCTCTCAATCTTCTTGAACTAGAATATATAAATCATGTGCTCCTTTGCTAACCTTATGTATATGCCACACCTGAGCGGAAAATGAAGCACCCTTCTATGAGCAAATGATTTCCGCTCACAGAACTCAACAAGATGTTTGATTAAATAAGGCTATCATCGGCTAATGATGTTCTTTCCAACAAGCAGTTAGCATGGCATTCTATTCTAGCACACTACATCTCAAATTCTGCATTTAAATGCCCTAGGATCAAACTAGAACTCCACTTCCCATCTCTGAGGAAGAGCTTTAGCCCAATTTCTAATTCCCTTCACCTTATCATTTCTTTTTCTCAATATTTTGCAAGAATAAGCAAAAGCCAACAGGAAAAAAAAAAAATCTAAACTTCAAAAGGTTAAAAATGCTCGTGACACTAACAATTTGGACACAGATATCCACTCAAAAAGTTTAGACAAACCCATGAAGATAAATCTCTTAAGTGTCCACGATGTAAGAACGACTTTCTGTTTTAAAAAAAGATTTTTTTATTCCCATAATCCAGAAAAAGACAATTACATCCTACAATCACACAGACCAAAAACGTTAATACATTAAATCCTCAGCCCATGTATCTGAGCATGAATAATATGACAGTCAGCAGGCAAAAAAAAAAGAGTATACGAACCTAAGCATATATCCAAGAAATTAACAAATGGAGGCATAAAAAAAATCCAACAAATAAAATAAAACGCATTGATCCAAATGTTGAGAACAGACTATTATCGGATCTATTGCAGTTAAGGATATCCATGTCTAGGGTTGCGGTGTTTGGGGCCACGGTCCTGGAGGTTCGGTATAGGATTCGGCTTAGGGTTTAAGGGTGTGGAAGAAGGCTTGTGGAAGGGAGGTTGGGGGGTCTCGATCGTCAGGGTCAGGGTCAGGGTCAGGGTTGGGGTTGGGGTTAGGGTTTGGGGGAGGAAGTCCAAAGAGAGAGCTTAAAGGAAGTAAAAGGGAGATAGAGAGAGGAGAGTGTGTGTTGAAGAACAAACCGAAGAAGCTAGGAGGAGACGATCGGAGCGCCGGATTGGTCGCCGATCGGAGAGCCGGATGGAGTGGAAGACTTCAAAGCGAGGAGGCGTATTGGTTGAGGAGATGGGGTTGGGGAGAAGGGGGTGGGGTTGCGGCGGGCGTGAAAAAGGTCGTCGGGCGCACTCAGACCGTCCTGACCCCGCGCGACTCGAGCCGCAGGCGGCAATTTTGCTTGTTCCGTTTTCATTATTAGTTGCTATTCCAGCCTAGAGTCTGGAGTCCTGGCGGAGGCAATCACAGCGTATAATAATTGTCTATCCTATTCGGACTAGGAAGATACTGCAAAACCTAGTAAACCCCAAGTGAACTTTCATCCCTGTGGAACTCCGGAATATCATTTCCGGATCATGCATGTGGTTATATTTATATTAGAAGTATATTTGGTTCGCAACTGAAATCAGAAGCGAAATAAATTGAAATGAATATTAGAATGGTGTTTGATTTACGATCAGAATCGAAATTAAAATTGAAATCAAAATCAGATTCAAATATTAGAAGGAGAGTTGGGATTAGATTTTGTAGGATTAAAGTATGTCTATTTTTCTAGAATAGAAATGAGAATGAGATTTTTTCCAACCAAAGAATTGGAACGAGAGCCGTTTATTTTCATTTCTATTTTAGAAGCCAATGCTCCCAATATAATTCCCTCGTCAAAAAACATAGCAACAGTCATAGGATCATAAATCCATTCACCCTCCTAAATTACAACTAACCAATAAAGAAGCAGTCAAAACTAAAACTTACAACCACTATTGCGCGATCAGGGTAGATGCCGCCTATATCCATCGTAGTCAAATTTGGTTTTGAAATTAGATCATTTATCAAAATTCTGAGCCTGCCTTAGATGCAAGTACACTTAGATTCTAGACCCCAACACGGCATTTCCGTTCCCCCCTGGTCAGCCTTTCCCACACTGTCCACATCCATCCCCTCATTGTAAATAGCCACCCTCGTACGATTCATAACCGAACTTCAATAATAACAACGTGGGAGGCCCATCTCCTTCATTACCTCTCAAAAAAAAAGAAGAGTGCGTTGACTGAGGACATTCCAGTGGCAGACTGGCAGGCAGGGGTGCAAATGGGCTGGGCGAGGACGAGAGGTTTGCAACGTTTTCCACAGGTTAGGTCCAAAGACCTGGGCCAACCCATTTATGTTGTTGGTTTCCGCAACAACGTTAGAGTTTTAGACAAGTTCGACCACTTGGGAGAACTTTAACTAGCTAATGGATGGGCTTGATGTCATGGTGTTCAAGTTGAAGAACAAGGAAGCAGCCTGTTCTGCCATCATTTTGGGCGATTTTACTTCGAAGCGAAACACCTGCTGTTTCCGTTCCTTCCTAGTGACTAAAACTAGTACACCAGTTGCTGTAGCTAAGCCTTTTGATGGGAGAGAAGACACCCATTCGGTCCACAGGTGCCATGGTATGTGCCTGGAGTGGGGAGAGTCCAGATCGTTTTGCGAGGTTATCGGCAGTCCAGATTCTGTTGTTGTAGCACAGCCATCCAAAGAAGGCCTTTGTTTTTCTCAGGAACAGGGAGCCTCCAAAGGCTTTACCGAGTGGAGACAGGAAACGCATGGGCGAGAGGGGGTGGCCTTGCTTAAGGCCCCTCCTGCTATCGAGCCACTTGCACGGACAGCCATTAAGCAGTTGATGTACTTAGTAACTTGTACATCCGAACGGCTACTAAAAAACTTAACATGTTCATAATTTTGTAAGGAAATAGTGACATGCATGATTAGGTACCGCTAGCTTTTCTAATATTAAGATCTAACTACAGTCATACCGATATGTGTTTACCTATATATCTTTTTATTATTCATTTTTTTTAAGCTATTAGTTAGACTGCATCTCTCTCTCTCTCTCTCTCTCTCTCAAACTTCAAAATGAATAATTCAAATTTAGCGCTTGAAATAGAGTAAGAAGATAATTATATGTTTCGAAAAAGATAATTCAAATTTCTTTTTTTCTCTTTTGTAGCACTCTAGGTTCATATCTTTTACCATAACGAACTTAGCTAGAAGTTGGTATGCCTGTTATAAACATGGGTGCATGTTTCAGGAACAATAAACTGAAACTTTGTAAATGCTCTTTGAGAATAGGATGAAAGTTTTCACGAAGAAGAAAATTGTAAGTCGCATTTTCAATATAATAAATTGAATCAACAGGCATCAGGTCTATTAGGAGCCTAATTAGTGCATACTCTGGAGTTTGGACAATATATTGAAACATTGAAATTTAGTTTAGGAATACAGTGAACAAGGAAGAAATATAGGGGATACATTTTAGATATAATAAACTATAATTTTATAAATATATTTAGGAATAAGTAAAACTTTATCAGTGTATGTAGAGAATAGATTTAGAATTTTGACAGGAAAAAACGCTGGCATGCTTACATAGTTGTAAGAATGATTGTTGCTGCTATCTAGATGACTACCTAAAGAAACATATAATTTCACTTAATTATGTGGTTAATATAAATATTTCATCATGGCCATAACCAATATTTTTGATATCTTGTAACATCTTGATACTTTTGTTTGAAAAGCAGTAGAATGTTGGATTAGTTATTTGTCGACTTGTCATCTCTTTGTAATACATTCATTGTACTTACCTTTTTCTTTACAATTCCTTCTATTTTATGCTTATCAATATAATGCCCATACAATTGTCTCCTGACAATTTTTTTTTCTTTTTCTTTTTTAGCAAGAATATGCAATGTCTGTTAGTACAATTAATATTACAGTCATTGTATGCCTTCAGCACTAGATGGATAACAAACCTTTTTGAGAAAATAGAAAGATGACAGCCGTTAGTTATTTATTTGCAGTACCCTTCATCTAATTAAGATAAATATTTTTTTAGCTGGCAGAGACTTCAGAATTTGTAATATCGTTTCCATGTAAATATAATGACTGTTACAATGGGATATCAGTCCCCCGTTTTCGGTTGTTGTTCCCCTTCCAAGGACAGGTTCTTGCGCGTTACTCACCCGTCTGCCACTGGAAACAAATCGCCATGATTTTTAGAGCTCATCATCATTATGTACACATTCCAAATGCTCATACAGTGAAAGATCTCACTACCAGAACCAACATATTTTGCACAGCCATGCATTATAACTAAATTACTTAACAGAAAAATACAGAGATCTCTCATAAAAATCTTGTAAAGTTATTTTAAGTCAGACAATTAGCACGACGACGGCTGCTTATGACTTTTCGGGTATAGAAGTGATTATAACCGCAAGTCATTCCTCCCTGGAGGCGAGAAATTCTCCAGGCATCTTATTTTAGTGGTAGGCAGTAAAATTTCTTGTTGTACGAAAAGCTGCTGTATTTCAGGTGCGGCCATAGAATACAAGCAGTGAATGCAACAGTCAGCAAAATGAAGCAATATGAAAAGAAGTTAAGCGCAGTCTAATAAATCTATTCTACCTATAAAATCACAACTAAGATCCAACAAAATGCTTTCCTTGTTTTCATTTATTCATTGAATTGGAAGGAAGTCCAAATGTGATTCTTGGATCTATGAATACAGCGAGAACGACTTCTGTATTTCCAGCATCTAATTCCATTTCTGGAGGCCTCCAACAGCCGCTAGCTGTGAACTCCTTGTTAGATAACAAATTCTGAAAGAAGCCAGCATTAATGTCTTGAATACAAGGCCATCAGCACCTACCTGGGGAATCATCTATCAAATCTTTCGAGTCTACGGCGACGAAGCTCTTCCACTGAGAGGTCGCCGGTTCGATCAGGTGTATGCATCGGGCTAAACCCATTACCCCTGCGCATTGTGCTGCACATCTCACAGACATCCACCCATGCCGAATTGTCATAAGTACAAACCGGGCATCTCCAAACACCAGATAAACCTCTCCTCGATGGACTGCGTCCAATCCTCCCCCTTCCAGATATGCGGCGGCGCCGGAATTCAAACAAACTACGGACAAACCTTAAAGGCCAGCTTACAATTCCAGCAACACTCCTCATCATAATGGTGAGTGGATCAGGGCCTGAATAAGAACCTCTCAGCCGGAGATACAGAAGTCCTGCAAGTATCCCACCAAGGTGACCTATGAAAGACACACCTGGCACAAATAGCTGGATGAGAATCAACTCAGCCCACGCAGCATGGCGTGCAGGGATTACCATCCCATGCACATAAGCATAGTCATCAGACTGCGCATTCAGTACCACCTTCATGGCAAATAGAACACCAGAAAATCCAACCGCATACTGGTGATAGTATGCACTCCCATAGTCAAAGAAAACGAGTAGGCTTTTAGCCAGAAGAAGGGTGATGCCTTGGGACAAGCCAAGCAATGCTGCAACCATGGATGCAAACTCAATACTGCCCATTGAGGTCTCTAGCTGGATCCCCTTCCACAGAAGTGACAGCATGTTGTAGACCAAATGTGATTCACCCATATGATAGAAAGCTGACAGGAAAAAGCGCTTCAGGTCCCCATACTGCTTAGGACAGTATTAAAGACCCCAAGTTAGTAAAAGTAAATTCGCTCTTAGTGCGATACAGAAAAAAAAAAAAAACTCTAGAGTCAACAGAATCAGTTCAATCAGAAATCTTTTTGGACACAGATTTTCTTAATTTTAATACCATGAATATCTTCATGTCAATATGATATCCTGTTATATAAATTCAAATAATATATTTTGACAAATCAGTAATTTAGGAATTTTCATTACTACTTGCAAATGAATATTTGAACTCTCTCACACAATCTGACTGCTACATATGGAGCCTGCATATGTGAATCACTCACTGAATCTAAACATGATTCAGCTGCATATCATACATACTAATCACTCTGCAAAATGTTTCAGACGGCGTGGGAAATAGATTATTATTCAGCATAATTTTAAGCACCCAGCATAACATAGAACATGTTGACATCCCACGTTAAACATTTGTCCTTAAAATTCATTCAATCGGCAAGGGTTATGCCCTCTGCTACCAATTCTAACTTTATTTGTTCACAACCATATGAGATGGAGATCTTCTTGGGGCAGAGGAAGGAAATCTTAAAATTGAAGATAAGAGACACAAAAGGCATATACAAGAATCTTCTAGACTATTTTATATCTTGACAATATAAATTGATGATCTCTTTACTAAATAAGAAGGCCAGCTAAAATTCAAACACTAAACAACTACAAAAGAAGGATGAGTCATAGAATCAGCCAGATAATAATGAAAACTGCCTCAACCACGACAAATCCACAAGCAAGAAGCACAAAACATAAAGCAAAGTGACCCAACCATTTTCTCCCACCAACCACGCCAATAATTGGGAAAGAAAAATATCATCCGACAAATCTCTAATTTTTTACAGAGAACCAGTACCAAATAATATGCATTTCCCCAATGAAACAAAAGGACAAGGAAATATGATGGTCTCCCAAAGTCTATGTTAACAAATAGAGGCGGAACAAGTGTTAGATAAAAGGGGTCCAATGCCACCATCTAAGTGGCAACTTGCCAAGACCTTTACTATGATAACCAAAACCCTTGCTTCTATCTACAGATCTCCTCCCTCACTGCTTATTCAATATGCCAACCACTCTTTTTCCATCTTACTGAGGGCATAAGAAAGAGCTATGAGTACCCCCAAAACCTGAATTGAAACCTGCCAGACTGGGTTTCTTTCTAACACAACTTCAATTGGCTGAAATTCTAATCCCACTTGTCCAGCTTGCTTACAATTAGCCAAGCTCCATTCAAATTGGGAATTAGCAAAATGACCGCCTAGTTCCTAGCCTAAAGGCTTCCAGTTCTAACTGGGCAATTGCTTAGGCAAGCAACAGGATCAACTTTTAGACTAAAGGTGATTGACCAATACATGAAAAGGGAGAAGGAACCATAAGTTGACTAATCATGCTAACAAGCTTGTAGTGCATAAATTCTTTCATAAAAACACAATGTAGATGAAATGCTATGATTTCCAACTTAGGCAACATAAACTTTGACTTAAGGGAGAAGTCCCCACTACCTACGATACTTAGGCTCGGCATGACAGCCTGGTGTAATCATGTCAACACAACAAAGCATGAGTACAGATGTGGGATCTGAGGCCCATACCTTAGAAGACGGTTAAACCACTCTGACACTTTTCCCTAATCACTCATGTACTCACCACTAAACCCAATCAAAGTAGGTTACTCAATTAAATTGCCAGTACTGGCCACTACAGAAAACCAAACTTGCTCCTCCTCTAATTGAGGAAACCCAAAAATAACTTTACTAGAATTCATCTGAAAAAAAACAAACTTAATAGAACTTAGCTCCTTGTAACATAGTGAATAAAAAGGAAAATAATCTTTGATGCTCGCAATCAATTGGATTACACAGGATCGCAAGGATTAAACAGGATCATTTTTATTCGGCGACTTAGGCCATTTAGAAATCCGATTTTATTAGGACTTAGAAATGGAAATGCGAGGAATAGCCATAGGAAAAAACATACTCTTATGCTTCATCCTTTCCGCGGCTTCCTTCCTATCAGTCACGTCACTGCCAAAGTCTTTAAAATAAAAAAAAATGGAGTCCAAATATGACAAGGTTTAAATTGAATGTCCCAGCCTTTGCAGAAAAACCAGTGATGCATACCAATGCAACGTCTGTTTAATAGGGCTACAGCCCAGTGGTTGCACCTTTCTTATCTGACATGGAAATGCTTTATTCTGCTTTATTCTTCAACGTTGGTCGGTTTGTCTTCAAGTATTTGACATGTGTATTTTTTTAATAAATGATTATTAGCACTCCCGACATAATGTTTAAAATAACAAAATGAAAATGGAAAGATGATTGAGTGAATAAGTTCTGGCCAAGGATGAAAAAATCTCTAGTGTAATCATTGCACAAGCAAGCCAACCATCCATGATACGCGTAAGCTACTAGTTAGATCATGCAGCCCAAAGAACTCTACACCATATAAAATGTATACAGCCTCATGTTGGACAAGTATAACATAGGCAGTATACTTCATTTGAAGTGTTGGAATCAAGAATGGTGGTTCACCAAGCTGTGTGCTTTCACATTATTGCTATTTTCTCCTCTGAAATTCAAGTTCTAAGATGGCTGATTTAATATTTTCTGGGACATTAGCAGATCATTCATATGAGGAATTTCCTTCTAGAAAATGTTATAGAAATTGACCAGATTAATTGATTCCCATCTTTATCAAAAATCATGTCAATTTTCTT
This sequence comes from Phoenix dactylifera, assembly GCF_051530095.1. Taxonomy (NCBI): domain Eukaryota; kingdom Viridiplantae; phylum Streptophyta; class Magnoliopsida; order Arecales; family Arecaceae; genus Phoenix; species Phoenix dactylifera. The sequence continues at coordinate 307,044 of NC_143191.1, forward strand.
TCCTTTGAAAGTGCAGACATGTGTATGGTCGAATATACTTAGGAGCTGTATAAGCCTGGACTTGTCCTAATGGTCCTACCCCTCTGCCCAGCAATAAGCGATTCTAGGTTACAAGCTAGGACGGTGCATTCTCAAGCATTAGAATCTAGGTTATTATGATGTGGGTGTGCCTCTTCCCTTTCTCCCAAATATACTTGGGGTTTGGTACTCATCATAATTCTTGGAGAGCTCTGAGTTTGTTCCATCCTATTTGGGTGCGGTTGGGTAGGTTCCAGCTTCACCAATTTGGCAATGGAACCGTTTCAAGTGCTCAACCTTCATTTGCAGAACACAATAAGATTTCAAAGGAAGAACATTCTTCTCCAAACTCCGTCATATGCAGTTAGGCAATGGAGATAAAGCCTAGGAGCACAACGGCCCATTGGATTGGCCACTTTCAAAATACCCATGCTTGAAGTTAGGGATCAATCTAGCCTTCCTAGACTTAATCACTTAAGCTCCTAGACAACATAATTGTCGTCCAAGAACTTGTTCCCTGGACCCCTCAAAATAATTAAATCGAAACTATTTTTAAAATATTCTCACCTATATAAATACAAGCTAGCCAAGTCAAAAAGTTTCACTTGAAGAGATTTCGATCCCATCTCGTCCATGGAAGTCTCCCATGCATGTAACCAACAATTACATACTCTCTCCGCCTTTCACATAATCTTAAAAAGGTTTCGCATAAGGACTTCCTAGCAGGTGCTTAAATTCCTCTTGGCCTCTCTCTCTCTCTCTCTCTCTAATATGTAACAAACTCCAACTAAACCCCGTTATCTTAGGGAATCGTCTCTCATAAACATAGCTCATTCGTTGCAAACTCTTACACTCTCCCCATTATTTAGCAATGCTTTCTAGTTTCTAGTTTCCCTCATGTGAACTCTCCAATTTCCATATTTCCCTTTCTTTCTCATTATATCCCCTTCTTTCTTGAGAGGAACGATGGGGAACAAGAAGGGGAGCATCGAGAGCATTACCATCGCCTTGAGCATGGTGTTGGTTCAGATCTTTACCATGGGGATGCTTATGTAGTCAAAGTTGGTACTTAAGTCGGGGATGGTCACATATGTGGTCCTCATATATCACAATGCCATCAGGGCAACCTTCATGGTGCCCTTTGCCTTCTACCTTGAGAGGCTGGTCATGCACAGCCATTGTCCAAAGGTGGAGGTCCAAGGAGAGGCAACAGGGGCGGAATTGGGGAAAAAAAGAGGCATCAGCTTTTCCTTCTTATCAAGGCTTGACATGTGAAAGACATGTCGTTCCTTTTTGCAAAAGAAAACAAGGAAAATTGAAGCATATCCCTTGGATTACTGCCATTAAATGTTTATCTCCTGTTCGCTAGACATTATATTCCTATGGTTTTTGTATATCCCTTGGATTGAAATAGCCCACAAGGCTCGTGTAGCAGGTAATTGGACTTGGGGTTTAAAAGGGGAATAAAAAGGGTGGTCCTTATGGTTTTTGTATTTTCATTCTAGAAAAACATGTCAACTAAAATCTAATGAATTCGATAGGAAATAAATCATGTACAATGCCGAAAGCACAACCCATCTAGGAAAAAACTTGCACCATTTTCATCTTAAAATATATAATCTTGGTGAACTTTTCAAACATCAACGCAAGAATCTTCTGGGTTGTTTTAAGATCATATGTTGCATGCCTAAAGCTTCAACTACATATTTTCATAAACATAACCCAGTGAATACGGATACTGATAACTAATTCATTACTCTAGGAAACAGAATCTTCCACGGAATAATTATTTCTCCAATTTTCGAAGAAAAAACAAGTTGCGAGCAAGAAATTTGTGTTGGCACTTTAGCTTTACGATTTCTCCAACTTCACAGTGTGTTTAATTTTCTAATTCAAGTATTAAGCAGGTTTTATAGCCTACGAAAAATTGCTCATTAGAGAACCCAATCAAAAGCGAGAGTGAGAAAGAGAAAAGGGATTTTTTTATGAGGTTTGATCTAGTAAAATCCGAGAATAGCTTATTCGTTTCTTAGGGGAAATGGATTGGCACAAGAAATCAACAGCAGGGAGATCGGGGGAGGAGGTGGAGGGAATCGAACCTTGATGATGAGGTGGGGATTGAACCAGACCTCGTCGATGGTGGGGAGGAGGCGGTGGAGTGGGCCCGGGCGGAGGTAGATGAGGGTGTTGGCGAGGAGGAGCCCCGCCGTGACGGGTGGCTTCCGGTCCAACCGGTGGTACTCGTTGGCCACGTGTAGCGCCAGTAGCGGCAGCAGCCCACGCGACATCCTTCCTACTCTTTGTTGCCCATCACCATCCATACCGCTCTATCTATTCTCCCTCCTCCTCCTCCTCCTCCTCCTCCTCCGTCTTCTGAATATCAGCCGAACAGTTCGACGGTCTTCCTTCTCTCTCCTTTTATTTTTTCGCTTGTCCCCTCCGTTTCCTTTCTTTTCCTATCTTTGTTGCCAAGAAAGAAATATAAAGGGTGTGCGTGTGAGAGACAAGAGAGAGTTGAAGAGCAAAAACCATATCGGGCACCAATGCCATCTATCTTTTAATATTTATTTTAAAAGAAAAAAAATTAAAAAAATCCAAAACTGCTTGATCATCTGTCACATAATTTTTAAAAAATATAAAGATGGAAAAAAAAAAAAGCACGCAGCATTATTTTTCTTCCCCATTAAGTTTTTTTTATTTGTTCTCTTTCGCGTCAAGCTGTCTCTCCATTTATGAGATTTTTTTTCTCCTTTTTATTTTTTTTCTTCTCCAAATTATTTTCTTCTGTTCAGAATTTTTGCACTTAAAAGTTAATAAATTCCAAAGAATGGTCCCTTATATAGTATCTTATGTTAAACAAATTTAGACAACTGTGTACTCTAACAAACACCATAGTTTAGAAATTATATAACAATTTGCCTAAATGTGTGAATGAGCTTGCTAGATAACTAATTTGCTTGGTGTATATCACTTGACCATATATTGTATACCGGTAAAAAGCATGTTTCTAAAACTGCATATCGATTGATTTATAAGTGTGTATTAGATCACTGTTGGGTGTGTATTAAAAAAACTTACAATATATATCAGAAAGTCGATGAATATTTCACCTAATCTTGTAGTATGTACCGATGAATATGATATTTTAGAAACGGTGTATTAATTTGTTTGGAGGTATGTATTGGATTGCTAGATAACTAATTTATTAAGTATGTATCATCTAGCTATGTACTGTGTACTGGTGGACATCATATTCTGAAAATTGTGCATCAATTTACCTACAGATATGTACTGGATTGCTAAATGACTAATTTATTTAGTGCATAAAATCTGATCATGTAGTGTATACCGGTAAATAATATATTATGAAAACAACAAAAAAAAAGATGCCACGCACAATTATTTTTTTTTAATCATAGACTGACGATTTTTTTAGTAGAAGAAGTTTCTAATTTTTAAGTTTCTAGTTTTTAGGGTTTTTTTTAAGATGGCCATTGGGAGAAATATGATAAAATAGAAAGTTTGTCTTATATTTCCTTCTTCGATGCCTGCCTTTTGTTCAAAGTTGGGGATGCAGGGAAATGCATCCAGAAGCATCTGGTGGTCTGGCCTGCAGTTACACAATGAAGAGTCAAATCCTTGATTCCTCATCTTCAAAAGTTTTTGTTCATGTTTAAGAGGATTTATTGAACCAAGGTAGTTGATTGTCCGTTACTGGACCAGACTAGTTGCAGAGTCTGGCCGGATATATGCTTGTGAAATTGACTATAGTAATAATATTCTAGATTAGAATTTACTCTTAGAATAATCAAGCTTAATTAATTTGGAATTTGTCTACTTCATTCAAACATAATCTTTTCACGTCTAGCTCCATTATGATGAATATTCTGATTTTAATATTTTTAAAAATATTTTTGGATTCGAGGAATCCATTCATGCCCTCTCCCCTCTAAGCTATTCTTTAGCTTTCCACATGACCCTTTAATAGCTAATTCAGGATCAAATGTTCATATCATTAAATTCTGAAAATATTCACTTTGCAACTTTTCTAACTTCAAAAACATAATTTTTTTAACTAATTTTTATTTTAATATTATGTCGAAAAAGTGCTAAGCAACCATCTCAAATTTTCTATATCTCCCTTCCAATATCTTGAAGACCCATCATTCTCAATTTCTACTTCAAAAATTTTGCCCTTCCAAAAATATCCATTGGCCTACTCATACACAAATTATCTCTCCATGCCTCTTATCTCACCTAGTCTTAGCACTCCAAGGCTGTGTTGGATATCAAATAGCTAACCATCATCTAAATAATATTAACCATTTGATATTCAACCTTAATGAGCTAACCACCAAATAAGTTTATTTGGTTGGTGTTTCCATCATTAATGGGATAAAGTAATATAAAAAGTGTAAATGTGGAGAGGGGAAAAAGCTTTTTAGGTGGCTAGAGTTATTTCACTCTTCCTAGAAATAAGTTTAATTTAGGTAAGTACCTTTCTTACCCATTAATCCAATAAGTTTGTACGCCACTATTAAAGTGGTGTTTGGCGAGATATTTGGGCTACCTGTGTCATCCAGCTCGTAACCAGCATCCGAACGTATACCCCCTCTTTTCTCTTAAGACATATATGCCTCTCTGTACTCTTTCATCTCTCTCTCTCTCTCTCTCTCTCTCTCGCTTTCCAGACAGGTATCTAGGACCAAGATATGGGTCACCTTCGAGAAGGAGCTGCTCGGCCTCACCGGCGGCGAGAAGGGCCTCAAGAAGTTTCTCCAAGAAAACCCACCGAAAGCGACGGTAGGCAGGAGCTGGGGATTGCGTTCTCGGGCTCGAAGCCGACGTCCTTCTAAATGTACTCTCGGGGATGCTCAATGCCTCAATCCCAACTCCGCTGTCATGGATTCCATCGTTCACAAGCCCGCGTGAGCTGATAGGGTAAGTCTGTTGGATTTCTTCTTCGATGAATAAAATTTACCTATCATTTCTGTGTTTCATGTGAAATGCTCCTAGCTTGCCTAGGCAAGAAAACGGATTGAGGGTTGACTTTTATAATGGAAATCCAAATTGTTTTATATAGTTCTTCACAAGGTTTTAAGTTTCTTGCTTACTGGTGTCCCAGAGTGCTGAGCTCTGGGACTGTACGCGCTTGTCTGCGCTGATCAGCATGGGTGATACTTCACATGGTGGTCATTCGAACCAAATGAGCCTTTAGTTCCGAAACTTTGGTGGTTTCAGAGGCTTGTATCTTTAGTTTGGTAGTTTTCTGCGAAAACTATAAAGAAAACGGAAAAAAAATTTCAATTGAAATTAGGAATACATAATATACAAATATTATATTGTTTGGGACATTGTTTCACATTGAGACAATTTAAAAACTGTTTGTTAACAGAAATGCTAACAAAATATCCCCAAGACATTCAGTATCATTTTGTTGTTTGATAGCAATCCTACACATAACGATCTAAATGCTCATGAGATTTGAGAATAGTTAATTCTATAGCAAAGATCTCAATTTCCACTAAATCTCTTTGGAATTACATCTATATCTTCTTGAAATTCACCAAAATCTGAGTTGAGTTTAAAATAAAAGCTTCCTGACGCTTATACAAGTGTAGAAATGTCAAAAAAATGGCATGAGTTGCTCAGATTGTAATGAATTAGGTCTTATAAATTAGATTTGACCGAAAGTTTTGAGTACCCTAATTTCAGATCAGATCAACTGAGAATGAAACTTCTCCTTTTTGGCTTTCGAGTTTTGGGCGAAATTTTTTACCATTTTCTTCACATATTAATTTCTTGCTTTCCTCATAGTCAATCAATTTCTATATTCTTGTCCAAATTTCTCCTGGGCCTGACTGATTATACTCATTATCAACCCAAGTTGGATGCCTCTTCTAGCTTTCATTCTGCCTTAGCATTTTATGTTATTAGAAAGTCTCAGATTAGTCAACTGCTAAGCCTCTGCAGTGTTTGTCAGCCGACTTTATATTATGCAATGACTTCTCTAGTGACATTTTGTACGGTCTGCCATTTAATCTTGTATATTTCCAAGTTTCCAGTTATACCATAGATATGCCCCTGAATTGATGCAAAAAAACATTATACTCGATGCCATATTTGAATATTTAAATCTTCTAGGCCTGCCAGATACATGGTTTAGGTATGCAATGAACAAGAAACAGTGTAACAGATTAACATAGGCATCAATAATTGCAATCCCCAATTACCCTTCTCTCTAGGCTGAGAAATTACAGTTTCAATGTTTGTTCTTCATCTTAGCTGCCAAAATTGCCATTATTGAAGTGATAAAAGAAGATATTATATTGGAGAGATTTGGCAGTCTAAACAAGATATCTGATTATTTGGTTTGAAGCTTGCCTGATCGTAGCTTTCTTTAAAGTAGTTTGCTGTCGCTAGCATGAGCCTTCAATTAACTATTCATATTAATTCACCTCTAGTAAAAAATTCTAAATGCTAATTCACAAAATAAATGACTGATTTTAAAAGTTTTTCTCCTTGCTTAGCACTACTGATGAGTGATTTTCAAGTTGTTAATGGTCTTACAAGTCCATCAATAATTACATCCTTATTTTAGAGAAGACCTCAACTCTTATGTCAGGGAGACGGCCTCTAGTTATATCAATGGTGTTGCATATACATTAAGAGAGACTTTGCATGCCAGAACCTTATTGAGTTAGTTGAGCTTATCAATACCATCAGAATTCCTTTGTGCCTTGCCAGTGCAATTTTCTGCTGTCTGTGGGATTAAAACCATAAGAACTTGTATATTTCCCTGATTATGGCAGGTGACCACGTTGGGTTATGCTTGCATTTTTTACAAATTCTAAAAGCTAAATAATGGATGAAACCCATTGCATGATGTTTGTTTTCAGTATACTCAGTATTTTGAGCAAATTGTAGTTGGAACAGTATTGGAAGGGGCATCCAAGTTAGATTTTAGATTACAAACTATCAATCAATTGTTTTTCTCTCTCTTACTGTTAGGCAGTAAGGCTGTCTTTCTTTGAGGTTGTCACGGGAAACTGAAGACAACTAGCTGTTTCAGGGAACAGGGATGAAAATGGTTAGATCTTCTGCTATTGCTTGCATTGTTTGAGCTGTTTAGTTCCAGTAGAAGTATTCTATGATTTGGGTATATGTTAAGTTATCTGACGATTCTTCTCTCCCTCTCTATCAAAAACAAAAAAAAAAACAAGAAAGGAAAAAGAAAAAATGCCTTAAAATTACTGATTTATAAAACTTAATTCCAAGTAAATGGTTATAACATATAATTCAGGAGGCCAAAACAGTATTTTGATATATAAAAGCTGAAGAGTGAATCTTCTGCAAGTTCTTAGCCTTTGGAATTTTGAAGTTTGCACTCCCTGAATTGGTCATCATGGGAAAACTGATGATCATATTGTTAATTTTCAAGATCTGTTACAAGTAAATGATGATTTCTTTTTGGTTAACATTTAGACCTCATATGAAGCTTAATCTAAGCATGCTATGGACATATATTATCTTAAACATAAGACTTCGTGCTTCCACTTTCAGAACTTCTTCCTCTGATAGTCTAATAGTTGATGGAAGATGCCAATTTTTAGTTAATTTGTAGATTTTGTAGTAGATTGAGTCGAGGAACATTTGAAAGCAATAAAGCCATATTAGGATTTAAGATTATTTTACTTTTTTACTAGTATTTAGTTTGGTCTTTTATTATAACTTTGACTGCCCATGCTCTGCACATGAGGTGTTCAGACTTGTAACTTATACACTTTCTTTTTCAATGAAAACACTCCTCTTGAAAATCCTTTCCTGTGATTTAGAAAATGAATGAGAGGCTATGTAACTGAAAGTGCAGTAGCGTTCGTTAACCTATACATTTACAAAAGATGACCTTAGAAAGCCTAAATTCCATTGCATGCATTATAAAGCCACATGCATCCTGGATGCTGGTTAAAAGTTTTATATGTGGGATATTATCACCTCTAGGGATTATAAAATGTGTGAAAGCATTTTAAAACAAGGGACTTATTTAATGAGAATTGGTTGTTCTTTAAATATTTTCTTTACCCACTGGCAAGAGCCCACTTATTTAATTGGTGAGATTCCAGTCCGTTGTGGGTGGTTATAGAGGTCTTTTTTATTTACATGATGAGCCACCAAATTCTTGTTCAGAAAGAGTGGAGACTTCACTATTTCTTCTTCATGTTTTTACAAAATAAATGCCTTTTTTTAATCAATATTATTGCACTTTATCATTACTAACAGTCTATTCGAAAGTGGTTGTGGTATATCTTGGAGAGCCTTCCATGCTCAAAAGTAAGCTTATGTTTTGCTTCTTTCTCCCTCAAGAATTGTCCTCCAAGCATTTTACAACTTCTTAACTTATATAATCAATCATCCATATATCTCAAATCACCCTTCTCTACATAGTTCTGATCAGATGATCTCATATACATTTCTTTTATAGACTCCTTCATTTTCCTTTGTTCTTGGCTTACGTATGATAGTTGTACGAGGAATTAATTGTAAATTGACTTCCAGAAGCATTACAATGAACAGATTATAAAATTTAAGATATAAGCCTATGAATTTGTTTAAAAACAAGGGAGAAAGCACATCACATTTTTTATTCAACGAGACACTAAATCATAAGCCAAATTAATATTCAAAACCCAGAACTTTTTAGTTGTAGAGATACACAGCAATAATTTTATGTTTAATACTGTATGATACTGCAATACTGAATCTATTTTTAACTCAGACATCTTGGTTTCCAATTCATATCACAAAGAACTCTTTATTTTTGCAATTCCTCCAAGTTTATCTCTAAATTCTTGATCTCTATTTCTATCTAAAAAGTTAAAATAAAAAAACACACAAAAATGAAAAAGAAGAATATTTCACTAAATAATGACTTAATTTATAAAAGGCTTGCGGTTGGTGAACTTGCTGCCACACATGACCGTACTTGGCTTCCCTTATTCATAACAGCCATTTTTTCCATAAAGTATGTTCATAGTCTATATGAAGAGGATGCTAGTATATGTTCTCCATCTTAGCTGTCATAGTTGCCATTCTTGAAATGATAAAATATGATATTATATTGGAGAGATTTGGTGGTCAGATCAATTGATAGAATATATAAAACCAAGAAACCTGATTATCTGGTTTGAAGCTCACCTGAATTATGAGCTTTCACTTGCATAATGTTTGTTTCAGTATACACAGTATTTTGAGCAAATTGTAGTTGGAACTGTATTGGAAGGGCATCCTAAATAGATTTTAGATTACAAACTATCAATCTGTTGTTTTTCTATTTTATTGTTAAGCAGTAAAATTGTCTTTTTTGAGGTTGTCATGGGGAACAGCAAACAACTAGCTGAGAAATGGATCTTAAGAAATGATGTTGAGCCCGTCATTGTTATGTTTCAAGGCAGAGGGTTGCAGATGTTTAAATTTTCTGCTATTATTTTGAGCTGTTTAATTCCAATAGAAGTATTCTCTGATTTGGGTATGTGTTAGGTGGCTAATAAATCTTTTCTCTCTCTTCAAAAAAAAAAAAAAACACTTTAGGAGTTTCGGAGGTTCCAGGTTGGCTTAAAATATAGAAACTTTGTTCCAAGAAGGTGGTTATAGCATATAATCCTGGAGGCCGAAACAGTATTTTGATATATAAAACTTGAAGAATGGATCCTCTGCAAGTACTTAACCTTCTAATTTATGTAATCAACTATCCATATCATCTCAAATCACCCTTCTCTACATAGTTCGATCAGATGATATCATATACATTTCATTTATAGACCCTTCAATTTCCTTTGTTCTCAGCTTATGCATGATAGATGTACAAGGAGTTAATTGTAACTTGTTTAATGACTTCCACAAGCATTACAATGAACATATTATAAAAATTTTGAGTAGGCCTATGAATTTGTTTAAAAACAAGGGAGAAACACATCACATTTTTTATTCAGTGAAAAAAATAAATGATAAGACAAATTTATATTCAAAACCCCAAACTTTTTAATAGTAGTGATACACAGCAATCATTTTATGTTTAATATTGTATGATAATGCCATGCTGAATCTATTCTGAAGTAAATTTAGCGCTACCTTGAGTGATTTTGTGAAAAAGGGTTCTTTCATTGTGCTGGTATATTTCTGGATATGTCTAGAGCCCTCTTCTTGCTGTACTAGCCGCATGCAAACCAGTCTGCTAGGAAGATGAGCTACTGCTATGGCATTGTTTGACTTTGTTTTTTTGAACTTATGCCTTTCTTGAGCCAACTTCTATGTTACTATCCATGACAACAACAACATGATCAATCAGGAGAGATAAAAAAGAAAAGAAATAGGGTGCTTATTAACTGACAGATGTATGACTAACTTGACTGCGCAAGAGTTGAGGCTCTGGTTCTAACTGAAGCTCGAGTTTTCCCCCTTCTGGAAGGATGATTTATGTTTGGTTTGATGTTTCATGCCATGAGTAACTCTATTTTCTGTTACTTGAAATGATCATAGATCGTCAAACATGTTATTCTGCTTGCCATTCCAGTGATTTGTTCTGGTCTTGCTTTTATAAAATTTAAAATGTATGGTAACTTTAAACATAAATGTGGACTTTCTATTTTGGCTTTAGTTGTTGTTTGTCATTGCTACTGAAAAAAAATTAACATGTATGGGGCAACTTTAAACAGATATCCAGGCATTCTAACAGCTTTAGTGATAGTGCTGTTAGGATCAGCTACATGTTATTGGAAACATGTCAGTTCTGAAAAGCTGTGAGTGGATCAACCTGGACATATGTACGGACATCCCACAGCTCCTTTACTGTCAGGGTCTTTTTGCTTGTCTGTGGGAAAATTGGCCATGGGTGTGGGATCCTCTGTTTTACATGATTGAACTCTTTTCTGAGATTCCATGAGCCTTTTTGTTTTTGCATTATTACGTTACTCGTTTATCTATATGGGAGTATTTTCTGTTGTTTTATTTGGCTGTAAAGTCATGTGCGATGTGCACCTTAAATATTAAAAAAACTGCTTCTTCTTCTCTCCGCCTGCTTTTTCTAATGTGGATGCAAAATCCTGGATTTTAGCTCTCTTAGACATCTATTGGATACTACTTCTATCTGATTGTTAGTTCTTTATACAAAAACCATACCAATCATTTCATATTAAGCTGAAAAAGCATCTCATGCTTGCATTTACATGCAAATAATCGTGGTATAAAAAGGTTTATCCTTTTTACACAGTTCTGCCTGTGAAAGAATATGCAATGTGTAGTGTGTAGTACATGGTGACATTTGTTCTTTTGGTTGGGCATGCTGAAGATTGCTATCACCAATATGAGAAATGGCAGAAGAGGATATGCTGTAAATTTGACCTAATTTACCTAATTTTGTTGGTTGAATGTCTGTCATGAGTCATGATTCATGCTTCATGATTACTAGCTTATCGCTGAATTAGTTTTCTTTCTTTTTCTTTCCTTCTTTGGCATTTAGATGTGTCTGTTTGTATGCATATAAATCTGCAGTATATCAAGGGATAAATAAATCAAGACTTCACTTGTTCCTTATGAAATATCATTTGGTAAATGTGCTCGACTTGTAGGTTGTTATGTAAATGGCTTATTGAATCTTCTCTACTCCTTCAGCTTGGATAGCTTTTGCAAAAACAAAGAAAAAGGTATGCAGTCTCTGACTTGGTGATCTTTCTCCTTTTCTTTTGGAAAAAAATAATCTGATTGTCTGACTGAAGATCTGAAGTGCAACCATTCGCCGCGTGTATTGAACCATTTACTTTCAAAGAGTTCCCGATATTTCTTCTATATGCAAACCTAATGCCTATTATGAAAGAGATAAAGCCTTCACATATTTAGTGATTGACCACCGGAAGCAGTTTGAATCAATGAGACAGATGTCCTAGCATTTTATCCAAAGAAAAAAAAAGTAAGATGTCCTAACAGGATCAGGCCATGGAAGAACTCTGTAATATGTCCTAACAGGATAAGTCCATGGAAGAACTCTTAACATGGTGAATATGATTTCAATACTAATTGGTGCATCGGATCTGTTACTCGCAGTGCCTTCATCCAGATTGAAATGACTTGAGATTGAATATCCTGTTCCTTAATGGTCTATTAGATAAACATGGAGTTCGTTGGATGGCCTGAAATTTCTTTGCTAGCCAAACATAGAGAGAACGATGGTTTGAGACAAGAATCGGAAAAAGCAGTGCAGACAAACAATCAGCACTGAAGAAGAATCTAAAGAGTTAGGCGTCGGTGTGCTTGGATTATGACAAACTAAGGCCTGCTGACGGTCAAGGAGCAATACATTTGTTTGTAATGATTTACTCGAGCATCTCCATATTATAGTCAGGCGTGTCTTCCGAATCAGACCATTGTCGTACAACGACAAGAGCAAGGTTCATTTTCTTCAGCTGTAGATTCCCAGCAAAGGCTGCCACGGAAGATGCTGTATAGGATAAAAAGAAAAGGATGCCACAGACGTATTCTCTTTTTGGGAATGGTTTAAGCATTATTTTTTTTTAGAAAGATTATAGTTGTTGGTGTGCCCATGCTTTAGTTCTGCCAGCTGGGAGAATTGCTTAAGGTTAAAGCGAAGTTGGTGATGATGTGGGAAAGCGGACATGAAGAATCTGATCGTACCCATGGGGTTTTTTGGTTGCTTTCCCAACTAATAATCCCCTTCTTGAAGCCTAGTATCAGTTAATGCAGGACTATTGTATTTTAGAGCATCATCAGGACGTGCCTCGAGCTAATTATTGTCATCATTTAGGATTGATATTGTTAGCACTCGAAGTTTAAGAGATTTAGGGAGCTTATGCGGCACGGGGGCATTTTGAGGAAATGCGCGAACCGTTTCCTTCCTCGAATAATCATGTAAGTTGGTTAAAGCAGGAGCAGAGGAGAAAGAAACGGAATCATTAGGCTTGAGGTGTAAAGAAACATCATGACCATATGATTGAATGAAGAACGAACAAACTGCCTCTCGCAAACCAATTATTTTTAGTTCTTGCGCGCACCCCCAAAAAAACGCAAAAGACCAAACACAAAGTACTGATCGGTCATGATGCATTTACAAGGCCATTCGCTCTCTCTCACTTGGTTTTGGGGGCGAGGCGGGACTTGATCTTCTGCACCTCCTTGGTGCCAATCTGGAAGGCCTTGGTGAGGACGTGGTCGGGCACCGGCGGGGAGGCGGCGAACAAGGTGACGGCGATGGACTGGGTGCCCGGGAGCTGGCTGTTGAAGGCAGCGATGACTGCGGCGGGGGCAGCGGCATTGTTCTTCTGGAAGTGGACGAGGCCGCGAGGGAAGACGAAGACCTCGCCCTTGGTGATGGTCTTGGTGATGAGCTTGTTGGCGGTGGTGATGAAGCCGACGTCGAGGGTGCCGTAGAGGACGAAGATCATCTCGGTGGCGCGGGGGTGGGTGTGGGGAGGGTTGAGCCCGCCGGGGGCGTAGTCGATGCGGGACAGGGAGACGCCCAGGGTGTTGAGCCCCGGGACCTTCTCCACGTTGGCCCCCGTCACCAGGGATCCCATGGTGTTGTTGGTGGCGCCAGGGGAGCTTAATCCTTTGAAGAAAAAGTCATCCTCTGTAACGTTCGCCTTGCAGACGAACCCATTCACCTTCACGGCTGCAGCACCCCGGTCAGCAAAAACAATCAAGCTGGAGAATTAATTACGTCATCAAACCAAACCAAGAGATGAGGTCAGAAGGGGGAGAGGGGATTACCGGAGTTGAGATCGGCGACGCACAGGTCTTGGAGCATGTCGGGATCGGCGGCGAGGGAAGGGGCGACGGCGAGGAGGAGGATGGAGAAGAGGGTGAGGAAGGAGGAGGAGCTGGTCGTCATCGTGGTGCTTGTTTGCTGGGCCTGGCAGGGAGACTCGGCTTTTTGGAGGCACAAGAGAGATGCTTGCGTGGAGGACCTTGGGTTCAAATTAAAAGGGGAATGAAGTAGGAGGACATTTATAAGGGTCGGTGGGCGGGGGCCGGGGGCCGGGGGCCGGGGGTGGGGGGATAGAGTGGAGGAAGGTGTGATGTCATGGAAAGAAGGCATTAAAAAGTCCTCTAAAAACCAAGAAATGTGGAGAGAGAGAGAGAGAGAGAGAGAGAGAGAGGAATAAAGAAAGAAAGAAAGAAAATCGAATGGCGCATTAATTAGTGAAAAAAAGACTTTGGAACCCAGCTAATGTAATGGGAATATTAATGTGCCAATCCACTTTGTTATACACATCTAGTTAAAAACTACACATCTAGTTAAAAACAACCATGCATTGTACCATATATGCAGCAACATTAATGCTACCTTGGCCATTATTGGGCCCTACGTTGCGTGCATCATGCCGTAAGCTAGGTGGGTCTTAGACAGCGTACCGAACTCCGGGGTCCCGTTTCAGACGGCTTCCTGTTCTCAACATGTTGACGGTTCCGCCCTCATCCCATTCGACAAAATTACCGGACAGACTGGTTCTCCGGCAGCCGGCAAGGGACCCGTCTCGGAGGGTAAAAATGTTATTTGGGATTGTTTCGGATAGCTGGTCTCTGTCAGGATGTGGTTTATTGACGTATAGCGCAGTCGGACCAGCTCTCCTGGAGTACGGCTGTGAAGGAATGGAGTAAATGTGAAAACAAAGGGCTGTATATGCCTGCATGGCCCGGAAGCTTCCTTGAAGGAGTCGGTGACATACATTAAGGGCTCGTTTGGTTCGCGGAAAGCATTTTCCTTCCTAGGAATATGATTCCTGTAAAACAAATTCCTAGGAAGAGGATGCCTAGGAAAGTATTTTTGGCATGTTTGGTTGACCATGGGAAAGTGACAAATTTCCAAGGTGCTTATGTTTGGTTGGCCATCCACTTTCCTAGGAAAGTTATATATAATTCCTATTATGCCCTTAATAAAAATTAGGTTTTTAATGCCTCTTTAATGCTTCTTTAATACTGAAGGGACTTTTTGGGAAAAAGTAAAAATGAAGTGATTCCCGCCTCATGGGAAAGTAACTTTCCCATGTTTCTCATGGGAAAGACTTTCCCATGAAATGTGGGAATCACATTCCCATGGGAATACAACTTTCCCTTCTCTCTCCTTTGAAAACTCCAACCAAACAAGAGGCATCTCATTACTTTCCCGTTGACCACACTTTCCTCCCTTCTTTTCCCGCGAACCAAACGAGCCCTAAGATAAATAACATGTGCTTTTCTTGCGAATAAATCTTGTAAATCCACCTCAGCAGACTTGCTCTGTTTTTTTTAGGTTGTGAGACAGTGAAAGGTTATTTTTTATTCTAACCAATTATAAATACTTATCTTCGATTATTTGATTTTAGTTAGTGCCCAAGTAATAGAATTAACAAATAACTCTATGCAATAGAGAGGGAGAGGGTGAGTTTTTCAGATTTTCACTATGTAGCCAATTGTTATCCGATAAACTTTTAATTTTAATCAAATATCATTTCCAGCTATCCTCCAACGACTATGGAAATGGCAATAAGTGAACCCCAACTTTTATTCTTAGTAATGTTTCTTTGCCTAACTATCAAAGATTCTGGCTTTGATTCTCGGATGGTGCATCCAAAATATATATATTTAGATAATTGTAATATGGTTCGGTCTCCCTCTCTTTCTCTGAGGAAAGATTATATTCTTTCTCTGAAAAAGATTAGGTAATAAAAGCGCAAAAATTAGATATTGAGACTTTAAAATAGCAGTTCTTTGAAGGGATGCTAAAGAATGCAAATAACTATCTCATCTTTTTCTATCATGTAACCAAGCATAACTTTGCTTGTTTGGGTGATTTGATTAGGGCGGTGATTTGATTAGTGTGGTTTATGATTCGACCTCCTGTAAGTCTTTTTGACATGAAGAGCTACAAAGGAAAATTTGAGAGCAAAAAATAGTTGAGAAATCTCGCTAAGCCTAGATATTGATGTTTTCATCGTACCATTGAAAACATATTGGCTAGTTTGAATTTTCAGATAATCTTAGTGGTGTAGACTTGTGCAGCTAATAAAGTTATTTTGACTGTGATACTTAAAATGACTTGGGTTCTAATCTCTTTAGCACTTGGGTGGCTAGCTAGAGGTTAGCCTCCTTCCCTTTCTCAGAAAAAGAAGGAAAAAGAATATTAAGAGAACTCTAATTATGTTCTACAGAATCATCTGTAGGCATAAAATGAGAAGGATAATTCATTTTTTGTTTCCCTTTCCTAATGAAAAAGTTGAAGAGTATGGAATCAAGGTTTGTTATTTTATTGTTATTTTTTTTAATATTTATGCAATCCCTTAAAAAAGTTTTGTGGGGTTATTTCTTGCATCATTAAAAAAAGGATTGGTTACATACATACCCTTCTAAATATTTGAACTTACGTGAAAAACATCCTCAAATTGATATTTGCATGTATATCCTTTTAAAATATTCATTTTGCATGTGCACCCTTATTTTTCTTGGTTTTTTGCATATGTACACACACCATGAAATACCATTAAAAAATTAGCAGTTTAAAATTTTAAAAAAAACAAAATAACCTTAATGGGTAGATATAAAAAAATATATTTATGAGGGTATACATGCAAATAGCAGCTTTGTGAGGATATTTATGCAATTTCACATATTTAGAAGAGATTACATATAAAAAAATTTAATTTTATTCTGTTATTTTAACTTATTTTAACACTCGGATTAGTCTAGTGGCTACTCCTCAATGTTTTTTTACAAACTATTTCTCAAGAAAAAGATAGATTTAACAATTAGATAACAAAAAGAGTTATGAAAGTTTTTTTTTACTAATTATGAGATTATTCTACTTTATCCTTCTTCATTTATAACAATCATTATATCTTATTTCATCAAAACTAGCTTGTAATATTTATTATCATAGATGCATATATAAGGGCATATAACAAAATATAGAAAGAGATTAGAATCTTTTAAAGCACACGATAGATTAACAAAATATTGTAATGATCAAGCTTCCTTGCTACTGCTGTGCTCATCGGTGAAAAAAAATATCAATTATTCCCAAGCAAAATCATTGAAGGACTTTAGAACCCTTCAGACTTACTAACAATTTCTGTGGCCATATAGTAGAAGGCCATCTCGTATGTTATGTGCCTTAAGATGCTTTTCTTTGGAGCTTTGATTTTTGGAAGAAGAAAATATCTAGTATATAGGCCCATTTTGTCACGACAATTTTAAATCAGCCATCAACCTATACATGAAAAATTTTCTAGCTCTAAAAGATAAATATAACAAATCTCATGCACTAAAATATAAATGTTGCAAATCTTTTCCAACGCTTTTCTTTAAACAAAACTAAAGGCAAGATCTGACCATTTTTATGTTAAAAAGGATATAATGAATAGAGAGCTTCGGCAGCAATGAGAGGAACTTAGATTCCAATGGCAAGAACTCCGACAGATGGAAAAGAGGGAGAAGAGCTGCCTACGGTGAAAAAGAGAGTCGAAAGAATGATTTGATTTTGGATGGAGGAGTGAAAGAGAGGGATCTAGAGATTGAAAATTTCTTAGAGGAGTAAGAAATATTAGTTTTGAGCGAAAACCATTAACCCATCACACACTTTAAGAATAAAAAGATAATTTCATAATTTTAATTAATTTTCAATTTAAATAAATATAATTTTGGCCGATTACGTCAGTTGAATTGCCATGTCAAAGACATTCATATAAACATAGTGTTTTGTGAAGGCATGCATGCAAATATCAATTCGGAAGGATATTCACACAAATTCCAATATTTAGGAGGGTATTTATGCAAAAATTTAAGATTTTTCTTTTGTGTGTTTATACCTTTCTAAATATATAAAATTGCATGAATACTCTCGTAAAATTGCTATTTGTGTGTATACCCTTATAAACTCTTTTTTTGTATGTTTACTCGTTAAGAATATTTCAATCATTTTAAATTTAAACCGCTAACTTCTTAACACCGTTAGATGGCACGGGCGCATATGCAAAAGAAAAGAAAATAGAAGGGTATACATGCAAAAATGTGTCCTATGTTGGTATACATATAAATATCAATTTTGGAAAGGTATGCAGGCAAATTTCAATATTTAAGAGAGAATGTACGCCAAAAAGCTCTAAAAAAAAAAACGGACCATGAAGAAAAAACCTTCCCCGTAATGAATTGAAGAATATGGAATCAAGATCTTAATTTGTCCCTGTTAGTAATATTATTTCTCTAATCATATGATACATTTTTCAACATGTTTATACATAATGATAACCCGCTTACCTGCCATCGCAACAGTTTATGGTTATTTGCCAAGCACCTATTGTTCCCATATGTTGGATGGCCCTTCGCTTTCTTGATGATCTGGATGGTAACATGAATTGAACTGTCCAAAGATACACGATAATAAGGACTGGACATTGTTTGTTTTTTTTCAGCGCCGGCAGGGGATTTAGATGGAGAATCGTCACTGTCTATAGATAGGCCTTCTATTCCGTATCTAATAAACTCAACAACCTAGTAGATTCACCTATCAAGCCTCCAAAACTAGCAGTACTCCTATCTCATGATTCCCTTTGACCTATGTTCCGAGTTTGGCATAGTAGGTCCTCCCATCCTACCATATTGATAATAATTTGGATATCTTTGACCCCACCGTCTTCCTCATGCTCTATAATATTCCTCTTCTATCTAATATCTATTACAACCGTATGCCTTTTCAACATTTTTTTTCTTGCGTTAAAAGCTGAAAAAGGTTCACAAAAATAGAAACTTACAAAGCTTTTTCCCGCATTTTTGTTTCCATAACCATCTGCCTGCTGGCTTGTTTTATATGTAATAGTCGACTCAGCTCAATTTTTCGACAGGAACGAGATTTAAGATCTTACAATCTTTGGGGAGAGTTGCACTGTATATGTATAGTCATAATGATTGCCGTTTCTTTAATTAATTGGCAGGTAGAAATTAATTGATGTGATAATGCATGGGAGGTACGTAAACCTTTTAGGTGGGGCTGACGCCATCATCCATTGAGCACAGCATCAACATCCGAATGCGGATGAGGGAGTGGCCGTCTTTCCCTTTGCTCTCATTATCACGCTAATAGTTAGTTAAGTTGGGAGCCTTAATTCCAGGAACAGGAGAAAGAGATCAAAATGAAATCGGCTGAAACTTGAGATCCATATATATATATATATATAGAGAGAGAGAGAGAGAGAGAACGTTATTATTCCGTCGTCATCCTCTCTGAAGCAAAGTAACGTTACAGAACAACCCCAAAGACCTCAGAAACCTGGAGTTGCGAACACACAACAATTCGGAAGTTCAAAGACTGAAACATCTCACAAACAAACCAAACGGGGAATTCATAAGCTGTCTACTATTTCTCTTATACATATATATATATATATATATATATATATATATATATATATATATCACTTGTTGGGCGCAAGGCCAGCCTTGATCTTCTCCACCTCGTTGGTGCTGATCTGGAAAGCCTGGGCAAGCACAGCATCTGGCACCGCCGGAGAGGCAGTGAAGAGGCTGGCGGCTATGACTAGGATCCCCGGGAGCTGGCTGTTGAAGGCGGCGATGAGGGAGGCTGGGACATGGCCGTTGTTTTTCTGGAAGTGGACGAGCCCCCGGGGGAAGACGAAGACCTCGCCCGCGGTGATGGTCTTGGTGACGAACTTGTTGGCGGTGGTGATGAAGCCGACGTCGAGGGTGCCATCGAGGATGAAGATTATCTCGGTGGCGCGGGGGTGGGTGTGGGGAGGGTTGAGCCCGCCAGGGGCGTAGTCGATGCGGGCCATGGAGACACCCAGGGTGTTGAGCCCCGGGATCTTCCCCACGTCGGCCCCCGTCACGAGGGATCCGAGAGTGTTGTTGGTGGCGCCCGGGGTGGCTAGTCCCTTGAAGAAGAAGTCGTCCTCGGTGACGTTGGCTTTGCATGCAAATCCGTTCACCTTCACAGCTGCAGTACATGGTCAAGAAGAAATCACCGATGCATCTTAGTACTACAATTAATAGCCAAAACATGCTTAATTATTGCGTTTTGATGTGTTTTCTCATCCTGAAAAACTATAAAAAAAAAAAAAAAGCTAATTAAGAAGAGAGTTCAGAGTGTTAGGAGGAGAAAGGAGGAAAGTACGGGAGTTCAGATCGGCAACACAGAGATCTTGGAGCATGTCGGGATCAGCGGCGAGAGAGGAGGCAAAGAGAAAGAGGAGGGTGAGGAGGACGAGGAGGGAAGACTTGGTTGACATGATTGTTTCCTTGCTTAATGGCTTGGAACGGGGATTTGACTTTTTGTAGCTTGGAAAGAGAGAGATGGACTTTGAGGATAAAAGGGGGAAGAGGACTCGTATTTATAGTCGTATTGTGTTGGGCCCCGAGTGGAAGGTGTGATGTGAGAATTAAGGCATGGATGTAGCCTTGTGAATCAAGAAATGTTGGACATGAAAGGAAAAAGCTAAAGCATGCTTATTTAATGAGTTAAGATTTGAGCTTGATTAAATTACTTGGACTGATGGGGAAGAGGAGAAGGTATATATGGGTTCAGAAAATGATTACCAGATGATTCATTCATTTATATGTGTTTTTTTTTCTTAACTATGGAAATGATTTTGCTTTATTAGTTGATTAGTAGCTACCGATCAACTAGATTCCTTTATGAAAAGGATAATCAGCTAGGCAGACGCTAGGCTTTTTGGTACAATAGCTAGACTGTAGTTTTTTTTTTTGGTACAATAGGTAGACTGTAATTTAAAAGTTTTCCTATGATTGCATATGTTTGAAGCCCACTTGAAATTCAGTAATTTATACAACTGATAATTTAGAATTTTGAAAATTTAATATAGAGCAGAGACATTATTTTTTTTTGATGTAAAAATGGGTTCGTAAAAGCAGAGACATATATACACACACACACACACATCAACTACTCATGGGATTGATAACCATTTAGGATCCTTATTATCCATGTTATATGAAGTTCCAACAACTTCATTTGGTTGTTTTTGATAGGGAAATTAAAAACTCAGTAAGTTCCTCTTTCCATTTCAAACCAACCATCTCAGCCAATGGATGCAGGTCCAAGTTGTACAACCAATGGAAATTTGCTTGCATGCTTCAATTGCAAGGAATTTTCTACACCTAGTTTTGCAGAGGGGGTTTGGGTCATACCTTTCACACAAAAGAATGATTAATGTTCTTTCACACAAAGCCACCTCTGGATCGAGCAATGGTTGCTTCGAGATCTATGCAGGCAGATGAATAATGGTGCTCGGAGTGTTTTGAGATCTACCCCAGGCACGATCCAATAGTTGGTGTTGTGAAAGAAGATAAACCATTCTTTTATGGCAAGGAAGAAGTTCAGAGCTATTTGAAGCCTACATTAATCTTAGCAATTGTTGAGCTTTACGTTGTGTGCATATCGTAAGCCGAACGGGTGTTGGATAGCGTGCTGAACTTCGAGGTTCAGTTTTAGACAACTTCGTCTTCTAATTATGTTGATGGTTCTGCCCTCAGCCCGGTCCACAAAATTACCACGCAATCTGGTTCTTTAGCAGCCGACAGGGAATCTACCTCGGGGGGCAAAAGTGTCATTGTGAATTGTTTCAAATAGCTGGTCTCTCTCTGGATGGGGTTTGTTGGCGTATAGTGCAGTCAGCTAACCCTCCTAAACTACGGCCGAGTGAAGGAATGGATTAAATGTAAAGACTGTATATGTGTGCATGGCTCAAAAGCTTTCTTAAAGGAGTTGATGACATAACATAAAGGCTAAATGGCATAAAATATTGTATACTTATGTCTTTTTTTTTCAATTATGTCATATTGTTTCAATTTTTGCAATTGGAGGCAAATGCTTTATTTATTGTTGCAATTGGCATCTAATTTTATCATTAAAGTGTGTTTCTGGGGACATGATATGGAAATTTTGAATATGGCGCGGAAAATAATAAAAGCTTTCGTTTATAATCACAGATGGAGGAGTGGGAAAGACAGAGACTCAAAAGATTGGGGATGGAGTAGACTAAGGGTGAGGGATGAGGGGTGAGATTTGGGTTTGCATTTGGAAAATTGCAACGAATGCATTTCCTTTCTTTCTTGCTTAAAAGGGTAAGTGCTAGGATTAGGGTTTGCATTTGGAAAATTGCAATGGATGCTCTCGGAAGCTTCATTATGGTCAAGGGGATAGTTAGCCTAGCAACAAAGTAGTAGAAGAAGAAGTTTGAAAAGAGGAGGAGGGAGGGCCATGGAGCCAATGAAGCAACAGAAAACGAGCAGAAACAGCAGTAAGGGGGTCTCAGAGGCAGAAGCAACGGGGCTAGGGCGGCTCCGAGATCTCGGAGGCTCTTGGCCGTGAGGAGGGAGGCTCGGTAATCCTTATCCCCGATGGTGGTGCGCAAGCGGCGCAGTCTCGGCAGGTGGCCTCCTGGGCGAAAGACCGTCAACTAGAGGCCTGAGAGAGCAAGAGCAAGAGGTAGGCTCTAATACCATGAAAAGCGTAGAGGGAGAGGAGAGAGAGACGTAGAAGAGAGGAGAGAGAGAGACACAGAGGAAGAGAATACGATCTTTGTTTTCTTACTTCAAACAGTGCCATAGCCTACCTTTTATAGTTGAAAGTGGCTATATACAGCTCATGTATATAGCTCATATACAGTTAACAATACAGCTCATATATAGCTAACAATATAGCTCATATATAGTTAACAATACAGCAAACATATAGCTAACACAGAGATAGCTTTAAAGATAGCCAAAGCTCTTAATTAACTTAGACTCAGCCAAACCAGAGAAAATGGAGACTCAGTAAAGTGTTCGGACTGCTAATAATGAAGATAGGTTTTTTTCGATATGGAGATAACAGTTTTGAATATTATGTATAGATACAAAATTTTTTGTGTTTGGAATATGTGACAGTAATTATTGGGAACAAATGACAGGAAATGTTCTAGTTTTTTCTTGGACAATAATTAACAATCATGCTTTTGTATGGGTTGACAGCAAATGAAAGGTCCTTTTTCATATACTTGATCCCTTAGCTATTAAAAACATGCTTTGATCTATTTAGCATGCTTCCAGATATTGATATTCTTTAATGGATGTCTAGCAATCAATTATGTAGGTATCTCAATTGGATTTGGGGACCAACTTACATCCTTTAAAATTGGTAAAATGCATAAAGCAGACTTAATATTCATAAAGCAACATAATCATAAAGAAAACTTAATAACTAATTGAACATAGCTTCTTAAAACAACAAAATCATAATCATTCATCACAATTAACATCGATAGCCTAAGTACATAATAAAAGTTATTTGACATTCAGTATACACATAACCCAGCAAAATATGAGAACAATATTTTTTGCCACAAAATTACAACACCAAAACTCAGTTGAACCCTCAACCAGTGCCTCACATCAAATTGCAGAATTTAAGGCAACAATAATTAAGGTTGTTTCCGATTCACCCTTAATAACAACCCATAGATCACTACCATTATCATCTATGGGAGGACAATAGCCCTAACATACAACTTATCTCTTCCTTTATGCCTTGAAATCTCAAGCCTTAAGTATTTGTTCTTCTTCTACAACATTGCATGCTCAATTTTCAGTTTCTTAATCTCATCCTCAATCTTTCCCTTCAACAGTCTTCTCATCCAACATTTTCATCTTTTCTCTAGCAATTTTATTCATCTCCTCCACTATTTGAAGCTTCTCTTTAAGCCCCTCGCTCTAGTTAATCAATATGGTACCCACCTCCTTCCCATGATCACACATCTCTGGTTCAACCCAGTGGAAAAAACCACAATAATTATCCTGCAAAATAACGCTTATGTTGAATCAACAATCACTAGCTTTTCCAATGTCAGCTAATGATTGGGAAAATCATATTTTTCAAGATCAGTATCAGAGGAATCTCCTTCCTAGTTTCCTTATACTCCATAAACTAAAAAGCCTCACTTTAACTTGGTCATGGCATAATATTTTGTCTCCAAGCACCATAGATGTTGCTGAGCAAGCTATCCTGTCGATCATATCGGAGCTTCCAAAAGCATGCATTGCATTTTTCCAAATGCAAACCCTAATCTCACCCCTTACCCCTCACCTAATTTCACAATGAAATGATACCATTATCTCTATCTCTCTCTTCCCCCCTTCACTAATTTTGAACGGAAGCTTTTGTTATTTTCCATGCTATTTTTGAAATTTCTATATCATTTTCATGGGGGTAGTTTATCGGCAAAATCGGATGCCAAATGACAACAGCCCAACATTGCAATAATAAATAACAAATCTGCCACCATTGCAAAATTGAAATGATATATATGTTAGAATTGGAAAAAAGCACGTAAGTATAGGATTTTTTGTGTCATTTAGCTCTAAGATAAACATAGACATATGCTCTTCTTGTGAACAAACCTTGTAAATCTGCCTCAGACACAGGTTGACTTGTTTGTTTTCGGTTGCAGGACAGGAAAGTTCAAGTGAAAGGTTTTTTTTTTTTTTTGTTCTAACCAATTATAAGTTCTTATCCTGGATAATTTTATTATAGTAATTGGTATCCGATTAACAAACTTAACAAATAACTTTGTCATAGCATGTGCAATAGAAAGGGAGAGGTTGATTTTTTTTTTAAATTTTCTCTATGTAGCCAATTATTATTCAATAAACTCTTAATTCTAATTATCAAATACAATTTCCGGCTATCCTCCAATAACTGTAGAAACAATAATAAGTGAACCACAACTTTTGTTGGTGGTAACATTTCTTTGCTTAACAATAAGATTCAAGCTTTATTAATTTCTTGAGCAATATATCTAAAATATCTATATTTGGGTAATTGTACTATAGTTGGGTCTCCCTCTGTTTCTCTCAAAAAGATTATGTTATTTCTCTCAAAAATTAGGGAACAAAAACTCAAAAAATAGATATTGAGACTTCAAAATAGCAGTTCTTTGAAGGGATACTAAAGAATACAAATAGTTATCCCATCTTCTTCTATCATGTAACCAAGCACAACCTTGCTTGTTTGAGTGATGTGATCTGGGTGGTTTACGATTCAACCTCTAGGCAAGTCTTTTTGACATGGAGAGCTTCATAAAAGAAAATTTGAGAGCAAGGCATAGTTGAGAAATCTCACCAAGTTAAGAAATTATTGTTTCGGCACACCATTGAAAACATATATATAGGTTAGTCTGAATTTCGAGATAATCTTATTGGTGCTAACTTATGTTGCTGGTAAAGTTATTGGACTGCGATACTCAAAATGACTGAGGTTCAAATCTCCTTGACACTTGGGTGGCTAGCTAGAGGCGAGCCCTCTTCCCTTTTAGAAAAAGAAGAAAAATAAGAAAAAGAATATTGAGATAACCCTAATTATGTTCTACGGAATCAACTATAGGCTTAAAATGAGGAGGATAATTCATTTTCTATTTCCCTTTCCTAATGAAAAAGTTGAAGAGTATGGACTCAAGGTTTGTTATTTTGTTGTTGTTGTTTTTCAATATCTATGCAATCCCTCAAGAACATTTTATGGGCCATTTGTGTCGAAAGAAACGGGATCATGAAGAAGAAACCTTGCACAATAAATTGAAGAATGTAGAATCAAGCTCTTAATCTCTCTCTATCAGTAATATTATTTCTCTAGTCATATAATATATTTTTCTACATGTTTATAAACAATGATAACCTGCTTAAATGCCATCGTAACAGTTTATGGTTATTTGCCAAGCACCCATTGTTGATATCTTCTAGGGGGCCTTTCGCTTTCTTGATGATTTGGATGGTTGCATGAATTAACTTGTCTAAAGATGCACAACATTAAGGAATGGACATTCTTTTTTTTTTTTTTTTTTGTTTAACAACACTAGTAGCGCCTTTAGATGAAGAATCATCATATCTATAGATAGGCCCTCCATTCCGTATTTAAAACAATCAACCACCTAAGAGATTAACCAATGAAGCCTCCAAAACAAGAGGCAAAATCTTCTCTCATTCCCTTTAGCCTATGTTCTGAGTCTGGCATAGTAGGCCCTCGCATCCTTCCACATTGATAATAATTTGGTTCTCTTTGACCCCACCGTCTTCCTCTATCGAGCTTCATGATATTCCTCTCGTGTCTATAGAACCATGTCCCTTTTCAACAATATTTTTTTCCATTAAAAGCTGAAAATAATCCCCAAAAATTGTAACTTATAAAGCTTTTTCTTGCATTTTTGCTTCCATAACTATCTACCAGTTTTATTTGTAATAGGCTCACTTTAATTTTTCGACAGGAACGTGATTTAAATCTTATAATCTTTTTTTGAGGGGAGAGTTGCACTATATACACGTCGTAATAACGATTGCCATTCCTTTACTTGGCAGGCAGGGAGTGATGTGATGATAAATGAGAGGCACGTAAGCCTTTTAGGTGGGGCTGGGGCCATCATCCGTTGAGAGTAACGTCAATGTCCAAGGGCGAACGAGGAGTGGCCATCTTTCCCTTTGCTCTCGCGATCACAGTACTAACTAAGATGGGCGACTTATTTCGGCAAATGTAATGACCTGGGCCACCATGTCATGACCCAGGCTTGGACGGCCCATGAATGAGAGAAGAGAGACAAGGCGATGGTCACACGTTGCTTAGAAATATTAAAAATTTGGTGGGAGACTGTGACTCGTTTCAAGCTGCTCATGTATATTGGAGGTGAACAAGATGGCAGATTGGGTCATCTCTTTTTTCTGCTTATCATTTTGGAAAGATTTTTTAGACATAGTCTAATATCGCCCTTCACCCATCTTTACACAATTTTTTTTTTTT
Source organism: Phoenix dactylifera (assembly GCF_051530095.1). Classification (NCBI taxonomy): domain Eukaryota; kingdom Viridiplantae; phylum Streptophyta; class Magnoliopsida; order Arecales; family Arecaceae; genus Phoenix; species Phoenix dactylifera. The sequence continues at coordinate 333,895 of NC_143191.1, forward strand.
TTTACTCTGCTGGTTGCACCTATACTATACGTGTTGTGAGAACCGTTGTAGTAGTAGTAGTAATAGTAATAATAATAATAATAATAATAATAATAATAATAATAATAATAATAATAATAATAATAATAATAATAATAATAATAATAATAATAATAATAATAAGAGAGAGAGAGAGGGAGAGAGAAAAGGGAGGAGAGCGCGTATTCTTCCTTCCCCTCATGCGCCCGAACGCCTCCATGGCCCTCCTCCATCTTCCCTGTGCTCTTTCCTCCTCTCTCTCTCCCGGCTCCTCACGCTCTCTTTCTCTTTCCTCACATGCCCCCTATCTCCCGCCTCCTCACGCTCTCCTTCTCTCTCGTCCTCTCTCGCTCCCTTCCCTGCTCTCTTTCTCTCGTTCTCTCTCGCTCTCTCACGCTCCCTTGTTTCTTCCTTCGCGCATATGAGCCGCCCCTTTCTCTCGCACAACCGCAGCTCCTCCCTCAGCTACTTTCTCTTCTATAGCTCATCATCTCCTCCTTCCCCCCTCTCTCTCTCTCTCTCTCTCCCATTGTTCCCTCCTCCCTCCATGCGTGCAGAAACGGGTGAGAGGGTACCATGCCCTCTTCCAGCACCCCTCTTTCTTTTATTCCCCTTTTCCCGCTATTAATCCCCCATCCCGTGAGATAAAAACAGAGCAAGATTAGTAGCCTATTCCTCCTGTTGCAATAATAATTAGCCTAGCAACCGAAATTTTAAAATTTTTAAAAATTTAAAAAATTTGGAATTTTAGAAATTTTACAAATTATTGTAAAATATTAGTGCGCCACTAATTTGATATTTGTGTATGGATTTTGGATTATTAGGTCCGTGGAACCCCAATGAGATGATTAGATTCTCTAATTTTGGACATATGCCAGATAAGTAATATTTATACTTTATAGTAATTATTAAAAATTAATTATGCAAATTGAAATTATGATTTCAAAATTAATTGCATCTGAAATTTAGTAATTATATGAAATTTGATTTGTCATTGCATTCTGATGAGTAACTGCGTGATTGAATCATCATAATGGGATCAACCCTGTAAAATTGAACTTGATGCATGTTCAAACATAAAACTCAAAAGTGGTACTGAAAAAGAAAATATTATATATATATTTGTGTGGGTGGATATGTATATCACCTGACTCTCAACTTGACTATGTATGGACTCGATTACATGACCTACACCACCGGTTAAATGTGGCTCCGTGACCTACACCTCTGGATAAGGATCTTGCCATAGGGATTGAATAAGTTAAAGCATTTAATGTGGCTTGATCCAATCTATAAATTGGATTTGTTACTTATTGAGTTGTAAAGCTCATAATTTTTTCAGATTTGAGGACCAAGAATCAGGACAATACCAGTTTTGGGGGGAGAATATATAGAGGCAAGGCTGATTTTGTGGTTAATAGTTATAGTCTTAACCCGTTTATGTACATTAAAGGGTTGTTTGGGTATTATGTATAAATAGCTTAAATACTAAAGTTTTGAGTTGTAAATTTTGGAAGAGGACCCATGCATGTTACAAAATATATATAGTAGCAACCATGTTTATATATGATATTTTAGTTTAATAACTTAATTGTTCTGATAATTAGTACTATCGCATATGAATTTTATGAATTTCAGGTTATATTGGATTCGTTGATAGAAAGAACATCTTGCATGCTTATTAGGCGACCCTCATATGCCCTCGAATTATGATTATAAGATTTGGGGCACCAAAATCAATAGAAACTTGAGATCTATATATATATATATATATATATATATATATATAGAGAGAGAGAGAGAGAGAGAGAGAGAGAGAGAGAGAGAGAGAGAGATGGAGATGGAACGTTATTATTCCGATTATTATTCCGTCATCCTCTATGGAACATAGCAACGTTACAATAATAACACTAAATAAATGAACACAACAATTCGGAAGTCCGAAGTCTGAAGGGCAAACCAAATGGCAAATCCATAAGCTGTCTAATATTTCTTTTATATCACTTTTTGGGCGCAAGTCCAGCCTTGATCTTCTCCACCTCCTTGGTGCTGATCTGGAAAGCCTGGGCAAGCACAGCATCGGGCACTGCCGGAGAGGCGGTGAACAGGGTGGCGGCGATGGACTGGGTCCCCGGGAGCTGGCCGTTGAAGGCGGCGATGACGGAGGCTGGGACTTGGCCGTTATTCTTCTGGAAGTGGACGAGCCCCCGGGGGAAGACGAAGACCTCGCCCATGGTGATGGTTTTGGCGATGAGCTTGTTGGCGGTGGTGATGAAGCCGACGTCGAGGGTGCCGTCGAGGACGAAGACCATCTCGGTGGCGCGGGGGTGGGTGTGGGGAGGGTTGAGCCCGCCCGGGGCGTAGTCGATGCGGGACATGGAGATGCCCAGGGTGTTGAGCCCCGGGATCTTCTCCACGTTGGCCGCCGTCACCAAGGATCCGAGAGTGTTGTTGGTGGCGCCCGGGGTGGCCAGTCCCTTGAAGAAGAAGTCGTCCTTGGTGACGTTGGCTTTGCATGCAAACCCGTTCACCTTCACAGCTGCAGTGGGTCAAGAAGAAATCACCGATCGATGCATCTTAGTACTACAATTAACAGCCCAAAAATGCTTATTTATTGCGTTTTGATGTTCTTTCTCATCCTGAAAAGCCAAAAAAAAAACACAACGAAGAAGAGAACAGGAGTGTTAAGAAGAGAAAGTACTAGAGTTCAGATCGGCAACGCAAAGATCTTGGAGCATGTCGGGATCAGCGGCGAGAGAGGAGGCAATGAGAAAGAGGAGGGCGAGGAGGGCGAGGAGGGAAGACTTGGTCGACATGATTGCTTTTCTTGCTTGTTGGCTTGGAGGGGCGATTTGACTTTTTGTAGCCCGGAAGGAGAGGGATGGACTTGAGGGAAATGGGGGGGAAGGGGACTCGCATTTATAGGGATTGGGTTGGGCCCCGGGAGGAAGGCATGATGTGTGACTATGGGCACGGAAATAGCCTTGTGAGTCAAGTAATGTTGGAGATAATGACGGATGGATAGATAAAGAAAGGAGAAAACCGAAGTATGGTTATTTAATGAGTTAACACAGGAGCTCGATTAAATTACTTGGACTGCTGCGGATGAGGAGACGGTATGGGTTGAGAAAATGATTACCAGATGATTCATTCCTTCAGATTTGTTTAGTTTTCTTAACTATGGAAATGATTTTGCTTTGTTAGTTGATTAGTAGCTATCGACTTGGTTTCTAGGTGAAAAAGAAAGGCAGGCAGCTAGGTAGACTGTAGTTTTTCTTTCTGGTACAGTAGGTAGGCTGTTGTTTAAAAGTTTTCCTATGATTGCATATGTTCGAAGCTCTACTTGAGATTCAAAAATTTATACAATTGATAGTTTAGTTTTTTAAAAATTTAACATATAGTAGAGACTTTTTTTTTTTATATAAATCACTCATGGGATCGATTACCACTGAGGATCCTTACACTCCATGTTATGTAAAGCTCCAACAACTTACAGTAATTATTTGGTAGATTTTGATAGGGAATTTAAAAACTCAGTAAGCTCCTCTTTCCATTTCAAACCAACCATCTCAGCATATGGATGCACGTCTAAGTTATACAACCAATAGAAACTTGCTTACACGCTTCAATTGTAATGAATTTTTCTACGACCAGATTTGCAGAGGAATTGTAATTGAAATTTCATGTTAGTATCAACATGTAAGCAGGGACATACAAGTCAATGTTAATTTACACCATCTGCGGTTAATGTTTATAGGTCGATATCAATTCTTTTTAAGCCCTAGCATGATAAATCAACCTAGATAGCAATAGTTCTTGAACAAAGTTTCTTTTTCTTTACCCCCTCCCTCCTTTTCTCTCTCAGCCAACCAAATCCCTCCTCTCTCTCTTTCTCTCCACCCAAAACAAAACTACTATCCCCAACTTCCCAAATTTCCCCTCTGCAGGCCAGGAAACTCTCCACCTCCCTTCCATCGAGGGAGAAGACTCGTAGCCAGCTCCTGTTCCCGTTTTATATGGGGCCTTTGCTTCCTTTTGGTCACGGTCAGACACAGAAAATATGGCAAGTAACCTCTCTCCCTATCTCTCCCTCTTTAGGATTACCTTGTCGCCTGCTGGGATCAAAGCATCCAAGAAAACCAGATCCAAGTAAGAAGTCACGTAAACAAGAAATACAAAAAAATTACCATATGCAATCACACTTTGCAAGCAAAATCACCAAGAGAAGGAACGCAATATTCGGTTACTTGGATTCAAAAGAAAAGAACGATGCTCAGATCTAGGGCATTAAAAGAAGGGAAACTTTTTGCGCTGATGGAAACTAGACGAAGCAAAAGCAGATGAAGAAATGAAATGGGAATAGATTTAAACCTCCACGAAGAGATCAAACAGACAAAAAAAGAAAAATTTATAGGGATCGAGAGACGAGAAGAGGATCACGGGAGGAAGTGGTGATCTTTTCTTCAGATGGAAGCGGAGAATATTAGAGCACGGGCAAAAGAAGCAATATGGGTTTTCTCGATTGGAATTTGGGCGGGGCGGCGGGTTTAATTTTAGATTCCCTCTTTTTACTTTTTTTTTAAATTTATAATTACTCAAAAATAATATTTTTAATATTTTTAGAATTAAAAATTAAATTTGGTGACGGAAATTTCTGTCAATAATCCGTCACTGCCAAAAATAATCAATTAAAAATTTATAAATACTTGGGTTACGATTTTTGTGACGGCTGAATTTGTTACTGTTTGGTTGCAATTTTGGTTATCAGTTTGTGACAGATACCCCGTCACTACGGTGGTCACTAAGTTTTGGCGCCCACCCTATCTGTGTATTCTGTGATCGGTCTGTCTCTAATCTATCATTAAGTTCACACCACGGTAACCAAATTTCTGTCTATCACTAATCCATCACAACAGTGACTGATAACAAACCGTCACTAGTTTTCCGTCACTATACGCTTGTTTTCTGGTAGTGGCATAGCCAATAGGCTAGCCTAGGTGCACCTGGCCTGGGTTGGGAAAGTGGGCTAACAAGCACCCGGACTCCTCCCCCCATCCCCTCTCCTTTCTCCCTAACATCGCGCGACCGCCTCCACAATGCTCTTCTATTCTTGCTCCACCGCTGACCCAACAATAAATCACATAGTTTATGAGGATGGTTTATTGAGATTTGGTAAGAAATTTTATTTTCTAAAGTTTTAGAGTTGGAGAAAGGGATTTTAAAAGAAGCGCGTAACTCTATTTATACCTTCCATCAAGGAGGCACCAAAATGTAGGGAGATTTTAAGGAGATTGCTCAGTACCTTGCAAGTGCTTGGTGTATCACAGATGAAAGATGAGCATCAAAGATCTGCAAGGCCATTGTAGTATCTTTTTATTTTTTTTAGTCGAAATGGGAGTTTATTACCAAAAACTTTATTTAATAAGAGGTAATGATGCTATTGAGATGATTGTTGATCACCATAATAAGAGGTAACAATGCTATTTAGATGATTGTTGATCACCATAGTGTAAAGGTGTTTATTTAAACTTGCTCGAAATCACTTTTCGCTCCTTGAATGCATTATCACATACATCATGCATCTTCAACAACGTCAAATATACGATAATTCTAGCTTAGTCTGCTAGTGGAGTCTCTTCATAGTGTTTTCTTTCTTTCTTAAAAAAAAGAGAAAAGTTTTTTGAGAGCACATTCAAGGGACGCCGCTTTGGCAGAGCATAGCCTTTGGGGCAGGGGCGGGTAATCTGCCTCCGGATCAATATGAGCACGATCAAGCCATGGAAGACTCGGATCAAAGCAGACCTCCAGATTCGGTAAAGAGTTTGCTCTGGAGAAGCATAACGCCTCAGCGGAGCAGCAGTTTCTGTTGGTAGGGCCGCACTGAAGTGAAACCATAAAGACGTTTGCCCATGGATGGAGTATAAGACCAACTCGGTATCATAAAAGAGCGGATATTGAACTTTTTTAATGGATAAAGAACCGCTTAGAATGGTGGCTCTAGAACTGAATCATTTCTTTGTATCTGAGAAGAACTTCCAGATTAATAGGAAGGAAGCTTGATCTGAATAAATCAGAATTTCTATTCTATGATCGAGAGCCTGCAAGAGATGGGGTTGGAGGGCTACCCATAGTGTACGCCATTACCTAAGCACGGACCTCTCTATACATTAAAAAGAAAATGACAAGGAAACCCCCAATGGAGGCGTTTGATTAGAACGCACGATATCCTTGGAAGTTTGATTAGATATAGAGATGTTCATGGAGGCGTTTCAACGCCAGCTGGCTCTTGGGTTGCTACAGTGCCCATATAAGAATATGCCGCAGCCCAAATGCAAATAAAAAAAAAAAAAGAAGACGACGCCGGCTATCTCTCAGTATTAGATGGTTTACCTAACTCAGGCTCTTCGCAAGGTTTAGTCATGATAGGTTTCTTTATCATTGTTCCTAGTATATAACCAAACTGTGCGGGGGAGTTTATCTGAATAAAAAAAAAATTGATACCTTATCAACATATATTTTTTTAGCAAATAAACTTACAGCAGTTTTAATGTTCATCATCCGTAAGTTATCCGTTTAAACTAGAAAAAAATGAAAAAAATCCTGTATATAAGAGTGTTATTCAAATTTGAAGTTTCAATGATGAAATATGATTAGAAATTATGAAAAAAAAGAATAGATGGGAAGAAAATGTTTAAAGTTTAATTACCACCACCACAATCCTTTTACAGGTGATGCAGTTAATAGTTCTCCATGATGGTAATGTGGAGTTATATCAAATGTTTTTTTTGGTAGAAGAAAAAAAGTAGAGAAAGTGCGATATTTAAAGTATGTTATCGGCTTGTATTTGATGATTTTTTAGAAGGAGTTGCTTCTTAAAAAAATCATTATAAATCTTTTTACGAGAGTCGAACTAACGTATTCTTTTTGAACTTGAGATGAAGAAGGTCTGAATCTAGAACTTTCATCTAGAATAATACATTGAGATTCACTTTTTATAAAAATATTTGTTACCTTGAAATTATAAAAATTGCCGTTAAAACTCTATGACCCAAACATAATTTGGAAGATGTAGGCACTATTAAAATTTTTTTTAACAACAATTGGAAGAGTAAATCTGTTGCATTTTACGTTCATCGTGACGTTAGGTGCTGGGACACCAATTAGTTGCTGAGCTAATTTTTCAAATATTATAAAGGTGGCTACATTAGTTTTATCCTCAATGATAGCGCTTAATTTATACCTTCAAAGGATAGATGTACAACAATTATTTTTGTTTAAGTAAAACAATGGTGTATCCATTTTTAGCAAATAAATTATGATACAAAAATGTACCACAACTTTACCATTGATTTGGAGGCCGGTCATTTTTACTATATTTTTTGCACCGAAAAGTATCACCATAAACTTTTACTACAGCCCTACAACTATAACATGCTTTATACCACCAACCATAGGAGGTGTCAATCGATTTTAAAGTTGCCTTGCATGTGAATTTCAACCCCTAAAAAAATTTAAATAATTGAAGATTCTCACACAAGCAAATTAACGTATATAATCATATTTTAAACCACACCTAATATTCATGTGGATCCAATTTTAGCAATTCTTTAAGCATTTTTTTATTTGCAATACTTTTTTATTGAGGGCTAATAATAATTTCTCGCTTCTGCTCCATAAATCTAATAGAAACAATTGGTGCTTTAATATTATACATAAATTCAAAGGTATATTTAGATCATAGGGGATAAATATTTAACTTTTTTATTGAATACATTATTTCATTTTATATTATGTCATAACCTATTTTAGTACTCTAGTATTTTCAATATTTGCATATTCATGTAATATCTTGATGTTGATAAACATATTTTTTCTACAGATATAGAATAAAAAAAGTATTTTAAGAATTAAATATTGATTGTTGCAGCAAAAAATATTGTAGCTAAAAAAATACCTTTATATGTTCTCACAGTCATGCCTGTCAAAATAATAACAATCGGACCATCCCTCTCCATTTCTCGATTAAACTCTTTAGCAAATTTGGCCCAAAAGATGATGATCATATTTTAATTGCCAAAGAATAAATAAAATTTTTATGGTTATTCGACAACATCATAGTATTCAAATATAGGGAAAAATAAAAGAGCAAATTTTTTTTTTTGTATAATGATAATCAAAAAAATAATTGAGTGAATATATGTTATTCTAGATTTTCTATCTTCAAATTTCTTTTGTAATCCAACTTTTGCCTGACATATACTTGATCAAGAGATCTCTTTGAGATCTGTGTTGGTATAAGTTCAAATTTCTAAGCTTCCTAGAATTCCAGAGAGTTCATGCTCATTCCCTCTCTCACCCTCTTCTCATATCCCCTATACCAAGGCTCTGAGGGCCATACTTATACGTTGATCCCCCTACTATCAAATTGCTTGGAGATCCATGCCGGTATAAGTTAAAATCTATGATCTCTCTGGAATTGCAGAGAGCTCCCAGAGAGCTCCAATTCATTTCTTTTCTCGTGGTCTCCTCCAAACCCTACCCCTTGCTACCGTACCTCCCACTTCCATCATCTGACGCTACCCCAGCTCATTCCCTCTCACGTCCTCTCCTCATCTCCCTCCTCCAAACCATACCCCCTACTACCGTACCCTGCACTTCCATCTCTTGCCGCTGCCCTCCACCCTTCTCCCCTTTCTTTATCGTGCGCACAGAACGGGAAGAGGACGGCCATCTTTTCTTTACGGCAACCCCCCAACGTTCTAGAAAAGGAAGAAGCTGAGGAGAAAAACTTACGTTACGTCCTCCCTTTCTCAGATGATGATGTGGGAAGAGGACAGCTGTAGGTCTCCTGCAGCAACCCCAATACTCTGATGAGAAGGGGACATGGGCGGGAAGAAATAGGTTGCATGCATAATACTTTCTGGGCAGCAATATATAACAAAGCCGTGATCTCCGCACCTCACTGCAGTCGGGATGAAGAAATGACTGCACCTGCAGCAGAAAGACATTTTACAGTTCATTCATTAGGACGGGTAATGTTTCCTCAGTTTTTTTTTTTTTCTGCTTTGTTTTTTTCTTGTTTTAGTGTTTGCAGGCAAGGCAAACAGTTCACTGTTCATTAAGGCAGGTACAGAGTAGCAAAGACGTTTTACAATTCATTCATTAAGGCAGATACTATATTTTTTTTTCTTTCAGAGTATGGCGCAGAGTGATCTCCTTCGGATGGCGCCACATGGAGGTCTCTGATGCCGACATTTGGGTGTTCAGGGTGTGGCCCGGAGTGATCTCTTTTAGTGGATGGTGTCGCATGGAGATCTCTGATGCCAATATCTGAGCAAACTTTAGTCTGACACTCATTATTCTGGAAAAAAGAAGGGAGGGTGGAGAGGCTTTTTATCGTGCAAGGGTCGTAGCTGTTTGTGTTTGCGTCGGGTGGAAAAAATAAAAATAAAAAACAGGTATAGAGACAAACCGCAGCACTGCTGCCAAGTAAAGTGCAACAGAAACTTCACACCATCCGCCAGAAATACCACCCAAACCCTGAGGCTGAGGGCCACCTTCTCTTTCTTTATTTATGTTTTTTTCTAATGTCGACAGTCTTTTTTTTAAAAAAAATAATATATCTTTCGGCTTTTGTTTTTGTTCTTTTTTGGGTTTCAGGTGTTTTTTAATCTCTTTGAAGTTTCAGCTTTGGTCTTCAAACTATTTATATCTATGTTCATTATCACCAACATGGGGATTAAATTTAGATATGGTTTGTGTCGGAGAATTTCTCTGCAAAATAGTATATTATGGTGCACAGATCGCATCGGAGGTTAAATTAGTCATCAGAAGCCGGTACATAAACAGATATTCGAATACGAACTGCACCAGCAGAAGCCCAAGCGAGCTTTATGGGTCAACTGATCGGACCCGTCAACCTGTTTCCCGCAGGGAAGGAATCCTGCGTCTAATCGTCTTGCAAGCTCTTTACATTGGATTAAGGAAGTGGATGAGTTAAGATATTGAAGATGAGCATGGAGTGGTTGGATCCCGTTATATAAATTTAGTTCCTCCGCAGACTGGGAGGCGGAGGCGCGCAGTTGTACCTCCGCTGGCTGACCCTGATGATGCACGCTGCCCAGCAAACTTTGTAGCATGAAAAGCATCCATATGTGAAAGGGTGGCTCGCTGGACGAGGCTGCCGCCATGTTTCCAATCCATGACGTCCGGGTTGCAATGGAGCAACTTTATGCTCGGACCAAGACCCAATCCTCCACATATAAAATTTGAAAATTGAGGAGCTAGCGTCCCCACCACCCTTGGATAATGACTCCATGTTCCAATCTCTCCAGTATGGCCTCTGCATGCAGCAAAGTAAAATGGCACTCCGGAGATCTATCTGCAGTCCCCCAAAGAACAATATATCCTAGTCTCCATCTCAGCATGAATAAGCATTTCTGCCAACGCTGTATGAATTTGGCCTTCAGATACCCACGAAGTACGCGGCTTGCACATGCAGAAGAAGGTCCTTCTTCTTCTAAATTATCCCCTTCCTCGTCCCAAAGAGTTCAGTAGGATAGCACCATCCATCGACTACTCTTATATTAGCCACTTGCATCACACAAGCCGAATGTGCAACCCAGCGACCACAAGGGCGGTGTCTTTCGGAACGCCGAGCGAACCCAATTTCACCGTGGACTTGCAGATACAGGCTGGCTAGTTACTAGGAGAAGATCTGCGTCACACGAATCGTGGATTCGCTCGTGGAGATAGAGATCCTGCTTGACTGAGTTGGATCCTCTCAGGATGGCGCTCCACTGGGTTGAAAGAATTCGTCAAGTAGAAGGGAACTCGCCATCCCGCTTCTTTTTCTTCCAGCTACAGCGGTCAGGCAAGAGCTGTTGATAGAAACAGCCCACCACATTTCATCAAGTCAGACCTGCATGAGACCGGCCATCAATATTTCCGAGCCTAAGATTTTCATGACAGCAGGCCGACCGTGCCAGACCTAGTCATGATAGACGGACAGAGACATCCTTTTCCCCCTTTAATTTAGCGGCTAGCGGTGCCCAAATAAATTCCGGTCACCGGATCTCCACCAAGGGAGCTCTAGCCAAGGCAGACCAGAGTTTTGTGGGGCAGGCCCCAGGTCAAGGTCCACTGTTATACCAGCTGAGTGAGACATAATAGTTGCACAAAGCCAGCCATAACAGAAAAGAACAAGGTCACAATACTGAAAAATTATGCATCCTTACCCTTAGGATAGTTTATTGTTTCATTCCAAAATTTCATTGAGAACACAAGCAACCAAACAAAATGCTGTGAACCAGAGGATTGGAACTTCGTTCTGGGAAATTGACTGGGACACAGCAACTTCCATCTAGCGATCTCATATCAACTGGATGACATGCCCCAGAAAAGACAAAAAAAAAAAAAAAAAGACACAACCACGCCAGTATGCTAGACAGTGCTGCTGACGGCATTACAACAAGTTCAACAACCTGTGCTTTAGTTTGAAAACAGAACAAACATGATTTTGCCCCAAGTGCTATAGTAGAAAACTTTTGACGGCATCACGTATTGGGCTGCTTGCTTGGGCAAACACGGTAAGTTTGGCATGCAAGTGCAGCAGCAGACTTCGACTACATCCAACTTTTCTACTTGTTCCAAGTCTTTTCTTGATCTTGTCATGAAAGAATAAGTCACAGCCAACCAAATTGGATGTTACCTGTCGGGGAGGGCACCATAACTAACAGTCAGGGCAGGCTCAGTTACTCTTAATACTACCAAAACCAAAGATGCAAGGAAGAGATAATCAGTAACATCTAAGTAACTCATTTATATTCAAATTTTGATTACATAAAAAAAACGACAAAGTCTTTATTTAGGCCCAACATATATCATAAATCAGTGAAATGGAAATAAATATATTAGAATACAGAAGTCATAAAGAAAAAAAAAAAAGTGACTATCGAACCTCTTTTGACTGCAAGATAAGCATGCATCTTCATTAGTCCCCAGAACGTGAACTCTAATATCCCCCTCTCACCTGGATTAAATAACAACCGGGCTACGTTGACTAGATGTTCAAAAATATATGAAATGATCTCTTCTATTGAAATAATCACTAGCTATTCCATTTATACTTGCCAATCTTTCTGGACCCTTTTAGGCATCTTCCTTGACATCCTTATCCCTTTTATCTGCTACCCGCATTCTGATTCATGTGATATAGTTATTGATGCAATGATAGACATAATGAACAAGCATTAGATCAACTATTTATAATGGATTCACGAACCTTCATCCTTGTTTAGTGAAGTATGCCTACACACACTGCCATTGCCAATTTCATCAAGTCCTTTAACAATTTCTATTTAGAATATCTTCTTCCTCCATGCTCGTTGATGAAAAGACCCTTTGCTCACTGGTGTCTTCTCAAATCTTCATTGCACATGGCCATGACATCAAAGCTGGTTATTTACCACATTATCCACAAAAAGTGCAATTCTCTCTGTTTTTGTGTACTAACCTTTCCTCTTCTTAACCTTCCCTGTCTTCTTTACAACAAATCCAGCGCTCTTAGCCATATTTTCATTATGTGCCCGGCCCTCTTTTATCACCAAGCACTCCCATCCAACACAACATTGTACGAATTATTAGTTGTTACATATATTAATTTACAGTGAGGTTTGAGAATTAGTTTTGGTTTTGGCTCAGTCATAATGAGTTCCTTTTTTGTTCTAATTGTTGATGACCAAGATGCGCAGAAGCCTGGCCAAATACCAGAGTGAGGATGGGATCAGACCCAGCTCTCTTGCATCAACACAGAATTTACTATGAAAAACTCCATAACAAGTTTCAGTTTTGACTGTGTTGGTTCTCTCGGCTCTATTTTCAGTTGAAAATTATTAAAGAAAGATATGTTGCATTGTCAATTCACAGCAGGATAAATCAGAAAATCTAAAGAAAAACAAGTGAATGAGGAAAACCAAGTTAGCCACCATTCTATAGCACAGACCTTCAGATATATCATTTTTGTTGTCACAATGATAGAATTAAAATATTAATTTTAAAATGTAATGTAAAACAAAAAATCATGTTCACAAATTAATATATCATTTTGTTGTATGATAGCAATCTAACAAATGATAAACTAAATTGCCTAAGGAATTTGAATTTTAGGATAGCCAAACCTACTTTACAAGATTTAGTACTTTCTAATCCTCTTTATAATATAATGTTGCGATGCTCCCCAAACTTCCAGGATCAAAGTTTAAACAAGTTAAAATGCTTACCTACATGTGAAATGTATGAAAGAAAAGCAAAAAGTAGCCCATATTTGTATCAAATTTGGCTCCATAAGTAAGCTCTGGACAAAATTTGGAAGCCAGGTCCAACCTTTATTGGTTATCACTGAAGCTGAAACAACCTGGTTTTACTTTCAGGAAACATGAAAAAAGAACTTCGCCCAATTCTCAGGGGCATGCGTTGATCACATTATTTTACAGACTAAAAGCATCTACCAATTTCTGCACTCAACTATAAATCTATTAAATTTAAATTTACTTTTGTCTCAACATTCTTTTCTACCTATTCAGAAAATAATAAAAATCATCATGCTAGGATATCAACTTGCTGTTTAATTTATTTAGAGCACTTTTTTCTATTTAAAGCAATGCATTACAAACAATGACAAATTCATCAGATTCTAGACCTCAATAATTCTAATAATGCAATTATCATCACCATCATCTAGCCAATTTATAGCGATGCAGCTAGAATATGAGAGATTTAATCTATATGACAAAAGCACAAAAAGTATGGGTTAGCGAAGTAAGACCTCGTCGATAGAAAACTCCCTTGTCTTGCCATAGCTAATGATACTCGTCATTGGTACTTTATATGCAATTTATGTACATATGTCTTAGTAAATACCCACCATATTATGTATCGATGTATGCTTCGTTTGCTTCCCAAAAGGGTCGCAAGCATTTTGGTTCACCCTGAATCTTCCTATCATGTCAACAAAAAAATATTTTCAACTGTCAACATTAGTTGACATCAAGGTCCGTAGTATCGGAACCAGAACCCATGCCAGTAGGCTGGCAGTTGCTGACTTCACTTAAAAAATTTCAAAAAAAAAATAATAATAAGTGAAGTCAATGGCTGCCGACTTCACTTAAAAATCAAAATATATATATATAAAAAGAGGGCCGAAGCCCTATTTCCTTTCGAAACAGGGGCTCCACTCTTGTTCCGATGCACGAAGGAGAGGGCTTCGAATGCCCTCTCTCCCCCCTTCCTCAGCTCTGTTCCGGTGGCCGCCGCTCACCGCTGCCCTCTCCCCTCCCTCTATCTCTTTTCATCTATTTCCTTCTCCCTCTCCCCCTCTTCATCGGTTTCTCGATTTCATTGCCGTAACCATCCTGGTCCACCATTGGTACGACTCAATACGCCCCGAACTGGGTGGTTCGGGACGATTCCACCTTCCTTGATTGACATCAAGTAAAATCTCATTGAGGATTGTCATCAGCTTTTTTAAAGCATTCTTCCAACCATTTACAACACTTCTTCCTGTGACTTTTGAATTAAATGCCAGAATAGTTGCTGCAAGTTTGTATTTTACCTTGATTGGCATTTTTCCTTGTTTAATAAGTTATGACCAACTACACATGATTTTCTTTGCCTCAACAGGCATTACATTCACCCCTAATGCCATTTCAGTTTAAATCATATGCAGATATATGCGCCATTTAGTTACTTTAAACAACCGGTGGAATGCATGCATTATACTCACTTGTTAGAGTGAAAAGTGTGTTGGATAAATTCTGACTGAATCAGCTTCTATATCCGAATTAGGAACCATTCAGATATAGAAATTTATGGATGACTGGATTTTGATAAATCTTAAAGTTTCCCAGATAAAACTAGATTTGATGTACATTTCCAGGTTTGAACCCAGATATTTGGTAAGTTTTATGAAACCAAGTACTCCTGATTCTCCAACCTGACGCATCAGTCCCCTTGTCTTCTATCTCACTTCTCATTCTCAACCAACGCCCTGATTCCTTATTTGCATCAGTACCCTTTTCTCACTTCTCATTCGCAATCAATACCCTGATTGCTAATTTCTGCCAAACGCCTAACTGTCAACCATCACTCCTCGAGAACTGAACACTGAGCCTAAGTGCCAAAATCAAAGTTCCCCTTTTTCTTCTACCCTAAGATTTGCAGTAATGACCCCCTTTGCCTTCAGTATTGTTTGTTAATAGCTCATTTCTGCCCTAAGCATAGACCACTGGCACCATCAAATTCTACCCCAGGTCTCTTCCCTGCTAGCCACACGGCTTACTGCTAGGTGAGGCTGGTGTTCAATATACGAGAGAGAGAGAGAGAGAGAGAGAGAGAGAGTTTTGCTAGCATTAATTGGAATCTGAAAAAGAAATAAATAGTCATCATTAATTGCTTTAAATATAGTTCATTTATCTGCAATAATTTTCATTTACAATTGATAGAAGTTGTAAATAGCAGAAGAGGTCATTATTGATCGTCATTTTAAAAGTATTTTATTTTCTATAAATTAAATATAGTTTATTTATCATTAAATTTGATAATTGGATAAAATCAAAAAAAAAGAAAAAAAATCCAAATTTTAGTGTGCACTAGTGGTGACGATTAGAGTATGCACCGCTCTCAATGGTATAACAGATGCATTGCAGAAGATCCAGTTACCCCTAGTACGTTGTTCGTGAAAGATTATATCATCCATTTTACCCTTAGCAATTTGCAAAAAGCTAGGTCAAGTGTATGGTAGGCTAAGGTTACAAAAAGCATTCTTCATAAAAATAATAACGGGATGGGTGATATACAATAGGATTTCAGATCCTCATTTAGCTACGGGTTCTCTTCTTCACAGCCTATTCTGGTTCTCTTCTTCAGAGCCTATTCTAGGTGTGTGTGATAGTGAAGGGAAAATGAGTTTGATTTAGCTTCTGTAATCTAGATGTGACTTAGGGAGGAACAGTACTCTTTGATTCATTAGGCAAAATTTGCCATTTTACTTCATCACTTAGATTGGTTACATTAATATTTTTAGATCCATGAAAGGATGAGTTTTGCCTGCAAGTTGACTCTCTAAGATTGATAGATGGTGCTTTAACTCCTTGGAAGGATTATCATGATGCTATCTTGGTTTGCAGTTCAAATGCTGGATATGATTTTGTTGTGCACTTCTATAAGAATGGAAATGTAGCTTCAAAGTTCAAAAGAACGAATGATCTACAATCTTATATCTTTTCAAAATGAAATTCTAGGATAACCATTTTGGCCACCATAAGTCATTCCACCTAGTTCGTCTAATTGGCTTTTTTGACATCCTCCAAAGTCTTAAGAATCTTTTCCTAAACTATTCTTCTTTAATTTTAATCACAATTTGTGTTTACGTGCACCATACAAACAAGTCAATGACTAGTCTACATTAACTTAGACCTACATGAGCAATCAAACTCCATTTTATATATAATAAGATGGAGGTAATTTGAACTTATTGAAAGAACTCCATATCCCTTAATTCTAGTCACTCCCTTGAATCTAACCATATTCAAGCTAATGTTGCTCTCCATTTATTCTGTTTTGGACCAAATATGTCATAGCCAGCATAATAATGTGCTGCCTGATATCTTAGCTATTATCCTAAAACCAGCCATTGACTGTGACTAAAGAAGCTCAATAATATGCCTCATCTCAATCAATCACAAGGGTACTTATATTTCTAATCAACAATGAATGCCATCAAGATACAATAAACCATATGCTAATGCCTGGAGTGTTGTTACTACCGGGTGACATCTCCAAGGAAATAGTCAAAGCAACTAGCACATTGCTATACTAATTAACCAAGTCTATGAAATAAAAATTTCAGATTTGAACTGTCATGAGGCAATGCATTTACTTGAAGTCCTTGGGCTGCTGGTGAAGCAAAGTACACCATTCACGTTCTTACCTTGGTTAAAAATGACATAACATTCTACATTTTCTGTATTCTATAGAATTCGTAAAATAAACTGGCATTTATAAGAACTAAAATGTCCACATGTATTTGCCAAGTAATGAGAATTTCAATCAACATGCAGAAAAAAGCGGCAGGATATACACTTCTCATATGATTCCTATGCCAAAAGTACCAGCAAACACACACATAATATACATACATATCAGAAGCTAGAAAGCATGCAAAGACACTTCAATAAACTCTTACAATTTCAACTAGATTAGCAAATCTAATCATGTTAATAATTTCTAGCACCCAGCATAAATCTTTTCTACTAAATGTAGTGAGATGTCAAGACCAACAACTGAAAAAAAAAACTAAGGTAGCCACTGAGCACGATCAAATTGTAGAGGAGACGATTTTAGAATGCAAGTGAATGAGATACTACCACGAAATTTAATCTATCTATGATATTAATTAAAAAGAATAATTTTAAGTGCCAACATATATGGTGAACAGGAGACAGGACAATGACACAAGGATTTCCAAAGAACAGAGAAGTAAATGCCACTTGGCTTAGACAAAATAACAGGGAAATGGTGGAATATTTTTGTTTAATTTAGAGGTGGTATCATAAACAGAAGCAACAAATGTTGATTGGCTTACATAAGGTGCATAGAAGATGGCCCTGAAACAGCAGCAACCTTCTGAGCTCTCTGGGCTTCACCTCTGTACAGGCCTTTCAGTTCTTTCTTTGCTCTTCGTGCTTCTCTTCTCTCTTCTTTTACAGCGGCCTGCATATTACAGCCACATAATTTACATAAGCTCCGCACATTCTATATACAACAATATTACAACAATCCCTGGCATTCTAAGGCACAGTAAATCATACTTATCTAGCATAAAAGTACACCTAAACAAGAAATTCCAAAACTATCATAACCACCAAGTGTTGTCCCAAATATCAGGCTTCCCTAAAGATAACATTAGAAGGGAAAACAATGCAGATGTACATCTTATCATGAGAACAGCTAAGCAGTTGCAGACATGCAGTTAAACGAGATAAATTCATGCTGAGAAAATGTTCTGAACAATTGAAGCCTTGATTTCTCTTGCAATGATGATAAATATCAGCAAAATTCTAGAAAAATCAAACCCAAAATGAACAATACATGACTATTTCCTTTTGCAAACAAATTGTCAACAACTACATGCAAACTACTTGATTGGAGTTACCTTGCGTTCTTTCTTGTTTTCTTTTGATTCCCCATGCTGTCTCCTCTT
This sequence comes from Phoenix dactylifera, assembly GCF_051530095.1. NCBI lineage: Eukaryota > Viridiplantae > Streptophyta > Magnoliopsida > Arecales > Arecaceae > Phoenix > Phoenix dactylifera. The sequence goes on from NC_143191.1 coordinate 352,172, forward strand.
TGGCTTGTCAGCATCTGATTTTACTGCTTTTTTTAAATTTTCACCAGTTTTTTTCGTTTGTGGTAAGTACTCCAGCGGAAGCTTTTCTTTTCCTCGAAGTGCAATCACATTACTCTTAGCAACCGAATCTCCAGGAAAATTTTTTGGAATATGCCTTTTAGGATTTTCAGGAGCCTGTATTTTTCCAGGGTGATTGTCCAGATTGGAATATGTAGAAACAATAGTCTCACAGTCCCATACTTCAGATTCTTCACTACTTTCCTCCGCAACCACAATCTCTTCATCATCTTGGCTTTCATTACAGTACTGTTCAGCATACTGTGCACACCTGCGGATAACATCAGCAGATGAATCCAGCTGTGTTTCTGTGCTTGGCACTTGATGACCATGCACATAATCCCCTGGCACTCTATACTTGTCCTCAAGTTCCAAATCATCCATTGCATACTCTTTAAGGGCATTTTTAATCTTGCTAGCAAGCAATTCACGTTCAGTATCTACATAAACAGCATCATCACTTTCACTGTCATTGCCGTATTCTTGCAGTGTGAGCTGTAACAAAAGAGAAAATATAAGCGACTGTAAGATATGGGAGAAATTATGGGTTTATAGGGAATTTAGTTAATGAAATCAAACATCTGCAATCTTCCAAATTAAATATACCCTTCAAATGGCAAAGTAATAAAATATAGCAAACATGCCTCAATCTTGAAATTCCATGACAACATGTCAGTGAAATATGGAACGGCTAGTACTACACTGATGTTGATTTCACATTATTTAGTACCCGCTTGACTCACCAGGATGATGATACAAACATTCATGTCAGATTATGCCAAAAACCATCACTGGTTTCAATTTTATATATGCTAAACTTCAGATTATTAGATACCACAAAAGGCAATAATCGAAGATCTCTACCATAACAACTCGCCCACCCATAGTTACCATCACCAAATTCAGTAAAATGGAAGATGTTAAAAACCAAACAATGCCTATTGATAGTTCTAGAAGTGTGTTACAAATGCAAGCAAGCAACTATATATGTAGACATTAACAGTAAGTAAAACTAACGAAAAAAATTCCAACAACTACAAACTTACAAGAAAACAGAAAATATAAGGTTATAAGCTATTCTAATACAAATTACAAACTAACAACTAAAGGCACATTCCATTTTCTTCAACTTAACCACAATTGTACATATCCAAAGTTCATAGAGAATCTAAAACGATAGATAGGGGGAAGAAAATTACAGATGACACTAAGTATATTCAAATGTTTAATACAGGCATAAGCAAATGTTTAATTAAACCTATTCATTCGACATAGAAAGAAAAGTAAAAAATCTAATGATAATGAATGAAGATCTTTATTGTCAATCCAACAAATTGTGTGTGTGTGTGTGTGTGTGGATCAGGTCAGGTCAGGTTGGCTTACCTGACCTCTTAACCCAGACCAGACCTAATCTAATTGCATTTCAAAGAATCAAAACTGCAATGACCCAACCTTATCTAAAACATGAACAAAACCAGCCCAACAAGACTGGTCTGGTTCAATTGTTGGGCTCACCAAACCCAATGCAAATTCCTACATATAGCAATATTTGTTTAATAATGAAACATCACGTGCTCAAATTTTTGGCTTCCATCATTATATGTTACCTAATCCTACAGCTTAATGCTATGTGGTCAATCCAAGTTTTTTTTTCTTTTTGTTTCTATATGTCTCTACCTCTACATCTTTCACCCATTTGTCTGTTTAATGCCTTATGCTGATTATTTGATGTCATAGTTTGAGAATCCCACAATACAAGAGGTCATAGTGATCATGAAAATTCAGGGTCTCAATAAGGTTTTGTCGAACCAAACCTGAAATAAAATCCATCCAGGATTAAACTTGAGGGTTGCCCTAGCAGAAATATCAGTAAATTTGATTTAAGTTGGCTAAAAGTGCCATCTGACTTCTGACACACTGTAGAGCCAACTTGACCTAAAATCCAAAATGGGACATACGTATGAGCATTTTTTTTTTTTTGCAAGTGTGTGTATAGCATGATTGCTTGCTAATATGTACAATAATTGATAATTTGAAACAACATTTGTGTCACCTGGATTAAAAAGACAAAGTGACAGGTCATTTGCCACGTAAATGGTAGATCAAGTTACGAATTTATTCTTGAATGTGTTGGGTGGTGGTTATAAGAACTCCAGAAGTCATAGCCGCTTTCTATTAAATTCCAGCATTATCATGACTCCAGTGGATTCAGTCAAAAAACGACCCCAAGAGCAAAGAAGTGTAGCTCTTAAAACATTGAGTGTGTAAGAACATTAAGAGAGTGTTTAAGTAATGTTAAAATAGCCTTCTAACTCATTCAATTTACAGTCTAAGCTTCAAAAATATACAGATATCACCTTCATAACATTGTAATTAAAGGAGCTAGAGGATAGTCTCGTCCATGTTAGTTTTGTCGTAGGCTTACTTTGTTTAAGAAGCATAATTGAGGCAAGCCATTGTTTTGCTAGGATAAAAACACATAATCTAGTTCAATCTTAGAGATGAACAACTCCATTGATGCATCTCCACTGATTGTTGAACTAATGCATCAAATCTTTCACAAAAGATCAGCTCATCCAGTAACGGTCTCTCACTATACTTGGTTTAATTATTCCCAAACTATATTTGCTTTTAGTTTTTCAAAAGGGAGCATGCCCTTCTTAGCTAGTGGAATACAATCAATTATGAGGCTTACAATAACAAACATGCAAGTACCTCAATGCTTTCTAGAAATAAGAGACCTAGGATGACTTACAAAAACTTTTGCTCAAACTTTATGTCAAAATTGACAAGTTGATGGGCTAAAAATTCTGAAGTTTTACAAGGTTTCTCCATAGAAATACAAATATAGGATACAAATGTTTTCTTCTACTTTAAGGATGACAGTTTAACAATAGAAAAGTGCAGAACCACATCATAAAAGTCAAGGTTAACAGCGACTACATCATCATATGAAATCATGTTCAGTCCACTACAAGAAATTGGCAAGTGACATAAAATTTTCTCCATAATGACAAGTAGGTTCTGACAATGAGCAAAGCAATCTAATACAAGTTAGCCTGTGTAACTTTTATGGAGGCATATCTCTAATTTGAATAACTTCACGATCCAATGGGTCCTTCCTACTCATGAACTAGAAGAAATTGACAAGTTACATAAAACTTTCCTCCATGATAACAATTATGTTCTGACACTGAGCAAACCAATTTAATACAAGATAACCTGTGTAACTTTTACGGAGGCACATCTCTAATTAGACAATCCAACGGGTCCTTCCTACTTATCAACTAAATTGCCATCTTCACCACAACTACCACAGGAAAAAAAAAAACCTGTTCAAACTAAAACGATGTGATAAGGAAAAGTTGTTATTTCATTTGCTTTTTAAAAAAAATTCTGAACAATGACATCAGCAATTTTAATCGGTTATGAAGTGACTAACTGATGCCCATTTTTTGATAACAAATGATGATGTAAATTATTGGACCACTGAAATTATGAAAGCAAACATATTTCTGTTGTATTTGTTTATTTTTTACTCTTGAAACTGAAAACAAGCAATTTTCTAGACTCTAAATTGAAAGACAAAGAATTGTGCCTAAAAAGAAATATGTATGAGGATTATCCCAAAAACAAGTAGAACTCAAATATCTATCATGGATATGGTATATCTTCCATGACGCATCTAAAAACTTCCACACATTGTTACAGCACGCTGTTCTGTTCTTTGCATTTTTCTAAGTATATGTGGATCACAGGACAAGCCAGTATAGTATAAAAGGGAATAGTGAATAAAACACAGAAACTCACAAGATCAAATTGCTCATCCAGAAGTCGACGAACTCTTGGCTTTTCACCACCCTTAAGTTCATCTTCTCCATTTCCCTGAGCAAATTCACTCTCCTGCTCTGCCCACCGGCTATCTCTTGCCACGCCAACCTCTTCTTTGGCAGCAACCTTCTCACCACCTCTCGGTGCCTCCTCCTCCTCCTCATTTACTTCGTCCTCTCCTTCAGGAAGATTTGCCTTGACCACGAAATCCTCCTCCAAGTCCTCCACATCCGACCCAAACCGTGACAGATCATCATCATCCAGCAGCTTTGCCACATCGGGATCCGCCGCCTTCTGAACCTTAACGCCAACAGTCTTCGAAGCAACAGTATAGATTGAATCCCCACTCGACTCATCACCAACCCCAGAGCTAATTCGAAGCCTTGAGGCATCATAGGCCTATTAAATTGATAGGAAGAAAAAAAAAAATCAAAAAAAGGAACCAAGATGCCAAATCCAGGCAGTCAATCAATAGACCAATCAAACTGGAAGACCAAATACCTTAACATCGAGCGGAACCCGATCGAGCCTGGCCTTGCTGTTATGGTAGTAGGAGGACCCACCGCCGGCATTCTTGATCTCGCGGAGATGGATGAGGTAATTATAACCATCGTCGGGGAGCCCCAGCTCCAAAATCTCCCTCCTCACGTGGTCCGGAAGGGTGCTCTCAGTGCGACCCCGGGATGCGCCGCCGCCGGCGCCGATCCACGGCGGCGGGGTGCTCCCCTCGTCGTCGGTGTCGCCCGGCGCATCGGCGAAGATGGAGTTGGGATCATCGACCTCGGGGATGATCTCCCGGCCGCCGCCGTCGTCATAATCGTCCTTTTCGAGGAGTCCGCGGACGGAGTAGGGATTGTTGTCGACCCGCACGAAGACGCGGTCGGACGCCGCTGCTCCGCCGTCGGCGGGGGCGGATGCGGCGGCGGGATAGGAGGAGGAATCGCGGGCAAGAAGCTGAAAGGTGGCGGAGTTCTTCTTGTCGATAAACTTCTTCTTCCGCCCCATCTTCTTCGTACGAGACGAGATGTTTAGGGTTTTCTGGTTCAAGCAAGAAAGAGGTTTAGGCTTTAGTACGTGGCGGCGGGTATCAGAGACAGAAGCGGGAGAACGGTAGTACCAGGAAAAATGACGGCCCCCGTAACGGAGTAACGAAAAGCCGTTATCATACTCTTATTAGAACTGGTTGGGCATGGGTCGGGTACCGGATCCGACCCGATTTGGTTGCTGCCCGCCCCGACACTGCGATAGGACTACGAATTGGGATCCTCCTCTCCAACTAATCATCTGCGGGGAAAATGGAGGCGGCGGCCGCCGGCCGCGGACGACTATGGATAAGTTACACTTGCGACGTCCGTTTTAAAATTATTTCCTATCGTTTTCCTGATTTATTTGGAAATTCCAAATCACATTTCCTGTGCTAGGGCTTTGGGTTGGATTTTTTTTTTTTTTTGACAAATAAAATGAAACTTTCTGGCTATGACTTTGGGATGTCTGTTAAGAGTAATTGGTTATATTCTTTTAGTTATTTTTTTTCTTTTTGCTAAAAGTATGTTTTTCAGGCTTCTGGAATCTGACCTTGTTATAAATGATAGGCACCATGTTACTGCAATTTGCGTCCCTTTGTCTCGATCATTATTTAAACTGCAGGAAACCTTAAAATTATCCTTGGAAGATTTGGGCGATGAGTATATTCTGGAGATGTAAAACCAGCCGACTTTATTAAGAAAAAAAAAAGTAAAAAAAAAGAAAAAAAAAAAAGAAAAAAAAAAGGTGGTTTTCTCCTCCTTCTTCTTCTTTTTTGTTGCTAGGACGGGTGGATCATACTTAACGAGTATGGATATACCCAATAAAGTCAAAAAATAGGATACCTCGGAGTGCCAGGGGCAACTTCCCATCTCTAGCCCACAGGGTACTGCCGGAGTGACAGGCTACATAAGCAGCCATCCAATCCGCAGCCATATTGGCTTCGTAGTGGCCTGGAAGGCCCCTCCATTCCTTACCATAGCCTAAATGCTCCGGAGCAATTAGTGGTCACAGCTGTTACCCCTTAGACCCCTCTCCGGATCTAACTGATAACGGTGGCTGAGTCACCCTCCAGGATGATGGACCTGGCATGTAACATGCACCAGGCATGACGAAGGCCCGCCCAAGCAGCCCTCAGCTCCGCACTCAGAACTGAAGTGTCAAATAACTGACTGCCTCCAGTAGCCACAATTCTGGCAGACGAGTTCCGAATAATAAAACCCATATCACCCCTTGTCCCACCGTACAGGAATGACCCATCAAAGTTGACCCTGAGAAAACTCGGGGATGGGAGCTCCTAGGTGAAAAACACCATACAAAATAATACCGAAGTAGAATGGAAATTTCAGATGTTCCGAGCTGTCAAGGTTCCTCCAACAGAAATGGTGTGACACAGCTCTACCGCCTGCACGCGGGCACTTTCTACCACAAGTCTCGGCGATATATGCCATTCGTCAAAGATTCGGGTATTTTTGGCCAACCAGTTTTAGTAGGACGTACTAAGCGCTCGCCAAAAGTGATTTTCCTTTCCTGTCATTTCTTTGAAACTGGTATCTCGATTAAGAATTTAATTATCTTGGATCTATTTATTTATCGTGGCTTAGATTGCTTGGAAGTCCATTAAATATTTAGTTCGTGCAGGGGAAGTAGTGAAGATATTAGTTTGTGCATGTACGGTGAAGTACTCAGTTTGTGCTGACACCCATATAAAACTGGTAAAGTGCCACTTGCAGTCCACGTCCTCTATAGCATATCGCTGGAGAATATGTTATCACATTTCTTATATATTGAGTTTCTTTGATAGGATATTCTTGAAAAGAAATTAAACTTGGGGTAAAAAGTTCATAAATTTGAACCAGGCTTCTTACTGCAGCTTCATCAATAATGGAGGTTTGCGATGCCCGTACCAAAGTATTATTTGGAAGGCGGCGATTCTAGAAAAGATGATGTTTCTAGGGCTAGTGTTGAGAAACATATTACGTACAAAAAGAGTACTGCGAGTCTGCGAGAACAAAACAAAAGGATGGAATGTTGGTGTAGGTTGTGCCCTCTGTGGCAATGGATCAGAAACGATTAGCCATTTACTGGGTAGGTGCCTCTTTGTACGAAGCATATGGACGGCAGCGAAGGTTCAGCTGAATTTGCGGATTAGGCATCAAATATTTATGATTTTTATGTAAAAAAATATAAAATATATAAATAAATCTATTCCACCCTACAGGGCTTAAGTTTTTAGAACAAATGGTAATTCCAATACTTTGGACTGAATGGAGGGCAGAAAAAAAAAAAAGAAAAAAAATATGTAGGAGAAAGAAAGGTGGCGATCAGCTGGTAGCTGGAGTTTGCCAGGGAGTATGGCGTGAACAGAATGACAGGATCTTTTCGAGAAAACAGGGCACCATCCACTCAACTCTGCAGGGAATTCTCCATTTGTTTCATTCCTGGGTCCAATTGTGTTCGCCAAAGGTGGTGGAGGGGCATCAGAGAGTGTAGGGGCGATGCTATCTTCTCTGCCCTTTATGCTGTTGGACGTTGTGCTGCTCCTTTTCTTTTAGGCTGCTATTCTACTCTTGTTGATCCCCTTCTCTTGCAGCAGATCAGCTACTGCCTTCTCTGTTGTAATCATCTCTAAATTGGTTCAGCTTTCGAACTGTTTTGGACATCCAGGATGACCTTGTGCTGTAATCAAGGGAAAGGTGAAAACTTTCTTGATCCAAGCTTCTACGTCCTAAATACGCTTTTAATGTTATGGAAAACACTGAACACATTCGATATTTAAATAAGATAATCGCAAGGCATTACATGAGGAGGAAGAGAAAACCAAGAGAATGTTAGTTTTCCTTCCTACTCAACTAGGCCAAGAATAACTTGAAGGTAGTTACATAGAAGGTTATATGCGATGCACATCATGAGGATAGTCGAGCATACTTGATAGCCCCAGAATCAAAACGCCCCAACTTATGCATGGCCCAGCAAAGTAAAGTGCCTCTCCTTTTGCTAACTCTTTTCACAAATACACAAAATCTTTTGAACATGAGACTTTTTTTCTTAGAAAAGGCAAAATAACAGGTATTAGAAAAATTTTAAATGCAAGAAAATAAACTATATATGCAGGATGAGAGAATAAAATATGCTGTAAGCAATGGAATATATATAAATTGGGCAAATTGCCAAACAAGTATGAGCATACTAATTGTTTACTTTTAAAAGTAGAATGAAGAAATAATATATTTGATGGCCAAAATAAAACTAAACAAAAAGAGGAAGGTCACAGTTTTAGAGATAATAAGTTACTTGCACAGAATTCTAATCCTCTTGCGCAAATCAATTTTACTGATCAGAATAACTAAGGGAGATGGGCTACAAACACTTGGTTATAGTCTCCACCGCAAATTACTCTCTCAAGATGGAAGCGACCAACATGTACTAGCCTACACTAACAGAGTATGGATGTTTTTAAAATAAAATATAAAAATATATCACAAAGTAGAATTATAAGTTTGGGATATGTGTGTGTGTGTGTGTGTGTGTGTGGGTTATTACATATTTATCTCTGTCAAATTGCGGTTTGTATATAGACCTTTCAATTTGTTGATTCGATTTTCACATTGATGCCCATTCCATTAAATTTTTAACCAATGGTGTTGATCAGTAACTGTTTTAATTATGAAATAACTATTCTACAATTTTAACTTAATAATTTTTAGAAAATTTAGACAAAGATATAACTTTTTATGGTACAAATTGAATTTGAAGTTTTCAGAGATATTAGTGCAAAAAGGTTAATATACTCATTTACTACTTAAAATAGCAATACATTAACATCTCGACCAGAAATCCAATGGGAGGAGCATTATAAAAATAATGATTGAAGAAGTATATATGCAAATAATAATTTTGAGGGATAAATAGATTATAAGTCCATATTTCCTAGGGTATATATATATAAAAAAAAATCTTTAAAGTTTTTGAGCGTTCCATGTAAAATTCTGTAAATACTGCATCAACACTGTTAAATCTTTGCCGGCCGAAATTTAAGCAATGAAAAACAATATGAATTGATGACATTTACCAAGGAAAGAAAGCAATATGATAAGCAAACATAATTAAACTTTCAATTTGCTACAATATATGCTTGAACCTATAACAAGCACAACCTTGGGTTGCCCCCAAAAGTGTCGGTACCCTTCAACAATTTCATGGAATGGCATTCTAAAGAGTCAAAAAGAATTTCCTGCTAAGCGTCAGGGCATTCCAAAAACAACTAAAAAGAAGTTCCTACTGAAGTGTCTCATAAAGGTGAAGATTTGGTATCTTAATTCAAGGTGAAGATAGCTAGAGCCAAATGCGACAGGTACGTTAAATATACATCCCAATGACGAGTGGATGGCCATCAGTCGCATGCAAAAATCCTATGTGCATCAGAAGAAACTTGTCCTTGGCAAGAAATAGAGGCCAAGCTAATCTTTGGCAAGGATACATTGATTGCCGAATTTGGTGCACTGTAACTAGGATTTTTTTTTTTTTGTTGTTTTTTGAATTGTACTTGTTCGGAAAACCGATTGCAGCTGATGGTTGGCAATTGGTTTGTCGCCAAAAATGAGCAATACAAAGCCAACTTGCTAGAGGTCTTCACGATCGACAGAATTGATGTCTAGTGAAGCAATAGAATTCCATGAAACACCGAGCGATGATGTCCCGGTAAGGAAGCTAACCCTAAATGACGTGTTCAATTAATGGATTCTTACTATAATTTTTTTGGATAACGGGCGATTGAGATGCCCATGTCGCAAGATGGTATGGTAAGTGGCTGTTCTTGAGAAAGTTAAAGATTTTTTCTTTGCTTGCTTTAAGAAACAAACTTCACACATAAGAGACTTTAGCTAAGGAAGCATGGAATGTTCGTGCTGGCCGCTCTTTATATGGTAATATATAGTAGTGAACCATATAGTAGTGAACCGATTAATCATATATTTATAAGATGCCCATTTTCTAAAAGCATTTAATTGGTCCACCATCAGACTTCAGTTGAAATTGAAGGGTCAGCCTACCAATGTCCATGATTTATGGGCCAAATGGTGAGCAACGAATAGGAAATTGTCGGTCCAAAGAGCATGGGATCATATTCAAATTGGCATCCCTTCAATATCATCCATCTATCAGATTTTTTTTTTTTGAAAAGTAGTCTCAGTTTTTTCTCAGGTTCAATCACCATTATAATTGACTAATTAGTCTCGATTCAACTATTTAGTATTTCTTTTCTCCGAGAAGAGAGGTATCCACTCTTCTCGAGTCCAATGTCAATAATAAGGCATTTAAGTAGAATATCTACACCATCGGTTGTAATCTACATCACCGAAGGTCCTTCCAAACCAAATATTATATATTTTGGTAGTCTCTAATGTATACATCATATAGACAGAAAAATAAATATTTTTAATTATACTAGTAAGCTAAAATATATAAAAAAATATGAAATTTTAGAATCTATTTTATTGATCATGATGTACATATGGTGCATAACATATATATAAGCATAAAATCAATATATTTTTAATATTTTAAATACAGCAAAATATAGTTTCATATCATTTTTGCACCAACTTGCTACATTGGTTTAAGCTATAAAAAATATGAGTTTTCGGATACATATATATTCATGTCTGATGAAGTGGTTCTTCAGTTTGAATATTGTGTTATTAATTTTAAACTCAAAAGAAAGTAGATGCTTTTTCTCTCCGTTCAGACGGCAATGATTGATAGCTCCATGCATACATATATGCACTGGTTTGGTAACCCCTCTTTTTTATTTGTTCCAGCGGCTGACTCACATGCAGCTGGTAAGGACCAATCGCAGTTTGACGGCTAGAGCTCTCGTTTTAAATTCTATAGTAAAAGCTGGTCGCCAACCAACTTAAGCCAGCCAGCCAGCCAGGAATCTCGTGACCCGGTCGTCATCTCTGCGTTCGCTCGACGGTGAATTATGTGCTAAAGAAATCAAACTCAGGTCGACCCCCATCTCGCCAAAAAACTAAAGATCTGTAGGGGTTAGCCATTAAGCTTAATCTTGCGAGGACCGCTAGGCGACGGATTGCATGTGCTCTCCCCGCAGAATATGGTGTGGAGGATGATATGAGCACACAGGCTGGATGATGCGCCGCCGCCCAACTTGCTCTTACCAAGAAATCCGTAGACAGACTGGTACCTAATTCAGCTAATAATTCACAAGTAATGGGCATTTTAACAAACGGTTGTTCTATATAGACCTCTTGAATTGCCTCCTCCCCATAGCTCTTGGGAGCCACGACAAAGAAGAATCGCACCTCGTACGTGCGTGCCTGCCATCATGAAGGTTCGTGTTTGCTTATAAGATTATCATACTTTTCCATCACAGCGTCTGTAGGTACTAGGTTCTCGGGGTTCGCATTTCTACGTGCTTTCACATATTCATTCGTAAATATAGTTTAGTGTCAGGTTTCATTCTGACATGTGGAACGCATCGATTTGGATTCATTGAGAGATAATGAGCAACATAATTAAAGAATATTTTCCTGATAGAGAGAGTAAACGAAAGAACCGAAAAAACCTTCATGCAGAATTCCTGATCCACTTTCTTCTGCATTACACCATAATGTAGGGTGAAGTAGTTTGATTCGTGCACTCCGCTTACGATCTAGTGTATCTGGCAACTCTGTCTGAAACTCTCTCTTTTTTTCCCATGGTGTCCGACGTCCCAACTGCAGAAGATTGTGTTGAAGGTCATCATCATTTGCAGCAGGTGCAAGGCCTGCGTCGTGAAGACAGTCGCCAAAATCGACGGTGGGCGAATGATGCCATCTTGCTGTCTGCTTCATCCCAAGTACACCAATTTTATCTGTGATTAAATTGAGTTTCTGGCAGGGATCATTTCAATATCTGTGGACGTCGAGAAGAGTACGGTGACAATTATCGGTCAGGTGGATGCTGCGTGCATAGTAAAAGAGCTGCGGAAGGCCGGGAAGTCGGTGGAGATCGAGAGCGTTGGGGAACACAAGAAGGAGGAGAAGAAGGACGAGAAGAAGAAGGACGATGACAAGAAGAAGAAGTGCAAGGAGGAGTGCAAGAAGAAGTGCAAGGAGGAGTGCAAGAAGGAGTGCAAGGAGGAGTGCAAGCCTTTGCCTCCCTGTTGTAACGCATGCAAGCAAGCGCCTTATGGCAACATCGTGTGGTATGAACAGTCGAACGTATGCACCATTCTTTAAAGGCATCAGCACGATCATATATTGATGGGCTTCGTAGCATTTCCCTGCTGTAATCTCTATGCATCATCCTTGGCATGCTGGAGTGCAATCAGCAACCCAAGCTCAAATGTTTGCTCTGGAAATGGCCTCCTGTTAATTAGCAATCCTTGCTTCATTTGTTCCTTTCGTCTCACACTACGAATGCATGCCTACTTTCTTTCGGGATATCAAATATCTAGTGCCATTATTTAATCAATTTTATTTTTGAGACTGGAGAGGGGCTTTACCCCTACCCTCTATGCAAGCCCAAGCTAAAATTTGGTGGCTGCGCCATTTTGTTTGTTGCCGCAAAGATTAGAATATTAAGGGATGGATTGAAAATTATGCCCATTTAAAATGATACCGTGCAGAAGTTGCATTAAGTCTGGCTATCATCGGTAAGCTGATCATCTTCACCTGTTTTTAACCCGATCTAGCTTCTCCATGATTATGAAATGTTATGGCTAAGATAACCGTGTCGAAAACCAAGTTGTGAATTCCATGTGGATAATCAGCGAGCAATGGAGATCCATGTTGAACAAGCAAGGACAATCTACAAAAGATTACTCTCATGAAAGGTGTGGAAGTACAGTACAATATTGCATGAGTAATATATTTGACACATCTAATCCATAAAAACTTCTATATACCAAATAGCTGATCTATCTTCAGACAACCGGAGTTGTTTTTCAAGTGTCTGACGCACTTAATTCTTGCATCATTTCTTTGAATTGATTGGTGGTGCTCCTATTGGACGAATGAACAAAGAATCAAAGAAATAAATAAAAGATGAAGGATGAACATAAGGCATCGTGGTTTAAGATAAAAGTTTAATTAATTCCTTCCTTAGAGAATTGCATCTGAGAGTTCAATGCTCCTGATTGATTCAATAAGTGATTATACATACATACACACACACACACACACACACACATTCTATTATGTATATGTGTGTGTATGTATTTGAAGAAGACCTACGTTTCTCTACACAAATATGATAAGAGGCCTATGAAGTTTCAGGCAAAGATTAAGACCTGAAGTCCTTTACCTAATCAAAAGAGAACTAATGATACTTTACCTAATCAAAAGAGAACTAATGATAGAAAATACTCTGGTGATAATCATGGAGTTGGTTGGCATTTCATTATCGGAACGATTAAAGTTAGAAATGCAGCCGGTTAGCTACTGAAAGGAATCAAACATAATATATTGAAACAGAACAAATCAAGTAAGAAATGCAGCCGGTTAGCTACTGAAAGCAATCAAACATAATGTATTGAAACAGAACATAGAATAAGCCAGCAACGGAAGACTTTGATTGACCAACTTATGTTTTCTCGAACAGAGTCGGTAATGGGCATGCATGAATAAGAAAAAAACGAATCAATAGATTCGTATTCCGCATGCTTAAATATAGGCCTACTTTGGATATATAGATGCATAGCTGTGATGATGTTGTGGCTTAAAGATAAGAACTGACTCCACAATCATTGAAGGCCATCATGAAGGAAGAAAAAAAAAAAAGAGAAACGAAACCAGCTGCTCTCAATCTCATGGCGTAAACTAATTTTTGTTTAAACTACCGACTAGAGTCCTTGTGTTATGAAGAACAGACGAGCATGTCGGACGTATCCACTTGGATTGTTTTCCGAACATTTTCTACTCCTGCGAGCATTAACAGTGGGTCTATCTTGAGGCTTGGAAGTGGCTTATCGACTTCTCCTGAGTTTGCTATTTCTAAGGCCTAAGGAACTAGTCATATAGCGTTACAAGCCAAGACCTTGGACCATATAAAAACAATCGATCGCATACTTGCATTCATATTCGCTGGTTTCTCTAAGAGTTGGACGTCTAAGAAATGTATCGTTCTAAGAGTGCCAGAGAAGCAAACGGCCTTGTGCCAATACGGAAAATGGCTGCCCAAGACCTCTTTGGAGGTTGGGCAGCCTCCTCTGCCAGGGTTGCTGCACAACTTTTTAGCTCTTGCTTTCCTAGTCAACTGACTCCCTGCAGATATGACGATCGTTCTGGTTGGCTTCGTTAGTGATGAGACTTTTTCAGAAACAAAGATCGATGAGAAAAGGTAGGACTGAATGGATGATTTGAGAGCAAATGGGTAAATAACTCTATGGTCTTAAACCCAGTCAGCCCTTCATAGCTTCGCACTCAGTTCCCAACAAGGCCAGTTCATGAAGAAATTCTCGGAGTTTTAATTGTTAGCACATCAACATTTCCCATAGAAGTTAGTCCTTGACAGCCTGAGCATTTCTTTTTTTTTTTTGGCCTAAAATTCTGGGCCTTTTTGTTCGTTCACAAACAACTAAATAGATGCTTGCTCGGATGAAATCACCTCTTGCCACTTACAAAAGTGGGATCGAAGTTAGCTATCAAGGGTTGGGGTGGCTGTACAAACCGAAGCAAGTTGATCGAATGATGAGAAAAGAAAAATATTTTTAAAAAGCAAACCATCTCCATCCACATGTATAAAAGCAAATTAATGTGGTTAGAAAGGTATCTGGCCATTCTTTCACGCAAAAAAGAGAACATACAAAACTAGGGAAAAGCTCCAGGAGAAAATGTCACCTAAATTATAAAAGCATCCCTTTATAAAGAAGAACCGTATGTTGGATCTCCTCCTGGTTTAAATAATGGACAGTATAAATAATGCAAAACAATACATATTTTTTTGACCCCTTGATGCATGGATTGGAGGTTTCCAAATCATATAATTTTTAGTTTGAAAGCAATTTAGAGGCAGTAGATTATAGTCAATAGCCCCAATCATCGATGTACTACCTCTATCTTCCAATCTAAACCTATCCGGATCTGAGTTGAGATCCATTTGAGTATAACCAAGTTAATCTCCCTCTTTATACACATGTATAGATATATTTGTATATATGTATGTATAGCTGGACTTGGTTGCATTTGAGTGGATCTTCACTCAGATCCGATCAGGTCTATAATGGACAACGAAGGTCCCATATTGATAATTCGAATCGTTGAATATGATCTACTCCCTCTGAACTGTTTATATGCAAAAAATTATGTGATTTGAAGATCCTTAATCTATTCATCAAGTGATAAAAATATATATAATTTAATTTATTTAGACTGACCAATTTTTTAACTACTTGATGCATAGGTCGGGGATCTCTAAATCAAATAGTTTTTGTTATGTAAGTAGTTTAGAGATAATACTCACATCCAATGCTCGAATCATCAATATAGACATTTATTATCTAATATAGACTTAATCGGATCTGAGTGCAGATCCACTTATGTGTGCACATGTATATATATATATATATATATATAGACTAGGATGCTTCTAAGGAAATTTCTCTCCGCAAAAGCTTTCTAGTCAAACATAATATAAAACCTCCCAAAATAAAAATCAGCACCATTATTCAAAATCTATGAAATTTAAAATACTGGTAAACTAGAAATTTTTTATTTTAGTGATATCTCTTAACTATGTATTAAACCGACAGACATGAATTGTAGCAATATAGCTAGTGAACAAAAATTAAATATAAACTACAATTCCAAAATGTTGATCATGATCTAAATATTTTAAAAGATATATAAATCAATTTTTAGCTAGTTTGGGTGGTGCTAAATTATAGATGAAACTGAAATACACACACACACACACACTATTGAAATGGTAATTTTTTGTTTTCATTTAACGTATGGGCCACAAGTCTAAAAAAATACATGATTTCTGATCTCTAGCCAAATCAAATGCCATAAATCTGACAAACAATGATGATTTTTATTTTGAAAGGTCATTGATTGTTTTTCAATGGAAAGCATTTGAGAGCCAAATATTCTTAAGCATCCCGACCCCGCTCATAAATAAAGTTTTTTCCTGATTCTCATAAAACTAGAACTAATTTAACAATTTGAGAGTTTCTTAATGTATAAATATTTTTATGATCTAGTCCTAATCCATTATCTGCTATTTAGCCTACATAAATTTGTGCAGATAAGACAGACTAATTTAATCGATCGAGCCTTAAGACAATGTTTTTATGGAGAACTATTGTGACAGGGGGCATGCATCAAAAATAAATGCAACCAGACCTGCAAGCAGCCTTGACTTTAGCTCCAGCCTTCCAGCTTGACCCAAATCGAATGTTAAGAATTAATTTTGCAAACAAACAGGTTGGATTGGAATCCAGCTTCTTTGAAAATACTCAGCTTTTGCAGAAAGTCAAATTATGTCCCCATAAGAAAAACAAATCGAGAACTGTGTCATGCAGACCAAAATACAGTTTCTCACCAATTGAACCCCCCCTCCTCCTCAACACACTTGGCCCAAGAAAAGAGAACTTTTTCTGAAAAAGGAAAAACTGCCACAAGTTACAGCACTCTACAAACGCTCGACCTCAAAAACAAAGCACTGCTTCCAGTTTCTCTGCAGGAGACGATTTCATTTTACCCTTACAACCCCTTCATTAAAAGGGCACAGACTTAAAGCGGACATGATATCCTCCGGAATCTAGATATCACAGATGAGCATCGTGTATAAAATGGCCATCTCGAATGCCGTAGGAGCTGAAGTGCTTGACCTTGAATTTCCACTCCCCTCTCACTGCATCATATGACACAAACTCAGCCCCCTGCTCTTGGGCCTTCTTCATCAGCATCTCCTTGTATTTCTGAACCTTGGGGCCTTCAGTGTATTGCAGCCCTGTCTTCTTATTGATGCACATGATGTTAAGTAGTGTCACCTCGGCAGGCTTGTTGAGACCCTGTCCTATGGGAGGCTTCTTGCCCTCGTCCTTGTACGCAATAACCTCACGGTTGTTGAACTGGATAATCGAATCAAGGTCAAGCCTTCTAACATCAGTTTCTCCATCAAACATTATGCTGCCATACCCATGCCTTCCAACCACAAAGTCCTTCACATGGCAGCAGAAGCCTGGCTCAGATCGTTCCTTGGCAGCCATCTCCTGGATTCGTGGCTCAGTGTAATATTCAGCGTGATGAAGCTTGGGCACCAGAGCCTCAATATCTGCACCATGCTCATACACAACTGCAGCCTCACGTGCCTTGTGCCCAGAGAAGGTTGTGGGCGATGAATCACTCTCCTTTTCTGCATGGTCAGCATGAAACCCATTCTGCTTCTGGGAAGGTTTAGTTGGCGACAGAGGATGGCTATTTTGTTGCTGGTTGTGCCCGTTGTCAGCTGGATTCCCTACATCATTGTTGCAAATTCAAGGTGAGTTAGGAGCAGATAATAATGCTGGCATTGATGAGTTTAAATATCTTATGATTGATTGCTACTCCACATTTTTTCTAAAAGAATCTTGACTTTCTAGCATGCATAGCATGTGACAGTGCGTCTGGTTAGAAAAGGGTCTCACTTGTGCTCTTGGCCACCGGACAATTTACGTAGATCGGTACACCACAATAAGGTCTAAAAGAATCTTAACCTTTTAGCGTGTAAAACATGTGACAGTGCAAGTGTATCTGGTTAGTGTATCTCATTAGAAAAAGATCTCTGTGCAGATTATACTTAGACCTTTTCTTCTCCATTGACAAAATTGGAAGAAGAAAAAGAAGAAGAAGGTCTAAAGAATCTTGAACTTTCTAGCATGCAAAAAGGATCAAGAAGAAGAAGAAGGCTTGAAAGAATCTTAATTTTCTAGCATGCAAAACATGTGACAGTGCAAGTGTACCTGGTTAGAAAAGGATCTCTGTACAAGTAATACTTACCCTTTCCCCTCCATTGATGAAATTAGAAGAAGAATTAGAAGAAGAAGAAAGGGGAATGTGTGGCTCCAACAACGAAAAGAATATCAATGGACGGTGCAAGTGTACCTGGTTAGAAAAGGAACTCTGTGCAAGTTATACCGACCCTTTCCTCTCCATTGATGAAACTAGAAGAAAATTTAGGTGTGGCTCCAACTACCTACCAGTGGACATTTGCCACTACCTATCAATGGACATTTCCCATTATTCTAATGCAATTTACAAGAAAGCCATTTTAACCTTATCATCAGGTAGAAAATTATCCTAAAATAACTTTATGTTCTTCACGCTCTTCACGAGCTGGGTTCAAGCAACATAAAGATTATTTCGGATAATTGCTGATGAGTAAATTCTGGTATTCTATTGATTAGGATTTTATGGGTCTAATTGCATTATTGAACTGACAGGTCACTTTCACTGCATGAATCTAACTGAGATGGAATGATAGTCGATCTCGAGAAGCACTTTATTTATTGCAGAAAAGTGAAAGATAGAGCCCAATTCTGAACAAACTATGGTGAAATAAATTAAATTCAGCAGAGCAGTTGTAGCAGCCATTTCTCATACTTCAGTAGCAGAGCAACATTGAGATAGTGGCAGTGCTCAGGTGGAGAAAACAAATGAGAACTGATTGTAACTGGATATCTTTGTAGCAGAAGCAGGCTGCTGGTGGTGGTGCTGCAGCCAACCATTGAGAACAGTGGTGGGGTGGTGAAGGCAGATGGGTAGCAGCAAGGAAGGTGCACATGTAGCAGAATATACTGAAGGGAAAATGGTAGTTATGATGGCTACAAGGTGGAGATGGTGGTAGAAGTATGATACTGATTGACAGTAATGATATCAATTGCTCAGGAGCCATTTGCTGAAGGCTTCTCATGAAGTCAGAAGCACCAACTACAGAGAACAAAATTATCCAAGTTATAAACTCTCAGATTCTTTTTTTTAATTTAATCTTGTGCACATGCAAAGATGCTTGCCCGATGTGTGATGGCACTATGTTGGACAGGCTGCAATTCATGTCAAAAAAAAAATGAAGGGGTGGGTTTGGGATTGAAGGAAACTGGGGTGGATCAAGAAAGTGAAGGTTTGGACAACCTTTATCATTATGCTGTAGACCTTGATACAGGAACCAATGACAAAAGCTAATAAAGTATAAACCCAGAAAATAAGACATGTTAACCATAGCTATAAATTTTGCTACTTGATCATTGGGATGAGTTTAGTCTTAGGTCTGGTTTGATTAAATAATAAGGATATCTAGTGACCAATCAAGCATCTCAAGTTTTCATTCAAGCAAAAGTCATGTTTTGATATAAACTTCAATGTTCATAGTAATAGATTCAAAAAATACTTATGTAACTATATCTAATGTCAAATGCACAAAGGCAATTACATATGCAGCACAAAATCATATTTTACCATTTTCATTTGCTGAAGTATGTGTGATTTTCTGCCCAAATTGTTTGTCTGTAGTAGATCTTGAAGGCCGCTGTTCAACCGGATGGATAACCAGTGCTCTAGGATTCTCCCGTGGAATAACAAAAGCATCTGCTTTAGGTGTGGTGGACGCTTCTTCGTCATCCCTGAAGAATGGTACCTGCACAGAGATGCTGGCTCAGATACTAGTGTTCTTGCATGTTGCAAGTGCTGAATATGATGAGCAGGAAACTAGCATGTCCAGGGAAAAGAAACAGTCAACTTTCTTAGAAGCCCATAGGTTTGTGATCGTCCAGCCAAAGAAATTATAGAAAAAGTAAAACTACAAAATATTCTCACCCTTGGACCATCACTTTTAGGATGATATTTCCTTTGTGGCAACTTAAGCCTTCTCTGAGACATGTGCCTAGGAGCCAATAAAGACGAGACTCTGACTGGAACAGGCTTTTCAGCAACCTGCTAGGAAGCAAATAAATCAGTTAACATACAAAGCTCGTGCACCTAGTCCACAAGAAGCATATCAATGTTTCATTGATTATAGAAATGGGACAAATAAATTAGTGGAACATATGTAGAACATACTAGATAATCACAGACTGATTTCCTTTTTTACATACAGAGGCTTGAAGAAAGCAAGCTTACAGGCATAGTAGAAATCCCATACTGAATTGAAGGTGCAGAACCCACATGACCAATGGACATCTGAGGTGTTGCTGGAAGTGTCCCAAAGGGATTGGTAACTGGTGCTGGTTGCACAACCATAGCAGACTGAGCAGCAGCTCTGCTGTACAGCATTGGCACATTGAACAAATGAACAATCAGAAAAAGAATAGTTAATTCATTGAAAGATGTAATAAATAGATAAAAGTGGATTAGGGAAAATGTGTGAAAGAAACAAAAATTTTAAAAAGAGAAGGCCAGGCCAATAGCAATGATAAGGTACCTTGCACTTAATACAGCATTCAATCATAAATTTTCAAGTCTTTAAGATAAATCAACAAGCTTATCAAGACCGCATAACATGTAATATCAGTATCCTCTTTTAATAAAAAATAATTGACAGCTCACTATAAGAACCCGAAAACAACTTTAAAGAATATCAAGTTTTTTATGGTTTTTAAAGATGCTGCAATGAGACAGTGGCATTTAAACATGATCAGAATCCATGACACACATAGCTGACAACAATCTCATAGAATTGAAATTTTTTAAAACCCCTCAACACTATTTACATTTATTTAATAATTTACATTAAAGAACAAGACAGGAATTGAATTTTACGGTTGTGCGAAGGTGCCCTGACCAAAGATACTCGATGTGCTGCCCAAGTTACCAGAAGATGCTGAGATACCAATAATAACATGTCAATAATACTTTGAAATATTAATTGCAATAGAAGAGAGAAAGCCCAACATAAATGAATTACCTGGCTGTGCCTGACCAAAGTTGCCAAAAGAAAGCATACCAGACGCCTGAGAAGGGGCAGTTTGTGGAAATACAGTTGAAAGAGAAGGCTGCAGGAGAAGCTTAATTCCTTAAGACTTCCAGAAAAGATCAGGAGAATAGGGCATATAAAATGCACTAACAACATGGTGGATATAGAGCATAAAAAATCGAAGCACATAAGTTGAAAAGCTAGAATTAACAACAGAATTTCAATGGTGACTTACAGTTGCTTGACCAAAACCAGCAGGATTGCTCGCTGAAAGAATTGATGGTGCTGAATTGGTGAACAAACTTCCCCCAAATCCAGTTGATGGTGTGCTAAATAGATTTGATCCAGAACTAGGAGTAGATAATTGAAATCCTGTAGCAGACTGACCAAAAGGAGATGGTGTTTGCCCAATCGATGAAGTGGATTGGAACAATCCAGATGATTGAGTGTTCCCAAAAGAGAGGCCAGAACCAAATGCTGGACTTGATCCAGCTCCAGAAGAACCAAAAATCGAGGATGAAGAACCGAAAGCAGGTGCAGAAGATCCTCCAAAAAGTGAAGGAGATGAACTTGAACCAAAAGCAGAACCACTAGAAGCCCCAAATAATGAAGTGGTAGAAGAGGTTGAGCCAAAAGGGCTAGATGAGGAAGCATTGAGAGATGAGCTAAAAATTGAAGACGACGAGGACCCAAAACCAGTCTGTCCAAAAGTTGCATTTTTAGGTCCAAAGGGGTTAGAAGATGTTGATGAAGAAAAGGGGTTTCCTGCAGGCTGACTAAATGTGCCCGGAGAACCAAATGGGGTAGGTTGTGTTGGAGCAGCAAAACCAGTCCCTCCAGCAGGCTGTCCAGCAGGATTTGGACCCCCTGAAATGTAACATTTTAACAATGAAATGTAAGGGCATTGGTAAAAACAAGAACATACAATCAGACAAACCTCAACAAATACTCAAAATTGTCAGAATCCAACCTAAAGGACCATAATTGTTAACACATGCTGGTGGTGTAGGCACCAACTACAGTAAATAAAACAAGTTAACTAAATCAAGTTTCACGTAGTCTAGCATTTATAACTAGAAAATATTCTCATCCAGACAGTTATAAAAGACACTATTAATATAGAATCAAGTTAAGAAGTTTGTCATGCTAGAGCTGGTCGTATGATGGACATGATACCTGCAAAAACAATATAGTTTTCTTCCCATTATGTGTCTAGAGATGAACTGCAATCTTATTAAGAAAATTTGAGCCTTAATCTATCAGTTGGAAACACAAGTCGTCTAAATTTAGAATATATACCATGGATTATTTTCCAACACTTAAAAGTGTTTTGGAAATTTCTTGGTACTTATCAAAAAAAATAACATGGACATTACCAGTAGAGCAAAGGTGCTAACATGCATAATAGGCCATATTACTCAAGAATCCCCAGCATTCATCATTATCTACACATCTTAATTTTTTTTTAAAAAAAAATCAATGTGTTTGGATATTTCTAGAAAATAAATCTAATCAAAATTTCATATCATACATCTAAATTTTTATTTTGTATTAATGAGATGGACATGTAGAATTTTAGGCGATTTTTGATTTTTAGGCAACTTAGTATCTAAATTATGGTATACAAATGACATATTATGTGTTTCCAACTAATTGAATTCGGACATAAATCCTCTAGGTAGGATTGTAGCTAAACCTATACTATATGATATATATCCAAAAGGAAAAATCCATTAAATCCATAGAATAGGTGCATGAAAAGCCAAAAGGCTATTGCTTTTACACAAGTGATTATCACCTAGAAACAAAAGCAATTACCTTGCATTTGATGGTTAGATATAAAAACCAGAAGACTTTATAGTATTTCTAACTTCCAGGTGTGTCTATATAAGTAGATTGCTTGCAGGCATTTCCTTAATGAGAAATTTGCAGTGTATTAATGCTAAAATCAAGAGCAACTTCCATTTTTCAGGTAGAAAATATACTGAGATGTTTAAGCCTAAGCTGAAAACTTAATATGCGTATGTTAGTTATTCCTTTGTGCTTTCTCCATAAATACTTCATGATGACTCAGGTGCATGACCACTGAAGGACTGAAATTAAATGAAAGTATGTGACAAAGCTAAAGAATCTACTTTCCACCTTTATCCCCAAGCTGATAGTCCTCCCATCTCAACTCATCATGACTTTTTTCCTTGTATGTAGGCATAGCTGATATTGATTCCAGCTTTCCAACAGCTTGCGTACCACTAGTGCCATCAGTCTCAGGTGTTGGGTTGTAAGCTACTACTCTACTGCCCCCACGTTGGCCCCCAAATGATGCTTGTCCAAAACTCGGGCTACCAAATGTAGGTGTTGCTGTTTGAGAACCTTCAAAAAGTCAAATAAGAAAGAATAGGTTTTAATATAAACATGAATTTTAAAAATTATGGGAAGAACAAAAGAAGGAAGAAGAAAAACAAGATATGGACTGTTGCAGTATTCTTAATAATGTAAGATGATTTATGAAGGCTCCTGAGCAAATTTCTTTTCATATACTAATTTTAAGTAGCTGAGGGCAACTGATCGTGGAAAGTTAGTTATGCATTCAAAATAAGGTATGACAGATATAACTCACCAAACGAGGAGCTTTGAGCACCAAAAGGTGATGGAGTAGTTCCAAATGGAGTGCTGCCAAATGCAGAAGATGATGGACCAAAAGATGGTGAGGAGCCAAAGCCAAAGGAAGGAGTAGTTGATGCACCAAAAGCAGGTATCGTAGAAGATCCAAATGTGGGAGTAGTGGATGCACCAAATGCTGGAGTGTTTGAAGATCCAAACACTGTGGAACTTTGAGTACCAAAGGCTGGCATAGCAGTGGAACCAAATGCAGGGTTGCTTGATGCCCCAAATGCAGCTCCAGTACTGCCAAATAGTGGAGTTGCTGTAGAACCAAATGCTGGTGATGTTGTAGAACCAAACGCTGGCGCAGTTGTGGCACCAAATGCTGGAGTAGGTGTAGCACCAAATGCAGGGCCACTTGTAGAACCAAAAGCAGGGGTGCTTGTTGAACCAAAAGCTGGGGTACTGGTAGCCCCAAATGCAGGTTGGCTTGATGCACCAAAGGGTG
Source organism: Phoenix dactylifera (assembly GCF_051530095.1). NCBI lineage: Eukaryota > Viridiplantae > Streptophyta > Magnoliopsida > Arecales > Arecaceae > Phoenix > Phoenix dactylifera. The sequence goes on from NC_143191.1 coordinate 376,086, forward strand.
TAGCTGAACCAAAAAGGTTGCTTCCAAATGTGGGCTGTGTCTGCTGCCCAAATGGATTTGTCTGGTTGGCAGTTGATCCAAAACCTCCAAAAGTTGGCTTCTGCCCAAACACAGAGGATCCTAGAAGAGAGTAGAATGATCTTTCTTTTGTTAAAATAATAAATATAAGAAAGGACAATAAGTCAACAGAAACATGTTAAGTTGCCAAAAAGGTAATCAACATCAAGTGCGGGAAAATGAAAAAGAAAAGAAAAAAAGAAAAAAATTTACAGTGCTTAATATGCTCGAATTGGAATTCCAAATCTAAATAGTAAGTGAAAAACTTAGATATTCTAATCAAATGCCTTTTGGTCAGATGTGGAGCAATTTAAATCAAATAGACCGGATGAAAACTTGAAAAGAAACACGCTGAAGGTCTATTTCTTTTCAAAAGCCTTGATATTCGTCTATTTGCTCATAGTTTTAAGTATCTCCTCTTAAAGAATAATTATTATTTTGCAGAAAATCCGTTTCAGAAAAATAGAAATTAGAAACTTTTTGTAACAATTGCAACAAACGATCAAGAAAATATAAGAAGTTTCAGCTATGCCTCACATTATTTCAACATCAATTAAGCCCTCTTTTGCATGCATGATATGTAACCCTGCACATTTATTTTTTTAATATTTAGTTGGAGCTATGGCATAGGGGGCCAATAGTGTCATAGCAAAATCTCTTGACAAATTTTAAAATCAGTCAAATCCATGTTCAATTAGGACACTATAGCAAGCTATTAGAACAAGAGTGCATGTCCAGAAATTCACTATAGATCAAGTAGTAATTTTCTGCATATCAACGAGAAAAAGAAGAGGTCCTGGAATAACATCAACCTAATTTACCAACAAAAACTAGAGTTACAGCCTGATATTTGCATTTTCAACAAGATATCTATGACCATCCAATGCACTTAAGTTTTGCTTGAAACGGCAAAACCGAAATTGGATTTTTTGGAGCTTTTTTGCCACCATTATTAATGTATATGTGCTATTTCTGTTACTTCTTGCCATTTGATTATTTATTTTTATTCTAAGAAGAATTTTCTTAACATAAGGACCAAGTTGTGCAAGTTGTGCAAAGAGATGGAAGCATGGCAATATGGATTTTCAAAGAAATTCAGATTTAGCAACTTTCTTAGTATAGTGTGTGGTAAGTTGATGGCCAGCATAAAACTAGTTGGTCCCAAGCCCGGTAAGGAGTGTTGCGGTAAGTTGATGGCCAGCATAAAACTAGAGTCACATCCAATGAATATAAGTCCATATAAGAAAAATATTGGAGCATTCCCTACTAGCGACATGCTACATCCGACCCAGGGTGCAGAGGAAAGTGAACAAAGGTTAACTAGAGCATTCTTTAGAAGCAACGCACCACATCGGTGCCTAGAGGTGATGGGAAGTAGGCAAGGGTTCTCACGCTTTAATGGATGGGCATCAGTAAAGAAGTTAATCCAGGAAGTAGGACACATCTAGTAACTTGGAATATGGGGTTGTTGACACGAAAATTGGTAGAATTAATAGATAAAATAAATGGGTGGAGAATTAACATAACTTACCTACAAGAAACTAAGTGAATAGAAGAAAAGGCAAAAGTATTTGGGGAGATGTGTTATAAACTTTGGTATACTGGAAAGAACAAGATAAAAATGAAGTAGGAATCAAGATTTCAAATCTCATCAGGCAGGGCTATTCCGATTTTCTCGTGTAACGCGACACACTGCCGTCCCGCCCCATCCTGACACTTGGGACAAGGAATGTTCCAAGATGTATGAATCGAGACGCTGAGGCTGGCAAGACAGTCCTATCCCGACACTTGGGATATTACACTGTCACGATGTCTCACAGGGCGTCCTACCGAAACTTGAGTCCTTGGTAGGAAATACTATAAATAAGAATTTTAAAGATGAGAATTAAGATATTAAGAGAACAAGATATAGAATAACCTTGAAAAAATTAGTATAGGAAAAGAATCTATTAATATAATTAGTGCTTGTGCTCCTAAAGTAGGATTAGATGATATTACAAAGTAGCACTTTAAGAGGACACAGGAGGACTAATTCAAGAGATTCCTAAAGGAGAAAAGATATTTATCAAAGGAAATTTGAATGGGCACATGAAAAAATAGAGTGTAGATTTTGAAAGGGTTCGTGGAGGTTACAATTTTAGAGAAAGAAACAAGCAAGAAAATGCTATTTGGAGTTCGGAATAGCACATTACCTAGTCTTAGTAAACACTTGCTTTAAAAAAAGGAATCATTACTTGATAACTTTAAAAATGAGCATAATACTAATTAAATAGATTTTTTTCCTTACTAGCATGACCGGTCGAGGGAGAGTTTAACCACCAACATAGATTAGTAATTTTGGATGTATGTAGTAAGAAATGGAAGAGAAGGACTAAAGAAAATAGGAAGCCAAGGATTAGGTGATGGTATTTGCAAGAAGAGAAACAAATGGCTTTTAAGAATAGAATGTTGAAGGAAGGAAAATGGGGTCTAGATGGAGAAATCAATATCATATGGGAAGAAATGGCTAACATTATTTAAAAAAAGTGGCTATAGAGGTATTAAAAGAATCAAAGGAAAAAGGACCATCCATTAAAGAAACTTAGTGGTGGAATGAGAAAGTTCAATTGACGATTAAGGCTAAAAGAGAGGGCTATAAAAGTCTACCTACATATAGAAATAGAGAAATGTATAAAAGCTATAAGATAGCTAAGAAGGAACTTAAGAAAGTAGTAGAAGAGACCAAATTTAAAGCAAATGAAGAGTTACATCACAAATTAGAAACTACGGATAGGGGAACGATATCTATAAGCTTGTGAGACAAAAAGAAATTATAACTAAAGACTTGACTCAAGTTAAATGCATCAAAAATAAAAATCAAAAAGTTTTGATTAAGGAGGATGAGATCAAATAAAAATGGAGTAGTTTTTTTGGTAAGCTATTCAATGAAAGTCATGTAAACAATTTAGGATGCCTCACTAGTTCAATTGAGGATAGAAATGTTTAGCATACACACAAAATTGGAGTATCTGAGGCAATAGAGGCTATGAAAAAGATGAATCGGAATTAAGGTTTGGAAGTGCTTGGGTGACATGGAAGTAACTTGGTTGATTAATTTGTTTAATAAGATTCTAAAGACTAAGAAGATGCTTGATAAATAAAAGAAGAGCACTATAGTACCGAATTATAAAAATAAAAGTCATATTTAAAATTGTCCATCACATTTCGATGATAGTTGTTTGTCTGTATTGTAGGGACTTTCACCACAAGAGCAACAAAAATCCTTCACATTCTATCCCATTTTCATGTTTGCTCAGGCAGCCAATGTTGATTACCACCCTTAATAGGTAAAATGTAGCTTGAAAATCATGATAATGATATAGACTTCAAGCAACTTACACATTTTAAAACATCACTCTAGAGCAATCACGTCGGTAGGGGACAGCTTCAAAAAACTAAATCTGTAACTGGAGAGGGAACGCTAAGAGTTTAACTTCAGCTCTTGCAGGAAGACTAAAACACAGAAAAAATGATACAGAAAGAGAAGATCAAACGGGATAAACACAATTTATAAAAGTTACAAGAATATCCATTAACTTCTAGCTGCAGATGGGAATGGTTTACATTCCAAAATTTCAGTCAGGATGTACTATATCTTCATCAACAAACTCTAGTAGTTTGATGGTTCATAGCTTTGGCATGATAACTCAAATGCTCTATCTAATCAAGTGATTACGGGCAGCCAATATAAAAAGCCCTACCAAAAAAAAAGTAGAATGGACCTCATGGAAAAAACCAAAACAAAGTTGCACATAAATTTAAAAAACATAGTACTTGACTTACATTACATCAAACAGTGTGCAAATGAAACCAAAGGCATGGATCCCATGCAACCCAAGTGCTATGAATTTAAGCAAGTACTAACCACCAAGGGAAGCAGAAGTTGATGATGCTCCAAAAGCAGGTGTTGAACTTCCAAAAGCTGGTGATGATGAAACACCAAATGCCGGTGTGGAAGGCTGGCCAAAGACACCAGTTGATGTGCCACCAAATACTGAACTCCCTGTCGCATAACCAAAAGGCTTTGGACTACCAAAGGGTTTCTGTGCAAAAGGATTGCTGCTAGCACTGCTTGTCTGCCCGAACACCGATTGTGAACCAAACGGGCTCGTTGATGACTGCCCAAAAGCTGCATGACAGGATAGAGCCATCAGAAAAGCCGAAAAATAAATCATGACACATGGCTCAAACACTGGAAACTAGCAAAATCCGCTCCTCGGGGACAAAAAGATGATACCTAAATCAAATAAGGAGAAAAACAGCACCCAGTTTGTAGGATTTCAACAATAAAAAGGGCCAATAAGACTGAAAAGCATAACAAGATAAGCAAGAAGACCTGTACTTCGGATCAAGAGAGTCAAACAAAGAGCTCAACTATAAAGGTTACGCTCAAGTTTCAATCTTTTTCAAAGCAAAACAACGGAAACAAAATATCATTCAAGATTTCTACTTCTAATGTTTGTATCAAGCACACCTTGCGTCAGGCCGTAACATGTATAGTCATTGTCTGAAGCAAATCAAGAAAGGATTATTTCCCCAAAGTAAAGCTGCCGTCTTTTTTTTTCCAAAGCAAAACATCAAGAAACATCACATCTATCAAGATTCCTATCTCCACTATTTGAATCCCATCGCCGATGCAAAACCCTACATTGCCCAATCAACCCAAAACCCGCACCAAAGAAAAAGAAGCAAAACCAAGAATATTCAAATCAGAAAGAAAGAAGATCTCCCACAAACTCGAGCGATATTCTTGCTGAGAGGAAAAAAGAATCGTAGAAATCTAAGAAAAAGAACCAAGAAATTGAATCTTGACGGGAGGAAAGGAAGCGTGAGACGTACAACTTGTAGAACCGAACATCGCTGCGGATTCTCTCCTTCGGCGCTCGAAGATGGTTCGGGTCCACAGCCAAAACTCAAAAGCGTGCGATGGTATGTATATAAGCGAGGGTTTTTATTTTTTCTCCCTCGGCCGCCGAATCGAAAGCATGATTCTCCCTCGGTCTGATTCCCCAGACGCAGTTCAAATATCATAAAGACGGCAGACCAATTGCCGTGTTACCTTTGCCTCTCTAGTTTCTAACATTATAACCATGGTTTTTTTAATATATATATATATACACACACTCTCTATGCTAAAATATATATAAATTATGTAGAATCATAAAGCTAACAATCAAAATTATGGTGACATAAATTGTCTGCATTAATAAAAACAACGATATACGTAGATGGAGTGGTACTAACATAATGTTTAAAAGACAAAACTTGTGCATAAAGTGGAATACAATAAAAAATTATGATGGCAAGCAAAATATTACCGGACTTACTAATAAGTATGGTGGACAACATTTGTACATCTAAATGTATATAAAATCTACCGAATTATGCTACAAAGACTAGATGCATTGCCAAAGTGCAACATAATATTAATACATATGTTGAACTAAAATAATAGCTATTATAATTCAGAAGAGATTTCTTAGATTATGATACTAATAGCATACGTAGTTAAAAAATAGTGATCATAATTTGACTATCATTCTATTATAGTAGCTGTTATATAATGAAAACAAGTCACTGTTTAATAAGCCCCCAAGTTTGTCTTAAATCATTGGTTTGCCTGATCTAGGAGATCAAAGGAGTACTCTAAGAAAAATAAAAATACCTCACACAAATGGTGCATGTCCTCCAATGTACACTATATGCTGTCCCTCTCTACTTCAAACAGTCTACATCAATCTCTCCAAAGCTTGCTTTTTGTGACATGACAACAATCTAGTTATATATAGTCTCCTAAAATCAATATACGCGAGATAGATAGACTTCCTTCTTTCTAAGACCATTCTTCATAAATTAGCTGCTATTTAAAAAATTCAAACTTCTTCATCAGGAAAAAAAAACATTCTAAACTAATTTTGATTACCATATTTATAAATCTTATGATTATGAACCACTCTTACCACCTGGAAAAGTAGATGATTCAAAGACACATGTATATGACAAGTTCAAATTCTTAATATTAGTGTATACATCCTTCATGCTTATAATGTCACGTGTTATAAAAGACATCCTTACAATGTTTTAACAATATGTGCAAAGAGATCAAATTGTTTATCCAAAAAGAAGTAGATTTACTAGTGTCATAAAGAGATCAATGTCGCACCATGCCGCTAGATATATGACCTATAAGACTGATGAACCCACTACATAGCTGCTATTCAAAACAAATTTTATTGTTTTAAAGTGAAACTATTTGATATATTAATGATGTCGAACATAATTATCTTGAAAGAACGACGTATTGACTTAAAGGTGCCTTTGGAGCCTGGAAGGGAAAAAGAAAAATTTATAGTTGGCAAGGTTATAGTAGCAAAATCCACTAAAATTTATATTTTATATATTGCTTTTACTACTATATAAATGTATACACATAAGTTATACAACAAAGTTTAGTTTACCTCTTTCATGAGATAATGCCTCAAGAAGGCGCGTCCATTTCGTCTCATCTCCCTCCAGCCATCTCTTTTCATGTGACACCTCTCTCGTGCCATCCCAACAGTGTACAAGAGAGAAAATAACAAGGCTAAAGTTGCATGAAGCCCTCCCCCTAGCTTCTTCCTCTTCCAGCTCTTTCCTAACCTCTACGGCCTGTTTCTTCCTCCTCCGAAGCCAAATCCCAAGCAACCTAATCTTCCTCCTGTCCGAGCTCCACCAAGGATCCTGTCCGTGACCTCTTCCCTGCTCCGACCTCCTCCACCAATGGGCTCCAAGAGAAGGAGGAGCTTGGTTGAATTCAAAGAAAACCTGCTTCTGACCTCCTCCATTCGCTTTGTCCTCTCTCTCTTCTCGCTCGTGCAATTGCTAGGGTCTAATTTCCCTGCATTTTTCTTTCTTGCTTACAGGTTTTTTGGCAGGTTATCGGGGGAAGGCAGTGAGGGATCTTGGTTGGTCTATTGAAATGAGTGGAGAGTTTCATTATCCATGCTTTTGACACCTATAGATCACTAAGTCTATGTTTGCTATTATAGTGCATTACCTACCATCTCTTGGGTCTCATAAAGTCTACTATGACATCACGCTTGGATATGTCGTATTATCTAACCTTGTAGATATTTTGGTCATAACATGGCACCCTTTAATAAACTTCTTCTCCTTAATCTATGTAAGTTTAGTTGTTCATATGTTGAAAGGAGAGTGCAAAGTCTGCATTAATTTTATATAAATGCATTTATCTTGATCTTGGTTCTTGCAAAGGATATTGCTATGTTTGCTCACCCAAAATTGTAAGTCAAGTGCATCTAAAATGCTGAAACGGGTCACAAGGTAGGCCTTGAAGTTTTCATCCATTCTTTTTGTCTGACAGTTCAATGAAGGTCTATGTTTAGATAGATTTTAGCTAGTCTTTCAACTTGCATTGAATATTTCGTTCTACCAAAACTTGTACCAAGTGTCAAGTATAAGTTCAGGAACTATGAAGAGCAAGAGATGGATAGAGTGAGATAGGACAGGATAAAGAAGCCATCTCGAGGCACTATCTCATGAAAAAGTAACCTTAATGCTATTAGGTTGCTGCTGCAAGAGGTTTGCGGTCCCACGGTGGGGAAAGCATCCTTATCAGCGTGGAGTGTGGGCACTCACCCATCCAGCCATCCGCACACACATATGCGCACATGCATGCATGCACGTATATATGCTCAAGCACTCCCCTATACATATATATTTCAATATATATGTATTTAAAAATAATACCATATATACCTTCCTAACTTGATGGATTAAGATGTTTCGACTAGAACCTAACCCAAACCCAATCCACAAAACCATAGGTAGGGTGGGATAGGTAAAAAAATCGGATCAAAAATTGCCACCTCTAGAGAGAGTGTTGTTTCTTGCTACAGGAGACCATGATGAGGGTCTCCTACTAGGACTCATTATTGTGGAGGATGTCAATGACACATTGTTTCATGACGGTCACATATGCTTATTTTGAAACCAAGCCTAGGAGGTTGCATTCGAATAGCAAAAATCTAGGTGCAATCATATTAAGGAGCAAGAAACCTTAAAAAATAAGGTTTTAATCGGAGAAGAGAATTAGAAGCATAGAAAACTACGAAATTAGATTGAGGGGATCGAAGAGGAATTGTAAGAGGAGGGATCAAAGAAAAGGTGAGGCAATGGCAAGGTTTGAATTAAGAGAAAATGAGGATTGATTGAGATAGGACCGGACTCTAGGAGGAGGGTTTGAAGAGGAGAAAGGGAGTTGATGGGGAGCTTCCATTGTGGGGTAGAGAGGGTTGGGGGAGGGGGGAGGGAGAGAGGGAATGAGAGTCGAGCAACCAATTAGGGTTATGGGGCAAACATGCTAGGTCAGGCTCTATTTTAAGCTTTAGGTCAGGCACAAGCCGAGCCAAATTTTTATCAGGCCCCACAATTAAAGCTTGACTTCGACCCGAACTTTTTTAGGCCAAGCCCAAAGCCCAATAGAAAGCCGACTTGGCCCAATAATCCTTAGCGGACTTGGCCCATTTCCAGCTTGCTTCTCCTCTCTTCCTTTCTTGGTCAATTTATTTGCCATCCAAGTCTCAAACTTGAAATGTCTACTTCTTAGCCCAAGGGAAGGCAAGGAATTACATATGTTGATTAATTGTTTTCGTAACTGAGATGACACTATCAATCAATATTAAATTTTTATACTTATAAATTATTTTTTATGGGTTTACAGATAAAAAGAAATTCTAGAAATCACTGCTCTTATTGAAGGCATAAGATTATATCTTGTCTGAGTGCAACAATTAGCAACCCAGCCAAGAGACACCAGCACAAAACTAACCCTAGACATGGCCTACCTGAGTGTGTTTTGCACTTCACTCTCCAAAATTGTCAAGGCAATCCTATTATCATATATTATCCTCATATTTAATGATCTTGTAGTCATGACATTCTCATAAAATTAGCAAGATACGAATGCTTCTGACAAAAATGGTGAGGATGTCAATGAAATGGTACAAAACGGCCAGAAAAGAAGATGAACATAAGAAGAAAATTTAAAAGAGAATGGAAGAAGAAACAAAAAGAAATGGAAGCAAAAGAAAATCATCCAATAAAGTAGGGCCTATCCACCCAGAGCATGGTCAAAATAGAAAAAAAGCCAGCCTTCCTACACTATGGTTTAAAGTGGATCGGATAATATCCATTCTGATTCATTTTTGTATCCGAAACTATCTAGATTTGGAGAGAAATTTGAGCATCCGACTAATATCTGTATCTGTGTCCATATCCGTCGAAGAAAAATGGATATGGATAAATAAAAAATATAGATAGACAACTATCCGATTCGTATTCGAATTTCTGATTCTACTTGTAATCCTATTTAATTTTAAAAAATAAATGACCATATCAGCGTGCTATTAATTTGATTTAGCATTCACTTAGTAATATCTTTGATTTTGTGGTCATAAAGTTTAATTGTCTGATTTATATCTATGTTTATATCCATACTTTCGATATTCGATTTTTATCCATATCCATTTAAAATAAATATTGATATAAATTTTTGCATTTGACAAACATCTATATCCGTATCTGTATTTGTCAAACAAAATAAATATGGATATGGATATACTAGTATTTAATCCGGTCATAGACCAAGTACAAATCCCAATGAAAAATGAAGGGGGCGACTTCTCAACCTTCCCACCGCATCCCTGGGTAGCACCTTCTATCTCTTCATCTCTAATGCTGCTGCTGCACTAGAATGAACAACTAAACGGACTTGTCCAAGGAACAACAGGGAGGAAGAATTCTTTACAAAAAAAATTTCTAGCCTTTCACTTATTCCTGAATTAAGTGGGGTAAATGGATTAGAAGGCAAAATTTTGTAGTTTTTGGAGATACCTATTTAACCTTTGGAAAATGATTTAACCTAGGTGCCCCATTAAATGTTTGGTTAGAAAGGATAAAATAACTGAGTTAAATTGCTGTTACTCCCTTTTATTCTGCTTCCAAATAAAGCCTTAGAGTTTGGTCTTTGTCATTGAGAATGCATAGCAATTGATGCTGTACTAATGTTATCATATTATTTGATTTGTTCTCCGAAATCATCAACTTCTTTTAATTTATTTTGTACGTTGCTTTTCTTGGTGGGCTTGTGTAGATGCAACAAACCCCATGCAGATGGATTAAAGAGTAACTGGTAAGATATTGTTATGAGATTCAAGAAGTACTCTTATAAGATTCAAGAAGTTAAGTATTATGATGCTCATAGTTTCCCGTATTCACACGTACATACCATCATGCAATGGAGCGCACCAATATCGAACTGAGATTCAATGCAGGACGAGTGTCCAGTCTCGATACATTCTACTGACTTCGTACCGAACAATATTGATGCTGTACCTGTGAGGATCCGTGCGGGCGTGTGTTTAGTCCCACATCGGTTATTTGCTGGGTAGATCTTGGGTACTTATACAGGATCAAGGAACCCAAATAATACTTTCCGGCTAGCCATTTTGGATGAGGTCTTGGGTTGTTACAAATGGTATCAGAGCGGACCCGGCCTATAACTTATGTGGACTAGGGGACACAGCAGCACATATCCATTGGGGTTGACCACGGACCGATCGTGGTGTTTGTGATTAGATTTGAATGGATTTGAACTCTTAGCCTGACGAGGATGTCAGGGCTTGAACGAGGGGAGTATGTGAGGACCCGTGCGGGCGTGTGTTTAGTCCCACATCGGTTATTTGCTGGGTAGATTTTGAGTACTTATACAGGATCAAGGAATCCAAATAATACCTTCGGCTAGCCATTTTGGATGAGGTCTTGGGTTGTTACAATACCAATATGATACCAATATGGAATCAGGTATCAAAACTATGAACCTTATGATGCTATTGTATGACTAAGCCCAAATAAATAGGTTAATTTAATCCCAATTACTGACCATTTGGTTGCAGAATATGATATCTCAAAGTAAATGGGTTAAGTTACATCTGATCCACTCCAGTATAAATTACGCCCTATGGAGTGGAATAGACATCCTAGGGTTTGGTGGAAATATTGAATTTAAACATCCTCTTACGATTTTCACTTTGCCCTTATGGTCACATCTTTCGTGTTTGACACGTTATAAATGATTTTAAAGGTGCCTTGATTTTACTTAACCTTTCTTGTAACCCTAAACCAAAGGCAGAGATTTTATCTAACATACTTCTTGTTGTTTTCAGACTGTTACTTCTTCTGTTTATGTATAAATTTGAGATGATTCTTGCACCCCCCCCCCCCCCCCCCCCCCCCCCAAAAAAAAAAAAGAATTTATCTAGATACTGCATCAAATATTATGCAGCCTCTCACACATTGAAAATTAACCTAGGTGCTTCATCTACTATTTGTTCACCAACCATACCAATGTTCCCTTGAGTTTTATCACTTCTCTTCCGCTTGATCCAAGCACATTTCAGCAATATTTGGACAATTTAGCAATAGGAGAAATGGCCCACCAATGCAACACCCACATAAGTTTTTACATGCAATCCATGCGAACATTAATTGCCAAAAAACTAAATATGTTAAAAGGACATGTCCTTTCTTGTTTGATCTTACCTTTTGCAGCAGCCCAAAAATAAAATGGCTGACAAAAAGTATGAGCTCAATACTGTTAGGTCCATCAGATATGTATGGAATGTAAATTGTATATTTGCCAACTTGATATTCGAGAATGGCTGGGTAGATGGCCACTGTTTCAGTATAATGATTTCACAATATCAATAAATTGTCCATGGCACCATCATAGAAAAAATAAAAAACAAGAATGAAGTAAGAAAACAGGTTGCTTGTGGGGCTTTCTTTTCAATTCAGATCTTTCATTGATGCAAATGCCCAGCCTGGCATAATTCATTGCATCACAGCCATCCAGCGGATAGACTCTTGATATCCATGAATTAAATTGATCCTATGATTGAAAAGACCAAGGTAATCCTTAAAGTGGCCAATGAATTGGATGGCCACACATGCACAAGAGGTAAATAGAGATGGCCACTACAAATGTTTGTAACTCGGAGCTCACCTGAAGGAAAAGAGTAAGCGGAAAAAAAGAAGAGAGAGAGAGAGAGAGAGAGAGAGAGAGAGAGAGAGAGCTCATGAAAGGAACAAGAAGCCTTCCTTGATGAAAATTTGGTACATGAGAGGATGGACACAAATCCACAAAGTGCAGTGATCAACCTGACGATCTCCAAATCCTTCCCTCAAGGGAAATCACCATCACAGAAACATCATCATGATACTTCCGGCGATCACCATGTGGAATATCCAGTAATTCATGAAAATCCATCCCTGCAGAGGGGATATGAAAACCAAACATGCATTCCAATCATTAAGGTGTTAGAGACCCAAAAGCTTCATAATGGTTATTGCATGAGATGAGAATAACTATTCATGGCTGGATGTTTCCATAACATGATGCAAGATGTTGCTCGTAAGTGAAAAATGCATTAGCAATATAAAGACTGCTAGACATGAAAATTATCAATGGCAAAAGAAACTATTAGTAACTGTCGGTATCCTGAATAACCATGACGTGTGCAACAAAAATCTGGTAAAGCTTCGAAAAGGAGGGTGTCATGCATTTGCAATGATGGGCTATTTAGACAAGCGAGCTGTAGAAATAGATCGGAAATGGTAGCTAACCGAACTTTCATGAAGACTTTAGCAGAAGCTTAAAAATTGATGGTGATAGAGGATGAATCTCCCTGGGATAAAGTTTGAGGGTTTTGGGTTTGGTTAGTGCCGTCAAATATACTTGCTATAAGCCAGCCTGACTTGCTAGGATGCTCAAAATTAACTTTGGTCAATGCTCGGATATTGTGGAGGTATCAATCACATATGCATCTCAGTCACCGCATTTTAAGGGAGAAAAATGATATTCAGTGAGAATCAGAAATCACATGAATACCTTTAAGAAACAGCTGACACCTCCAAAATCAATCAAAAAGTGATCTAGAATTGAATGATTTCAAATGATTAAAAAAACATATGATGTCAAATCCACTGACCATTTTTCTTAGCTGCACGAAAAAGAAGCTCAGCTATCAGGTATTGTGCAGGGTCTCCCTCAGGACAATTTTCCATAAACCACGAAACATGTGCAACCACCTCTTCATTGCTGAAATATTGGTAAAGCCCATCAGATGAAAGGACTAAGAAGCGATCACTTGAGCAGAGACGGTGATGAAGAACTGAGGGAATGCAGCTAACATATGGTGAGGTTCCAATGTAGTCAATCCGAAACATCTCCAGCAAAGCTTCATTGAACTTTGGCTGTATCAGAAGGAAAATACCAGCGCAATCAGTCCCACAAAAACAACTTTTCAGGAATCTAGCAAAACTAAAGAAAAACTTAAAATAAGGGTAACATGGTTCTCAAGTCGTTTGCCTGTAACACAGGAGTAAAACATTAGAATTTTAAACAGCCTATTTCTACATTTTCAGCATTTGCTTTTAGGAGAAACACATATTGAAGCATCCATCTTAGTTCAAGAGTATTCAACTCATAAAAATTTCAGGGAAAAAAATCATCTTACATAATGGATATGACAACAAATTAAGAGCATTCTCCTTCAAGAATGCGTATTATATAAGATGAGATTAGAGCTTCACCTTCAGCCCCCTACTTGGCCTAAAACCTTGAATATATAAACTCATTTCTCTAAAAGCAAGAACCACCAAAAAGAGCAATTGCTAGCAACCTTGCAGGTACCGAGGTTGATACTTTAGTACCAGCACTCTAACAAATTCAAACAACTGCAACTCATCTTTCACATGGCAGTTTTGAGAAAAAGAGTTAAATACCGCTTTCTTATCTCAAGCCGAAAAATGAAATGCTACTGAACTGTGTCAGTACATGCATCGCTTCTAGATCCATGGGGCTTTAATCACATGACACAAGAAATGAACAGTTAAAACTCTTAAGCCTTTTAATTGTATCTGAAAATTAACTATAGCCAAACTATAAATTATAAGTGTGGAGAGCAAAGTTAATCCCGATGATCACCATCATGCACATCAACAACTGCTCATAGTTCATTAGCAATGAATGATAGACAACACTGCAAAACCACTGTCACATTTATTTGCAGATGGATCAACAAATCATGTATCACCACTTTTAATATAAGACCAATGTCCATTAATCAACATTGCTTTACATTTTCATTTAATCAGTGTTCTGAAAAGAAAAAAGAAGGGAAAAAGAACGGGAATATTTCATTTGATGCATTCAGTATCCCAAGGAAAAAAAATCAATTTCCGTCATAAATACGGGATTTAGGGAGAAAGTTTTCATGACCATATCAAGCTTGCTCTACATCATGCCATTTGCATAGACATAGACATGGGTCTTGGACATAGTCAACATGCAACTCCGTCTTTCCTTGCTGCTCGTGGTTCGTTTCAACAATTCAACATTTGCACTAGAATTTGTAATGTTCATCACTCAGAAAACCAGTCAAAGAATGTCAGTACATAAACAATTCCAACAATATGCCCGATCTGGAAACTTATCTGGACTGTCCTGCTGAATTAGGACCCAGGTGACTGACCTTGTTTACAAAGTAGAATCTACATCTAGAAAAATTAGAAACCCACCGACATTAGCCGAAGTTAATAAATTTGAAATAAGTATACTAGCCGACCTATGTATTTTAACGATAAACCAAATGTGATCGGTTATTCGAACCAAAACACAAATAGGTCAGGTATATTAATCCCGTATGACTTAAAGAATATATTTGCAAATTGAAATTTATCTTCATGTAGCACAAGGGGTTGAATGGCAAAGCTGCATGTCAGATAAGGTCTGCCATACAAGGTCTAAGCAATCAATATACATAGTGTTGTTCCCCAAAATGAAAGAACTTGACAAATAACTGAAATAAAACTGCAAAACAATAAAAAGATGATTATCGGATAATAACATTTGGATAACCTTGTTTAGGTTGTTGTCCATAGGTCACAAGCTTGTTGTCGGATGAGGTACACAACTTTGTAGTCTCATATTTCAAAATTCTCATGCCCTCAGTAAATCTTATTGCTAAGAAAAGAAAATCTGAGAGTTGATCATGTGACTTGGTCAAGAGAAGAAAAAAGTTATGTTTTGCAATGTAATTTATTTCTTTTGAAAAAAGTTATGTTTTGCAATGTAATTTATTTCTTTCTCGTCTTTAAAACTCAAACAAGTTAGTAGGTGAAATATTAGTGACTAACTTGTACGGGATCAATGAACAAATATGCCTACCCAACTTTAAACTGGTCAGGTCAGGTGGGCGAATAATGCCACAAACTGCCAATCATTCTTTGGAACACAATACCCAAGCAGTTACCTAAAAGGACACTGCTATTGTCCAAACACCACTAGCCATAAGTAAATAGTTTCAAAAGGTTAAATGTCTTCAGATTTAGGAACTCCTCCCTCTGCCATCTTCAATTCTTCTTGTTCCATGTCTCTATAACCTATTATCTATTGTCATGAATTCAAGATCTAGCAACGACTCTTCTTTCTTCAGTACCTACCATTTGCTTCCTAACTTTATTACCTGCCATACTTTTGGCAACATAATGCTGG
The DNA here is from genome assembly GCF_051530095.1 of Phoenix dactylifera. NCBI lineage: Eukaryota > Viridiplantae > Streptophyta > Magnoliopsida > Arecales > Arecaceae > Phoenix > Phoenix dactylifera. The sequence continues at coordinate 391,798 of NC_143191.1, forward strand.
AATCTATGAGCGGATTTAAGTTTCAAATATCCAATAATTTATGGGAACCAAGTCTACATCTTTCTTAAGATCTTCAGTTTTATAAACTCTGGACATCTAAGACATTAGTAAATCATCCTCCATATACATACAAAAGAAGAAGAAATAAAACCTCTGCATTAAAATCTTATTTCAAACAAAATGTTCTCTACTCTACAAAATAACTGTTCCAGCAATCCATAAAATTTTTATTAATCACAATTTTTTCTAAATCAAGTAATAGGGCTTGCTGGATCAGTAATCCACCATATTCCAGCATTCAAGCTTTAGGACATACATTCCTTTTGGCATCTTTGATCTGCTCATAAATAATGAAGCATCATGTTTCTAGTTTTTCTTTATTAGTAATTAATAGTAAATGTCAAAATATACAACAGTATTCTATTTCATCACTCCCCAGCAAAATGCACCACCACACTGCTCAAATTCCTATAATTCTTTGCTAAGCTACCAGTAGGACAGCCTAGACATAAGGACTAACTAGGGATTTTGGATAGAAGAAAAACGACAAAAATTGCTGAGGATTAATAGGGAAGAGGAAAGTTGGTTAGAAAGTGAACAAGCAGATAGAAAATTCAGAAGAATAACTGTTACATCACAAATCTGCGAAAACAATAGGTTTTTTTTTTCTTGTGCAGATCAAGCATCCAACTGGAGTTAGAATTAATTGGTCTTAGTATCAAACAGAAGCAATTTGGTGATTCTTTACACATCACTGGATCTTGTAGTAGGACTGGTTGGATCTAATCTATGACCAGATTTTAAAGGCCTACTTGCTGGTCCTAATATCAGCAGATTGCTGCAAGGGGGGGCTCGTTGATAAACAGAAATGGTAGAGCAGGAGATAGAGATATTGGGATTCTTTTATCAAAGCTAGTGGGGTGAAACCAATAAGGTAAGAAAGAGAGAAGAAGAACAGAAGATAACCAACTGTAATATAAACAGAGAAGTACAAGATTAAACGGCAGAAAAATGGAACAATATTAAAGAGCGGAGAGGGATAATATCAGACTCACTCTGTGACCTAAGAATCACAAGTAGGGTTGCAAGCATCCTGCTTCTTCTAAGGCATCACACCATAGGACAGAAAAGAAGACTGAAGTTTTCATTCATCTTTTCTTTTTCCATCTAAATCTGATTACATAACTCTAAGAGCCAAGTTTATAAGAATAGAAACCCTAACAATTTGTTTGTAGTCCCAAAACTATCCCCCATAAGACAAGGTTACTTGTTCCCAGTTATTGTAATAAGAAATGCCATGAACAGTACTGCTACACCCAATAAACTGTCAAATAAAATCTGAGATATTTGAATCTCCACATTTGTTTCCTAACAAACCAACTGAAAACTAAAAGAAATAGGAAGGAAAATAGCAATTCGACAGCTAAATTCAAATCTGAGAAGAATCTCAAGTCCTGCAGCCATCCGCTGCATCATGAGACGACCTTGGATCCCTAATACCACCTGTCAGAAAAATAATCCGACCTGTGAAACTTCATCAGAATACAGACACCTACATAATTTTAAGAAAATTGCACATAAATAATTAGTGATTTTCTATTTCTCCCTTTTGGTCTACTTATTCTTGATTTCGCTATTCACTTTCTTTTTCTTCCCTTCTTCTTTCTTAAATTTTTTTATCGCCCGAAGATTATAGATTTGTATCATTCTCACATATTACATATGTAAAATTCCTCAGGAATTGAGCATATGTTCTAAGTGCTAAATCAAAATTAAACAGAAAATCACATCCAAAGTTTCTAACATGATATCTGAGCAAAACTATAGGAGAAGATAGGAAACTAAGAGGCTATAACACATGCACACACAAAAAAAAGAAGATGCAAGTTGTTTTTCGTTAAGAATATACGAGGATAGGGTACATGAAAAAGTAGGTGCTTTTTTCCTATAAATTGAGAAATGCTGCATTAAAGTCTTTTTAAATGTACTAAGTTCTTGAAAAGGAGTCCATTTTAAGACTGATACTTAACAAACAAACAGGATAAAAACACACCCTGCTCAGCTTGTCATCTAGAAAAGCCTTGTTTTGATGAGTTTAAATGCAATTTGGACTCCTACTGGAAGACTTGACAAGTTGCTGAATGTGCCCTAGCAGAGGACATTAGCAACCCCCTCATAAATGCCCAGAATTTCAAACTTACTCCATAGTTCACTTATTATAACATCAAATCAATGTTGAAAACAACCAGTTAACAATCCTATTATCCTAAATTAGTCTAAATACATCCCACATGCCTATAGATCCTAAAAGGATGTTTTGGGTAGCTTAGCTCATATTAACCATGCGGGACTTAGAAAGAACTCATGCTTAAGTAAATTGCTACATAATCTGCAATGGGCAACAACTTCATAATCAATATTCTAAGTTCCTACATGCACGATGTTGCTTCAGTAGAATTTATGATCTCACTTCACAAGTATTAAATTGGGAACCAATCACCCTTTCGTCAGAAAAAAAAAAGAGCCTCCTATAGCATTTCGTTGTTGAGATGAATTTGCTTCCCAAAAACCAACACAAGAACTAGCTTCTACTTAACCACTTCTGGACATTGAGGACCAGATATGTTAAGGCCCTCATAAGCATTGTGGGTTCTAATCTGTGCCTCTTAGAAACAAACCAACATTGTTCTATCAAAGATTATCACTCTCTAAAACAGAATCTTTTGATAGGCAAACAAATTATAACATCTCGTTCCTTAAAATGCTTCGTCATTTGGATATTAAAAGCTGCTGATTTGTGCTTTCAATTGCTTTTCTCAAATTTAGTTATTCAAAATATGCATGCTTCTTTTCTGGATACAATTTATTATTATCAGACCAATCCTTTCCATTCATAACCTCAAAGAACTTTTCTGAGTACAATAATCACACAAGTTGTAACAAAATCAACTTGCAAATGTAGTTTTCCTGGCTGCTTGGTAGTAAGGCTTTTTCACAAGTTTCCAAATCTATGAGTGACTGCTTCGCAGGCTCACTAATATGTCCATAAATGGTGGGCCATACAAATATTCTACTCAGTATCGAACCTTCTCCACCTTATTCACAAATTTAGAGACTCTACTGATTCTCCAAGCTATGGCATTTAATTCAACAATTTTTGTAAAGTATAAAGAGCCATACATTGGATCATGTCATCCTGTAAGCAATGCAGTGAGCCAACATAGATAGCCTACACACTGCTTCAGGTACCACAGCCTACAGCAAAGTCCATATGGGCATTCAGAGAAGGTGAATCAGGAGCACAAAAGGGTGTATAATGCTCCATGTCTGTTAGTTATGTAATGTTATAGAGTTGAAGAGTCAAGTCTATGAAGCATGGACACAGTTACGGCATACGAATACGCCAATACAACAAACCTTAAGAAATTATGATATAATAGGACTAAAATACGACAGTCAGTACATCTATCTTTTTAACATATATGCAATAAAAACATCCATAAAGTACAGTATGTTATGAACATAACATACTTCATACAATAGAATCAATATTAATCTGTCAATTAGAAATCTTTCAAATCCAAGGACTACAGATCATACATTATACAGTAATATCAGCTTCACACACTCAAAATTACTATTCATCATTAAAAAGGTCACATTTCATAAAAAGAAAAGAATAGATTTCTTGCTTCCATTGTTGGAGGTATCAAGGAAGTATAAGGCATATCCAAGAAGTATATAAAGTCTTCTTAATGAAACATAGGATAGTTATAATAAGTATCTTATGCATATATTAGAAGCATCTGACAAGTATCAGCATCCAATTTATCCAACGGAGACATGGTGTGCAATGTGAAGTATTCATGCTTCCTAGAGTCTTTTAATTTAGAGTCCGTATGGCTCAAGCATTCTCCATACAATATTAAGTGTTTGTTCTATTGTCTTTGCCATCATAACATCGATGTAATAGAGAGATGGCCGTGCGCAACTTTGGTACTTCAATAAGAGAATCAGTATGTCAATTAATTCACCATCGATAATAGTTGAACAAACAAGCATGCTACCTTCTTTTTCCAAGTCCGGAACAAGTCATGACAAAATATCTCATGTTGATACCTAAAAAGAAGTATTTATTACATTGCAAAATTATCCTAGTGCATAGTTTTCCATGTGGTTGGCATGACATAGAATATTTTGTCATTTCTTGGAACAACAATTCCAGTCCACTTCACAATCTAATGTTGGAAACAGTGGTTGATGATAATTTACTTCGATAAAACCCCCCCTTTCTTAGAACACCTTCTCTTTCGGATGCATGGCTTGCGCAAGCCATATCAGTGATCACATTCTAAGCCTTTTTCTCTGAAGAAAACAAGACCATTTGGTTGTTAGTGAGGCCTCTCTTTGAGATTATTGCAACACTAACAAGTCATCCAAATCAGCCTACAGGTGGGAAGAAGTGGATGTTGGATTGAAAAATGAAGTGGTCCTAAGCGTTTTTGTGTCAATATGCCCCCTTCCCTCTGAGAGTGAGAGAGAGAGGCTAGTTTTTTTTCCTTCACTATTTTGTCATTTAACTAGAGCTGATATAAGTAGATTGGAAAGCCATATTCGACAGGACAGGCCAAAGCTTTGAAATTGTTGAACTACAGCCCAACAAGAAAAGCAAGGCAATTACAATCATTCTAATTCAAAATTTTAATATGGCATTGCTGATAGAATAATGAACTTTGTAAAATTTTACCAGTGTCTGAGCTACTCAAATTCTAATAATTAATACATAAAGAGAATAAGTCTAAGTCTAAGATTAGAAGCCTTATTATATTCTACAAAAAAGTTTATAATTTACTTAATCCTTACTTATTTTGAAAATGAATCATAGTGGGAGATCAAAACTCACAAAAACCATGCAAAAGCCAAAAGAAAGGGGCAGAACAAAACATGAAAAGAAAATTGATTGGTAGATCATAGGGCTGCTCAGGAAGAGGGGTTCTTGAATTTAGCTAAGCAGTACAACCCATAATTTTTATTTTCATATCTTTGGTTTTGTACAAGATTCATTGTCTCAGTACCGGACCCCGTATCACTACCATCCTATTACAATGTCGGTACGCAGTTTAGTACAGTACAGCTTAGTATAGCGAATATCAGTACAATATTGTACAGCTTACCGGGTTGCTACCGCTATGGTATGGTACAGTCAGTACGATACTGTACCGACCAGTATGGCAAACTTTGAACTTTTGTAAGTTGAATTTCTAATATTTTCATGTCAATTTTTCATAAAAGAAAATGCAAACAAAATATAAGAAATATATTGCCAATCCTGGAACTGGTTGCACTGTATCTTCAGCTCATGGCAGACTGATCATGTGCCTCTTAAACAAATAAATAAATTAAAACTGTTTGTCTATATGTATCACAAAAAGGAAAAAAGAAGAATGCTTGTGTATCACAAAAAGAAAAAAAAAAGAATGCATGTGGACCCTATTTAAAAGCATAGTGTTTCAGCTAACCTTCTTCAGAAACCCTGCACCAAATGCTCTAGTAACTTTCAACTGTCCTTTTACTCTATCATTTAAGACAGCTTGAGGATCATCAGCATGTTCTGCTTTAATTCTCAGAACTTCCTGCAGAATTTGCATAAATGGTGAGACATAACCAGGGTATACAGTCAAGCATCGTGTTGCTTCTAGAAGTAGTAATTAGCAGACTATATATTGATAAAGAATGAAGAGCTTCTAGATAAATAGTGGCTAATGGAGTCATTTATGCAATGTTCACATATTTTTATGTACCGTGGAGAGAGAGAGGTGTCTCCATATACTCTTTCGGTGCTAAACAGTTATTTTAACAATGATGCCCTTTTGTATCTAAGATTTGGCAAGTATTTTGATCATCGAATTACTTTCTACTAGACCATGGCACATGCAATGCATGTTTTTTTTTTTTAAAGAAAGAAAACTGAGAGTTCATAACCATAACCATCTAGCCTTTTCCCAACTATCTGGGGTTGGCTTTATATCTTGAAAAAGACAGAGATACAAGATGGGGAATGCAAATATGGAGATGCAGGGAGGAAGAACATGGACAGACAGACACGCCTCACCAACAGACATATTGGGAAAGCTGGTACTACATATTAGAATAGGTGCAAGTTTGGATGAAATTACTCCTAAGGCATCCACAAGAATTAGCTCTTTCTAAAAGTGAAGGTGCTTATAGTGCCAGCATGCATGGTGTACTCACCCATAGAGACAAAGCCAGTCCAGCTAATGCCAAAGTACAACACAACAATATAAACTTACAATGTTTATCCTGTAAAAAAAATGTAGAAGCAAAACGGCAACTTTTACAATTGACACTTTTACCTTTTTGAACCACGAAACACAGCATCTGATATGATATTCATCTTCAGGGTCACACACTATTTGTAAAGACTAAATTTCTGCAGCTACTTCCAATACATGCTTTATATACTTGGTGCCCTTGTGTAGTAATCTTTATGGAAAAAACTTGGCATATGGCAAGTCCTCTTCTTCATTTCAAGTAGAATCCATAAGAGTTACAATTGGACAAACTCTTTGCAAGTTGACTACAAGAAGTTTCTTGAGCATTGCTTTATTGCCTTAAAATATACATTAAATCTTGTTTCTTCATTACCTTCCTTCTTATATGCTTTTGCTGACAGCAGAATACAAGATATTGTAGTTGTGGACAATCCAATTAATTTTCCCTCATTAAACAAGCTTGTAGCAAATGATCGAGGGACAGCATCTAGAACAGAACGTAAATTATCTCAAAATGAACCACCATTCAAGTAGGTGTAATTAACGGCTGGAGGTTCTAAATGCTCCAGGAAAAAAATAGATGTAGTTTTAATTATGTCTTCCTCTGCTCAACCTAGATCACTAGCTGGCATGTAGCATCTAAGAAAATAGGTGTAATTTCAGCGATTAATATTAGCTCAAAAACAACTGGCATAGCACGTGTGCAGGATTTTAGTTCTCTCAATCTCTCCCGATATTATCATTTGCAGCAGTGAACACCATACTTGTTCAGCATGCTCTATACACACTGAATATTCTGTGGCTACTATTACATGTCCTTCAAGAACTCAGCAAGAAACTTTCCAATCAGCATGTTTGTCTTTGTCTAAGCATCATATTTATCCATATTCTCCTAGTGAGGAGTTATTTTCTCCCTTGATGATTAAATTCCCTATCATTTTGGCAGGCGATAGAGGCATATAGGACCTGGACATAGTGATGCACATGGTGCTTATAACAACAAGATTGTCATGCATCATTGTCCACATTAATAATAGTGGAAAAAGTTTTATCATATGCTCGGGAAAGAGAAGATATAATGAAGATTTCTATAATTTGAAATGTTATCAAGAAACAGCTCGAATTGGTTGGTGTTGGACTTCTAAGATGCTCTTTAAGTTCCATAATAAGTAGTTACTATGAAGACAATTAATCAAGTTGGATGGTGGTTGACCTTATTACTCCAGCATTATGATGATCCTTATATATACCATTGTAAGGTAAGAGAACAGGGAGGCTTTACCATGTCTATGAAGTTTGGAGAGCTTTGAAGGTTGTGCAAGAGTCCAGTGGTTTCTCTCCTGTGGGAGGATGGGTCCACCAATATTGGCAAAGTAAATTGCCAAGTCATCTTTTGTATTTTGCCATATTTCCTCTTATAAACAAAGTTTCCACTTTCTTTTTTCTATTTGCTTTTCGTTTTCTTCTGCATCAATAGGATATTCACTGATGGTGAAATATTTTATGGAAACTTCTTGATCACTTGAAGACCTGTTCGGGTTGCATACACCCTTCAGCACACTCATACTACCACCTGGCATGTATCTCCCAGGACTTTTCATATTTTATACTATTTATAGGCTATTCAGAAGGAAAGCCAACACAAATAGTTGACAAATGTCTCTTTTAAAGTGCATGTTTCTCTGGAAGTTGGAATGCTTCAGCACTGTTCAAGTAGCTCATTTTGAAGTTCCACAAATCAAGTCCAAATTCCTTAGCAAGATAGATCAACTAAAGTAAAAAAGTGAGATGCACGTAAAAAGTATCTTATGAGCTTTGTTATGGTAGATTTTGAGCATGCTTCCCTACTTTTTTTTGATAACTTCACTCTTCTCTCTCTTAAATAGAGAGAGGAGAACGAGAGCTAACTTATGGCAAGTGCATTTAGTGAAAAAGCACACTTATTTGATAATGAACTCCAGAGGGTTGGCGACAACCAAAAATTCAGTCAGAAGTTTGTTTTATTATATAAAAAAGACTAGAGCAGTCTTGTGGTAATCAATCAAAGGTTCACAAAGGGGAAAAAAATCAAGGAAGAAAGCACGCATATTTATTTAACAAAGATACCTTTTCCTATAGGCAATACATACAGCCAAAGAAAATGAAAGCATAAGAAGTTACTTTGCTCTCTTACACAAATTTTAAACGAGTAATTAAAGATGAAATGCACTAATATGCAATACACCATCTAATCATATAACACAAAAAAATGTACTTTAAACCTTGATTAAATGAGATGGAAATGATGCTCCATTGATTTTTCATCATCACGCTAATCCTAGTGTGTCAAAAGACTCAAAACACCTTCACCCCTTGATGCTTTGTTTTTATTTTCTCGACATAATCCCAAGTTTGACTCTTCTTCATTCTTAAAAGGCATTGCATCATCTCCCTATTTTGGTCCAAGAAATGGATAGTCTAAAACTCTAAACCACACTAAATTACTTTTTTTGTCACCAGATGCATAGGTTAGAGGTGTCACTAGATGCATAGGTTAGAGGTCTCCAAATCACTATTTTGGGTATGTAAGCAGTTTAGAAATAGTAGAGCACATCCAATGGCTCGGATCATCGATGCAAAACCCTCATTGTCCAATATAGACCTGACTAGATCTGCATGGAGATCCACTCGAGTGTAGCCAAGTCCAGCTATATATATCTATATACACACACACACACATACATACATACATACAAACATACATAAACAATATATATATATATATATAATGGGGAAAAGTTTACAGCAATTACATTAGGTTATGTAGCATTACAATGGCACATTATAACACAAATAAGCGCTATTATTTGACATTTGCATTTTCTCTCAATAAAATAATTATTTCCAAAAGTTTGAATTTTCAAAAATTTTCCCTTCAAAAAGTTTGTACATGAAAAAAAATATTTTTGTGAGTAAACAGTGATTTCAAAAATAACACCATTATTTCTCCATTATTTTTCCAATATAATGTCATTACAACGGCTATTATAATAGTTAACAATTTAATATTAACTCCAAATCACACAAGGTGAGATCAAATAACAGCCCTAATAAATGTTGAAGTGCTCAACAATAGTTTTGTCTGGGATCCACTCTAAGGGAATAATGGCATCATTGAAACCTTGTTCGCTATTACTTACGGTATCTCAAAATTGAGTAACAAGAAAGGTGGTAATGGCATGCTTTTAAGACTAGGTAGACTCAAGTTGTAGCCAGAAAAGCAAGCATCTCAAGATGCCACAAGCTCTCTCTTCCAAGGTTTACATCTTCAATAAACCAAGGAGACTTTGATGATACGTAAGCCCCCAACTTGCCAAGGTAATAAGGAGTAGATACATAAAAAGCTTCAGATGGATCAATTATCAAAATGAATGAATAACTTGTCATTGTGGCTGTATATGAAATTTATCAATTATTGTAATATATGTACATCTATGTTCATAGTCACATGTAAATCTATATTCCAACTTCCAAGTAAGATCATTGCCAGGTAGAATCAAGTAATTGGATCAAAATTCTTACCTTAACTAACCTAATCAGGTTAGGTTTGGGTCAGAACCTGACCCATTGATAGGTGTAGGTTTAACCATTGTTTAAACAAGTGAGGTTGTATGGTAAGGCCACTAGACTCTTGAAGCACATACGCCTCGAGGATAAGGTGTAAGAACCATTGATCCTCGTTATTAAATGAAGGAATACTTAAAATAAGAGAACCGCCGACACAACATGGTTAAGGATATTTTGAACTTTGGTAAAGATTTCAAGTTGTATATTTGTAAAATGTGCACAAGTCTCAAAAGAAGAATACCAAATGTTGCCTAATTTGAATCATTACCACCATACTGTATATAATGCTCAAAGCATATATGAAATACAAAGCCTAGGGGATGTGCCTCCCACAAAAAGAAAATAGACAAGACTTCTATATAACATGAGTAGCAATCTTTGCAAAGCCTCAGATATGAGCCTTGGGGTATCCCGGGTGAGCCTCAGCTCAAGAAGTGGGGCAAGGCAAGCCTCAAACAAGCATATTTAACAATAGGTGCAACTAAAATAAGTAAGTACTCGTTGAGCTAACCCTCATAGTTAGGACATTGATTCATAATCATGAACAATTTTGTCTACAAAGTGAAGGTCCATAAATTTAAATTGGATTAAACATATCTTTTTTTATTGTTTCTTGGTCAAACACCTTAGCTTGGTAGACCTTGTCAATATAAAAGGAAAGAGAACAACTAAATAGAAAAACCCTTTGCTCAAAAAAAATGTAGGTAACTGTAGAAATGTTCAGTCCTTACTAAAGCCACCCTATAAGATTGCGAAGTTTTTTGAATCAAGCACCATGACTCAATTAGAACAAGGACATGAGACTTGGCTCAATTAAAAAGGATGATGAGTAATGCCTCTTACAGAAGAAGATGATCAAAACAGTGGGTCTCGCTGAGTACTTTTTAAATATTTTTAGTCATAGTGCTTATCAATTTCCATTTTCAGGTAGGGATAGAATTGCCATCCTCTATATTTGGTTCATCCAATTGCATTGAAGTTTCTGGAGCGGATAAGTGGGTGTCCGCTTCAGTGGTGGACATCTGGTGGTGAAGCATTAAATGGATCGGGCTCATCGTCCAGTAAACACAGTGTGAATGACAAGGTAATGTTGGTGAACAGAGGAGGCAAGCATGGTGGCATAGATCAGCAAAAGGGTGGCTTGAACCAGTGAATAATTAGTATAGTCAAGCAGTGACAATGATCCAAACCATCGGACAGAGCATTGGAAGAGGAACAGTGGGCACTGGAGCAGTGGAGAGGGTGCATTGCAATGGAGGTTGGTTGATCACCAGGGTGGCAAGGTAGTGGTGATGGCGTTGTAAATTCCTTAACAAGTAGAGAGGGAGGGGAAGGAAGGGGGAGGGAAGAAAACATGGCAGCAGTGTAGCAGGGGCACACCAGCAGCGTGGAGAGAAGTCAGCACTGCCATGGGCATTGAAAGAGATGGCTAGAGATTGAAAGAAGATATCTTCCTCCTACCAGATGGGAAAAAGATCGCACTACTGGAATTAATTTTGTTCATTTTTATAATAAGACACAATTTTAAACTATACTTCTATGAAGAACAGTTAACAACTGGTTAGAATTTTCTTTGATCTAGAATGTCTGTTAGCTAAGGAATGGAGAGTATCTCATACTTTTACAGAACAATAAATGCATTATGGCATTTTCCCAAAAAACAGAACTAAAATTCACAAGGGATTTCTATAATCTCTACAGAACTAGCATACATGGTATAAAGATCAATTGTCCATAGAGAAATTCAGAGCCTTTGAATGGCTTTAGATAATTGTTTGAATTTAAAGTTCAGAACATTTTGCTATTTCAAGTACCTAATGGTTAGGCAAAACTTCCAATGAACCTAACGTTGTGATGGTGTTTATTAATGTGATACATATTAATGATTTAAAAATCAAAATACAAATAAAATTATGCTGCAATACAATGACAAGTAGCCGTCCGGATTTTTGTTAGTAAGTGTGTATAACCACCATCAAAAATCAATACAAAACCTGCATATGGTATGACAGCAAATCGAATGAAGAAGAGGTATCTATACTCTGGTTTTTTATTTTTTTTACCTTTTCTTTGTTAGATATATTATACAACTCTGGTGTAAATACATTTACAAGAGTCAGAGAATAAGAGTTCCCAGAGTTGATAATGTGAGGTCTAGCCTCACGTTGAATGGGCCGGCCTCTTGACCCAGTCCGGCGCCAAATAGAAGGCCCGAAGGTCCATCCCCATATCCAAACAAAGCAAAACCCTGCTCAAACAAGGACAGAGGAGGACGAGTCCTCCTCCACGAACTTGCCAGAGGCTAGGAAAGCCTAGCCTCCCCTCTATCTAAAGCCCCAATCCCCCACTTCTTTCATCACCAAAGATAGCAGCAGCCACCGCTCTCTTTCTTCCCTTTTCTCCTCTTATTGCCAATGGTTTAGGCTCATTGCGGCCGCCCGAGATCGTAGCCAGGCCATCACTGAAGCCCTTGGTAAGTTCCCTAATTTCTTCTGTTCTTGTTTTGTCTAAAACTTCCATCTAGCCGGGATTTCACCAAAAATAACCAAGAAAAAAGGGGCCCCTATTTATTCCATTTTCAGATCCAAAAACCTACTTTTTATATCTTTTTCCGGCCTTCTCCATTGCCAGTGCTTGTCACCGGAGGTGGGACTTGTCCTCAGTGCCGCTCTCGACCGTCACCGAAGCCCCACCGGCGGAGACCATGAAGATAGAGAGGTGGGACGGAAACCCCTATTTTTTGCCATTCCTTTGTTTGCTTTCTTCTCTTTTTTCGTCGTCAGCTACCTATTGGCCGGCCGCCAGCATTCCCTTCTTGGCGTCTTCCGACAGTTGGTCACCACCCTGGTTATTGGGTTGGGGTTCATCCTCTTCTTCCTCTTTTCTTCTTCTTTATTCTTCTTTCTTGTTTTATCTCTCTTTCTCTCCCCTCTCTCTTCTTTTCTCTCTCGTCCCAAGCTTTTTATCTCTCTCGTCCAGCCAACCCTATCCCTCTTCATCTTTGTTGAGCATGAAGTTGTATCCCCAATAGTACCTCATTTTTAACTTTACTAGTCTTCTAAGACAATGATAAAATTAATTGTATTTTAATAATACTGAACTAGCGAAGCGGATCCGTCTAACTGAAGTGAGATTTTGAAGCAAGAATAGGTAAATAACCTAACGCTTCAACGCATGTTTTCTAATGACTTTTGGAAAAGTACACTTAGTTTTATTAGATTTGGTTATGATCTCGGTTTTATGTTTGATCAAGCGGATCAAGCATGCTATTATTATTGTCATAATTGTTTTGAAATATATTATGTATCTTGAAAATCTTGTAAGATAAATTTTGAAAAGTTTGACCGGGTAATTTACGAAATTTATTTTATAAATATATATACTCGGCATGGCTATGATCTGGCCCCGCCAATGGGGGTTATACATTAACCATGTTGACTTCTAATCCCAAAAACTATTTTCGGCACCAAGCCACTGGTGATTAAAATAGTGGTATTTGTTATCTTACACTTGGTGCACCCCATATCTATGGTCTGACACATGTCATTAGGTTAAATGGCTGACATTGGGTCAATTATCAGTTCATGAAAAGTAAATTTTGAAAAAAAAAATGTGTATTATTCAAGATTTGATTTCTTCCTAGTCAGTATCATGCTATTTGATTATTTATTTGTCTGGCATGCTGAAACTCCACTTTAATGTATTATGTTACTTACTGAGCTAGTGTAGTTCATTATTCCTTGTTCTTCTATTTTCAAATCTTGAATCATGATTGCTCGGGACTTCTAGCTTAGTTTAGTTTAGCTTAGTTCAATTTAGTTTTGGATATTTTATTCAGTTTGAATGATAATAATTGGTTGGAACATTATGACTCTTGCTACTTTGGGATATTTGTTTGCGAGAATGATTTGATTGGATCTTTATTAAATTGATTGTTCAAGGATTGAAGAATTATTGTTATCCCTCTGAATTATTATGATTTGATCAATAGCCTTACATGCTTGTACAGTCCACCCTGTAGGCACGCAGCATCAGCTATGCTCTGATTCACGGTGTGATAAATATGGAACAACACAAATTCCATTTCAATATATAACCTTTCTCTGTCTGGGAAAGTTTATTGAGTCCAATAAGAACTACAGAATTCATAGAACTAATTCAAATATTGCTTTCTGGCAGCAAAAGAATAAATTAGAAGCACAATTTCATCACCATTAGCTAAGTATTGATTAATATAGTTTGATTTACGCAGGAAATGGGGGGGCAGGGTGTGAAGAATTGCTAGATGTAGAAGATTATGCGATGCTAATAATTATCATGAACAATATCATGTAGCTAAATATGACGATATAGATGTACGTAATCCATTAAAACGGGAAGAAAATTCAACAATATCAACAACTTCATGGATACTCTATGATTATAAACAGGCTTGCAATAGTTTATGTAACAATATAAACAAAAGTAGCATTTTGATATATTCTCAATCACTGACTGATTAGAAAAGATAAGCATTTTTCACAAAGATATCAAGTGACTTTGCATATATGTTAAGGCATTTTGCAACATAAATCCAACCAGGTTCTATGTAATAGATTAATTGAGAACTAGCTAGAGTAAACTTCTAAGGTAACAAGCAAATAATTCATAACTATTTATCAGTTACCTCCTTGATGCTGGTACTATGATCAGTAGACAGCTGTACAGCCCTCATCTTTAATCTGCAAAGAGAGAGTTCCCTATTCTTGTTAATGTTGCAGACACGGCTGTTGGGGTTATGCATAGGAGACTCCTCCGAGATCCTGTCTAACTCCACACGAACAACTGACTCCCTTGACCGGTTTCGATGCTTCGTATCATCTTTTACAAGATTTTGGTTAACATGGCGATCATTTAGCCTGTCTTGTGCCAAGATAACACGACTGTCACCGAGGTTCATGACATAAACATCCTGATCCTTCATCAACATCACAAGAACACATGAGCCCATCAGTGCAAGCTCCGGATTTTTATCGAGCGCCTTTTCCACCATTTCCATGTAAGCTTCCTCTGTTGCTTCAAGAGCTCGTGACATTGCCCTCAGTACCGCATCATGATCCACTGGCCCTGGCTTGCATCTCCTAATGACTACTGACGGATTAACTACCCTCTCATCAGCTTGGGGCTGTTCTCTGTGCCAATCATAACTCCAGGGGAAAAGTTTCTTACGCAATGACTTCTGCTTTCTGTACATTTTCCTCAATTTCAACCCGATCAATGATCTCTTCATCATCTGCCTATGCCCCAAAGCAGAAAATGAAGCGACAGAGCTGTGCTTTGAATCTCTGGAATCTTTCCCCAAAACACCCTCACTTTCCCTTGGACTGCCAGCATCTTCCACATGACATGAACTTTCTCCTTTGATACTTGAAGAGCAAGAAACAGGCTGTGCTGTTGGTAAGCTTTCTCTGGTACTCAAGTCTTCACTGGCACTTGATTGCAAATCCCAGGAACTCCTCTTCTTTCCAATTTCTGATGCTAACCAAGGCTCCCTCGAACCATAGTCTTCCAGCAGTTCCATCTGAAGCAGCTCATAAAGGCGCTTGCTTTTTCTGCATTGGCTTGCCAATTTGGTTGCTGCAGTGCAGGAGGCTTCGCTCTCCGGTGCATTGACATGGCTTGCTGTTTCTGAATTTCTATCACCCATATTTGTGCTATAGTCTTGGCCAGCTTCACTTTGCAGCTGGCCTATGTCCTTAGATCCATCTTTTTCCTCTACTATTTCATCAGCTTCCATGAATGCTTCACCTGACCCATTTTTCACTGTAGTTTCCACTCCAGTTGCATCCTCGTCTGACTGGATAGGTACAACTTCTTCATTGCACTGCTTTTTGGAACATTCATCATGTGCTTGAGAAGGATTTTCACCTTGTTTTTCCAAAACATCATTGTGCAACTGAGAACCTACACATTCTTCCTTTACAAACTCTGAAGAAACCCCAACCGCATCATTTTCAATAAGACCAGATGAAGGTACACTTTTTCCAGGCTTGTCTTCATAATCCCATAGCAATCCTTCCAACTCTTTATCTATAGCTTTATACAGATTGCTCATCAAGAAATCAGGTCCATCGGGACCGCTGAAACCATCATATATCCCAACAAATAGCCACCCTTGCTCTTCAGACAGCACGACATGCACCCTGTCCTCTCCGGCCTTGCCATGAGCCCACTGCAAATTACGTGTATTGCTGTACTCGGGTTCAGATGGCCCAACCTCCACACAACTCTGTGGAGCTTCCGCTCGAAACCTTGCCTCCTTGGAATGCCACACCAACTGCGTCATCGGATGCAAAAGGAACCGCTGCACCCATCCAGGAGGACCCTGAGAGCGCCTTGTGAAAGTCTTTGAGAGCGCAATCTTCATGGGCCTACTCATGCTCCTCATGAGCCGTCCAAACCCCGGCCTCCTCCGGCCATAAGCAAGTGGAGCTGAGAAGTTACTCCTATCAGCACCGTCGAGAGGACCGGACATGAAAGCACCCTTGTCCAAAGGCCCTGACATGAAACCCGCCCCTCTTTCCAGAGGCCCTGAAGCAAATCCCCTCTCCAAGGGTCCCGACAGGAACCCGTTCAACGGCCCAGACCCGCGCCGCACCGGCTGCAGAGGGATCGCAGCAAAGGATGCCGTGCTCTCGAACGAAGCAGCAGGCTCCTGGGCATCGCCTGAGAGCAGCATCTTCGGATTGCCGGTCCGAGCAGTCGAGGCATTTGCACTGACCGAAGCCCCTGATATGGTTTTAAAGGTGGTCTCAGAGAAGTTCTTGCTGACCCTCTGCACCCCAGCAGCCAAATCCTCGGCTATCTCCTGCCTAAAGGAGCCGCTGTGCGTCTCCGAATCAAGGATGCTCGAATCTACAGTATACCTTTCAGAATTTGACGGGGTTATGGCAGGGGAATCAGCAATCACTGGCCTAACATAGCAGAAGGAATGGCCCAATCCTTCATCAAGGGGCTCTAAGAACTCCAAATTGACCCCCTCTTTCCCATTTCCTAGCGGCACGAAGCAACCAACGACTCGAGAAGTACTGTTCCCCATTACCCACTTCCCTAACACCGTGAAATAACCATCCGGCCACCGGCGAGCGCTCTACCGAGAGATCTCTGGACAGGGGGGGTTCTCCGGCTCTGCACCATAAGCCAGCAGCTCAGCTCGGACTGCGGCGGCCGCGAAATCCCGAAGAATCCCTCAACCCTATGAGCCCCTTTCCAGTGCGTTTGCATCATAAGCAGCAGCTCAGCAACTACGGCATCCAAATCCCACCAAGAATCCCAGGCTAGAAAAACCAAATCTCGGATCCGAGAACATAGAAAACTAACAGAGATTTAGCAAAAGGAGCAGCCATCATGTGCCCTCGCGAAGCGCCGGCGAAGCTCCCACGGATCCCTGGATCAAGCACCTCAGACAGCAGATCCAGGCGCACAACTGGCGAATCCTGCGAGAAGAAGATAGAAAAGGGCGAGGAAGGGAGACTGGGGAGAGGGAAAGGGGAGGAAAGGCGACGCCTTTGCGGAGATCTTGAAGGAAAGGAGGCAGCTTGGAGGGGAGAAAGGGAGGTGAGAAGGGGATGGGAAGGAGGAAATGGGGTTTTTGTTTGGATCCTGAGGAAAGAAATGGATGGGTGGGTGTTTGTTTTGGGGGAGTGAGGAGGGGGAAGAGAGAGGGGAGAGTGAGTTCACTTCATCCCCGTCAGGGACCGGGACTGGGGGAGGGGTCTCTTTCTCGGAGTTTTCAAATGGTTTGGGAGGGTAAAAGAGAGAGTCTCCGGGGATGGAGTTGAAAGTGGAAATGGGGGGTTTTGGTTTGGGAATTTACATGGGTCGTATGTCGTCTTCTTTTCCGCTTGCATGATTGGATTTGATGGTCTCAAGAGTCAAATTAAAACAATATATATATATATATATATATATATATATATATATGTCCAGATGTAACAAAATTGCTGCCCGATGCCCTCCATCGTCATATCATCATGGTCGCCATCATCATCGCGTCCATAAAATGGATGGAGTGGGTGGACTTTTGTTTTTTACTCAGTATTTTAAGATGCCAAAACGCAAAGAAATCTTTTCTTGTAATCATGCAAGTGTGCAATGGATGCGTGCATGATGAAGCAAACCGCATATTATCTCAAAGATTTAAGCCAAAATTCTATAATTAACTTTAGGTAATATATCATTTTTAATATTTAGAAATTTTGAAATCTAAAATAGAAAAAATATATTTTTTGTATTTTTTTTGTTTATTTATTCTTTATGTAGACCATAAAGGATGTACCAAACAGAACTTCTTGCTTGCAGCACAAATAAATATCAACCAATCCAAATCAATTAACACATGCATCTTAAAATACAGAAGAGTTGATGGGTCCTAAAATATAAAATCAAATCAATTATTAGATTTTGTTATTAGAGCGATTCATCATATTTCCACAAGGTATTTAGGATTTAAAATCCTATTTGTTTACTATAGTGTTAAACGTTGTAGATGTTGAGAATTCTTATTACAATATCGGATCATGTATTTTTCGCCTGCATTTCATGCATGCCGTAATAAAAGATCAGACAATATCCCTAAGGTCGACACATGCATGAAATACAAAAAGAATGAAATTACTCCGACAGCTGACTTGGCCCTCTTAGTTAACCTGCATCCCAAGTGCAACTTGCATGTGCAGAGGTAAAGCCTCAAACAGATGTTGGATGGCCCCATGTCCAAGCTATATAAGATAGCTCCCTCCTTTTGTTTTATACCAGGATTATTTAAGATTTTATCATGATCATTTTAAAGATCTTTTACAGAATAAACAAATGTTCGAAGTTAAAATAGTTTTGAATGCGCCTTCTAGCATCCTAGATTGTGAACTATTTATGAACAAGCATGATTATAATAATAATGTGTCTCTCATATTGATACTATATTTAAATTTTGGCAGGATCTTGATGCAACTCCTGAAATATCTCTCCATACATTGTATCCCAAGGTCTCTCCTCCACACAACCAGCTGCACGATTTTGAGCACATTTCATCATACATGGAACTGGCATGTAATAGCATGACCATGCAGCCCACCTCTTGCCCAAGATAGAATACGAAGCTTTCTAAATGCCCGTGCCTGTCTGCATTTCCCTCTCATACATGCACCGTATGCCTTCTAATTTTAGCTTTTTCTTTTATATATATAGTGTAGGAGAAAGCTGAGATGCATCGATCCGAAGTTAAACAATACGACTCTCTTTTTTAATTAAAAAAATCAATGACTTGATCTCAAAAATAGAGCCATCCTTAATTTGATTGATCCCAAGGCTCAAGGTGATGGTGATGGTGTATTGGAGGGCTTGAGAATGGCAAGACGGAGGCGGCAAAGGTAATGCCGGGCCCGAGAAGCCACGGTAGGTGAGCTAAAGCCCCTGATGGCCGCCAGATTTGAGAGGGAGAAGGGAATGAAGACCCACTGGTTTCCTCCTCGATTTTTCTTTAAATTATTTATTATTATTTTGATAATATTTAAGCGGTAGGTGAGACCTGCATCTAACCAGGCGAAAATGGCCCTGCAGCATAACACCTCCATGATTGCTCCTCATTGGTGACCGGATCACGTCTAACTTTCCAGGCTACGAGATGAAGACTCGAAAGAAATGTCGTTATCTTATCAAAAAAACAAAAACAAAAAAAACCCTGAACATCTCAAGATTTGCGAGAGCTCTTCTTTTTCTCCACCTCCTACAAAGCCGCTCACTAAAGAGCTTCAGCAGAAAGTCTTAGTTTCTCCATACAAAGCCATCAAAATAGTGAGCAGCAAAAAAAACAATCCAACCAATAACATCAAATTTTTTTTTGCACATGCGTGGCCATATAAGAGCCACACTCTTTCAGAAATCCTCTGTAGCGCCTCTTCGACCCAGATGTACTCAGATCACCGACTCCAGAAACTTTCATCTCCAATGAATGAATGAAAGAAAAGTCTCATGTGTGGCTGACATGAAATGGCATGTACATGCAGGCATACATGAGCGAGCGCATGATTTTTGTATGAATAAATTTGGGGTGGGGACCATGAGTTCGAGTGTTGGGGCAGGAGAGCATCCCAGCCGTGGGCCGGGAGGGCCCCACTCCGGGACCAACGCCACAAGCACCAAACCCATCGCTCTCTCTCTCTCTCTCTCTCTCTCTCTCTGTGTCTCGGTTTGACTAATTAATAATCTACAGCCATTTATTTCCATGCCCCAAGTCCTCTTTTCAACACCGGAGACCATGTTTTCCTCCTACCAAGAAGCAAATTTCCAAGGAGGCGCGGACAGACCATCGATCATATGATAGTACCTGGAAAAAGTGGTTGGGGGTTGGCATCCCCGGCCCGCCCGACCCACGACTCCAAACCTAAGACATTATTTTGGTGCTTTTGCGCCTGGATTATCCCCCACCATTGGAAATATGCTCTCGTCTCCTGCCGTCCATGTCTTAGTTTATGCTCAAAGGTTTCTTCATGCGCTTAACTGCTCTGTTTCACCTAAAATTTAGGCAGCAAACTAAGAATCTCTCTGCCGTATTAAAGAGGAGATATGTATTGGGAAGAAATGTTAGTAAATGGCCGCGATTCACAAGCAACATCTTTCCTGCACCTTGTCATCTACCAATGGGCCATATCTTTCGGCGGTCGGCTGTTGACCTCCATTTTATATATTTTCTTGAAAGATGAGTATTGAATGAATCGAGAGCATGAGGAGAAAAAGAGCAAAAGGGAGATGAATATCTGACACGTCTTATACGTCTTGCGTCCGACCGCTGCTGATCTAATCAGGCCGTCCAATGGAAGCTTGTCGTATGGCCTCCACTAAAGCCACCATAAAGATAGTTAAGAGCTCGTCCCGCGGACAGCCATTACGGATCGGCCCATAATTGTACGTCCCACGTAACGTACGTCTCATAATATGGAAACGGTTATTGCTCGCCACGTAGTTAAAATGGACGTCCATCTTTCCTAACACTCTCAAATCTTCACTATCTTCTCAAATTTAGCCTAACTTAGATATTCGAGAATCCCACTAGACAAAGTCCGCCAATTTTCTTTTGTAGATCGGGCCGAATTTTGATGGCAACAATGTGCTTGCACCAGCGAACTAGTATCGTTAATATGTTGGTGTAATCATTCAAGGTCTTAGCAGCAGTAACCCAAGTTTGTCAAGTTGATTTTAAAAAAGATGTCCATGTTGACTTTACAATTATCAATTTGAAGTTTTCATTTGACTATAATTAAAATTTTAGCATTAAGTTAGCTGTTAGTTTTTTGGGTATAGCTTTGTCGTCTTTGACCGGCTAGCCCGACCACGATCACCTAATATTCAAATATGAGAGAGGATGGTTAGAAGGAGGAAAGAAATTACAGAATAGTTTTTCCTTCCTTCTCCCTGCTTTGTCCGTGTGTTTTCTTAACTCAATTCACAAAGCAATTTTAAGTGTTTCAAAGAGAGAAATATCAAGGAAAAACTCTCTTTCATCTTATTCTTTCATCCACATGCTTAGAGGTAGCATACTTCATTTTGGACCAGATTCTTCCTAGCTCCATCTGCATATTAGGATTGCATAGCCCTGACTAGTCATTGAAACATTTAAGTCCCTCTGCAGCAATTGAAGATCTTTTATTTAGAAAAATTTCAGAGTTACGCTCCTTCCAACAAGTCCAACATATAGCAGTAATCAGCATGAGAATAGTGGACTGAGCAAATTTTGTAAAATGGTTCAACCTTCAATCAATGTATATATTTTCAAAACTTAGTTGAGGATGAAGCACCCCAACAAAAAAACAAATGATCTTTCATATAGTGGAAAAGAACTTACAAGTACAGAAGAGATGATCAACAGTATCACTTGTATTATGGCACAGAACACAACTGCCAAAATGCTTACCCAATTTTTTTCCAAAGTTTTCTCGAGTGTTAAGCTTTTTTTTCTAACACAACCAAAGAAAGCATTTGATTTTAAGTGGTATTGAAAGCTTCCACAACGAGTGAGCAAATTTACATTTGATACCTCTAAAATTCAAGAAATGGTAAAGTTATTTTGTAGAGAATGACCCATTGCTACTCAATTTCTAATATATATAGTCTTCTACCTAATTAAGAGTGACCGAAACCAAGAGAGATGAAAGATTAATGAACCGCGTTCGAGCTTTCAAGGAGGCAGAGGATGGTCTCCTAAGCCTCCAAGACATAGAATGTGGGTTATAGTGATCGGCAACAATGCCATTTTTTCTCTTGCTAAGATTGTAAAAAGCTGTGAATAGAAATTAGAGGGGTGCATCACAGACCCAAGAATCTTTCCAAACTAGTATATTCTGTCTATTGCCAATTTTAAAATGAGCTCTATTCTAAAAGGCAGGGAGAGCGTTAATGAAGTCATGCCAAAGATTAGAACACCTTCTAATAGGTTTCCAACTCATAAATAATTTGACTTTTTATGGTAAGCAAATTGTACACGCTTCCTCCAAATTTCTAGGTCATTTAAAAGATACCACTATCCTCATTTTGATAATAGGGACATATTAAATTCAGCGAGATCCTCAACTCCCAAACCTCCATCCTCCTTTAGAAGACAAACTGTACTCTAATTAACCTTACTGATACTCCACGACAACTCGAATAGCTTGACCATAAAAAAGATCTTCGATATTTATCAATCCTCTTGATCGCCCATGCTAGAAGCTTGTAAATTGACATAAAGTAGATAGGGAGAGAGGTGAGTATGGAGTTGATTGATGCTGATCTCCCTCCAAAAAGACAAGAATTTGCTTTTCCATATTGCCAATCTAGCGTCAAGAAAAAAAAGATATGAAAAAAGAGGATCTCCTTGCCTTAGCCCTCTCTTGCAAAAGATCCTATCTCCAATCTCGTCATTCACATTCATCACAATTTTGCAAGATACTAGAATGTTTTTATGCAAGCCTATCCACCTTGAAGAAAATTTTCTAATCAGAAGCAGATTGAGCAAAAATTTAGAATCAATTCTATCAAAAGTTTGGGAGAAATCTAACTTGCAAATGATTTCATCCATATTAGCCTTTCTTGATTGAAACAAAATCTTATTGGCACAAAAAAATGTTATCCATAATTGATTTTTTTTTTAATGTAAGCCATTTGCACCGAGCCAATAAGATCATTTATGAAGAGTTGCAAGCAGCCCGCCAACATTTTGGTCACAATCATAATGCAGCTATGTATAACACTTATAGGGTGAATATCATTCGGTTCGTAGCGGCTTCGTTTTTTTCTAAAATTAATGATGGGATTGCATGATTGAGCTTGAAAAGGTCAATGTTAGTGTCATAAGAATCCAATCCCTATCCTTTGAAATTGGGTCACAAGGACAATTTAGTGTAGTTGTCGGTTACTATTTTACGAAGAGTCAGCCATGAGAGCTCTCTGCTCTGCTCTCTGGCCTTTGGGTGTCCCTGGCGTAACATCAGACTCTGTCTGCCCCATTAGAATTTAGAATATCTCGCCTCTCTCTCTCTTCCCCTTTTTATTTTTTTACCTACCCCATCCATTGGGATGCTAATTTAGATTTGGACCACGTGAGGCTCCGGCATCAGCAAGGATAAGCACGACCTTTTGCATGGAACTGCTTGCTTGCCATCCACTTGGAAGACTTTTAATCGACTATAGATTTGCATGTTCTCGTTGGTCCCTGGATAAATTTTCTCTTTCTTCTCTTATGCGTACAGTGCTCTTTCCTCTTCTTTATTTTTTTATTACTTATATTTCTATTATCAAATCGCGTAACTACTCCTTCAAAAATGATGTCTTCATCGGAAAAATAAGTTAGATGCAGGATTTTAGTAACACCGAAGTCTATTCTACTATATATATTGTGAATCCCCTAGACCTCTGCTATTTGTCCTCGCATCCCTGCTGCATCTCTCTGGACCACATGAGCGCAGTGCATGATAGAGAAAAACGTTTTCCTCGAAACATAGATGCTAGTGAGTAGTGATTCAGTACAATGACACAGAATGGAGAACAGTTCACAGCAAAGGTGATGTAAATGGAGTCCTGCATAAAGTAACCTTCCCCACAAATTCGGGGGAAGATGAACAATGCCCCCCTTGGACCACATACAGTCTCGAGCCATGCATATGTCCCACAATATGCTTGGTTTGGGCTCAATAACAACACCGCCAGAGATCAGACAGCCTTAGACCTATCCATAAACACATACCGTGTCGCTCATGGTACGTGTTGTTTGATGACCATTCATCTCTTGATAGCGGCCGTCGAGAGCTGCGCAGCTGCTCAAATAAAAAAAAAAAGAGGCCCCCACCCCTTGAGCGCCTTTCAATTGAATCCAAGTCCACCGCATGACACCTACTCTTTTGAATGCACCCATCCCCCCAGGTAATGAGGGCTGGACCATGTCACCAACAATTAACTCTTGGTCTGACCTTTGCCCCCCCTCCCAGGTCAGACTCATTACTCAACTAGCAAACAAGTATCACGATAACTACTGCCATGCTTAAAGAAGAGAATGAATCAGAAAAGAAAAAAAAAAAAAAACTAGGGGGATTAGTTTCATCCTCCAAAGTCATTGCGACAGTAATGAAGGAGGGATTAGGTGGGAACTGGGAACCCCAACTACAACGCATTTTAAGAACTCAGCATAGCTGCGGTTGGGAATTTAATATACATGGGTTTGAGTCAGAGCAGGTACTTGTCCCTGCCACTGAATCTTGGATGGAACCGACCCCAAATAGGGAATTCAAATCTTTGAGAGGTAAGATCCAATATCCTAATCTATTATTGTTTGACTTGCGATGACTCATGAGGGACCTGCTCATCATATATATAACTCAATTTGACAAAAGAGAGAGCATACTTGCCTTTCCAGCCCCGTCAATTTATTTTAATAAACAGGAAAGAGATGAAGAATATTGTGTGTTCCACTGTGGTGGCTAACCATGGCAATTGGGGACCATTCACAACAGACAGATATTGGCCTTCTCGGAGGAGGTCAAAGGTAAGTTACAACATCTACTTAAGGCTTTATATATAATGATAATTATAGCTAATAGGTTTAGTTTAGTCTGTGCCATCTTTACCTTCCTAAGATTCAGACAGCAGGCCCAAAACCTGACACCTCAGTAACAAAGATTTCTTACATCCCACTTTACATTGGTCGATTAAGCAATCGTCTCTTATAGACCGACTGTACAACCCTCTGTTAAGAAACTTTGAATAATTCGAGATTCGTGAGATAGTTTGACCCTTTTCTCGATAAGCAACCAACGATCGTCAGTCTGATATCAATCCTTCAGTCGGGATCAAACCAGCATAAGATGAGTGTTTCTGGTTCAGATTTCCAATCCAAATTAAGCCTAAAAAAACAAAGGAAGGGAACCGAACTAATAAAGAACCAGCTTCACGTTACACGAAAGAAAAGCTTTTTTTTTTTAAAAAAAAAAATGGCAGCCAAAATCACACACTCGGTATCTGTAAAGAATTAGTTTTCACAAAGATACTTCTATATGATTGCAGTCACCAAGTTGTTGTTATCCTGACGAACACCTCTACATGGGCCTCTGCTACTGTTGCTAAAGCTCTCAATTTATAACTAATGGCTCATTGCATCATCACCAGGGCATGCAATTAATAATCTTGTCAGTGTGGAGCTGTTTTAGAATTGTTCGTGAGATCTCAACCGGCTTCTACTTCACCTTACACCTCGATCCAGTGACTCAGTGAGGTCGGCATCATTTCCTCTATTCTCGATGCAGTCCATCTCTTAGAAGCTTTTGTGATGCTGCAGCCAAGCGAGGCCTATGAGAGCTTGCAGTATGCGCTGTCAACTTTCCTGAGGTCATCATGGCTGGTTCGAGAAAACTACTTTTTTTTCTTTTTTTTTTTTTTTTTGTAGACAATCAGCAAGCATAATGGACTCCTTTTTTTTTCCTTCCCTCCTAGAAGACAGCAAATAAAATTCTTGCGCCTTTATAAAAGTAAAAGTTAAGTTTCACCTATTAGTTACTTTTGAAGTGAAGCAAACCACAATATCGAGCTGTTGTCATTTTAGGTCAAATTTTTTGACCACACTTCCCACCCAATCACCGAAGATCGCCTTCCTTCCGTATAAAACATAGATAGCCTCATAGATTTGATTTAGTTGCAGCATATCCAGACAGGTGGGGACCATGTGGGCAGGCAAAAGACATCCAATACTTTTCTATATATCTTTCTCTCTCTCTTTATTTTTTTTTTAATTTTTTTTCTTGTCAAAATAAAAATTGCAAGGATAGAACATGAGAAGCTCCAACCGTATGGGATTATCATGTCTGAGGAAAAATGAGAAGTTCTGTTTTAGCAAAGCAGCCAATTGCATAGCACGAAAACACTCGTCTTATATCGGCAACCAATCTGGAGAAATTATCTATTATTTTGGAAAACATCCATCAACAATCTAGAAAGATATCCAAAAACAAATGGAGAATGTTGCTCTTGCTCCCAGGAAGTGGCCTACCGCGTTCACTTTGGACTCTTCGAGCTTCTTCTCAAACACTTGGAATGCTAATTTTGATCTCTCTGCAAAGCCAACCTTCAAGTAGGTGCATGGACAACAGAAGCTCTGACTCCAACTCCATGACATACGAAAGTGTTGCCTGAAATCCTCATTCATTGCACATATTGTCGTCACTTGAGGTTCGAAGAATTGGGACCAAGGATGAAGGGGACAAGACATCATCTTAAATTATCAAGTGGGGCAGGCAACACCATGCAACATCATTGTAATTCTTCTTCCCACACGCACAAACTACAACTCTCAGGAAAGAGCAAAAACCAAAAATAAACAAGCTTAAAGTATAGAAACACTTGAGTTCGATAAAAGATTTGTAAGAATTATGGCGATGGGCCAAACTTTGCTCCAAGCATGGATCTCGGTTGAAGCACATAGAAGAGGTGGTTTTGGAGTTGGATACAAGCACATCAATTCAAATTCAAAAGCAATCTTCTTCCCCCTCAAAACCTCTAAAACCGTATTGTTTTCCCACATGATGATCCATAGAATAGACACTAAGTTAGGGAGCATAAGGAGCGATAGGAGGTAGTATTTTAATGAAAACAATTGAAGAAATATTTGGAAAAAAAAAAACGAATAGGGAGCCGTTCAAAAGGAAACTCCCAATAATGAATGCAAGAGGTGGTTTTAGCCGACGTTGTACTTACAGACCAAACTGGGGATTTATCACCATTTCATGAAGTAAATACAGTCCACAGCCTATGTCGTATGTCCACTAAATTCAACAATCCATTCTTTGTGGATGTAAATACAATTATATGGCTGTAATTGTGTATCAAACAGACAGTAGGTTTTATTTTATTTTATTTTATTTTATTTTGATACAATGGTAACTCCCACCATACGTGCATGAGTGCACACATAAGAGTCAAAAAGAAAAAGTCAGCAAAACGGTGGGGTGCAGACTCCATGCTCTCCCAGCAAAATTCTTTTGAGTGATGTGCTGCATAGGAGGCGATCCAGTCGGCTGCATTGTGCGCCGCATAGTAGGTTTTATCATTGCATGCAGCTAATAGACCTACAAACTTAGAATGACTATACAAATTTGAATTTCCTTTTCGATAAATAGGGAATTAACAACGGTTATCACCCCACTAGAGATAAATTGTTAGAACAAATCATTCATCGATGGATGATTATCTCAGTAAATGTTAAAGGATAAACATGGCATTTCATATGGCATTGTCGATAGCTAGAAATACTTTTACGATAACAAAGAACTGCCGCTGTAGGTGGTTATACTTGGCTTTAACATTTTCAACTTTTTCCATCAATTATGGCTTAAACTTGAAAACAAATGAGGCTCGGTACTTAGCCCTGCCTGACCCACTCAGATTTCTTCTTACTCAGGACCTAACCGCTAGAGAACCAATAATGGAGGGGCAGGAATTAAGAGATTAGTTAAGTTTGAGGAATAGAGACAAACATGTCTAGAAGATAAATTTTTTTAATACCAATAGAAGATTAAAATATGAATATTTCGCTCTAATCTAGTTAATTTAACTTCAGAACTGTTTCAAGATTTCAAGGATTAAAACATAATTACATATTACAAAAATATGAAAGCTTCCATAAACAAATCAGCAAAACCCTTTTTTTCTGAAAAAATATCAGTCCCATGGGTACAAAAAATATTTACAGTATAACAAAACCACCAATCTCTACAAAACTTACACCAGCTTCAAAGAACACCGCCATATCAAAACAACACCACCAAATCAAACTTCCCAAAAGTCTAATAACAGGCCGTATTTTCTTATCAATCTGAAATTTGTCACGTTTTGGAAATGTGCAATACCTTACCTCATAAAGCTGCACCAATTGTATCCCCAACTCTTCCACCACGGGTACCAATTTGTCTGACCAATCACAGATGCTGGTGGCCCTTTTTTCATTAACAACAAACCATTACTGAATATAAATCCCTGAACTTTCAGTCAGCATTCAATCAACACGGAAAAAAAATATATAACTGGTTTGCATTACTAGTTCACAGATGGAAAAGAGAGGAAAAGGAAAAACATTTCATGTTACACTTTAAGAAAAAAGAAAAACAAAAAGCTTGTTCTTTTGAAGCCAACACTAAGCTTGGAAGCCGTAAATAATTATTTTTCTGCAAGGTATATATAATATGATTGCTGTGGTCATCTTTTCTTGCCTCGACAAAAACCACGACATCGATCTCTCGAAGGACCAGTTTGGATGCTGCTGTCATCATAGGACTTCATTTAAATTTATAGCTCATTGCACCGTGAGATCATAAGACATTCATCTTGGCCCTGTGCTGCTTTAGAACTGCTCCTTTGTCCTCCGGTAACATTCTCTGTTTCTCCCAGCTTCCTTGACCAATTATAATAAACTCATCTCTCGAGAGCTCTTATGACGCTACGGCCTACACACGAAGAAGACCTATGAGAGCTCACAACGTACAGTTAATTTTCATGAAGTCGTGCTTGGTTTGAGAAAGAAGCAAGACTTCCAGGCAATCATCAAGCATCGCAAATGGCATAAACTACTTTTCTTTTTATGTCTTTTTGCTGTAACTTTTCTTTTTTTGATGTAACCTTTCCTTTTTATTTCAAATGAAAAGGAAGGAAGATAAATAAGTTTCCTTTACTATAAGTAAAAGTTCGTCCGCCAGTTAAATATTTTGCAGTAAATGATGCCAGAGTATTGAGTTATTGTCGTTTCAGCACCCAATCACTAAATTAACACACTCCATTATACCCACAGTCTAAAGATGGCCTCAAAAGTTTCATCTGCATCATCCACCTGGTAAGAGGCAGCTTATCCGTCGATTTAAAAAATAAAACAGATGATAAAAAGGCAGGACCACGAGGGAGGCCAGGGACAGCCATTCTAGCTTTCTTGAAGTGAACAGTTAAAAGAGAATCCTTGGCAGGTCTGGAAAAGTGGCTTGCATTCAAAAAATACATGTGGGTGGTACGTAGAAGTCATTATTACAAGAGACAGTACTGATATCTGTCAAGTAAAAACTGCAAGGACAGAAGACCTGATCAACAAAATGATCATAGGAAGCTTCAACTGTATGGGCTGATCTGGTGGGATGAACACTGGGATCTAGTCTATAGAAACTGAATAGTTCAAGAGGAACTGTAGGTGTTATGCAGCAATCATAAGCTTACCAGGAAAATGTTTGCAATCCAAAAATGCCCAACAACAAATGAAGTTCTCATGGATAACCTAGCAGAACTTAACAACACATGCAAAACAAATGGAGAATGTTGCTGCTGTTACCAGGTAGGAAGAGCCTCATGCCCCACTTCTTGAACTCTTTGGGCTTCTTCTCGAATACATTGAAGGTTAATTTTGATCTCTCTGCACACGCGCCCTTCAAGTAGGCGCACAGGAATCCAAAGCTTTGGTTCCAACTCTACAAAATATAAAAGTGTTGTCTGGAATCCTTTCCCCTCCATAGTTTCTTCATCTTTGCACATGTCATTGTCAATCTGCATAGACCCCAGGTTAGCATTTTAGTTTATTTTAAAGCCTAGGCTAAAAATATATAATTATCTTGTATCTGGAATTTATGTCTAAATAGTAACTACAGAAGATTATGGCTATCATATAGTGCCCAAAGAATTCTTGCCTGCAGATTGGGTTTTCCTATGCATAAGCATATCAGGTTTGTTGCTTAAGGTTCCTACACTAAGATGAAGGAAATAGTAACATTTATCTTAAACAATCATAGGTGCAGGCAATCATTGGACACCTAAAGGATCCAAAAGCTGAGAAAACAAACAGCATTATATAAATCTTACATTGACTAAATGCACAAAATCTGACTGGCATGGTAGCTGCATAATGATGTCAGTGAACAAAATATTTTCTCTGCCGATTCCTGTTTTCTTTTGTGTTACAACATTTAATCCGAAAAAGAATGTGATTTTGGTCTAGCCTTACTTGCCATGCTAGAGATACACAGCCCAAAATGATAAATGAGAACCAGTGCCGACATTAGGGAATAATTCCAGAGACAAAAAAGAGAAGCAAGATAGTACCACCCACGGTTTCATGAAATCCACCATAAATCTATAACCCTAGATAAAAGAGGATGGTCAAAGGTCAACTCGTTGTTGCCTGAATTGGGTTCGCTGGCTAGGTCAGATATTGATAAAGATTGGCTCAGTCAGGTATTGGGATTCGGTGAATCCAACCAACTTAGTTTCTATACATGTTCTTATTATGAATTCATGATGCCTTCCTATTTCTCTCCTCCTCCTCCTCCTCCTCCTCCTCTTCTTCTTCTCCTCACACCCAACCACCATGCCGCTCACCTCTCGGCCATAATTAAGATGGTAATTGTATTTGGCTACTATTAAGTAAAATTTAGTACATCATGCCACAAAAAAAGCTTTACCTTATTATTTTTTGCTGATTATCAATCAACCAAAAATATTTTTGTTTTCCAATATCCAGTACATAACATACGTTAAATAATCTTTCAAATAAGAGATCAAATATGATAATAAGTTTTTGCTTGAACAGGTATTCATTGTTCATATAAGTATCTTAAATCATGAGCAAGCTATCATGAAAAAATGGAGGGTTTGTCAAAGAGGCTTTGAAATATAATATGATTTTCAATTTAAAAGGCAACAACGGTATTGGGAATTATAAAATCAATATATGGTGGCTGCAGTCAAGAGCACTTGTAGTATAATAATATTATATAATTAAGCTACATTAGGTTTGGCCATGACAAAAAGTGTAATTGAAGCATCGGCCAAAAGTGTCAAGATGTGGGTACATGTACAGAAGCATGATATTAGCATACAATAACTTCAAATGGAAATTCTCACTATGAAATTCAATCCTTGGTACTTCTTAAATCTGGCAACCAAAGGAGACACCTGTGAACTAATAAAGTAGAAGAAATGGGTAACTACCAAGTGCTAACGACCATGGTTAACTTGATTGTGGACTATGCCCCACTGAAGCATCATAAGTTTGTCCCAGCGGCTAGCACATTATGATTATTCTCTACAATCAAGTAATATTTGGGCTTCTCATTATGCTACTCATGTGTATCATAAGATCTCTCTTAGAGGATATATAATAATAGATCCTAGACAAAATGCTTGTCCTAGAAGCAAAAGCAATGAATGTAATGTACTTTTTTTTTGTATGACCTGCTTGGGACTTCAGCTAAGTTAGAATGGCCAAAAGAATAAAAGTTGGAAGACGCGATGAAAATATTAAGGGAATATTGAAGGATTTCTCAGAAAAACTTACTTGTCTATCTTCTATGCAAATTTGTATTGCTCAGGTCCTAATGTGAAGATGCAGGGCTATCGGACTTTAGGGGAGGGAAGAGATGTATGATGTCCTATCTCATGTTTTAGGAAGAACTTTTATGACATGGAGGTGAAGGAGGCGAGCCTCCTAGCTTTCCCTTGAAAAAGGGACAGAATTTATTCTACTTCTCACCCTCTCTCTCTTATTTTATTAGCTTCCTTTTTGATCTATCAACTCTTCTGTTGTTATAAAAGAATTTTTAAAAAAGGCCTATCTACAACCCATTACTTTCTACTGGTTTTAGTAGTTGGTGAGTGAAAGGTTCTTAAACGCCTAACAAAAGGCATGACCTCAGAAAAATAAAGTTCCCAGAAAAATGAAACGAACGGCAAGAGATGCTCACCTGTTCGATGGACCATTTTCCTTCAAAGGTATGAAAGTCACCTTCCACCATTTTAAATTCAATATCCCTCCTCCGACCAAAAGGTAAGATCTCAAGATCTCTCTCATAGCAATCTAGCACACCATTGGCATTAAATTTCAAACCAAGTGCCAGGTCCTGCTGACCAACCTGTATCAAAAACTTTCATTCAGCAATTTTTCCAACTTCTATTTCAAATTGCTAAGAAATTTCACTCCAAATATTCTTCATTCCTCCAAGAAATTGTAAAATCCATAAATCTATGACGTTTATCGTTGGAGAAATTAGTAAAATTGATGTCTTCAAGAATAAAACTTTGATAGATTTTCCCGAAATTCCATACCAAACCTAATAGCTTCCAATGAAAATTCATAAACAGAGAAATCAAGTAAAGTTCATGAGTTAATACTTGTAACTTTGTCAAATTGCTACATCTGAAACCTACTAGAATCTTCGTTATAATTGTAATTTGCAAAAGGAACCTATAGAGAGATCAAGCAAAGTTGAAGACCTCATAACTCTGTCAAATTGCTTAGTCCGAAACCTACCAAATTTCAGAAACAATTGTAACTTTTGTAACTTTACGACATACGCAGAGAAATCACGTAAAGTTCATAATACTCTGTCAAATTGCGAAGAAGTTCCGCGCCACCGTGTACGAAATTCCTCAAATTTAATTATAAATTTCATAACTTTGTCACATGTATACAAGAGAAATCGAGTACAGTTCATGACTTCCCAGCCGGCCTACTCAAATTGGTCATAAAAATATTTCGTAATGTTGTGGCATATCTATCAAGAAAAAATCGAGTAAAGTTCACGAGTCTGTATCATAAAATTAGAGAATAACGATTTTTTTCAGCACACGAAATTAATTACCTGATAGAGCCGGGCGAATTTGTCCTTCTTCTCGATCAGCTGGCTGACGGCCAAGTTGGGGATGAAGTCGGCGAGGCCATCGTAGTCGGTGAGGACGCTCCACACCGTCTCCAGGTCCGCCTCCACCCGTATTCTGGCCCGGATTCTCCGCCCATTCTTCTTCTCCAGCTTCTCGATCTCGATCTCGAAGCTTCCATCACCACCGTCGTCGCCGGAGACGGAATCGGGATCCGGTGCCGGCTTCGGCTCCTCAAGGCCGTCTTCCGGCGAGGAAGGAGGAGTGAATCCGATCGGCTCGGGTGTGGATTCGGAGACAAGGGAGCGTCTGAAGGGGCGAGGGAAGACGGTCTCGGGGCGGGTGGACGAGAAGAAGAAGCAGCGGGTATGGGAGGGATACTTCTGCTTCCGGGGGAAGGAGAAGGGATGAAGAGAGAGGGGGAAAGAGGACGGTGATTGAATAACGGCCGAACCCAGCATCTCTCCCGGCTCTACTCGTTGTTCACTTGAGATACTTTTTCGCTGACGTATTTTCGTTTTTGAGAAAATATCTATAGCAGGCCCTATACACCTCCTCCGCTCCTCCTCCTCATCCTCCACTAGTGCTGGAGGTGGGCCGAGTTGGCCCAGGCCGCATCCCTAACCTATCCGAAACAGGCAATCCGAGTGGGTCGGACCTGAATTAGCCAGGGCCTCCCCGAACCTTGAAGAAGACCGGCCGTTTTCCTTCCTATTCTCTCTCTCTCTGAGGTTGGGCGGGCCTTCCATAACAGAAGCAAAAGTCCAACTTGGTTCAGATTAAATATTCCATCCTATTGGATGGACGCCACGTCATCAGTCTCCCCGCACTCAAACCGAACAGATCCCGCCACGCCGCCATAGATTTTGCCTCCAAGTCCCAATTAAGATGCTCGGCTCCTCTCTTTTCGCTTCCCATGTGGGACTAAATATCATCGCCCCTCTCGCTCCAGAACCAGCAACATGCGAAGGTTCGGAATGGAGTTCAAAGCTTGGCGTTTTCCTGCAGGGGAACTCCGGAACGGTGTCTCCATTAATTGCTGGAGCTCATCAATCGCTCCTTGGGTTCAAAACAAATACAGAAAACAGAAGTAATACCAAACGGACCCTAACAAGTCTCCTCGTCTCCACGAGTCTCTGGAGCCTCTCTAGTGTGTCTTGGCCTACTCAGGGTTTCTGAATAGTTTCTGCTATAAAAGTTTAGTCTCAACAAAGTGCATCCTTCGTGAAGCATAAAAGGCCAAAATGGAATGGAAAAAGGTACTTTCTCTGGTATAAAAAGATAAGAAAAGGAGATCGATAGATAGTGAAGCATGCATCCTCACTAGTTGGCACTTGGCATTCTCAATCCAACTTGTCCCTCACTTAAATTTTTTTTCATGCAGGTTGGTTACAAATCTCTGAGGTTACATTCAATCAGTAAGGGGGGAAAAGGCAACAAATAAGCCATATACGGTAAGGTTTAAGCAAGAACTATAGCTTCAACTGTTGTGGATGTAAGAACTGATTTGGAATCATCTCCACCCTCCCATATCTCAGGCAATGCTTCTCTAATGTTGTGGATGCTCCTGAGTGCGTGATCAGCTCCCGGAACTAGCACTGAGCTCCCAACCTGCACTTCATGAAAAATGCATTAAATGAAACTATGTTTCTAAATACAATAGCAGTCCTAGAGTTGATGGATCTACCATCTTGTGTCACTTATATCCTCCAATGCTTGCCCTCAGAGGAGG
Source organism: Phoenix dactylifera (assembly GCF_051530095.1). Lineage (NCBI taxonomy): Eukaryota > Viridiplantae > Streptophyta > Magnoliopsida > Arecales > Arecaceae > Phoenix > Phoenix dactylifera. The sequence continues at coordinate 426,607 of NC_143191.1, forward strand.
CCAATGTCTAAAATAGTAGGTATTGTTCGGAAAAAAAAATGTCGCTTCTAGATCAAATAGCATCCTATTTAGTTTTTCAGGGAAAAGTATAATTTCCCTGCTAGAGGCAAGGAATAGAAAATTTGAAAAATGATAAGAAGCTAATGGAAGTTTAGAAAGAGTTAGATAATTGACAATTAGAAAAGAATGAACAACAGAGAATAAAGGTTTCTGTGGAAAGAATTGGATAACTAAAATCAGAAAACAATGAAAAAAACAGAGAATAAAGTCGACTGATTTATTGATATATTTACTTGTGTAGCAATAAACATGGAACGCAAAAGCAGGAAAAAAAATACAAACAAAGACCGCTTCCAAGAATTTAGGTACAATTATTAATTTGTAGTTGATACTACTTATTGAATAGGTTGCAAATAATTTGAAAAATGAAAAGTTCGTGAAACATTAAATAGATTTTAATGAAGTCAGTTATATGAGGATAACTTCACAATTGTTAGGCCGAGGAAAGGAATCAACAATAGATAAGCTTTTAGTAGTTTTCACAAATATTTTTACAATTGAGTTTCATAAATAGGAATAGCAGCCTCCTTGGAGTTTATAAAAGAAAGCATCCACTTACAATGACAGTGTGCAGGCCTGCTGCCTTTCCTGCTGCTATGTTTCTGGCGCTGTCATCAAAAAAGATCTAAGAGTAGGAAACTATCAGTCCCAATATGTTCAGATACATCAGCAAATCAAACCTAAGATCTCGGATTCAAGTTGACTTACTGTTTTCCTGGGATTTATATTTGCAATCTTGATTGCAGCTTTGATGGCTTCCAAAGAGGGTTTGCATAGAATCAGCGTATTGGAATTCACATTACTTGGATCGCCACAATAAATTGTATCAGTCTCTGAATTGGTTACACTGAAAGATCCATCACCATTTTGACCCATAGACTGAATAACAGTTGAAGGCACAGTAATGTCCTTCTCATCATGATGGTCAATAGGTCTAGGAGGTGGATTGAGAGTTTCGAAGCATATTACACCTTCAAAGCAGTCTTCTAGACCTAGCTTTCTGAGAACTTTCTCAACATGAGTTTTGTCAGCATTTGTAAAGATCTGCACAAAGGCATCAACCACTTAATTGATATGGCAGTCCAAAAGGATTCAATACTCCTTTTTTTTTACAAGTTAATGCAGTGTGTGCATCATAAGTCAAACCAGTAGTGCTGATTGGACATTTTAATCATTCCACTAGTGGGGATACAGATTCTCATATTCCAACCTGTTCTAAGATTAACTATAGTTCTTTTGTGTTAAAAAAACAATTACTCCTTTAAACAATCACATCCAACTTTAAGAATGTAGTACTGAAAAACAAAGAATTCAATTGCAGATTTGCATACTATTTCTTGATGGGGTACTGAAAGAAGCAGATTCTTCACCTTTAAACAATTATATCCATCTTAAGAATGTATTATCGAAAAGTAGGGAATTCATTTGCAGATTTTCATACTGTTTTTCGTTGGGGTATTGAAAGAAGCAGATTCTTCAACATGGGATCAGGTCCCAATATCTCGTATGGCAGCTGGCCGTGAACATACGCATGGAATTCATCATTGTCAAATTGGAATCCCAGTGCCTGTAAGGAAGAGCAGAAAAAAACAAAAATAAGATATTTAATATCGACAAGAACCATGGGTAGAAATCAGGAGCATTACAAACTAACTTAACTAAGGGTTCATCGACGACTAAGAAATTGTACCTTAAGCCCAGCCATTGTTGTTCCATATTCCATGTACAATTCCATGCACATCTTTGGGACTTGGCTTTCTTCAATTTGGAGATGGTGTAGCATGTAATCTGTGGTTTAACATGGTTCAGTGGCTTTGATACTGACATGATACCTCGTTAGCTGTAGACTAATCATTTATTCTTTCACGAAAGTAGCAATAGACGAATTGTTTATGAATGAGTACTTTTGTTTAAACAAGACTTCTTCTGATCCTCTGGAGAAGTGATTAAAATAATAAATCTGTGAATCTCATGGTACTCTTGAGCTTACCTTGTATGTTCTTGCGACAGGCTAAGTTGAGGCCCAAACTTGAGGGATATAAGGTATCATCCATATCTAGGGATATGAAACAAACAAGCAGTTATCCCCAAAAAAACATTAAAGCACCATCAATTTACAGAACTCATTCCAACTAATTGTTGTGTAAAGAAGAAGGGAAATATCTATAAACATGTTTTCTTTTCCCTGTTCCTTGAAATTTGTTGAAATTTCGAAGTATAATTCCTAGACTCTCAGCTTACCGAAGAGCAAGCACTCATACTTGGCCCCAGTACCAGTAGAATCCATCCGAGATTTTTAATCCTGCAAGAATTCTATAAAAAACATAAGCTTTGCAAGTGAGGGAACTAACTCAAAACCAAGGTTTTAAATCTCGTCGGATAGGGTGTTCCTGTTTCTTCGCAAAACTAGATTCCCCGCTGTCCGGCCCCATCTCGGCAGCTGTTCTGATAGGTATTCTTCGTCTCTCTCACCTTCTTTCATTTATTTTTTCTTCTTCCCTTCCTTTCTTTCTTTTTCTTCTTCCTTCATTTCTTTCTTTCCTTTCATTTCTTCTCCCTTCATTTCCTTCTTTCCTTTTTCTTATTCTTTCCTTCCTTCCTTTCTTTTTTTTTACTCTTAATCTTCTTCGTCTTTCCTTCTTTCCTGTTTCAGAATCCTGCTTTGGTCCTAATCCTGTTTTCTCACAGAAATGGGGCAAGACAGCTAGGGCACCACCATCCCACTGGGATTTAAAACATTAAAACAACATGCAACCAAAGTTATATACTGAAAATACTATCTCCATCTATGAATTAGGCCACATTCATGAGTAGTCTTAGAGTGAGGTCCATAGGGGAGGAAATTTCAGGTCATATAAGTAACTAGATCCTCATGGCAAATTCAGTGTAACACAGTGGCAGAAGTATTCCGCTCAAAAAAACATAGCTAAAGAAAGATATTCGGTTTCAGTATGTGAATTGTACTGGAATTCTACTCGATGAAGGCCACTAAACAAGTTAACAGATTGCTAATTAAGAAAGGGGAGCATTTGATGAAATCCATGACAGGGAAATTGTGAGAATGAACTGAAAGAAGAAGGAGAAGAAGGAAATGTGAAATTATTAAAACTTTGAACTGAGAATCCAAACAACATAGTTCAAGGAGAGAAAGGGGAGGCAAGTACATTTAAGGAGACATTCAACCGATTGATCTCTATAAAGGATAGATAAATTATTAAATAATACAATGTAACCATGGTTTGGACATAGTGACTAGTATTCTGCTCAGAGCACATAATAAACTATAAATTTATTAAATACGATAAAGAGAAACCATCAAGAGAGCAAACAAGCACAAGAGTCAAGACTCGAGCAATTCCGTAGAATTTATCGACACAAAGAAAACCATATAAAGGTTCAAAAAACTCATCAAAAATCAAGAGAAGATCCAGGAATGAAACATATCAATAAGCAAAAAGCAGTATAGAGAAATCATTTTCTGCCCAAACACAGTGAGGCATCATATAATTACCAGAAAGAGGCAAAATCAAATGAAAATATGGACAAGTACAGACCAAGTTACCACCCAAAAAATAGCCCCCAAATGCAAAAAGAACGGCTCCTAAAACTCTATCTCTGGTTGGTTCCAATCAACTTCTCAGGTGCTCCTATTTATGCAGATCTAAGGAAACCTAAGTTTGTATGATAATAGATGACACTTGAGTGTGAAGGGAGCACATCTTTTAGTGCACCGAATTATTTGATGCCCTCTCCTTTTCCAGTTTGTGCCTTCGTGGTCACTTTCTACTAAGGCCCAAGTGCCTTCCCGCGCAGACAAAGACCACACACACACACACACAGATATATATATATATATATATATATATATATATATGTATATATATATATATATATATATATATATATATATAATGCAGCAGAGTGACACAATGGCTGATAGAAATATATAGTGTTGGAGAAGCTTGGACAGGTGCTCGTGTGCTTTAACTTTTCCTGGTGGATCTTATCCGGAAAAAAAAAAAAAAAAATCATTGTGAGCATAGGATTTGGGCCTCCGAATCCAATTTCAGTGGGCTTGGTTAAACTGTTGGCTTAATATCCCGTAGAAAGTGGGCTTAATAATTAACTCAAAATAATTCTAGAAAAATTATGAAAATGGGAAAATAAAATGGGATAGCGTATTTCGTTAAGATCCTATATTTGATAATATCACCAGAAGAGTATTCATAATTTCCATCAGAATACCATTGCACCATATTTTGTAAATAATGACGACATACCTAATACATCACAATGTCCTTGGATTATTTAAGAATGACATCTATTCTTAAGTTTGATGCAAAAACTCAAAAGGTTTACGAATATGTAAAGGAAGGCTGCAAGATTTGATGATTATTGATGATTTGTGAATATAGTTTGGCACGTTGAATTGTTGATTATCGATTGAAATATATAATTCATTCATCTACTCTCCTTAAAATTGGAATCTACCTAAATTATTTGTCTCCATTTTTTTCTTTATCAATTCGAGCTCATTGATGCAAGGGCCTTGAATGTTGGTCTTACTTCAGGAAATATCTGTGAATAAGTTATATTCTCATAAGTAATCTTAGTTTTATGCCACTTGGATTTAACCCTCCCCTCACACTTCCAGCATAAATTTAGAACAGCCAATATTATCCTTAAAAAGAAAGAGAGGCTAAAAAGAAAAATTTGTTAACTGTTCTTTGTTGCAAAGCTTAGAAAAAATCTAGGCCATGTGTTACACATTTTTTTTTTTGGTACATGCTTCGTTTTATTTTATTTCCTTCTTTTCTAAGGTAGCTGCCATTTTAGCCAGTTTGTCGTCATTGTACATTATGTATTTGATATTCTTAGTGTCAACTGACCAGTTGATCCCCATGAGCTTAAGCTGCTTGACTTCCCCTAACTTGCATGGTTAAGTACCATTTAGCATCATCCTCTGTTCTTAGTTTTAATGAAACCAAGACCTATTTCTTCTTCTTTTTATTTTTTTTTGAAAATCAGAATACAAGAAGTCACTTTGCATTGTGGTGGTGGTGAGATTTCCGTTTTCAGAAAAATTGTAAGCTATAAAATTGGCAGCTTTTACTCTCTCTTTTTTTTGTCAAAAACTTGGAATGTTTTTTCAAAAAAAATAAAATAGTAAATGAGTGTTTTGCCTCTGTTTTCATGTTGTCATAAACAAAAAACAGAAAGTAAAATATGGCAAGGATGCCACACTAACCCTCAACTAACTAATTAATCTAAAAAGATTAAGCTAATGAGGAAAGAGTCAGCAATGTATACAGGCTTACAACCTTACATGGTCTAATGAGTTAGAAAATATCAGAATTAGAATAGCAAATGACCATGAAAAATTATATAATAACTAGCATGGAGAGAATTAAATTTTTGATCTACTGCAAGTCTAAACTCTAATACCTTGTTAATTGATCAGTTGACCTAAAAAGCTTAATTTAATAAGAAAATAGTCGACAATGTATGTTGAGCTTAATAGAGTTTTATTTTTTCCCCCTGATAAAGTGGTAAGATAAGTCAATAGATATCCAGCTTGTTTCATTTCCTAAAATATAGATCTCTATGTACAATATTTAGATTTGCAAAGCTAGACCTCAAAATCTGAAGGTTTCTTGGCCTTCCCTAAAGTTTTTTTTTTTCCTCCAAAAAAACACATTCTACATCTCTCAAATTAATATGCTGGTATTCCAACCAGTAAAAATAAAGAGCGATCCCTCTATCTTGACACAAACCGACGCCATCACCCCTGCAACTACCACCAGAAACCAACAAAATTAAATCAACATAAACTTCAAACCATATAGAACGTGAGTCCAGCTCTTTTGGAATTTCTTGTAAATCAAGTCGAAAGTCATGTAAATCACGAGAGCAAGCAACAATTGAGAATTTGATTTGCAATGAACTTAATGCGACTATTCATAAACTACTGTTAAAAAGGATTCTAAGTTACTTGCTACGACACAAAAGTCTTAACCTGACATGGTCAACAGGTCAAAATCAAGGTCAATGGTCTAAGTTTGTGGGATCAGCAACTCCAGCTAGAGCTGCACTCAAGTCAAAATTTTTCTTTCATTCGTTTCGTTTCAGTATGCCACCTTCCGAGAGGAGAGGAGTGGCTTAATCTAATCTAATAGTGGCTTAATCCAAGGCGCCACCACCCCGGAGCCATGGAAAGTGCGCTGGGCGACCCAAGTGGAGGAGGGGTGAAGATCCTGGTCCGGATGCTCCAGAGCTTCACCATCCAGCAGGGCAGCATCATGGACTTCCAGCTCGATCGCCCCCTTCCTCGTCCCTGCCGTCTCCATCCCGGTCATCCCCCTCGTCTTCGTGTTCCTCCTCTGGTTATCCTTGCAGTATGCATGCTATTTTCAGTATCGCCGACAAGTCTACACTGGTTGGACTGATGGAGTTCTTCTGCAGCGAGGCCCCCAGCCGGCATGCGGTCCCTCTCTACGTCCTTCGATCTCATGGCTCCTCCTCTCCCTTGGGTACTTCGTTAACACCGCTTTTGTGTGCGCCATTGACGGCGTGACAGCGAGGTTAGCACCCAGTGGGGATGGGCGGCTGCATGGGATAGCTGGACCTGAAACAAAGAACAACTTGGATCTTTCGGGCCACACCGGGCTGCCTCAACTTTGTGCACTATTCGTTTTGTGCCCAGTGGCAGTAATGTTGACCTGGATCGTTCTAATCGATGGTATGTGCTCGAGTGTTCTGGAGAAGACCGAAGCCGATCAAGGACTGCGTAGTACAAGGTGAGATAGTATGGATACATTATTCATATAAAAGCGCTGCCAGAAAAATCAAGTGGCTGTAGTTTAGTGGTTAGAATTCCACGTTGTGGCCGTGGAGACCTGGGCTCGAATCCCAGCAGCCACATGATTTTTTTTTTGCGCAAAAAATCAAATTGAATGGCATTCAGGTATTCCATGACAGACAACTTTTATTCATAAATTTTACAAGTATTTTTTTTATAAAAAAAAATTTACAATGATTCCATTGCTAAAAAGCACTGCATCCGCTGTGTTTGGTATTTGGTGAGTGAGAGAACTGCATTGAGGGCTAGGGCTACATTAACAAAAGAACTGCCATGGTAGGTGGGAGAACCACCAGATCTCCATTATGCTCTGCTGCTTTGCTTCATAACCAAATCAGAGGAAAGCGATGTGACCTGCGTCCATGATCGAAGTTACTGCATGGATTACCTTTTTCCAACAGTCCACCTATGCTTTTAAGTTAGCCCATCATTTTCTAATATGTTAATGCTATCTCCTTTAGGCGAAAGTCCAGTTGTTGATGGCATAACTCATAACCCTGTTAATTGAAATGGACAGCTCCAACAAAGCGAAGTTTATAAACTTCTACCCTGACTTTTGACCATTGATAGGTAATTAACTTTTGTCCACCATTAAGAAGAGGAAACTTCTTCTACCAAAAATATATATAAAGAAAAATTAAAAACTTTTTTGAAACTTTTTTCGGACCGTGCATGTATACAAAGAGGCAAACATGATCGCCTCATACACAGTCCATCATTCCGAAGAGACCCTTTGAACCAACCATACTGCCTCTTTCTCACTAAGCTGTGTTCTTTTTTTTGATTCTGTTGGCCTGAGAGATTAGTGTGAGTAGCTGATATATATATATATATATATATAAACTTCTTTTCATGAGTGGCTAAAAAAAAGTGGGGAGAGTTATCGGCGATTAGTGAGGTATAGGCATGTTTATTGGAAAAAAGAAGGTTCTTTAACATTATTTCATGGAGTTTCACTTTCGTATGCTCTCTACATTTTACTCTTCACATGCATACTTAAATGATTTAACCATAATATCTAAATCTCTCTTAAAATATATAATTAAATAATTCACATTGAGCATAAAGACATGAAACACTGGACAAAATTTCATTGGTCATATCCATCTGTTGATATATATAAATTTATATGTAAGGACAATATTTTACAATTTATATAACTTTCTAATTCAATAGTATATACATATACGTAAGCCAAAGAAAATCTTTGACTTTTTTTTTTTTTAGAAAATAGTGGAAAGAAACACTTTGTGTAGACTGCACCAAATGAAACAATGCGATTCCGTTGATATGCAAATTTATCGAGGGATTTATAAGCTATGGCTGACTTGCACTAACAGCGTACTCTAATAGGTAGCTTGCTGCTTCTCATCGAGAAAAAAAAAATATCAGTCCCAACCCAAATAAAAAAAATAAAAAAATCTAAACTAATTCATCGCTATAGCAAAGTTTGATTTCTTTAGATTCTGTCAAATTTTAGGACATGTGCCCATGTAGTGATAAAGAAGTTTAATGACGGAAAATCTTTGATGTAATAAAAAAAATTACCATTCTAACATCTTTTAGTCGAGCATTGAAGACTTCAACTAAAAACCTTTTGTAAAATTGTATTTGTAACTAATGGCTACTATTAGTTTTTGCAATAAAATATAGTTGACAATAATAGAAAAGAAATATTATTTACTCCACAAACTGGCCAGAAAGGTAGTAAAACGAGATTTTTCAGCAACTTGTTGAGAACACAATGAACATTTAGATCACTTGGCGATGTCTTGAGAGTTGTATAAAATTTGAATCTACATATTCTATATAATGAGGATATTCTCTTCGACTTCGTTGCAAGTTTTGCGAATTTTCGTACATCTTTGGGACTCTATTATTGTTATTCATCCATTATAAAATAGATGAGGAAGACTTGTTTGACTTGCAATCATTTGTTCTTAATCGTGTATACATAACGCAAATATTGTAAACTAACCAACTTTGATTGATCATTATTTATGACAAAAAAAGGAAAAATGACTCTGTTGCTATTGGGGGGATCTGATCTAGACCTAAGCAATTATTTTTAACCACTAGGCTTGGTGTTGGCCAGGCTGAAGTAGAGGTTCTTAGCCCACCAATCAAACTAGGCCAATATTTTGGCGCCTGATAGAATCAGCTGAAATAAAAGAATCTCTCTCTCTCTCTCTCTCTCTCTCTCGTCACTAGTAGCTCACTGCATCTCCAATATATGGATATCCTTGGTATTCTTTCCCTTGCCCCCTCTTTCTCCATAAATAATGAACGTAGAATTATTGGGGTACAAACCCCCCAAGTTGTTAAAGCCATGCTAGGTTTGTCATAAGCCTAGATTTTCATGAGGGCCTGAAACTAGGGTGGACCATGAGAAGCTGTAGGAATCTATTGGAAACTAGGGTAGGCTTGAAACGGGGATAAGGTTGCTTGCAGGGAAAGGATGAAATCATTTATTCCAAGTGCAAATTTTGTACCATCCCTATATCCAAATCTATTCCAGTATTAGCTCTAGCTACTGCCTACTGGGGATAACAATAAGTTATTCCTGAAAAACTTGTTCTCCTGCCAATTCTGGCCCACAGCGCCGACACCCCATGGCATTACCCTGAAGGCCTGGAATAAAATTAAACCTTAATTAACGATAAATAACAATGATTCTTCATATACGCCATACAGGGGACGGGACGGCCTTTGGAAGTATCGCAAACAGCTGTCATTTCGAACCTTGTGCGGATCCAATTTCTCGCTAGAGAGGTTCCTCGCGACCCTCGATCGACCTACCGGCTGCCTGACCCTTGTCCTTCTTAATAATAATAATAAAACAGGGGAGGAATAACTTATATTTATATCAAGACATTTGCGAATCTAGATGTTTAATACATATGTCTATTTAAGAAAACTGAGAGGAATCATTAGAGCAAGGTGACCTACATGCGTGCCGTTGTGCACTAGTTTTGTAGCTGCATGTCGATCTTTCTTCTTACATCTCTATATTCAGAGACATATTTTTTTAACAAGCATGTACAGGACCATGATTTTGGTTACAATCCTTCCTGCAACACATTTAACAGATTTATTTGGAGCAGCAAAACGAACGGTGATCATGATGCGTGGAAAATTTACTTCAAAATGCCAAAACGCTGTGTGATTAAGGCTCTCGCATAGCATCATCAAGTGTATAACGTGCATGGTGTGAGATCAGAGCTACATAGCAAGCCGTTCGTGGCCGTGTCTAACCACTAAGATCATGACAGATTTGTCCTCGAGCCACCAATCCAACGGTGGGGTCATCCCAGCCGAAAGAAAAAAATAAAAACAAGAAAGCTGGAACAGCCCCTTGAAAGGGAGCTCCCTTGTCTACATCATCTCGGTGTCGGCAGGGCTGAAAAGAATTTCTCCGATTTTCTGAATGCACCACTACCGTTCCTTTCTTTTTAGGTGAAAGTCCATGCATTTCGCCGGCCTGAGCGGCGTGAGTTACAGCTCAATTATTCTGAAGAAAAACTCAACCATCATGGCCAGTTGGATTCAGAATGCCCGTGTAGCAATGGAGGAAAACTTCTGCTTCGAGATATTTGGGCTATGATGAGTGAAAAAGTGGTCTTTTAGATTTGGCATGTATTTAGAAATACCAATGGAGGAGCCGTGGACTAAGTGACTTTTTATGCGGTCTGTCACTTTCGGGAGCACCCTATGAGCCCAAAAAGAAGAGTTGTCTAGAATACTTCAAAATTTATTATTTTTTAATTTTATTAAATATATTTGTAATATATTTTTTAACTTAAAAAAGAAAAAGAAAAAGAAAAAGAAAAAGGAGGAGAGATGGAAGGCCATGTAGAAATCCCGGAAGAGCTCCAAGTCCAAGTCGCTTTACATATCCCCATGGTCACCCTTTTCTCGTGATGGCGGCCATAAATGCCGTCCCGAGACCGCGACAGGTTCATGCAAGCTCGTATGGGGATAAATCATCATCCACGCTACCAATCTAGAGTGCTTCAGCTCTAACGAACGAACATGGAGACGGCTTTGGAAGTCATCATTAGCATGAGAACTTTGGATAGGAAATCTGGTGGATGCCCAAATAAAAGTAAATTGCACCAGATCCCATCTCAGAAGGTCCCACTGGAAAGCTAGGCAAAACAAGTGCACATGAGCAAGTTATTCTCAACCTAACCATTTTAAAAGCTCTCCGTAAACCTAACCATTATAAAAGCAAAAGCTTGCTATTCTCATCAGCATGGGGTACCCTTTGAGCCTTTCTGACAATGTGGACATCAAAATGTTCTATTCCTTGCACCAACTTGCATGGTAGGGTATCCTTTGTCCCCCATGTTAAGGTTGTGGAGTTTGTAGATTTATGGTAAATTGTATGATATTATCTTATTCACCCACAATATTGGAGATTAGCTTTCCCTTTCAAATGATCCAAAATAGAGATCAAACAGCCGCCCTTCCTTTCCCTTAGAAAAAAGAAGAAAAAAAAGCTCTTCCTCGATTCTTTACTAATGCAACCATTTTCCAAAGAGCACTACTGGCCCTAATTATGATAGCCAAAAATAGCAACAAAAAAAGAAAAAAAAAATTGCATTGCGTCGTTGGCTTACATCTGCCACCACCAGAGGATTGGTGCGGTACAGGAGATCAAAAAAGACGCAATATATGTGTGTGTAGTGTAAAAGTCCAACTATTTATTATTATTATTAATTTTTTATGAGATTCGGATTGGTTGCCCTAAAGTTATTTCAATATAGTTCTAGTTTAGCTTATAATTTTATAATTTTACTGGTTATATTGATCCAATTCATAAATTTAATAAAATTTTTAACTCAATAGTCTAAATAAATTTTAATTATAATATCAAATTATTTTTTTTTGAAAAACTCTAAGAAGTTAGCAGCACTACAACAGTACAGGAGAAGTTTAGGCGCAGGAGCCGGGGGAGTTTGAGAGATGGGCTAGAGAAAAAGGAGATCACAAGAACCCATGCATTTATTTACTGAAATAAACAGCTAACGGGCGCAAAAAATCCTCACTTCTCCCCTCCTTCCTTTAAAGCACCGACACTCGAAAGCCCCAACTCTCAACCCTCCTTATTACAGGACAAACAACCCAACCCCTGCAGTTCCAGCTTTCAACTGGAAAAATCACTCACATTGCCTCCTCTCTCTCTCTCTCTCTCTCTCTCTCTCTCTCTGAGATATTAAATAAAGGTGCCAACTTTTTATTTTTTACCCGGCACTTCTTCTTATATATAAGCCTTTGGCCTCTTCCGACTAGATCTGTTTCTCTTGCTTCCCCTCTCCTTCTCTTCTTCCTCTTTTCTTTAGCTGTGAAGAAGAGGAAGGCGAGGAAGAGGTGGAGAGAACTCATGAAAGCTCTCTTGCTTCTTGGGGTTTCGGTTCTGCTTCTCGTGAGGTCTTCTTGCGGCTTTGAGTGGTGGAATGTGAGCGAGGTGCAAGCTGTGACTGATGGATTTGTTGGCGGGAATCCTCTCTTTGTGGGTCTGACCCTCATTCGAGGTGCCGATGCTAAAGGAGCTGGTATATGTGCTTCCATGTCTATTTATTATTGGATCTATGCCCGACGCTTGATTTTTCTTTTTTGGTTGTTGTTTTCGTTCCGAAGTTACTTAAATCTCAGGTTTTGCTACAATTGATGATGTTGATTTTATTGCCAATCTTTGTGATATTTATTTATTGCAATGCTTCTGACCCCGAAAAAATAACCTTTTTTTTGGGGCATCAGTATCATTTGGTTATAAATTTTACGAGTTATATATATATATTTTTTAAAAAAGATCTTTTTGTTTTTTGTTGCTGCTCCTTTTCATTGCACTCATTCCATTACTTTCTTGAGATCATGTAATGATTGCTCATAACATGTTTTATTTTTTTTCTAATTCTTTTTTTTCCTGCTTTTGTCTTGTGGGGTTATTGTGTCCACTCGATACCACCATTCTATTCATGTATAGTGAGAGAATTAATCAACATATCAGAACGTATGGAAGATAACTCTAGATTGGTATACCGCCTGGTTTTCAATGATAACAGACCAGAAATTAAATAGCCTCACATGAGATTGAAAAGCTTTGGACATAAATTCTTGGTGCGATCGGGTCTTTTTATCAGCCATTACCATCTCTCTCTGTTTTCTTTATTTTCTAGTAGGTTCCAACTCGGAAGTTTAATAAATGTCCTTCTCAAAAAAGAAGTTAAATCCATATTGAAAAGTTTGTTGCTTGCAGCATAAATGGTTTCACCTGAATTTAAAATATAGGCAGTCAGTGCTGATCCATTTGCTCAAAGTACGAGCATCATTCTTTTGTTTGACAAAAGTTTGGAGATGAAGATGATAATGCTTGGCCTCTAAAATATCTATGCAATGCCTTGATTTCACTAATTTTATACAGTTTTAATTTCTACCTGTACCTATTTTTTTGTACCTTTTTCAGTATGTTCGGATGGGAGCTTACCGGGTTACCATCTACATCGTGGGTATGGATCAGGAGCAAACAGTTGGCTCATCCATTTAGAGGTGAGAGGACTCACATAAAATATAAAATTAATAGTCAAGTCTGATTCCACAGTCATACTACCTGCACATACTATTAACAGTGACAACTTAGAGTGCACTATAATGATGATATTTTTAAGAGCTTTTGGGCATCCATTTTTCCTCCCATACTGTTACCTATTGGGGATATTTCTTCTTTGGACACACCAGGGAGGAGGCTGGTGCAAGGACATAAAAACATGTGTTTTCCGCAAGACAACTCACCGCGGTTCATCATACCATATGGAGAAGATGATACCATTTACTGGAATATTGAGTAACAAGCGTGAAGAAAATCCTGGTCTGTCTCAGACAGTATCCCCCATGTTCTTTGTTTAACAGGGTTTAATTCTTGTTATCTTTTCTATGAATTTAACAATAAGTATTTCTTACCTTCCTTATATTTACTATTTTACCAATCATTCTTGTACTACTTGCAGATTTTTTTAATTGGAACAGAGTCAAGGTTCGCTACTGTGATGGTGCATCATTTCTTGGTGAAGGTTATAATGCGGTTAGTATAAGATATAATTTCCAGCTATATTACTAGTTTGCTATGTGATTAAGCAATAATTATTGGAGGATGACATTTTAACATGCAGTGTTGATATCATCAGATTCATCATGGTGAACTGTTTATTTGTAGAGTCAGCTAGAACATTTATCATCACATGTTCTCTTACTGTGAAAGCATATCTAGGACACTTTAACTCTTGTAAACATTTCTGATGATGAAGATTTTGCTTTTTTATTCTTTTTGATATTTATCAATAGTTTGATCGCAATTAAAGGAAGAACTTTGTGCTTCAAAAAAATGAAAGGAAGCCCGAAAATTGGTGAAAATTGAAAGGTTTGCTATTACGAAAGGCAAAGTGAGAACGAAAATGAAATATGTGGCTTTTGGTGTTTTTTAGTGCAAGTTAAGCACAAAACTGAGTAAAGAATCTACGGGAGAGAAAAAGGCAAATATTTAGACCATATTATATACACTGAGTATGTGAATCACAAGAATGATCTATGAAAAATGATTAGACCACGAGAAGATAAAAAGGCCTCCTTGATAAGAAGATATTGAATAAGAATCTTGCTAGAAGCGCTATGCGGAAACCAGCACACAATGAAAGAAGAAGTACAAGAGGCTTTAGGAAAAAGTGAAAGAGGGTTTAGAAAGAGAGAAGAGATGAATAAAAGGTGGAATCGTGTTTTGATTAAAAAAATTGATGGAAGGATCTTCTTTGGCCTTGGACTGGAAAAAATGGCCCATGAGTGAATGAGTAGTAACAACTTATATTGAAGAAAGAAAGTTACAAGGTTGTCCCAGCTGTCTTGGATCAAAGCTTTTTATGCTATGAAGCAACTGTTGGGTGCAACTGACAGGAATAAGAACAGGTAAGATTGCTCCTACCAAAAAGACCGCTGGTTGCACCCTTTGTTGCACCCCCATGTCCATTGCCACTTTCGACTATGAGGAATCGAGTTGATTGTTCCCTCTAAAATATCTAATTCTTGCTATAGCTCCAACTCCTGTTCCTACTATTCTCAGCTTGCTAAATGGCTGCCTAGTTCATAACGAATATCCAATTTGCGTTTTCTAAAGTTGCCATTTGCCTATTATATAAGGGCTCATCATTATTTTAGCATCATCACTTCAAAGAAATGTAGGGATTTTGTGGTAGTCCTTACAGAGAAAGAACATTTCTTATCTATATTCTCTTTCTACCAGAATTCATAAATAGAGCTTTCTATGTTATATTCTTTTGTTCAAACTTCAAAGCATAGTGTATTTTCATGAGATGATCCACGAGAGTTACTAATTGTGGCCCATACAATGAAGCCATTTTTTTCTTGATAGAAGTGATATATTCTTCCCAAAATCGACCTGGTGCAATTCCAGAGATCTGAAATTTTCCATATTGCAATTTATGATTGATACTTTATGGAAAGGTTTTAAAGTTCCGTCTGCAGCTCATGAAAAACGCATAACTAACATCACCTAAGCTGGTTTTGGGGAAACATATTACAGATTGATAAAATGATGCAGTACTGGAAGTATTACTGTTTATATGCTTTGCGATTTCTGAAATTTTCCTTGGAATGTTTATAGTGTTTACAGGAAGATGAATTCTATCATATCATCTGCAAGGAATAACATTCTCAATAAGCTATGCCCAGCCTTGTTCAGTTTCTGTTATTGTTGTTTTCTATCGAATGCCTTTTGACTTCTGAGATTTTAATTGTTCACCTTCTTTAGTCTTTGCCCAATAAATGCTTGCCAATATATGCTCAGAGATGTAAAAATATTGCTCTATTGCTTTTAGGCTGCTGGCCTATATTTTCGAGGGCAGCGTATCTGGTTAGCTGCAATGGAAGATCTAATGTCAAAGGGAATGCGTTATGCCAAACAGGTCTTCTTACCCTATTCATGTGATGTGATCTTGAATTCTTGATCTTGGTTCAAGTTCAACACTGAATATATTATATTAATGCTTTCAGGCCCTTCTTTCTGGTTGTTCTGCTGGGGGACTAGCATCCATTCTGCACTGTGATGAATTTCGAGCATTATTTTCAGGAAGCACAAAAGTCAAGTGCCTTGGTGATGCTGGAATGTTTCTTGATGCGTATGTTCTTGACAAAATTAATTTTACTCTTGCATCTCGTCTAAGTTATTGCATCCACTGTTCATTACTGCAATTGAAAATAAACTTTTAATAATGTATGATTTTTTTATTTGCTAAATACACCTCTAATCTGTGTATTTTCTCTAATTTCTGCTGATAGCATTTAGTTTTTCAAATTGTAGAGTTGATGTTGCTGGTGGGCGAACCCTCAGATCCTTCTTTGGAGGTGTTGTGAACTTTCAGGTATCTATGTAATATATGTTGGAGTTGTAAGGAACTAACTATTAGCTCATTTGTCCGATATGTTGCTATTCTATTTATGAAAACTCTCATGACTACCCAGGGGGCGGCAAAGAACTTGCCAAGGACTTGTACTTCTCGCATGGATGCAACTTCGGTAATTTACTTTCTCCATATAGATGGATGACTGGAAACAACAACTAAATTGAATTGCTTTGTTTTGATTTTTTTTTTTTTGTCTGGCCCTTATTTTCTCTTTGCAGTGCTTCTTTCCACAGAACATTGTGGCCAATGTTCGGACCCCACTTTTTCTTTTGAATACAGCCTATGATGTATGGCAGGTATTTTCTTATCCTTAAAAGCATGTAAATGGTTTCCTTTGATACTGAAATGGTACTTAAGGAACCTGTGACTGAACCCATGAAGTTATGAGATTATGACTGCAAATGTAAATTTTTCTTATTAAGTTTTCATATTTCAGAATAATAACTTCAAATAACCCTTGACTAATGAATGGTGCAAACTTAAAAGTAACTAGACCACCTCTATTTTCTCTAAGAATTGCTCCTCTGCTTCTGAATTTTCAGATTCAGGAAAGTTTAGCTCCTAGAACAGCTGATCCTCGTGGTTACTGGCGAGAATGTAAAATGAATTATGCAAAATGTGATGCATATCAAATCCAGATTCTGCAAGGTATTCATTTTCTTCTCTTCTCAAGCTTTGGCTTTGTTAAAACAGGTAAACCATTTTTCATGCACATGGCTTCTTTCTATAATGCAGGGTTCAGGAATCAAATGCTTAATGCTGTAAAAGGATTCTCCATGTCCGGGCAGCATGGGTTATTTATAAATTCATGTTTTGCTCATTGCCAAAGCGAGAGGCAGGATACATGGTATTCAAATAATTCTCCCCTTATCGGGAACAAGGTATCATACACTAAAACTACTTGGATTCAATTTGAATACAAGAATAAATTGTTGTAATATTATACGTTAGAGTATATTCATGCATATGTGTGCCTTCCATGGGTAAAATTTCAAACACTATTTGAATTAGCTATATTTTTCAAAAGAATGAGCCAAGAAGACAAGTATCATATCGCCCATGGATTGTTGAACCATGCTGAACTAGTTGGTTTGGGGCATATCGAACCGGATCGGTCGGTTACCGGCACGATTCAGTGCATTGTTATGAAACGGAGAGAGAGGGAGAAAGAGAGAAAAAAAGATGGGGGGAGGGAGGGAGGGAGGGAGGGGGAGGGAGGGCTTAAAAGCTCTCATAGCTTGTTGGTACAGGGTTCCTATGTTTCCTTTCGAAATAGAAGATGCCCTATGATTTTGCCGATTTGAAATAGAAGTCAGCAAATGGTTTGTCTAGTTCACATTCCAAATGGGCAAAAAATTGACCATTTGCTGACTTCAGTTCGAAACCAGGAAAAAAAATGTGGTTCATCCCAGAACAGCACGGTACGGACCCATACTGTACCATGCCAGTTGCCGACCAGTATAGACCCCAATATCGGTTCAACAAACCCATTATCATCTAAGCTGAATTTATGAAGTCTTTAAGTATATCATAGAAATCTAGATGGAAGTCAAACGATATACAGAGAAATAAGAAGAATTTCATTAATCCAAACTGGCTTCATGCCAATAGGTCACTCATTCAAATGATAAAAGGATGCCAATCCAAAGGAAAAAAGGAAGAACTTCATTTAAAAAAAAAGAAACACAAAAATGATATGAACAAAGAGAACATCTGTAAGAAATAAGGAAGAGCCTCAACATGGCTTTTATCTTTATTTCTGAAGAGACGTTTGACAGAGATTATGTAAAGCTACTGGTGGATTATGACAGGGACAGTTATATTGAATATAAATATGGTAGATAGGTTTCATCCGTTGTACGTTTCTCGTCTAGCTACTTTTTAAATATCAGAGAGCAACTTGGAAAACCGGTAATGGCGGGCAATATGGGTTATCTACTGAGTTAACTATCATATAGTAGACATTCTTTATAATAATCGACACACAAGAACCTAGAAAGTAGCTTCCATGGTCTGCCGTACTGGTCCGTGCCGGCCGGTATGGGCCAGTACGTACTGGTCCCGCCTGGGACCGGTACCGGATCAGTGTGGAATCCGGTACCGGTAGTTTATTGTTGGAGAACCGGTACGGACCGGTTCGGACCGGTACGGGACCGGTTCGGACCGGTACGGGACCGGTTCGGACCGGTACGCGACCGGTTCGGACCGGTACGCGACCGGTTCGGACCGGTACGGGCTGCCACTGGTACGCCGACCGGTACCGGTACGACGGATCTTGGTAGCTCCAAAGAGTAATCACTAAAGTAGGACTGCTAGTGCAAGTGGTAGATTATGTTAGCGATCCGTCAAACTACTTTTAGGCTCTTTTTGGTATGGGGAGAGTTACATATATTCATACCATGGTCTGCCATACTGTCTCGTATAAGGCGTATCGTACCGTACTGGAAGAAAACTAGTACGAAACTTAACTTCAAGTCGGTACAAGCTCCATACCGGCCTGTACCAAAGCGTGCCGGCCTGTACCGAAGCGTGCCGGCCCGTACTGAGGCTTACCGACCTGTATCTAGGCGTACCGAAATAAAAATTGAAAAAAGTGGCTAGAAAGCTATTTCGGTACAGAAGTGTATCATAATGAACCGAACTGAACCGATAAGGTACTGATACAATATCCGTTACCGAGATTACGGACCTTGGTTCATATAGCTGTCATTGCCCATTTTCCAGCCATTGCAACCACTCTTTTTTCGACCCTTGTTGTATCTCTTCACATAATAAAGTGGATAGTCTTTTAGGGGCCTCATTATTCTTTAAAGCTGCAATCTACTATCCCCATGACAAAGGGTTCCATAAACTACCTGATTTTTTTATTTCCACTTGAAATTTTCTTCTGGTCTAATTCATCAAACAGACTGCACTCTATTCCTTGCTAAAATACCTCCATTCAATACTCATTAAAGGAAAGAAATGATGGAAAAAGAAAACTTTATAGAATAAGTGGTGAACATAAAGGAATATCTCATCATGGTAACATATTGTTCCCTGGTCAGAGTGATGCCTTTATATGCTCATAACCATACCTTTCATTTTTGAACTGTCCACGTTGTGTACCCTAGAAAAATGATTAGAGCTGAAGCAGATGTACTTCGATCCTCAATTTTTAAAAGTTTTTACCTTTCTCTCCAGTTTTGCCCATAAGATGTACGAAAATGTTGAACTATAAACAGTCCAAATCTTTTGAATTGACACATACCCATAACTAGGAGATGTATGGCTATGTAGCTGCAGCTTTAGTCTTATGGAACCATGATGAGACAGTTGTGGAATTTTGGAAAGTTTTATTCTAATTTTTAGGAAATATGTTATGGTATGTCAAATAATCCTAAACAAAATCATATATAGTTGCTCTTTTGCATGGTATTTTTTTGTTGCTATACATTTCTTTGTCATGGTCGGAAGGATGGAGAATCGACTGGTTATATGAGATACCAGAAGCCAACAATTCTTTATTTGATATCAAGGTTCATCTTTATGAACTAGATCAATATATTAATCCTCCTGAAATAACTAGTTACAAGAGTCCATAAAAGAATATTTGCAAATGATAAACAAAGAATAGCTAGACCATGAGGAAAACTCCTACAATTATTTCTAGTTATTAGTTGTGGGGAAAGCTGCTAATCACTCTGTTCCATCATCTAAAAGAAAAAAGGATGTTAATCAGGCCTTATTACATTCCGCCTTTATTGTTAGCTTCCTATTCATAAAAGCAGATCCTATGCCCTATTTCTCTCTAGTAGATGATGAACTCCTATTCAAGCCCATCATTGATGAATTGGCTTTTAGTGAGCAGGAAATTGTGAAGTCTGTTAGTGACTGGTTCTCTAATTAGTCTGAAGTCAAGGCAATAGGCTCTCCATACATACCCTTGTGACAAGAACTGTCAACATCGAGAGAAAAGCTAAGAAGCACAGGAGAAAGCACAATAACAATCCTTAGTTCATTAATCTCAATGATAAATAGCAAGAGCTGATGGATAAGAGAATCTATAATCCTTTAGTTTCTTCTATATGTTTGATTCGAGCACAAGCAAATGGCATGTTAATTCTGCAAATCAATAATCTTATATATCATTCTTCCATGTTCATGGAAGTAGAATGATAGAAATTTGGAAGATTTTATCATAGAAGACATGAGAAAGGCTTGTCTTGTTTACATATATGCAGGGTCATAGGCTTGTACAAGACTTTAGTCCAATGGTATAGATTGATGGGAAATTGGTGAGTTTCCAATAATGACAAGTGTACATTGTAGAATTATTTTAAGCTGCCCTTTTTGGTTCTTGCAAACTTCACAATCATTGAAATCAATGAGGAGACCTCTATGGTTCATATTGTTTACAGATGCTATGGTGTTCATGATTTTGAGTAATGCATTATATTGATCTGTATCGACTGTATCATAATATATTAGTAGAAAATGAATTCGCGATATGCCTCTCGTACTGTCAATACTTAAAACTGTACCATAATGATACTGTAGCAATTGGGTACAATCAAGGGTACGAAAATGAGTATTTTAAACTTACCAAGGTCTTGTCCTAGTTTGGGATGGTATGGGATGCTACCAGCCCGACTCTTGGGATGGTCTGGCATCCAATTAGTGTATAAGGACACTATTTTTTTTTCAATTTTTTCTTGTTGAATTTCATTTTTGTCCTAAATGAGTATTTGACTGAATGTTGATATGTCTTCGAGGAGGTTTCTAGCATGGAACAGGCTGGATGCTATATGCTGGATCTGCACTCCTTCCCCTCCTTTATCCTCTCCTTCCTCATTATTTTTCTTCCCCCCCTCTCTCTCTCTCTCCCCTTCTCTTTCTTTGTCTCTGCTTGCATTGCCCCCTGCACTAAGCCAAAGAGAAAAAGAGAATGCCCCCCCCCCCCCCCCCCATTGCTCTCTTTCTCTTTTTTATTTTGAAATCAATCAACGTGGTAGATCGCTCCTGGTACCGGCCGACCGCACTTGGCACTTGTTGGTTCAAACCGTATTGGTTAGAATAGGCAGGACATCCTGGCCTATTAATCGATCAATGTCCTGTAGATTTGTGGTCCTGAATCCTATCAGAACTGGAGGTGCTGATGGTACCATCTCATTTCTGTAGAACCTAAATCCTTACTGAAAACCTGTTGTTCTTAACTGATATGACTCAAGAATGGTCAAGTGTGATAACGGATAAATGGGCATGTTGTGGCTAGGGGATTTCAGAGTGAACAGTGGATAGCAGGCACCATAGCAGGTGCTACAAACCCAAAGTAGGTTGTCAAAACATATCAATATATTTTCTAAGTATCAAAGCAATACTTTACATCAAATTAAGTACAAAGCTATAAAACATCACCGACCTAATTTCATAAGTTATGCACATAATAAGTTTTTTAACTTCATATATTTGATTCATTGATTAAAAGATGAATTATTCTCAATAGGATATTCATATCACGACCGAAAGACATATTACTGACAATTAACACGTTAAAAAGTTTGGGCTGTGACCTGTGGCTAATGGCCATCTCCCTTCCAAAAGATCCTGTAACTCGTGTGTGAGGGAATCTCCCTTGAAATTTCATCTTGCAAATTCTGATCATTAGGACAGAATTTTAAAATGCACTCAATTGTTCAATTTTATTCTTATTAGCATAGAAGTAGGGGTTCAGGAAGTACCCTACCCTATGCAATGGGCCTTTGCATTTTACATCCCATCTTAAATCAGTAAATGCCCAAATTGGAAGGTATTTTTTTTCATCTTTATTCAAATGGAAAGTTATCTTCTCAGCATTCATCAAATCATCCCATATATAACCCATGGCCTTGCCTAAGCACTTCTACTAAGGGCTCCCACAATGTCAAAGCAAATGCCACATTATTCCAAAATTGGAGCCTAGAACTATCCCTTGGATCTTGCTTCCTTGAATTGTCCCAATCACTAGCTCTTTCTCTTACCCATCATACTTTGCAAGTTTAAAAAAGTTACAAAACAAGTCTATCTTGGTCTTGCCACATTCTTTGAAGGACCTGTTTCGAATTTGGATATTCCTACAGATTTGAGCTGAAAATCTTGCAGGATTTATGGAATGGGCTGTTCATTTAAGCATGGTTCTATCAACGAAACACCTCCCAGTCCCAATCCTATAGGAAGAAAAAAGACCTCCAGGTATCTTTTTTTTCTTCTTGAATCCCAAAGACTGATCGCATCTAGCTCTCACACATGGTTCCCTCTATAACCCAAAAGCGTAGTGGCCACTATGACACTTTGTTACCCTCTATATTAAGTGTTATCGGCCCAAATGCTACAAGGTATTATAGCACATAGCATAGTGGTTTAAGTCCAAAATCTCTATGGCAGCCCTATGGCTGATTTTTAAAACAGTATGACTAATTAAGAGACCAATATATTGTTCACGGATTGCAGCTTTAGCAGAGTTTAAATTTGTAGAAGCATAAGAATTTTCCCAAACGATTCATTTTCATCTCCTTGTTTTTCCTGTAAAGTTAAAAAACAGAATGCCCCTCAAATACGATTTAAGTAATATTGATGAAACAGAGATTGACATTCTGATGCAATGGTGACATATCATGGGGAAAACATGAATCTTGGCAAAAATATGATAAATTTGTTTTATGGAATCAAATGGTAAGCTGTGAAGAGGGCACACTTAAGTATAATGAAAATGAGCAGTTTGGTTGGTAAGTCTTGTTAGGTCCTTTGAATTAAATTTAACAGCTCTTTCAAGCAGTTCTCAACATTGTCTGCTCATGGTATTGACATGTCCAACTCATAAGTTTCTGTGGAGATTCAATTGACTGTCTTAATGTCAAGGAGCATCATATTGTACATTTTTTTTCCATAAAAATGTATAATTGATGAAACTGTCTGTCTGTTTGCTTGCTTGCTTCCATTTTTGTTTCTGTAAAATTCAAGCCTGCGCTCCTATAAGATTTCATTTTGATGAAACTAGCTGCACTCTTCATTGATGGAGTATCTAATTACTAGAGGAAAAAAAATAAAGAAATAGTGAAGCAAATTTCATGTTATAATGAAGAAGTTTTGTGCATTGAAAAAAATACTAGTCGCTGTTTGTTTTTGCATTGATGTTATAACCTGTCGTCTGATTATCACATTTTAAGTTATTACTTTTCCCTTAAGTTTAACTGTTTCAGTTCTTCAGTCATCTGGTTGTGGTCTCCATAGGTACTCTTGTAAGCTAGACTCAGAAAAATTTCCAACTGAAACAGTTTGTTTGTTTAAATTTCTTAAAAATATGACTCAATTTGATCTGTGCAAGCCATAAAAGAAACCCTATCGGCTGGCTCGCATTTTAATTTACTGTTTCTGCAATTCTCCTTTGAAAAATGGGTTTAGAAAGCTAAAAGATAAACTGGTCATCTGAAAATTCCATAAAACCCATAAAACTTGCGTTCCATCATAAAGTTCATGAAGCTATTTGCTCAAGAAAGGGGCATAATTATGACAGTGCAGAATGGATGTTTCTGTTGATCAGGCCAGTACTATCACCAGATTTGCTTTCATTTTTTGTGACAAATGAACTTTCGAATTCTCTAGAATGCTGGTTGTCTGTACATTCATCTCTTGGTAGCCACCCATGAATCAAATCATTGTTTCATCCATTACTCATTTGTTCGTATAATTGATAGACCACTTACCAATTCGACTATCAAAATTTTCCTGTTACTGCACAGAGAATTGCAACAGCTGTTGGTGACTGGTACTTTGATCGATCCAGCATGAAGACAATAGACTGCCCATACCCTTGTGACAGGACTTGCCACAATCTGATATTCAGGAGAAGGCAGTGAACGACCATTGATGATTCCTCATAATCTTGCAGCATTGCGTAGTCTTATTTAGGTAAAATAATAACTAGACATGAGCCAACAAAAAAGAATACAGAGGTCTGTAAGTTTCTTGCTTGCTGCAAGCCAGAATCCAGCAGTGAAATTAACTTGTTGGATTCTGCATTCATCCAATAAATGATTCTTCCACATGCTCATGGAAGGCAAAGAAATCTGAAAGTTATCATTATAGCACACGCCAATTGTATCTTTGTATAACTCAACAGATTCAAGCTTAGAAATATATTAAAGCATCTATTATTTATGTCTGCTCTTTCCAAAACGAACAGTTGCAAGGTGATTTTTTTTTTTCTTTTGCTATTTCGAGATTTTTTTACCTCTCCTGTTTGGTGATCCAAAACTAATTTCACTGATCAGCTGTTTTGTATTGCGCATTTCAGTTCAGTTTTCCAGGTTCATTATCAGAAGCTTTACATTTTTCAGCATTCACACGTAATGGCTCTTTTAACATACTACCTGCAAAATAAGACCCAAAGAAAATAACTACAAGAGAAAAACTCAAGAAACTTCGAGACAGATATAAAGTAACAAGAAGCAATGGTGTTTATCATACATGAAGAACCTTCACAGCTGGTTCAATGTTGCTGCACATTCTCAAATGGACATGGAGATGTGTCATTGAAAACTTCATCTTGTTTAGCAAATGTTTCTTGGTCGGTGCGATGACTGACTGCTTGTTAGTACTCGACGATGCATAATATATCAGTTAATTGACCAATCAAAAGACTATACACAACCACATATCAGTGAATTGATTTACTCAACCCCTGTATCTTTTTCAAGAGATTTCTGCCATTACATGGCACTACTTATTTGGCCTCGATGGCAATCATGTATGCAAATGAGTACCCAATAGAGTGTGCACAAGAGTAGTGTTTTGAAAAATCTTTTTTTTTTTGTTCCTTTTTATCAAATTATATATGAGCCTAAAGGCTGATACAAAGGACCTTGGTCTCTAGCACAAGGGCAAAATATCTCATCACTAGTTTCAGTGCAGAATTAGTTCCAAGAGACTCCATCTCGTCATCAACCTCCAAGGATGTCACCCCTTTCACAGCTTGAAACCCCATGCTGCTTGAGTCGATGCAATGCCTCCAAACGGGCGAGTGCAGCAACCACTTGGACTGGAGCTATGTGGAAAACCTCCAAATCACCATGCTATATTCAATACTCTTTTTTCTTTGTATATATGCTCCTAGTTTTATCTAATCATCCACCACATTATTTACAAAAAAGAAAAAAGAAAAAAACGAGAAAAAAGGGAAACTCACACCGAATGCTGAAGCAAAGAAAGGAAATTACATAAGAAAGCCAGAAAGATCAGATCCGCGATCCAAACCTCAAAACCGAGTGCAGAAAGCAACGATTGAAAACATGCATGTGAATGCAGTTTGTAGGATTGAGTCAGCTGCTGAGACGAGAAGCAGATGCGAGTGCCACTGCTTGAGCCCAAACCTTGAGCCTAGCCTTCACATCCTTGGGGTCATCGCCTGCTTCCAAGAATAAAAAAACAGCAATGCCGCTGTTAGGAATGCAAGAACACACCTCCAAAGCATGGACTGATAAAAATTTCATCCAACCATACATTTCTAAAGCATCATTCTTATTCCTATGCTAAGTTTTGTTTAGATCCAGTGAAATTTTATTTGTGCTCTAAGGTGGTGTATATGGCTATGTTTCCTTCCTCGCAAACGGCGCTCGTACATCGCAATCCCGTGATCGGTACCACGTGTCATCGTCATCATCGTGGTCAGGCCCCATCGAATCTTACTGGTAAAGCATGATCTACTTTAGCTCGTGCAATCGCATGTAAGGAATCATTGGGCTCCCTCCCTAAACTCCCTTCCCATCATCTTTCCAGCTCCACTTGGGAGTTCGGCCTCCGCTTCCCCGTCCCTACCCTATGGAAACCCAATCCACTCTGCCGTACACAGTAAATCAACGGCACCTCACTCCATCACCGTCCATCAAAATCTTGCAACGGAAGACGCTAGCGGTGGCGACGGTTGCAGTGACTGTAGAGACTAGAGAGAGAATATGGGGGCTTCTGGGTCTTACCAGGGCTGGAGATCCTCCAGTTAGCTATGGGGGAGTTGCCGCCGCTGCTGGTATCCACCGTCGATCCGGAGAGGGCGCACGGGATCTCGACCGTCCAATCCCTGGGCAGCTCCAGCCCCAGATCCCGGCACGCCTTCACCTCCTCCATATCCATACACAGCGTCCCCATCCCACCTCTCGGCCGCACCAAAACCCTGCACTCGCCGACGTCGACCATCCCCTCCGTTGCCGCCGCCGCCGGCCCCTCCTCCGCCATCCTCTTCTTCTTCTCCCACGACCGCTCCAGCCACCGTTCCCTCGCCCTCCGCCGCCTCCTCCCCCCGCCCCCGACCCGCAGCCCACGCGCCTCCGTCTCGCTCGCGTACTCCTTCGCCGCCGGACCCGGCGTTCCCCGGAGAGGCGTCCCCGGCAGCGACGCCGTCCCCGTCGATGCCCAGTCGTTGCCGGAGTCCTCCCCCTCCCCCTCCATCAGCGACGCCAGGATGCTCTTCCTCACCACCACCTTCTCCTCCTCCGATACCTCGGCGTCCGCGTCATTGCCGTCCGAGCTCTCGATCGAGAGGCGCGAGATCCGCCTATAGCCGATGTCGCCGCCGCCGCCGTCCGGCATGAAACGGACGGCCCCGCCGTAATCATCATCATCATCATCATCATCATCTTTGACGAAGTCGTGAGCGGCCGCCATGGTCTCATCCAAAGCCATTGGCAATTAGTTTCCGAGAGACAATCGAAGTAGTGAAGAGAGCTCGGAAGCAGAGGCGAAGGGGAGCGGATGGGGAGTATATTTTCCGTTGGTGGGAGCTCGGAAGGCGTGCGGTGGGTGGAGTATATAATGATTGGTCCGGCACTGGAAACTTACCATAATGTCCTTTTTGGATTCGGTAAGCCAACGAATTATTTTAATTTTTTTATGATTTATCTCTTTGGATCAGATTAGTTTAGAAGAATTACATTCGATTACGGAAACACAACTTCCTGTGGAGCGTGGAGTCCTCTCACTGGGTGCTGTAGTGCTCGCACTCTTATTAAAGTAATACACGGAATATTTGATGCATGTTGTGCAACTAATTACAAATTAATCGAGTTCTTCAACCATTAAATTTACAAAAAAAGGAAAATTTCACCTAGTTGTATCATTTTGTCGAAGATTAAAGGACGAAACTTTTAGGACTAGTTTATATGTGGATGTAATCTTGAGAGCTTCATGTACAGAAGCACACTATCTTCCAATAGTCTCCTGAAAAAGCACAGTAGCACACTATCTTCCAATAGTCTCCTGAGAAGTTCTTAGAAAACTTTGTTAAATCGACGGGATATCGAGAGCTACCAACATGCACATTAGACAGTTTTGATTAGTCTTGCTTATTTCGTACTTATCACGGAATTATATAAATCTTAATCCCTAATTGAATAACCGTCGCTGCTGCTTTAATCATGCTGTTAGTTTGAGGTTATCTGAGCTATCTTAAGGATATACTCTTCATTCTAAATATTTAATTTTCATATCCGAATCTTTCCATCGCTATCCAATTATCTATTTATCTATAAAGCATTCTTATGTTATCTCTTTTTTTTTAAAAAAAAAAATTGTTCTGATGCTCCATGGAATAAGGGCAGTTGGATGGGACATGATTTTACGAGTGAGGTTAGGCAGGCAGCCACATAATTACAAAGAAAAAGAAAAGAAAGATTTACGTGTCACCACGTGAGTTCCCGAAGGTGCTCGACGGAATCTGTTCGTCGCTGCGGGACGCGACACATCCTATTGGTACAAAAAAAAACAAAAAAGGAAAAAACCTTTGAACCTAGCGATTCTGCGGTTCATCAGCCAGCCAAAGATATTGGCCCATCATTTCAAAAAAACCAAAATATCCTCGTCCACTTCAAACATCCTTGAAGTCCATTTCGCTGCTCTAAATTTTCTTGTCGAGTATCCAAGCTCCGCCTCTAGTTTCCTTCACATTTTAATTCTTTTCTAGGAATCCATTCATCATGAAGTATATTTTTTTAAACATTTAATAGGATATAGGTTGGAGTTTTAATTAAAAATTTTAATTTTTTTTAATCTTCTAATTTTTAGTTGTTTTAATATTTTAAAATATCCTTTCATTACTGTTGCGTCTCTTCAGACTTTGGATAGAGTCTATAAATAGACGTTGGAATTAATCCTAATTCAATCCAATCTCTTTTTCTCTTTCTAGTACTCTCTCCCGAGAGTTTCTTCCACTCCACTCTTCAATGTTTTTTTTTTCCTTTATATCTGAAAGAGTCAATCAGGTCAAGCCTCTCCACCAAGTTAGATTATTATACATTGGAAACGAGATTGCTGTAAACCTGCACATAGAAGAGAATCACTCTTTTTAATTTTATAAATTTATTTTAGTAAATTATTATTTTATAATACTATTATAAAATAACGATATAGAAATCTCTAGGTAATAGTTTATCTAACAATATAGAGATCATTTTCTTCATAGCAGATGACGGAGATGTCAATGAGCTTACAATCAAGAAGGTTTGTGATATGGACGAAGACATCCAGATCGTCGAAGATACAGCCTCGAGATAGGCCACCCTAAACAAGTGATAATAAAGATATTTTGATCAAACAACAGTTTTTTCTTATTATGCGGTCGTCCTGCACCAGCAACGTTAATAGAGATGGATGGCACGGTCATTTTAGAATATTTTTAAATTATGAAAAAAAAATTTCAAAAATTTTAGAAAAATAAGGGAGGTACGTGAGAATTGTGGAAATATGAGAGAGCGAGACCGTAATTTTCCTACAAAACAAACAACTCCCTCTGGAGCTACGGTGGTCCCCACTCAAAAAGATGGACCACTCTTCCATGTGCTCCAATCCCCGGGTAGTAGTTTCCTCTCCGTCGTCACCGCGCCGTAAACGCCGAGCCGGAAGGCGACGAGGGGCGAGGCGGGCCAACGCGGGGAACCACCCAGCCCTGCGACGTGGCGCACGTGGAAAGGTCCACCGAGGTTGGGTTCTTATCCGGGGCGGCCCACGGCGCGGACGCGACACCCTTCGGGTAAACCATCGCTTTCCAGGCCGCCCGATCTCCGCGTCGGACGGCTCGGCCGCCGTCTGATCTCCACGCGTTTTGATCGTTGCAAGCGAAGGGCTGACACGTATGCGCGAAAGAGACGCGCCTCCTTGGAATCCTATTTTAAATTTAGAATTTACAATTACTACGGGGGGAGAAGGAGAAAGTTGGGGGCCGACCGTGATGGCCAATATTACTGCCGTCCTCGGAACACGTTCACCAAACCTTTCCACCAGTCTGCTTCCACGTCAACTTTGTGGACCCCTCAGAATCATGCGCTCCTGCTGGCCGAGAGCTAGTTTTCGCTGTTTTGTGTGTTGGAACTTCATGGAGATGGAAACAAAGACGCAGCTTGAACATTTGGAGGGGATGCTAACGTGGACTTGGAGGCTACGTCAACAAGAATGATGAAAAGATACCTTAAAAAAAGAGTGAGTGATCATTTTTATGCCTAGGTTCGAGGCATTTGATGGATAAGTGAGACAAAGAATATATTCGGTTTGACAGAATGCTGAGCCATCAATGCAAAACAATCGATTTCCATTGGATGGATGATTAATATATGATTGATTTAAAATTTTAAAGCATTGCTATTTGAAGCTATTTATGACATGTAAGTCATGTTAAGTATATATCTTCCATGAGTAGCAAGTAAAAGTTCACTAGAAATGACTTGATAGCTAAGTACACTGCTCCACGATTACTAGAATCTACCACAGCTGCCTGTTGAATTAACTAGCAAAATAACTAATTATTCTTCTTTTTGCCTGTTAGAATCTACCCTTTTAACCCATCCACATTTCGTAAGACTATAAGGAGGCCCACCTCCTAACATGTGTCCTTCATCAATCTCTATATGGGATTATTTTTTTAGGGAATAACGAATAGAGAAAGTGATCCTCCAAGACGCTTGTACTGACTTGCAGCTTGCTGCATCAGGTCATGGGGTCGTTCATCCAAGCAAGAGGAAGAAAAAAAAAAAAAAGAGAGGGTGAATGAATCATGGATTCGGCCGTTCAACCAGATCGCTCAAGGATATCTCCCAGGAAATTATTTCATGAATGCTTTGAAAATTTCAAACCGTCCTTTTGGGAACGCGGCTCGGTGATCGTAAGCTTAATGTCGGCCAAACGCCATAAATTATTGCGTTGAAAGGTGACGGCCGACAGCGAAGGACCCGCGACCAACTCGCATCCACCACGGGGACTCAGGTGGGGAAGAAAGGCGTATGTCCGGTCCGAGATTGACCGGGTAGGACTTGTCTGCGTGGACCGTTTCCATTTGATCGGGCGAGCCTTTTGGGTCCCACATGGGGGCCGGGAAGATCCTTTGTTTGGGCAGCCGCCGCCAGCCAGCCGGCGGATCCATTACCGTCCAAGTAGCAGGCAATCCGTACAACTTGAATGGACGGACAGCAGGGTCTCGTGCGCGTCTCTTTCCATTTAGAATCGATCACGATGGTAAATTAGATCAGATCAGGAGAAAGAAATACTGATGTGCACATCAGTATAACTTATTTTTGATAATTGATGAATATTATTATGTGTATATATATATTTAGATACAAGGTGGACATCAGTACTACATGGTGGAGAGATAATCTTCTCCTTTATTGGTCAGGCAAGAGGCTTGCAAGCGAAGGAAACGCGGCCCTGATACTAGGGGAGCTCAAGGTGTAAACAGGGCTGCATGGTGAATTTTTATCATATTGTTTCCACGTGATATTGTGATGATGTGGTTGCCATGGGTCATGTACCAATCGTCGATGGCGACTCGATGGGATGTGCCGGTGACAGTAGCAAGGAGGAGGACAAGTGTTCCCTTGCAACGAAGGCTATGGACCACAAAACTAAAGGAGACCCACCTGCTTCACTCCATGCTTCCCATGTCAACGTCTGGAAATGGATTCTCGTATATGGAACGCCAGATGGGAGGATTGGGCAATTCATAGTAAACCCATGCGAGGAACTTCTCCGTGGGGATAGAAGTAAGTGGGATGATATTTGTTCGAATTTATTTTTATGTGTGAATATATTTGAATATCGATAAAAAAAATTTAAGAATCCGGCTAATATTCTTGTCCGTATGTCCGTCAAAGAAAAATAAATATAGATATCGCTAGATAATTCTACGATCCATATCCAAATATCCATTTTTATTTGTAATTTTATCTAATTTTATATAATACTTATAATATTTTAAAAAATAAATAGTTATATTAACATAATATTAACTTAATTTATCAATCACTTAGTAATAATAATATCCTTGATTCTGCTGCCGTAAAATTTAATTATCCAAATTATGTTCCTATTTGTATCTATGCTTCCGATATTCGATTTGCATTCTTATTCGTTTAAAACATATATGGATATGAATTATTGCATACGACTAACATTGGTATCGGTATCTATGTTTGTCAAACAAAATAAATATGAATATAAATATAGTAGGATTTGATCCGTATCCGATCCGATTTCAACCTTATTTTCCAACGATGAGAGAAAGAAGCAAGGTCACTGCACAACAAGCAAATGTGATGCTTTTGCCTATTGGTCAGATTGGGCCAGGATTTCTTATTCCAAAGCTAACTTGGGCTGGGTCCAGGTTGAAATGGGCTCAAAACAATCTTAACTCGGCCCACATTGTTAGTCTATATATGTCATGTATTTACATTACGTAACATCTATAAGTTTAGGCCCTTGGCTTTGGTATCAAGAATCTGGGTTCTCGAACTCTGATTTCGCTCGGAGTTTCCTCTTTCTTAGTTCTCGGTACATGAGCATACGTACACAGTGCCTATTAATCACCAGTTATGGGCTATATGAATGCGCAAGTTAACTTGTTTGCCCTTCTCATGCCACCTTACGGTCTTGCAGGCTAATTCTTTTCGTATTGCAAAGCTGCTTTCCACTCCCCCGACATTACTTTCTAATTGCAGTTCACTTGTTGAGATAGCTTCAAATTTAGCTGGAAATTTAAGATACTGAATGCAAAATCTTATAATAAAATTTGTACTTCCCTTTTATTTTGTTTGCTTGCTTGCCTTTGTTTTAGAGCATGATATGTATGTTACCATCATCTACCTAATGAAGAGATATAGGTGGTGGAGCTTCTCTCCTCTTTCATCAGAAAAAAAAAATCAGAGAAAAAGGTAAAGAGTATAGCTAGCTCGCTAGTGATATCTAAGAATGGGGACACAAGTCCTATCTTATTCATTTCAATTCATCCCTTGACCTAAGCAGAATGAATCGACAATTGTAAGGTTGCATTGCTTCACACGGTCGGCCTTCAAAACAGCATACCAGCATAACCTTATTATCCTAACCTAATTTATTGAATCCATATGTCTAAGTTTAAATTGTCTTGTTCTTGCGTCGGGTTAGTCTTTGTTTGGAAGATCTAGGCGAACCAATTAGTTCTTCAAAAAGATACAGTGAGCGGGTAATAATCAGATGGTAGCACCTCTTTTCCATGTAGATGAATAGTTATTGACACATAATGCTGATGTGTATAGATTCTAATTAACAATGCCATCCATTATTTACACATGAAAAGTTTCTTGGGGCAAACTTTGCTGGCTCGGTGGCTTCGCATGTAGCTACTCTAATGTATTGCACTAATTTTTTTTGAGAATTTACGCCCGTCTCCTTGTGCAAAGCGACTAGAAGCAACTTTGGTGTTCACTAAATGGGCTTGGGTGCCCGATGAAGATTCGGCGATGTTTCCGGCAAGGATTCGAGGAGGAGACTCGAAATAAGAGCTTAGGGAATCAGCGGCAATATCTCGGATTTTCGTCAATGGAACTAAGAGGAGGAAGAAGCCTTAGAGAGGCAAGGTCTTTTAAGTTCGATTCAAACTCGGATTGTCTGGATATCCTCGATTCTAGCCAGAAATGGAGGAGTCGGAGTCTTCTTATTGCGCCACAAGCATGGTCGGGCTGGGCCTAGCCTCTTTTGGGCCGGCCCACAAGCCCATGAGACTGGGCTGGTTACTGAGTCTGAGATGGGCCTGGCCAGTCCAAGTCGGCCCACAAGTCCAAAAGTTTTTTTTTTCTCCGGGGTATTACAGGTGGTATGAGCAATTTACTACAGTGTGAGAGGAGGCCCTTCTGGGTGCTGTTGCTTCTTATTAAAGGACGGAACCTGTTTTCCAGAAAGTGGGAGGGATCCTTGGCGAGGAGGGAAGTTGGTTTATGCTTTTCTATAAGTATGGACCCGCCGTGAGAATGCGTGTCGCCGCACCCACCTAATCTCCACGTACGAGGAAGAAGGGCTTGCACCAGAGGGGTCACCTAAAACTTCAAGTTCCATTCAAGGTATTACTCTCCCTTCCTATGTGTGTGTGTGTGTGTCTATATATATATATATATATATATATATATATTATATGTAGAGATTAATAATTAAAGGTCGCTTGCCTTTGATGCATGCATGGTAATCTATCATGGGCTTGTGTCCAGCAGAGTTCAACAATTCAAATTCACCATGAGCATGCTTATAATTTATTCTTTTTGGCTTCACATTTAACTCCTCCAATGTGTTCTGATAGGTGATAGCCGTCCCATTGTTGATTGTTGTAAGGGTTGCAACAGTCCTTCTTTATCCTAAAAAATAATCACTATCATAATGTTCGATATTATACGCTGTTATAATGGAAACTGAAGGAGAGAATTGATATAAAAAATTGAATTTTGAAAACAAACAGCCAACACTTCTTCTTTTCCTCTCTTGAACTTGAATAACTCATGATTGGTGTATGGAACCCGAACCAAGAGAACAATGGCCTGGGTTCTTTCCCATCCATCTCAAACCGATGTTTCCCGTAAGTTATTGTGTT
The DNA here is from genome assembly GCF_051530095.1 of Phoenix dactylifera. NCBI lineage: Eukaryota > Viridiplantae > Streptophyta > Magnoliopsida > Arecales > Arecaceae > Phoenix > Phoenix dactylifera. Next base: position 460,886 of record NC_143191.1, read on the forward strand.
GGCATTTAGGACAAAACAAAACCATCCATCCTCAACACCATACATGTAGAAGCTATGAGAACCTTTGTAAATATGTACCTAGTTTTACATTAGTTATGCACTAGATAAATTTTGATACTTATACATGATCAAAAAATCTAGATAACATCTTTCAGCAAACATACCGAGGTTTAAAAGGAAAAGGTATATAAAAATTTATGCATAAGTATGTTTAGTCTACACCTGTTATGCATTGTATAAATCTTGAGTACCTATACAGACTAAAAAAATCCAAATAACATATTCTAGCCACGTCTCTCCCCCCACCCCCACCGACATTTTTCCTCCTCCAGACATGTCATAACAAACAAATCAAGGCTATCCTTTCTTTTAAACCTAACCAGATTCTCACCAACTAACAAAAAATCCAAGCTTAGGAAAAATACAAAAAAATTCCATGAAACACAACCATCTACAATAGGCCATTCTTTCTTTCTCAGTAGGCGATGTCTATCGTCCGTGAAATTATTAGGTAGATCAAGTCGACCAGCTTGGCTAGAGACCAGGCCCATCCAATCTTGCCACATGGACAAAATGTTCCACCTTAGGTTAAAAATAAAAGAAAAAAGAGAGTGTTTTACCCACTTTGAAGCCAGTGCTCCGCCCTATCTCTTCCGATGAGGATGGGCATTGTGAACTCTCTCTTCAACCCTAGGACCGTCCACCTTTCCTTTATCCTTATTTTTTTCTTCCTTTCTCTTCTATCTATATCTTTGGTAGAGGGGAAGATGTGCAATTCTACATGTATGGACTTGACCATTATAGAAACTTAGATCTATCTAGTCAAAAACACTATCAATTTCTTTGAGCAATGGTATTAAACGAACATCGTGAAAACTTGGATTCTACTAGTTAGAAACACTATCAATTTCTTTGTGCAATGATACTAAAAATATTATGAAACTTTGATTCTATTGGTTAAAAACACTATCAATTTTTTTGAATAATGGTATTGAATTATGAGGTCGGATGATCCATCCTAGAGAATATGCTCATGAAACTTTGTCCCTATAGAGGGGTAGCAGATCCGACACTCGGGTAGCAGATCTGGCGCTTGAGCAACAATTCGGCTTGGCCGGCATCCTCCGAATAGCCCAGAAGTGGAGGGTGCTTGTTAGGTGGAGGACACGGTGCATGGGCGGTGCACGAGAGGCAAGAGGATGTTGGATGCTCGAGGTGAAGAAGCTATGGTTTTGGGAGAGGATAGAGAAGTTGGGAATGGCGGGCGCTCGAGAGGAATGCTCAAGGCGGAGCAGCTATGGTTTCGAGAGAGGACGGAGCACTTGGGAGTGGGGGGGCGCTTGAGAGGACTTTGGAGGTGCACGAGAGCCGAAGCAGCTAAGGTTTCAAATTTCGTTGGGAGGGAGAGGGAGGGAAAGGGTGGCACGCTCTTTTGTTATTATTATTATTATTATTTTTTAACTTGGGAAGGAATATTCAGTCCACATGGTACGATTGGATATGCCTGGTATCTATAGCCGAGCTAGCAGACTGGGTATACCTAATAATTTGTCCTATTATTCACAACAAGCTTAAGAAAACTTTTGACTTTAACTGGCATCGTGGTCTTCCACTATATGAACAATTCTGAAGAAAGGATTGATATGGCTATGTTGGATATGAGATGTTTAAGGTGGGTTAAGTTCCCTGAATATGGTTGATTTAGGCAAGATCAGGTGGCAAGCACTTAATCAATGTAGTATTGATGTCTGGATTAAGTTAAAAATTCCATTGCGTAAAGATTTGATTTGGTTATCGAAGTCTTTAATCCAAACCGCAAACATAGAACCCAACTGGAAATCAAGCGGATATTTATTTACTTATTTATTTATTTGGTAATGAGCTCAAGTTCATCGTGAATTATAATAAAATCACGCTATAGAATTTATAAGAGAATAACAAAATCAAACATGCCATAGCTCTAATTCTTATTTCAAAAAGAAAGCTTCAGGGCAATGCATTACAAAAATATCAATGGATTAGATAAGCACCTTTCTACATCGGGCTGATCCTATGAATTGCTGCAATTTCTGATTTTTTGTGTTTAAAATAATAAAAATAGGAAAAGAGGAGAAAGAGAAAGAAGATGGATCACTTAGATCATCCTACCTCTTCAAAGGTGATTGACTCCCATTAAGTTCATCTCTAAGTCTAACTTATATATTTAGATTGGCCCTCTGGATTAACAAGAGGACATTTACTTTTAATAAAATAAAAAAAAGTAAACAAATTATAGAAAAAAGATAAAATATGACTTGTTTTCATGGGTTTGCCTTTGTGATACCGGTGATCGCATCATCTGTCATGTCGCATAATATGCGGCATTCCATGAGACCGCAACCGCATAGGTTCTTTTCTCACCGGTAGCGGCAGCTGGGCCTCCTCCAGTTCCCTGCCCCTCGGAGCCCCCCCCCCAGGGCTTGTCTTTCGCGAACTATATAACTAACTCGGTCTTACAGGGAGCTTTCCATGGCAGCTGATCCCCTTCCCGTGGCGCTCTCTCTCTCTCTCTCTCTCTCGCTCTCCCCCCCTTCCCCGACCCGCCCATGGAGCTCCGCATCCCTGCCCTCAGGACCGGGTCTTGTTCCTCTTTCCGTTCTTCTCCCGGTCCCCCGGCGCTCCACGCCCTCCTCCTTGCTACCTTCTCGGGCCATCTCCAAGGGAACGGGGGAGACGAAGAGGAGGACATGGACTATAGTCCAGCGAGGGCTATCTCCCTCTGATGGAGAAACCGGTGAGAGAACGTCTCGACCTTGTTTACCTTGAATCATCTCTTACAGCGCTGTCCTTTGAGGCTATGGGGTTTGTGGTAACATGCTGCATTTAACCTTGTTTAACTTTTACCGTGATTGGATTGCCTATTATTGGGAAACATTGCCTTTTTCTGTTGCTCTGCAATACTTTGTTCTGATTGAGGGATGAAAGATGGGATCGTTTCTTTTCTTTCCCTTCTTCCTTTGTCTCCGCTAAATTCTGCAAAGTTCTTGGCGTTCTGCTGTCTAAGTGGCTTGGTCGAAAGACATCGGTTCGCACAAGCATAACTCATCAGTAGGAAACTTGGCCGGTTCATAGAATTTTATGTCGGACTACATGATTGGTGGAATGAAATGTCGTATGAACCCCCTAAACATGGTAAATTACAAAGATAATTGGGCAGGATAATTAATGCAGTCTAAACGTAGACTGGAATGTCCATGTACTACTGCACTTTATAAGGTTTTTCTCATTTGAGATAAGCTAAATGTGATCTGCAAGACTGGCTGAAGTACTTGAAAGCTTACTAGGTGAAGACAAGCATGGTTACATGTATGGAAGTACTAGATAGACAACGGTTAGAGAATATTTTACATTTGGATCTTAATTCATATCCTTTTATGCATTGGAAGTCAAATTCCTAGCTAAGGCAAATATGCATAAGAAAGGGGCTTGGCAAGAAACCTGTGCATCTGTTTGCATGCAAGGAGAGCTGTTGTGCTAACTGTTCATTCTCGTGGAACGCAACCATGCTAGGTTAATTTAGACTTGGAAAGAGTCTAGGAGAAATAGAAAGGAACAAATATCTTACAAAAGAAATGCCTTTCATTTCCAACGCATAACTTACAAGCCAAAAAGGCAAATTGAAACTTAATCTAAATACTTTTCTTTGTCATGTAGACTCCATTGAAGCCTAGAGATCTCCCTTGTTGCATTGGCTTGAAATAAATTAACATTAAAATATATTTCCTGCCAACTAGCCTTTTGGTTTTGGTCTTCAGGTTCCTCTTGCCTACAGGAACCTTGGCTGTGTATTTGGTACCTAGTCATATGACTGGCATTAGGTTCCGAGGCCATTTGACAATCTCAAACTTCACAGGTTGTAATTTGATATGCAAAGTTGTCTGCCATCTAGCCATATGGAGGTCATGCTTGAATGAATTAATTTCATGAAGTACAACCAGCTCCAGTTTTGGACCAGATCATGGCAAGTAAATTTTTCCATCTTAGCTTCAAAAGTTTCAGGGACTTAGTGTAAACTGCAAGGGCTCTCTTTTGTATATATTCACAGCATCCAGAGATAGCAAGCTTGCTTCTTCCCTTGACTACAAACCTGGAGCTCTTCTTATCAAGTGTCTTGGCCTTGCCTATAACCTTGGACCCCCTAAGAAGGACGACTTGTCTTCCCTCATCAGCTTGGTCTAATTCATGCTCTTTGGTTGAAAAGGTAATAATACATTGTGGCTGGGTTATCTTGTCAACTTCATTGTTTCCTTTCTGTTAGAGAACTTCGTGTTTGTTTTTCTTACTCCATCTTAGTTGTAAAAAGAATTGATATGATACATTGGGCCTTTGTAAGGGAAATACTTAAAGAGATTTTTCCTTGTTAACTGGAAGACTTGTTGTGAAAATAGGTTTGAAGGTGCTTTAGGCATTAAAACTTACGCGTAATGAACTTAGCTCTGATCCTTGGAAGTCCCAAATTCACTCTAACTCCTACAGGCATCAACGAATAAGGTCCTATTGAAACGGGACAGTGTCCATGGTACCATTCTCATAGGAAAACATGATTGAGACAGGTGTGGAACACTAATTCTCTCTTGAATTTGGATGTTCCGACCTGTCCCAATCATCTGAGTTGCATCCCTGCAGTAGGATGGTCCGGATGAACCTAGATACTTTTTTTATTATTATTATTTTTACTTCTTTTTTTTTTTGACTATTTTGGTCCATCCCAACCATATCCGATCCCAATACCATACCTTCTCAGGAGCATACCAAGACGAAGCCTAGCACTGATATTTAAACCCCTGACCTATGTTGTCGCCTTCTTGGTCATAATTAAGTCTCCTTAATGTTTCATCAGCTTTTTGGAAGGCCGGGAGTATCCATCAGTGCATTTTATGACTTAATGAAATGAAGTACAAAACATTCAGAAAACAGCATCAAGAAAAGTAAAGATTCTTAACATGATTCGAAGATTTTTCATGCTTCGAAGATGTAGATGTAGCCATTCGTACTAGTGTTTGGTAATTTCTTGCAAAAGCTCTGTCTCTTCTGGATCTATCTGTGGAAAACTGAAAATCCTCTTATTCCTCTGCTTCCATATAGTCCACTAGATTGCCATAACCAACTTGTTGCAAGTAGAAGTACAGATCCAGGCCAATCTTTAAATTGTAACATTTCCTTACAACTCTTCTGAATTCTTCTTGTCAATTTATGTCTACATGACAAACGAAATTCAATATCTGTAGCATCATTGCATAGGAAACATGAAGGAGAATGGAGCTAATTCTCTTAGCAAGATCGCCAGCAATTAGCTATTTATAGTGATAATGACATATCACACTATCCAAGCAAGACAATTGTTCCACTAGATGTTCCTCAAAGGAGAACTATCTGGAAGGCTCTAAAACTTAGTATTTATAGTCACCTTTCTCTTTCTGCATTTGCTTTACGTCATTTGAATGGCTATCCATTATAATCATTATCTTGGACTCATCACAGTCTGTAAGCAGTGTTTTCGCTGGTGACAGGCATATACTGGGCTACCCTCTCATTTCATAAAGAGGTGTACATTCTCATATCCATCTTTTGGCATTTGGGGTGGGAGAACAGATTATTTCCTTCCTTCTCTGTACCATGCTATTCTGGTATTTGCTTTGCTAGGCATTTTTAGTTTTAAAACTTTCTTCTCCACCAAATTGCAGGGAATTGTGCATGCGCCTTTACATCTTCATTTTCAACCTTTCTGCTCATTGAAGTTTCATGATTGTACTTCCTTTGTATCATTTCCAGATATCCAGAAGTACATCCATAGGCATCAGTCCTTATGAGCTTCAATACTCCTTTCTGGAAGGAAAGGCTTCAGCAGTGGAAGCTTTCTCAGCAGAAAATGTCATGCACAACTAGAGGGCATACAGCATTTCTTAAAGTAAATGATTCTAGTCCTCTTTTGGAAGTGGAAAGGGATCAATTAGAAAGGTATGAAGTTTTTGACGTATCATAGTTTTCATATCTGCCCGGATGATTCTTGATTTACCATGGAAACTTTGTCTAACTCATGGTTTTATGGGTAAAGCAATGGAACTCTCGCTATTACAATAAGCTATACAATGTTCAGTTATGTAACTTTAGTTTTAAACTTGGTAGAAGTTCTAGTAAAATTTAATATTATGGAATATATTTTTGATTGCTGTCTCCTCAGTTTATGTTTTTTAAGATTTTTTTTATTAATCTCAAATGAATGATGTGTCCAAGTTGGTAACAATTTTTGCCTCTCTTTTTAGTTGTCTGCGACTATAAGAGTTCTGCTTACTTTGACAAGTTTAAGCATTGTCACTAGATCTATGATTAATTCATTTTGAACGGGGCTGTTTCTTAGCAAAAGAATTCTACATATGAGTAAAAATTTTATTAAGCGGTTTGTAATCCATTTTTATGAAGAGTTGCCATGCATGTATATTGGTGGATAAGAGGCTGTTATTTATCCTCAAAGGATTAAAGGGTTGAAAAAAAAATAAAGAAATGAGTGATAACAGTTCATGCATGATAATATATGACAAGGATAATTAACAAATTCTGGCAATTGATGTTGAGAAAAAATGTATCATAATGAAGAAAAAACTTCTACCAAAAAATAAATAAACAAAACCCAATGCTAATAACATGCATGATGCTTCCAACTCATGCTTCTATAATCTATAGCATGATTCTGAAATTACTGGAATCTTTTGTCAAATGTTTCTCCTTGATTTTATAAATAAATTCAAATAAGTGTTTATGTACCAATGATTCACAAAATACAGTGAATATCTAAACATTCAATATTGAACTTATAATTCTTGTATAAGTCAATGCATTAACTGACATGTTTTTATTGTTTGTTTTTAGATCCAATCATTATAGTTTTCATTATTCCTGATTTTCTCTAGCAATTTGCCCAATTTTTTGGCTGCCAATCAAGTTTTTAGATTTAATTGCAAATCCTGAATTATGACTGGACGATGGAGTGCTGACGAGTGTGGGGACTCGTAGTCCTTATGTCTACAAACTTGTAAGAAAAAAAATACGGCTATCCTCATGTCATGTATTATTTGAAACAAGGGGTGTTGATTGGTATCTGAAAATGTTGCAGAGCCCTACAAACATAAGTGTCTTGAAGTCTGTTCGAAACAAATGAAGTTATATGAAGCAAGTGTCCGGTTAAGAATGAATATGCTGATGGTGCATCAGATAAAATTGATCATATAAGATATTTTGAAACTTTGTTTTTATATAAGATATTTTGAAGCATTTGTTAATTTTGTTTTCATTGTCTCAATAGTATACTATCAGAGGATGGAATGACATCGAAGGACTTTCTGAATTGTTATGGGGTTTTATTTCTTTTTAGGTAGTTTGTAAAACGATTCGAAAGTGCCTATTTTTTTATTGTTTCATTAATTGTTTGTACATTTTTTTTCCAGTATATGCTTTTGAGTTATTTTCTTCCCTGCTTCTAGGGATGAGGAACTTCGTCAGCCACTTTCTAGAAAGGTGTCTATCCCCTCCTCAAAGATTAATCCATATAGGGTTGTTATAATCTTTCAGATTGTAGCATTAGCATTCTTTTTCCAGTACCGGCTTGTTAATCCAGTCCATAATGCATATGGACTTTGGTTAACCTCAATTATCTGTGAATCCTGGTTTGCTTTATCTTGGATTCTGAATTAGCTCCCCAAAATGCAACCTATTACCAGGACAACATATCCAGAACGCTTATGTTTGAGGTAAATCTCTCTCTCTCTCTCTCTCTCTCTCTCTCTCTCTCTGTGTGTGTGTGTGCGCGTGCGTGCATGCTCGTGCACGTGTATATATTTCTGGATATCTATTTTAATTTTCTAAGTTTTTCCTGTCCAACATATGTGTATAAGGTGCAGAATCATCTTCTTTTCAGACATAACCAACCAGGAAAACCATGTCAGCTTGCCTGCATTGATGTGTTTGTTACTACTGTGGATCCATTGAAAGAACCACCCCTTGTCACATCAAACACTGTGCTTTCAATCCTGGCTGTGGATTATCCATCTGAGAGGGTTACATGTTATGTCTCTGATGATGGGGCTTCACTGTTGACTCTTGAAACCCTATCATTAACCTGTCAGTTTGCTAGGAAATGGGTGCCATTCTGTAAAAAATTCAATATTGAACCAAGGGCTCCTGAATGTTATTTCTCACAGAAGGTGGATTATCTAAAGCACAACATATGGCCAACATTTGCTAAGGAACGAAGGACAATGAAGGTACTAAGTCTTCGTGGCTGTTCTGTTTGATTTTATATTCATTTATTTTCTAATTGTTATATCGGAACTACCTTTATGGTAACTGCCTGTAGCCTGCTGGAAATATACATTTGTGTGCTTGTGAAACCAAAATTAATCTCCATAATTGTCTATTGGACAAATCATAATCATTATTGACCACTTACATTTAATTGCAGAACAGGTAGAAACTTGTGTATGAGTTATTCATGCTGCATACACGCATGACTGCCAAATTGTACATGAATTGTGTAAGTAATAATGTTTTTATTTATCCATGGAATGAACAAAAATCATTTACTTCTGTCCTAATAGATTATTAAAGATCTAAAGGAGTACCAAGGGTCAACATGTCCATGTGTATTGTACCTTACCCTTCAATTTTGGTCACTCGTAGGTGTCGCATTTTGATGATTGTCAACCTCTACTTCATATCGCTTTATATCAAGGTATATCACGTGATTTACTAGATAACATTTATTTAAGCCTATTTACAAATGAACTAAGGTGCAATTCATTTTTTTCAAGAAATACAATGGAGATGCCACCACCAGGTTTTGAAACCTAGATATCTCGTAAGAGGATAGGGATGGCGACCAACTAAGCTAAGGATGGTCGGTGAACTAAGATGTGAAGACCCATGCAAGCGTGTGTTCAGTCCCACATCAGTTATGCTATAGGGAGATCTTGGATATTTATATAGGATCAAGAAACTTAAATAATTTCTTCTAGTTTGGGATGAGGTCCTGAGTTGTTATAAATGATATCAAATGGACCTAGCTACAACCCATGTGTGACAAAGGAACACAGTAGCACGGGCTCTTTTGGGGTTGACCACGGGCCAATTATGGTAATTTCGATTGGATTTGACTATATGTAGACCTTTGCCTTGCAAGAATGTCAGGGCTTAAATTGGGAGAGTACGTGGGGACCCACGCAGGCACATGTTTTGTCCCACATTGGTTGTGCGCTGAAAAGATTTTGGGTATTTTTATCGGACCAAGGGACTCAAATAGTACCTTCTGGATAGTCTTTTTGGATGAGGTCATGGGTCATTACATAAGATTTGATTTAGGATTGTTATATTGATACATAACTACATGACTTTATCTTTCATGATTCATTACTGAAAATCCTCAATGGCAAATCAAATTTATATAGACTAAAGGGAGAGCCAGATATTTTGAAAAAACAATCCAAGATTTGAGCTTAATAGCTCAGATTTTGTGAGCGACAACAATCAACAAATAAGTGAGATAACCATAAATTTTAAGTTGGTGACTAATGAAGAAACTGATATGGAAGGTTTAGATTTGGAGGGAAGTTATGCTGTGGCTTTTAGGCTGTAAATTCAAGTGATTTTTCATAGTAGGGGTCTATTAGATTTGAGAAGTATCTTTTCATGAGTTGAATTGTTAGGAAATGTGGACAGAAGAAGAAAGACAACTTAAGGTCAAAGCGCAGCATGATTTCCGTGGAGTTTATGAGGAATGAGAGATCCTCTGCATATATTTGTTTGGATATTGGCATATTTGACCATTTGATGGAGCTGACTTTGCTAAGCTTGATGTTACATTTGATAAGTTTGATGCACCGGGTAGTAGTTGATTTTCTGGCTTGAGTTGTTTTCTTCGGATTGGTTACATAAGCTTACTTATTGAGATCATATTTTTTGAATTTTGTGGGTGATGTGGAACCAAAGAAGAAAGACAACTCAAGGTCAAAGAGCAACATGATTTTCTGTGGAATTCATGAGGAATTAGAGATCCTCTGCATTTGTTTGGTTGAATGTAGGCATATTTGACTATTTAATCTAGCTGATTATTCTGAGCTCAATGTTACATTTGATTAGTTTGGTGCGCGACTAGTAGTTGATTTGCTGGCTTGAGTTGTTTTTTCAGATTGGGTATATAAGCTTACTTATTGAGATCATATTTTTTGAATTTTGTGTGTGGTCCCCCAACACTTAAGCTGACTTTTTAATCATTGGTTTTTGTCTCTTAATCTTGTTCCTGCTGCAAGCCATTAAACGGCAAAGCATATTGACATTTTGGGGGTTTTATGATCTTTTGTTAAGCAACAAGTTTGAAGTGCTCCATTTTTGATTGATCAATCTGTGATATAGTTGGCGGTTCCTACAGGGCGCTCTCTTTGTTCAATAACTTGTAAAATAGTTCTTGACGGAAAAGATATATTCTGTTAAATAATGACCCTTGTAGTTCTGATCGCCTATTTTTTCTACATGCAATCCCTGTTCTTTCAATTTTACCCTCCTTTTGAGTACATGTAAGGATTTTCATAATTTGGAATCAACATTTTTCTAGGATCAGAGCTTCTCTCATGGTTTGCTAATGATTGGACTACTGAAAAAAATATGATTATCTATGCTCCATGGTACCTAAAATGCATTCAAAAGTAGCCTAAAATTGTTGGCAAAAGCGTCTGGTGATCAATTCCAATGATTACCCTTACAAGGCTTCATGATTCTGCAGCATTTGAACTCCTGTAGAATTTGGTTTTTTTGGAGAACAAGAACATTGTTTAGTGGCTTTGGAAAAGGTTGGGGACTTGAAGTGCATCTGCAGAGCCTATATTACTTGAAGTAAACAAGATTAATTTCTTGAAGCAAAATGATTTTTCTTTTCAAAATTTTAAAAGGAAAAATTGAAAGAAGACAATACCTCCTAAAGATTTAGATTATTTAATTTCATTAGGTTGGTAAAGAATATTGCTTAGTTAATTTGATCTTAGAATTTCATATAAACAATATCTTATTCCTGGTGATTACTTCATCAGGACTAGCTAGCTTTATTTTCTCCAGTAAACTTGAAATTTGATCGTCATTTAAAACTTTTAGTCCTTGCAATTTGTGAAGTCTGTGGTACGAGTTGATTTGATTTTTTGCATTTCGGTGGATGCATATAGAAGGTCAGTTATGTGAATCTTGTGGAGGTCTTCCTTTGCCTCCATGGATTCTTTTTATCTGCTAATAGTAGTAGGGATGCTAAATCTGGTAGCAGCCATGCAGAAGTGACAGAGAGAGAGAGTTGTTCATAGGACGGTTACACGATTATGAGATGTCATTGCGCTGTCAGTTTGATTTGTTTGTAGTCATCCCTTTGTGTACCTTTTCTTCACATGAATAAAATCTTGTTTATGACCAAAAAAATAGATAAGACATAAAGAATGAGTATTGCAGTTGGCTTTACTTTCAGAAGGTTCTGTCTCTTGTTTAACCATGTGTGGTCACAGTAACTTACATATTCTCTGACTTCGTTTGTCTTCAGAGGCAATACGAGGAATTCAAAATCCAAATTAATTCCTTAGTTGTGAAGTTTCAAAATGTCCCTTGTGATGGATGGATTATGAGAGACGGCACTCCATGGCCGGGAAATAACACTCAAAATCATCCAGGAATGATACAGGTTTTTATCTCCTTTTCTTTTGTGCTTATATATGTTAGGCTGTGTACACTTATTGTTTATGTGCCCCATGTACCAACTTTTGGGATGTGTTGAAATGAGTTTTTTGCTTTAGATACTATTAGGCCATGGTGGTCTACATGACAATGAGGGTAAAGAACTTCCACAGCTTGTTTATGTCTCCCGTGAAAAGTGTCCAGGTTACGAGCACAACAAGATGGCAGGAGCTTTGAATTCTCTGGTAAATTATTTGTGATGTTTCATCAATTGAGGCATTGTAAATATAACATCAAGAAAAGCTTAGGAACTTGTTGATCAACCTGCAGGTTCGAGTTTCTGCCATTCTGACAAATGGGACATATATTCTAAACCTTAACTGCAATCACTATGTCAACAACAGCAAAGCTTTCCTAGAAGCCATGTGCTTTATGATGGATCCCAATATCACAAAGAAGGCATGCTATGTTCAGTTTCCACAAAGATTTGATGGTATTGATTCCAGTGATCGGTATGCTAGCCACAATACAATCTTCTATGATGTGAGTCAAGACATCCATATAAACCAGTGTTGCTTTCTACCAGATTTAAATGCCTCTTGCAACAAACTTAAGAACTGCAATCTCAATTACATATCTTAAAAAGGCCATCAAGATTCGGTATCATGCTATTAACCCTGATAACATAGCCAATCCAAGCATTAGCTGGAACTTGATTGTGTGTTGCAGATGTATGAAGATGTTTTGATTCTTGATCTGGATGTATATGCTTGCATGTTTGATGCACATCCTAAATTGCATGCATCTAAGAAAGCATGTATGCAGTTATATTCATCCATGATGCATTTATACATTTCATATGTGTATCAAAGCAGCAATGCTTCCAACATACTTATCCAGAACTGACTAAATATGGAGAATTGATCCATATGCATTTAGGTAACTGACTTGTTAGAGGATTAAAATTTTGTGCTTGCAGACTTGCATAGGGTGCTAAGAAATTTATGCAGTATTTAATAGCACATATTCCATGATTTTTCATGATCAATATCTATATAGTTTTTTTTTATTTGTGAGGGAAAATATGAAAGTATCTATATAATTAAGAATGGTTTTCATAGGTAAATGGATGTATCAATAGTTACTACTGTAAGTTTTATTATCTGAGCACAACATTCTTCGAGTTGCATCTGCGCTATAGTGTGTCATTTTGCAGTCAAGAACATTTGCTTGCAAATTCCAATTCTGTGGAATGCAGTCCGTTCTAGATAGTACTCCCCTGCTGACATGCGCCAATATGTTTATTTATATACATGAGGTATTGCTGATAACCAAATAACCTACTCTGGGTAATTCTGGTATAGATGTAATATATGATTGCCACTTTGTGGCAATTCTGGCACTTGCCTACTATAACTGTGTAGTGTCACTGTTGCTATGGAAAAAAAATCAATTTGATAAACTTCTTTTCAAATAAACCAATTTGATAGATGGGTTTCTTCATGAATTGTTTTGCAATTTGTTATCATAATCTATGGAAGTCCTTGTTATTTGTGCAGATAAACTTAAAGGGTCTTGATGGAATACAAGGGCCCTTTTATGTGGGCACTGGATGTTTCTTTAACAGGAAAGCTTTATATGGTTATGACCCTCCTTTAGAACCCAAATGTTGCAGATTTAGCTGGGGTAGACCAGGAAAGAAATACTTTGCTGATGGCTGTGGTTATGCCCCTACCCTATATCTGGAATCAAACAACTTAAGTATATACAACATGGAACCAAGTAGTGTTGAAATGGAAAATCCTTCTCTTTTTCTGAGCTTGAAGAAGTTTTTTGGTCGGTCACCAACTCTCATTGCTTCGATAATTGTCAAGGATGATAGATTCTCAACATCTGCAACACGTGAGGATCTCTTAAAAGAAGCAATTCACGTAATAAGCTGTGATTATGAGGAGAATACTGCTTGGGGAAGAGAGGTAATTGCTTATTGTACAATAATTGATCCCCATAATCTGCTATGAATTCTTACTTTTTTGTATATTCTGTTATTCTGGGTGTATGTTTTTGAATTTGTATGTCTATAAATTTCTGATAATTTGAAAAAAAAACCTAATTATTAATGCATATGTTTGGAATGAAAGTTAATTATGGCTAGATAATGGCCAGTGGGAGGCAAGGTATCTTTAAGAAATGAAGTTTGAATATGTTCTGGTTAATTTTTCTCTGAATTGCTAAATTATCCTTGTTGTGCACAGATTGGTTGGATGTATGGCTCTCTGACTTCAGATATCCTTACGGGTCTTAAGATGCATGCCCGAGGATGGAGGTCCATATATTGCATGCCATTAATTCCTGCTTTCAAGGCAATTGCACCAATCAGCCTCTCTAACCGTTTAAATCAGTTGCTTCAGTGGGCCATTGGTTCAGTTGAGATCCTTTTAAGCTGGCATTGCCCGGTATGGTATGCATATGGTGGCAAGCTTAGGTTATTAGAAAGAATAGCTTACATCAATGCTACCATTTACCCCATCACATCCATTCCCCTGGTTATATACTGCACTCTACCAGCTGTCTGCCTTATCACCGGAAAGTTTATTGTTCCACCGGTATGTTGCATGAACTGAGAAAAAAGCTTCAACTGCTAAATAATTTTTCTTTATGAACCAAGAAAAAACAAAAGGGAAATTTTGGAAGGTGTTTGTTTTGAATGCCACACATGTTATAAATCTTGTAACAACTATTATTATTATATTTTCAAAATTGCAGATCGGTGATGTTGGAAGCATCTTGCTCACACTTCTTTTCTTCTCAATTATTGCCACGGGTTTTCTTGAAATGAGGTGGAGTGGTGTTGGGACCCAAAAGTGGTGGAGAAGCCAGCAGTTGTGGGTGATTGGAGGGGTCTCGCCCCACTTGTTTGCAGTTATTTATGGACCAATGAAGATTTTAATGGGGAAGAAAGCTAATTTGACTGTGCTGACTGAAAACTCTGTTGAAAATGATCTCAAGGAGCTATATGCTTTCAGATGGACTTCTCTTTTGATATTGCCAACAACAATAATTCTCATTAATTTATGTGCTATGGTCTCTGGGATCTCTTCTGCTATTAATAGTGGGTATGGATCTTGGGGTCTACTGTTTGCCAAGCTGTTCTTCTCATCCTTGGTGATCATCCATCTATACCCATTCTTGAAGGCCTTGGCAGTCCGCCAGCAACGAATCCCAACAGTCGTCATAGTTTGGTCACTTCTGCTTGCTGCAATATTCTCTTTGTTGTGGATTCGCATGAATCCATATGTTACAAGGTTTACCGGACCAAATTTTCAGGAATGTGGAATTTATTGCTGAGTTTGATCTCTCAGGACTGCCCACCACATTTGAACAGTGGCAACCATTTCAGTCTGTTCTTTAAATTTATCAGAACCATTGGTTTTGGTGTCAACTCTTGCTGAGTTGAATGAAAATTCATTTCATGGAAGACATTCTTTTGTAAAAAGAGCATAATTTGAGTCAACTGCAGGTTTCAACTGTGTCGCACTTATGTTTATGTGGATGCCATGTCTGGGTAAGCTGAGAGAGACTCGGTAGTAATCATGATGTCGGGGAACTTCATTCAATGAAACTTGTGGCTAATTTTGGTAGGAATATGAACGAATCTGTGAAGTCAGCAATGGAGTCAGTATGGATGCCCCCAGCCAATGGAATATCGCATAATAGATGGCCTAACGCTTGGGAAAACTTTCATCGCATATGTATCACAAGTATCCTTGATGCTTTGAATTAATTTCCCCGCTCCTTTCAGATTGAGAGTATTTATGTGACTTTGGCTTCTGCTTCATGTGTTGGATAGTTCTTGGTCTTTGCTTGCTTGTTTTCGTTGCATTCTTTTTGGCTTTTGGTATTCGTAAGAATTTGTCTTCCTTTTCCTTGAGACTCACGGTTGATGGAATATAAGATCTTGGCCTATTGCTTGTATTATTGGTACGGTTTATTCTCTCTTCTTGCTCTGCCAATAATATCCAAGTCTTATTTTAAATTTTTTAATTGAATTCGTACTTGCATAAGACAATGGTCGTTGTCATATCCCTAATTGCTTCAAAAATGCATCTTTGGTTGGTAACTGAGTTTCTGATGCATGACTGCATTAACAGTAACTGATTCTCCATTTTGCCTCCCTGTGAAAACCTTTAACAGTGAGGCCTAATTGATAAGCCTTCTAAGTAGGCTATAGTATGAATTTACATGCGATTTTTTTTTTCTCCCTTCCCAGATCATGCATTGTTGATGTTAGTAACAAGTGATCAAAGAGAAGAATGCAAACATCTAAACGAGGAGCTTCTCAGATGTGATGCATGAGCACCAGAATAGAAAGATTACAACCCTAGAAACTAGAAAGCACATGAAGATAAAAAGTCTGCTGGGCCAGCATTTCTCAAAGAGACAGTGGACCAAAACATACAACGAAAAAAGATGCTTAAGTATCTAATCATACTTACCCTTTCACATCTATAAATAGAAAAGAGAACGTATTTTTCATCTATCAAAACATCTCCTTTCCATCTGAATAACATTAAAATTAGAGAAGAGAATTGAGAGCACTAAGTAAGTAAACTCAAGTGCTCCCAATAAGTATTTGAGAAGGAAATTGTGTTCACATATAAGAGGAATGAAAGAGATTGCTTCAATCAAATTTTGCTGATTTTCAACATATCCGAATTTGGCTAGTTCGGATTCGATCCCGATTCTCCTTTGTTAGAGTGCACTTTAAGAAAAATATGAAGTGCTTCGTTGTATTTTAGGAGCGGACCGTCATCAACTGTTTGCATCTAGACAGGGCGAATTTTACTCTAAAGGAAGCACATTCTATAGCGTGCCTCGAACCGAATAACATCAAAACTTAATTTATTCATTTAGTGTGGATAGAAAGCTATTAATTAAATATTTAAAATAAAACAATAAAATTATATAAAAGATTATTTTCAACACTCTCCAAATGCATAATATATGTATTCTCCTCTTCCATCAATTAGCATTTACCTGAACGCTCTGGTCGAGATCATATGCGCAGCTTTCTGCCCAACTTCCGGATCAAACTTGTATCCTCCTTGTGAATTCATTAGAGCAGCTGTTTTCGATAAGTTATATTTACTAAGCAGTAGACAACATCAAATCAACTCTTCGGAAGTATATACAATATCTGAACCAGCATTCCTAAGCTGGTTGGCATCTCTCTCCACTTATGAGAAGTCTTAGGATTTGTTTGTTGAGATGTCCAGGCTTGAAGCTTTAAGCCTGGTGGTGGCATCCTTACTGTATCGAGAGAGAGAGAGAGAGGGAGGGATTTGCATCTCCAAACTTATACAACTCTACCTTGTTGGTTTAAGGCAATGCATGGACGCAAAAGAACCAGAAGTAGACGGTTGATTGCTTACAAGACTCCTTCTCTCCCAGGCTTCTTGGAGCTCGGCCAAAACTCGTCCGCATCTCCTGTCCAAGTGAGAATCTTTCTTCCTGCCTCGCAATCTGTAAATTTGCAGAGAAAATTAAAACAAGGACAGAAGCAAAGAAATCACCAAAATAAGTTTTATTTCTGCTCCTATCTCGGGGGCGGCTTAATGCATTTGGGTGCCTAAGAGGCTAAGACGAACTCACTAAGAGAAACATTTTTTAAAAAAAAATGATGAAAAAAATTTAATAAATGCAAAATATTTTAAAAATTTATTTAAAAATAATTCGTCTAATTTTTTGAGATGCAAAATTGCTAATCAAATTTTTGTACTAAAGATTCATTAAAATACTATTTTCAATCGATAATATAGCTAATCCATTTAATCTTTCTTGTGACATAGCTGACGACAAATAAGATTTTATCAACTTTAATTTTAAAAAACTTCTTTCAACAGAAACAATTGTTACATGTATTGCTAATAATATCCTATAAGCAATGTATGCATTTGGAAAAGAATTTATTTTTTTATAAAACTTAAAGTATTAATAGGGTACAAGTTTTTGTTTGTAAATTTTTTTTAAAAGTTTTAACTCTGAAAATAGATCAAAACCATCAATATCAGAATATTCACCATGCTTCAAAAAATTTTCAAGATTAAGACAATACCTTTTCAAATCCTGTTTATTCAAAGATTTTAACTTTCTAAAATTAAACAAGAAACCAAAAACATCTTTATATATGGTAAATTGTTCAAACGTATTTTGAATTGAAGAAATAGTTTGATCTCCTATATATAAAACGTAATCAATTCTAAAATAAAAAAAGATTCACCTTTTTGAATTGAAGAAAGATTCTTTAAATGATTTTGCTGTCTCATCATCACTATTTTTATTAAGTTGTTTTCTTTTATGGATCATACCTTTTTTACGAAATGTAGGTTCTATTTTCATTTCATTTACAATTTCTTCAAATAAAATCAAAGCAGCCATGAATCCATTTTTTCTATAACTTTTTAAATAAGAAAGAAGACCTTTTAACTAATTTATAACAACATTAATATACATGTCTTCAGCTTGTAAGTTCTTAATAACTAAGTTAACAACAAACAATATATGATACCAAATATTCATGCCTAATAAGAATTCAAAATTCTCAATCTCATATGTGGCTAACATGTGGCTTCACTCTTTGTTTTAGGATCTTTACTAGTTTTTACTAATTGAACTAAGGCATCTCTTATTTAAGGAGCTTGGTATTTAATTGCTTTGACACTTTTATTACAATTTTTCCAACGTATCTGTGACAAGAGTTTAAGAGTCAATGTGGATACATTATCTTGTAAAATTTTTTATCGTTTTATAAAAAAGAAAATAAGGTATAAATTTATTGTATCACTCCAAAAAAAAATATAGCCTTAAGATATGAGTTAGCAGTACCACACAATATTAAAATCAAGTTATGACACCCACATAGTGTGTAAAATATTCTAGGATTTATATCCAATAATCTTCTTTGTACGCCTTGATGCTTTTCTTTCATATTAGACTCGTTGTCATACTCTTGTCCTCTTATATCATTAACCTTAACTTTATATTTTTTTATTGTATTTATAAGTTCACTAAAAAGGCCTTTTCCAAAGGTACCATCTACTTCTAAAAATTATAAAAAATATTCTTCTACCTTTACTGGACTTGTTGAAGTATCTACACATCTTAAAACTAGGATCATTTGTTCTTGATGGCTTGCATTAGGAGTGCAATCAAGTATTATAAAAAAATATTTTACTTATTTAATCTTTTTACTTATTATAGTTTTAATTTCAGATGCTAACATTTGAATTAATTCATTTTGAATGTTATGACCTAATTAATGATTGTGAATTTCACCATGTTGAATGCTTTGAACATGTTCTTGCATTACTAGATCAAATTTTGCAATCATTTCAATAAGACTTAGAAAATTTTCGTTATTTCTTTAGTAGATCTTTTTATTTTTTTTCCAAAATGCTAAATTATTTTTTGCAAGATTTTTCACGACAACAATAATTCTCAATAGTATTTTTTTTCAATAATCCTTCTCTTGGTTTATTTGTTTTTGGAGACTTTTGTTAATTGTCTTATTTTTCAACAATTTCACTTCTAAATTAATCCACCTATTCATGTTAGTAATATGTTCATTAGTTATTTTATAATTTTTGAGCTTAATACCTAGATTTTTTTCAATTCCTAGTTCCTTCATTAACTAAGTGACTCGTGCTAAACTTTGAATCAAATAATTTACAACAAAAATAATATATCCTATCCAAATTCTTCGAATACACTAACCATCTTCTATCATATTTTTCACCACTAGGTAACTTATGAATGTAATATATCATAGAGAAGTATCTATTATTTTCATCCCTAGAAAAATGAAGATCATAATCTCTAATTGAACTTCTTTCCAATAATAGCTCTCTCAACTTTGTATCAATCTGTTTCCATTAATCAGGATCATATATATTTGTATAAATAAAATTAGTTTCACTAAGCTCTACACTATCCTTGTTTATCCTATCTCCATCTAATTCCTCATTGTGTTCTTTACTAGAGATTGTTTCAGTAGATGTTTGAATACTACTATGAATCTAGTTGTCAATCTCATTTTGTTTCATTCTTTTAATGTTATATTCTAATACTATTTCGGATGCTTATTCTGTTACTATTTTTTGAGTTGAATTTGATGTGATGTTTTGTTTGTTTGTGATAACAAATCTATCTAGAGTTTCTTTTTGAGATTGAATGAATTTTTCGATTTTTCTTTATTTTTGAGTTTTTCATACTCATATTTATATTTTCTATTAGACATTTGAATCTAAAAATAATATTATCAATCAAAACAATTAAGATAATTAAAAATATAAAAAAATTAAAAATAATAAATGATCGAGAAAGGGTGGAGTTGGAGAAGTGGCCGAAGTTGCAACTGTTGAGAACGCCCAGCAGCTCCCTGCAACACCAAAGCATAACACAAAAACACTTCAGATCTTCAATTCTTCTCCACTTCTTTCACTTAATACATGATAATTTTAATTTTTACTCTAACTTTTGACTTAGAGAACAAGAAATCCAAGAATAATCCACTAAAACTCTAACTTCTGACTCAGAGGCCCTGACCCTTAAAACTTCATTTGATTATCTCACCCAGATCAACAGTAGAAGCGAATAAAAAAAAGGTTAAATCCTTATCAGTTATCAACCAAGCAGAATTGACAACAAGAACACACTTGAATGGTTGAAATCTTGAGAAACAAAATAATCCTAGATTCAAAGATTATAAAAAGAATAGAAAAGAAAATATATTTCATTAGTTAAAAATATTTTATTTTGGATGAAGAAATTGAGAATCAAGAAATCACTATTTGTGCAGAAAATTAAAACAAAAAAGGAAACTGAAAAATGATCTAAACAACGTGGTACTCTCTGGGTCTCTAGCTCTCTCTAGCTCCCCAAGAAAAGTGAAAAGAAGACGAAGTAGAAGAAGCCAAGTAGCCAAGTAAGCCAACAAACCCCACGCTTTCTCTGGCTCTTTTTGGGCCTCTCTGCTTCTTATCCCACGCTCTCTCCGTCTCCGCTTCTTTCCCTACATGTATAATGTATTCCTACTCTCTCAGTCTCTCTTTCTCAATTTCTCACTTTCTCTCCCTGAGTCCATGTCTCTCTCCCTCTTGGCGAGCCGGCGAGGTGGGGGCTGGAGAGGAGAGAACTCAGAGAAGGGGGGAGAGGTCCAATAGGAGAGAACTTGGAGGTTGTCGCCGGGCCCGGGTCACGCTTCTGTGAGAAGCTTGACTGCCCTGAGCGAGAAGCAATAAGATTGGGGAAGGAGGAATGGCGAAGAAGGAATAGGTCCGATAAGCAATAGAAAAGCTGGAAAGTGGAAAGGACTCGCCTTTCCTTAACAACGAAAGAAGAAAAGTTTGATCTCCTGTTCGGCTGTTCTTGGCTATGATGGGATTGGGACGGTGACGTTTCCCCTTCCGACGTCTTGTCGTCTTGAAGGCATGAGGTAGGTACTAGGTACCAAAATGAATTAGCAATAGCAATTTCCAGCCGTCCATCCTTCCATGTCGAGCGTCTTCTTTTCTGGGGGTATAAATCTGCACTACTGGGTGCTTGTTCTCTTCTGAAATTGCCGTAGCTCTACTTTATTTGTTGGCTGTGGTGGGCCTTTCTTCAGACCGGAGTCTCAGGCGACAACCTCAGCCATCTAAGAATTGAGCCGACTCTGTACCAAAATGAATTAGCAACAGCAATTTTCGGCCGTCCATCCTTCCACGTCGAGCGCCTTTTTTCTTTGGAGTATGAATCTGGAGTACCGGGTGCATGTTCTGTTACTGAAATTGTTGTAGCTCTACTATATTTGCGGATTGCGGTGGGTCTTTTTTGGATTGGGGCCTTAGGTGAGTTACCTAAGAGTTGAGCCGCTCCTATCCTAGCCCCACTTTGTTTGAACTAGTTAGTATTCGAAGCTGAAGAGTTACTGAAGTTTTTGTAACATCGGGCCAATTGAGACGCAAAAAATCTGTTCCACACCTGTATAGATTTAGAAGAAGCCTTTTATTATTCAAGCCTTCGAAGTTGATAACATTCGCTCGAGTCATCTTGATATCATTGCCCAGAGCTGGGGTTGCCCAAGCTTGGATGACATCTGTTCCTTTTCTTTTTTCCATTGTTGCTCTCGTTGTCCTTGCTTGCGTCAAGACAATAACAGTGGAGGGAATAAAAGATCTTAACTTATTCCATGGGTCACTGATTGTCTCTTCTCTCTCCCAGCTCTCCTGGTACCCATGTCCTATTTTTCACATTCTTTTTTTCCCTATCCATTCATTCTCTTGTAAGACATGGTCTGTGTCATGTTCGCTGCTGCTGGAGGAGGAATGCATGTTTGGCTGGGAACTTGGTTTCTCTTAATGCCTGGTGGTGTCAACAGTGGTTGTTTCCGTCTTTTGCCTCCACATCATAACCTCGAGCAGTAGCACCTAATTGATAGGCCGCCTCTTAATAGGCTATAGCATGAATTCGCTAGTGAAGTTTTCCATACATCATTGACTAACAAATGATCAAAAAGAGTTTCAAATATCCATCAAAGAACTTCTCATATGTGATGCAGATGATGTATGACTTCCTTGGAAGTCCTCATGTCGCACCCCCTGTCAGAAAGAAGATAAAACACCCGGGGCTGCAGTATAACTGCAGATATAAATGAGCCGATTGCTCGAGCATTTAGACTTGGATAATTATGGTGCTCGGTCTCTCTCTCTCTCTCTCTCTCTCTCTCTCTCTCTCTCTTGTGAGAGAGTGTGTGGGAGAGGGAGAGGGAGAGGGAGAGGGAGAGGAAGAGAGGACTCGATGCACCAGGTAGGCTTCTATTATAGACCGTACTGATGATTTAATACAAAATAGAACTTGTCTAGGCAAAAAAGAGAAGATACATATTTTGCAGTCTAGGCAATTTGGCACAAGGGAGAAAGATTTGCCTGTGTTCATCTGTTATATAGGTTTGGACATGGCCATTTGATGACTGACTGATCTCTTTCTGGCAGTATTTTCTATAAACATATTCAGTACATCATGACATGCGCATAGACTGAATTACATATACTGTGCAATACATTGGATAATGAGGCACCAGTATACAATTATGCTCATCACCTACTTATGCTCTCTCCGCATGCATCATAGATGTATTTCCCCCTCCATTAATAACATCTGCTCGAACACTCTGCTGAAGATCATCTCTGCGGGTTTGCAACGATTTGCGGGACAAAAATTGGTGAGTTGTGGAGCTTAAATGCTGTGGGGGCCTGAGGTTTCTAGCCTGGAAAGACCGTCATACAGACCTCCATAATTGCTATGGGGGCGCATAAAGATCAAATTTTATGGACCATTTGAATCTAACCCTCTTGTTTCATCCCCTTCTTTTAAGTGATGAGCTCCTCCAGCTCAAGCAAAAGCATCTTACCACACAGCTCACATGCATTTCTAATAGACATGAGGGCCATAATAAATTAATGGGGGACAATCCGTTTGTGCATGCTGTAGAGCATGCCACGCTTGTTCCTCAGGTCATCCTCTGCTGTGAGTCACGCCCTCGCAAGATGATGAATATTTTAGATATTATCATGTAGTCGGCGAAATTACGTTGAGGTGAAAACGTTGCATATCTCTAGTATTTCTTCTGTCCGCTGATGATCCTAAGTCAATGTTGGGCCCCCTGTTTCATCCGATGTCACCTTCTTCGTTTTGATTAATAGACGTAAGAAAGTTCTGAAGACATGCTGGCCCCCCATCCTTATCAGGTCTGCCGTTAAGTTCTAACTTACGATGGATGCCATCTTACTGCGAGCGCACGCAGAACACACGCGCGCGCGCGCGCGCACACACACACACACAGAGAGAGAGAGAGAGAGAGAGAGCAGGAATATTGGGAATGCGGAATAAGCCTTCTTTTCTTCTTTTTGCTTTTTCTCTATGCTATGTCATTCGAAAACATGGACATGCGTCGCATGCTTTCTCTTGATTTGCAAGCTTCCAGCTTTCCAGAGTGAGGGGGGCTTGAAATAATGCCTAGAGGTAAAGGTGACCAGATCACATGGCTTGTGATCGATATGGGTTCGAGGGTCACTTTCTTCCTGCTATTAGGTGGCTGCAATAGATCCTTATCCGTCTATTATTGGATGGATGGTTTGCTTTTCTCATTGGAGGGAGGGCGATGGAATCGCCTTTTTCGACAGTAAGAACCAAGCATCTCAGTCCCTTGCCTCCAAAGCCTCCCCATGAAGTAGAAAGCATGCATTTATCCGAGCAGCTATCGCATAAGCCAGCGACAGGCGGACAGGTACGTATAAATCTAGTCTTGCGAACGTATACAGTATGAGGTAGCGCATGTTGACTGCTGGAAAAGTTGAAACCATTCGCATCTCGGAGGACTGCCGATACGAAACCATACCTTGTGGTGATTTCTTCGTTTGATATGATATGATATTTGCAGTAAAGAAGGGAGAGTGGAAGACGACCCGGACAAACAAAAAGTAGAGATTTTGATTGTTTACAAGGGATAACATCGATATGGGAATTTGCAAAGGAAAACAGGGACAGACAAAAAAAAAAAAAAACACCGAAACAATCTTTATTCTGCGCCTAGCTAGTCTCACTCAGTCTGCACAAATATTCAGGGCTGAAGAGCTGCTGAAAGTTGTTGTGTCATCAGACCTATCTGCAAGAGAAAAATCTATGGCGCGCACACCTGTAAAAATTTAAAAGAAGTTTTTTTTTTCTTTTTTATATTACTCGAGCCTTCTGAAGTCGAAAATTCTCCTCGTAGGATAGCTCCAGCTTCGGTATCTCTCTTTTTCTCCACTGTACTCATCTTCTCGCAATCTAAATCTGTTCAAAAGCAACAGATACACTCTGGAAATCCTTGCCGTAGATGTTCGAAGCTTGCTGCTGCTGCTGCTGCTGCTGCTGCTGCTGTGCTTGCTGATTCAGGTAGCAGGTACTTAAGCCATCGACCATGAACTGGCTCTCTGTTTTGATGTCGCCATATAGAGGTTGGCTCTGATTCTGGATTGCTGCGGATGCCGGGAAGGCGCCGTGGAGGTACTCGGACCATTTCAGGTCCTCGGGCTCCCCTTGGAGCTGGATTGGAGCGTCTCTATCTGGTGGCAAGTCCGGCCATGGGAAGATTCCGTTGTCGAAGTAGGAGCTGTTGCTCTGCAATTCAATTCCACCACCGGTGTTCCCACTGCTCCCGCTGCTGCTGCTGCAATTGGCAGCCTCCCAGTAGGAGGAAATGCCGGCACAGCTCGGTGGAGGATTATCCATCACAGGCTTCAAGCCCATCCAAGTCGAGAGAGCTGAGCCGGAGGCAGACGGGAGCAGAGTGGACATCGCGCTGCAGCAGCTGAATTCCGGGTTCGAATCAACTAACTGGCTGCCGTGATTGAACCAGAGAAGTGGATTGGGGGTGACGGCGAGGCCGACCGAAGCAGTCCGATTGCCACCGCAGTCGGAGGCATAACTCGACTGTGGAAGAGGGAAGAAGCCAGGCGAGTTGGATGAGCGGCAGCTTGATGTGCTGTCCTGGCTGGCGACGAACCGGTCCAGAAGGAACTGCGGAGCGCCCGTTGTCGCCGAATTCTTCGGGTTCGAGCTCTCCCCGGCGAACTTATCCACCATCTGCATCACAGATCGAGCGGACTTGGGTATGGAAGGATTAAGAGCAGCAGAGGAGGGGAGGCCGAGGTCAGTGGCTCCAGAAATGCTCCGGCCGCCGTTGGCAGGGACTTTGTCGTCCCCGCCTTGCTGCGTCTCGGCGAGCGGCTTGTGGGTGGTGGGGTCGATGCCTCTCTGCCTCAGCTTCTTCTTAATGCAGGAGTTCCAGAAGTTCTTGATCTCGTTGTCAGTTCTCCCTGGCAACTGCGCTGCAATCTGCGACCACCTGCCGAATGTTGAAAAAGAGAAGGAACAGAAAGAATGTGTTGGGAAACGAGACATGTCAGAACTCGGCAGTCAGTCAGTAGTGGTACCATGAAAAGCCCAAAAGAGAGAGAGAGAGAGAGAGAGAGAGAGAGATTCTGGCGCTCTGTACCTGTTTCCTAGGACTGCATGGACTTCAATTATGAGGTCCTCCTCCTCCTGTGAGAATGTGCCCCTCTTTAGATCAGGCCTCAGGTAGTTTATCCACCTCAGTCTGCAGCTCTTCCCACACCTCTGAAGGCCTGAATTGTGTTGGATTTGTGAGAAAAATCGAGAGAGAGAGAGAGAGAGAGAGAGAGATTAGCATGTCCACATCTCCATTTTGGTCATGTCAGAAATGCATGGCAGCTATTTATGTGTGGAGTATGGCAGGTGTGGTGCCACTTTACCTGCCTGTTTGGGGACTGAACTCCAACATCCATGGCCATATTTAGTTATATGCTTCAGGAGCTTCTCATCTTCCTCGGGAGACCACAGGCCTTTCCTCAACTTTTGCTTGTAGCAGCAGGAGTGCCTCCCCATTTCGACGCCGAGAAATGCGTTCCGACCGACAGAGGCTTCGGTATCAGTCCTGCTCGATTGTCGCAAGGAATGTCAGGGAAAGAGATGGAGATCGACCAAGCAGCAGCGATCGAGGAAGGGATGGAACTAGGAGGAAAGGGGCTGACCTTAAAGGGGAGCGGGAGGGGTCGCAGTCAAGCGTGTGGGGATTCAGCCGAGGTCTTCTTCCCACCTTTTTCGCTCTCTCCTCCTCCCCTTCTTTTGAAGGTGGCGAGAAAGGGGGAGGAGGTTCAATCATCTCAGCAGCAAATGTCTCATCCCCTTCCGAGAATTAATGCCTCCGGTGCAGCAATGGTGGGGCAGTCACCCCGATATTCTAATGGAGAGAACTACAAGCCTTTCCATCTCCAATTAGCTTTACAACCAAGCCAGTAAAAGTAACAAGGTAACAAATTAACACAAAACATATCGGGAAAGACTTTTGACTCTGAACTAGCTCTCCCCATTAGTCTCTTCTGCATTGGACTCCAAGCAATCCAACCTCTCGCCTTTTCTCGCTACCCTTTATCACGAAGATCTCGTCCCACAGCACCCACAGATTCGGAAAAGGGGAAGGGGTTGGAAAGTTTTGTCATGGCAAGAAATACCCATCTATGATTAGTTTGAGAGCGTTTTGCCAATATAGTAGTTTGCTTCTACGTTGCCCGAGAAAGCCAGAAAAATAAGATACCCATCCGAATTCCCGCAATGATCCTGTGACGGTGGGAGCAGCTCACAGGGCCCCTCTTTACTTTCTGGGTAAATTCCCAAATCTCTGATCGCCTTCCGAAAGTTTTCATCATTGTTCCGAAAGAACAGCATGCTATATTTTTTTTTTATTTTATTCCAGAACAGATGGCATCTTTCTTTATGTACTTCCCTCGGAATTTGGTATCCTTCCATTTGGGAGAATACATAGCTTGGATCCCACCCCCCTTGCTTTCTTTCAGGACAGTGAAACTTACCTATGGAACAAGTTCGGTTTTATATTTATAACCGAAGACACAGAGTCATTAAATAATGCTCTGCTAGCTCTGCCCATATTACCGCATAATCTCAAAATACAGGTTTAATTAAGCCTAATACTCGATCACTTGTGCTAGCTGCGACACCTGCAATTTCATCACAAAACTTAATTTCAGTACGTTTTGTTCTGTAGTTTCCGTAAATGCTGATCGGTGCCCGCACATTTCTGCATTGCTTCTTAAATTCTAATGATTTCTCGTATGCGCGGTGCAAAGGTAATACAGTGAGCTGAAAGCTTAATACGGTGCAATGGAAAGGCTATCTTAGGCTTTATTTGCGCAAGTGGGAGGACTCAATAAGCTGTGTCTCTCTATCTGATGCCGTTCAGCTTGATGTCTTTCTAGTCTTAATCATAGACTACAAGCTGGAGTGAAGTTTTACTTAAGAAATTTTCTAGCACCAGTATATAACTGGCTGTGGGAGGAGAACGTAAGAATAAAATAATCAGACATGCACGCAGTATATATGTTGGCGTCTTAATTTTATTTCCCCATAAATGATTAGAAGGGTACAGCTTCATGATTGAGTGCATGTGATCCTAGGTAATTCTTGATTAAAAAAAAGGATGGAAATTAATCATGATAAGTATATCATAATAGTTGTAGATTCTGGCCATTTCTCTGTCTGTGGTTGCTGTTGCATATATAGGACCCCTTAAGGCATCTCAGATCGATCCTTGCTGTTTCCAGCAAATGAGATGTGAGATGGGCTCTGTGGCATTCAACTGACTGTTAACCATGAAAAAGATTTGGAAATAGAAGACTACTGTAACTTTAATAATAATAAAAAATCCTAGATTTGAGTATTCCATGGACGAATATCGAACAGATTCAAGCCTAGAGAAAATTATCATAAAGTTTATTTCGTATTATTATTTGACATTAGCCATCCGCCAAGCACATGGAAGACTTCTAGTCTGCATCCAAATAATATAAAAAGAGATGAACTTTGTTTTTCACATGTATAAAATTAATCACCAGACATCCAAATCATGGATTCACATAATTGATCGTGACCTATACCATTAAAAAATATTCAAATATTAGAAATCACGTATTCTGATAGTCTCTAACCTATACACGAAGTAGTTACAAAATTGAACAATTAAGATTATATGCAAACATATTTTGCCATTATCTAAACATTGATTTTTTAATTTACACATATTTTGATATGTGCAGATCATGATCAATAAGATAA
The DNA here is from genome assembly GCF_051530095.1 of Phoenix dactylifera. NCBI lineage: Eukaryota > Viridiplantae > Streptophyta > Magnoliopsida > Arecales > Arecaceae > Phoenix > Phoenix dactylifera. The sequence continues at coordinate 489,350 of NC_143191.1, forward strand.
CTGTTTAAATTATTCTATCTTGCGTTTTAGCACGTTACTACAATAGAAATCATCTAATTTTTGTCTGCTCGCTGCTTATATTAGATATGATTTTTGATTTATAGGTATTCTCAATATTTCAGATCTTGATCAATGGTATGGATGTTGGATTGTGATACGTGATTATTAATTTTTAATATGAAAGGAGCAGATACCTCCCTTTTTTTGTCTGGACTCTGGAGTCCATCCGATACAAAAATTATATAACAACTTTGTAGATTAATGTTCTTTTTTGGAGCAGAAAATCCAATATGCATCTCGACTAACAGTTTCGTGGTGATGTTCTATTGGTATTAGGCCATCCATGTCACATCGATCATATCTGTACAGCTCCGATGGGCCTAATTGTGGGCACATCGTGCAACCGGCCGTGATCTGGCGCTCATAGTTGATCCATGATTATAGAGAGCCAATTGGTTGTGGTCCCTTGGGCCCATTTGGAGAAGGACCACCTATCAGACGGTTCTGATTGGTGGATTCCATAATGCGCGGCCTCAGCATCCAAAATCGACCCGTCCGGCCCGCGAGTCTCCCGGTAGGATCAGCGAGAATGATGCACCGGGCTGGTGTCCATCAATTCGAGGGTCGGAATCGACGGGCCCTCAGCCCACCAACTACTGCTGCACTTTATTTTATCTTTGTCGATAAAATGACAGTAAAGTCCCACGGGAGGAACGATATTTTACCGAAATCCCCTTTTCACCATGGCGTGAAGTTGGTTAAGCGACGTCAGTGAGTTCATGCAGAATGGTCCCGGCACCGTCTTTACCACCTTTGCGTGCCTACAATTTCTCTGAAAATTAACTCGAAAATCTTGATTTGCACGGCCATCTGACTATGGTGGTCGTTGGGGAATCGGGGGGATGATATCAGGAGAATGAATGGGAATCAGAGCACCTGATATGGAAGAAAAGAGATATTTATCTTCATCCACTCCTGGCTCGAAAAAATGATTAGGAGAATCTTGATATAGTCCTCCAGAAATTTAGAGAGAGCTAGCGAGAGCTAGTTGTTGATCTCTCGCTTGGATTATGGGCGATAAACATGCATGGCCACATGGCCAACTAAGACAGGCTTGGTGATAGCTGGCGAAGACGTACAGCTTTTAAATGCGCAAAATGCTCATGGTGGTGAGAGATTTTAATTAAGAGTCCATTTGTTGCTGAGAACTTGGTAGATCGATCGAGCATGGGAAATGGGCTCGAATAACGCAGGTAGTAGGGGGATTGGAAACATAGTACTTATAGTTGCTGGCATTTGTGGAATTAAGATTACTACTAGTCGCTCACTTCCAAGCTGAATTTTCCTAAGAAAAGGAAGAAGAAAAAAAAGAAAAAAAAAAGAAAAAGAAAAGAGATGGTCAAGCTGAAAGGAGCAAGGTACATATTGCAACTTATATATCAACACAAGGTGCAGTCTCGATGCAGTATGCAAGTATGAGTTCTCAAAGGCTAGCTGAAAGCACTTTTTCTTGTGCATCTGATCTGGTAGAACTGCAGTGAATTATAGAACGGACTATATAGGCATAATGAAATAATTAGAAGGCAATATATAGAAAGTAAACCCTGGGGGTCCATTCTCTAGACTGAGGTGCTGGACATAGTACACTAATGCTGTGGACTTTATTGTCTGGGTCGAGTGCAAATTACCCAACTTTGAGAAGAAGAAAGATTGGTTAAGTCTTTATCCAACTGAGCTGGTACAGTTCCTGATTGGAGGTAGTTCTCTATGAGCTCAAGAAAAACTTAATTAATGGCGGTTATGGTTGCAAGTGGCAATCTGATGAAGCAACATGCATTGTCTTTAGTCCCTAGCTATGATGTGAAATAGCATCCAACGAGCCCCGAACCCCTGCAAAGCAAAATTGACATGGTCGACCAACACTACTAGCTCATTAAAGCCCAACTTTACAGTGTCACAAATTAGTGACGTGCTGGCGTCGTGCATAGATCGAGTTCGTTTCATATGAAAGAGAAGCTAGGGGGGATATTGCATCAAACTTTCCACAGCTAGCCTCTATGGAAGCCGAATGTCAGGTTACTGTTTCGACATCTCCTGGTTTCACAAAGACGAACTTGAAAGTTTATGTATTATCTCGTATCCACCGGCACAAGCAACAGTGAAAACACTAATTAGGGCAATGTCCAAAGCTCTGTTCAGATGTTTTTGGCTAGTGCCATGTGCTTGAAATAGCCTATTCATGCATTTGTGATTCCTGAGGATATCCCAGTCTCCTCTTAACCCTCTCCAATTTTCTAGTCTTCCATAATACATTATGTAGAAGTTCAAATTTACATGCACGGTTTGAACTATACTTGTTAGTGGGTAGGGTCGAGACCCAATCTGACCTGACCCAGCCTTGACCAAGAACTCGACCTGAACATCGCTCTTTGATTTTCCTGATTCGCCGTGGAGGGACACCGAGGCGGCATCTCATCTCCAATCCCCCTCGGCTCGACCTTCTTCTCCAATGCCTCCTCGCCGCCTCCAGCTCCGGGTCGCCAACGCCTACGGCCTCAACCCTAGTGCTCTAACGACGACCTCGTCTTTAGAGACCCCCACAACTCCAACCCCTCTCCAACCTTCTCTCTTACCGAAGTTCTCACCCTTCCCTTAAATACAAACATCAAAAGCCTCCTCCTTCTTCCCACTCCTACCAGAAGATTCGATTGAAGCCAGCATCGAGTCGGGGGTGCTACCAACGAGTTCGCTTGGGGTAATTGGGTTGAAATCTCAGGTCGGGTTGGGTTATAGGTCAGGTCCTATCAAATCTAACCCATCGACGGGTCTAATTTTTAGATAACTACCACATTATAGTTTGTTGTATACTTATTGAGACCTAATTCATAGTGCAAGTGTTCATCGTCATGTTGATGCATATTATCACCATAATTTTATCCAAAACATCACATTTATAATGGAGTTTAATGAATTAATGTGCCAGCTAGGCCAAGTAGTCCATGTTTGTTGAAAAATTTAAGATGAAAAAAACAGAAGCTACTCATATTGAAATTTCTTGATTGTGAATCAATATTTCAGAACTTTAAGTTTGTATTTAGAAAATTGAGGTTCTATCGGTGAGCTTTGTAACTAAGCTCATCCGGCGTTCATGAAATAGAGCAGAATTAGTTAATAGTGTATTACATATCTCCTTGCCTTTTCTCTAGGCTATAATCGTGTTAATATCAAAGCCTCTTCTAGGGATTTGGCTGACATCTCTAGATATTGTATATAGTAGGTCTTTAATAAAATGACTGGTATAAAATGGGACAAATATTTTGCTTGTCATCTGCTTGCCATTTTGTTCTATCAGAAGTCACACAACATATGATTCTCCACTGAATAACGATAACTAGGACTTTTACATATTATGTCACACCAATTTCATTACGTGTAACCATCAAATTACAAATGTGAAAATTGCAATCTAACTTAATACGATTTCTTTTTAACACTGAAGAATTTACAGGAAAAAAAATTACAGGAGTGTCATCCTAATGTTTGAGCTGAATTGCAATCTCAATTAATTAAGGATGAATATTAATTATGAAAAACTAGCTTGATAACTCTTGCATGCGACTAGAGTATTGAAAGATGCATACCAATATAAGGAGTCCAGTCCTAAGTTTTAGTCAATGACATAAAAAAGTAGCACCCAGCGTTTCAGTCTAGTTGTCATCGTTGTGTTCGAACTGAATCCTCTTCTTAATATGTACCCAAATATCAACTGGTGCCAGCGTCAAAGTTCATGTCAAGGGTCTCAAGTGCATGACATGCTAAGGTGTACAACCTTAAAAATATCAGGTCATGATGGAGAAAAAAAAAAGAAGCATCCTAGTGTTCTGATCAGTCTAGTGTCTGTCATCTTAATCCGTATATATATAAAGTTCAACTGATGCCCCAATCATGGTCATGCAAGGGTCACAAATTGCATGCTAATCTATTGTGCATTCTCCATTTTTTAATAGATGATGTGAAAAAAGTAGCCACGGTCGGTCATCAAATTATAATGTTATCCGCAGTGAGAAAGAGAAGGCCTGAGCAAGAAACATGTCCATTCTTGTTAACAAGACCTGAAAGCCTAGCTAGTGTCTGCTTCTCATCTATTAACCCCCAAGATTTCAATTTTGGTTGCATTTACATTAATGTCATGAATTATTTGTGAGGATGAATAACATGTGGATATTTTAAAGGATTATAGCTGGGCCTTTCTTGGATAACATAAATGAAAACGAAGACAAAAACAAAGGTATCCTCATCCAAATAAAAGCGGGACCCTCTGAGCTTATTGGAATATTGTTCTTGCACTTCCCCACCGACAGAGAACAAAGAGAAAAGTCTCCCACTATCTCATTGCAATGACCAAAAGGTCCATTTCCATGTTTCTTCTGCTTCGTCTTACTTCATTAATTATTTATGGAGATACCTGCTTCAAAAGCTATTGTAATGAGAGTTTTGAATAGTATATATGTGTTCCCTTTACAGATAAAATGACAACTCATCGCACTTTATTTTTTCTTTGAGAAAAGGGAGGGAGAATACTCACCCTGATTCAATCCATTTTACATTGGTAGCAAAAAGGTATCACACCCTCTTATATATATAGCATCCTTTTTACCTTTTTATGCTCCTATCACATAGGTTATGGTGCATGCATGAGCTGAATTTGGAGAAATCATTGTTTCGCCTGAATTATTATGTGATAATTACACAACATATAAGTTGCAAGGTCCTTCAAAAGTTGCTGCAGACATTAAAAGATGGAAGAGACCGCTCAAACTAGTAAAAGATGGAAGAGACCACTCAAACTACGGAAACAAGGTCATTTTCCATCCAAGTGTGTTTGTCTAAAGGGGGTGGTACCAAAAGTTGCCCCAAGTGGGATGCTTGGTACATTTTTGAGTGCATGTTTTGTAGGCCAGCGATAGAAACTATCCAATCCATTCTTCAATGGTGTGGGACGACCATGAGATTGTTCATATTTGCTTTATGAATGCGTTGAAATGGTCCATGGAACTGCAGTTTATTTATTAGTAAATTACAAAATTATATTTAAGATTTTACATTTATTATACTTACACCCAATAGTTTGTAAAACCTACATTTACGTCCAGTTAAATTAACTGCATCAGTGAGACCATTTATCTCGTATAAAAAGTCAAAGTTGCTCTGAGGTGAGGAGGAGGAGGAGGATGATGCAGGCATTTTTTATATCGATCCTTGGATGACTGTTATGTCACTTAAGGTTATTTAGGTAATTTCTAAATTTTTTTTGATGTAGTATTTAGGTTCTATTTAAAGTTAACGGTCTGACGAACGTACTATTAAGTTATAGGTTAAAGTATTGGATAGAAATAAACTTCATAGAGTTAAGAGTAGAATTCTCAAATTATTGGATGTAAGTGTAGTTTACCTCTAATTCTAAAGGAGCTTTTGTAATTTACTCTATTTGCTTTTAATCCGGATGTTCTTCAATCAAGTCAAGCATGACTTTACGAGATCACAAAACTGGGATGAAATTTATATATAAAACGAAAAGTATTATATATATATATGTATATATGTGATGTCCTTTTGGATGTAGGTACATGTAGGAAGATGCCCGAAATATTTAGAATATCATTCCGAAAGGCAGATGCTCCATGCGAGATATGCATGCAACCAGGACAACGGAGCTCGCGGAGGGCATCTTCCATATTGATAGCCTTTTGGGAGAACTCCATGAAGGGTATCATATTTCTTCCTTTGGAACTTGCCTCTCCTTGTTTGTGAATTATGTGGCTTCCCTTGGCCGTAGCGATGTAGGCTAGTGCGAGCATGTTATTATTCAGAGATAGATTTCAATAATATTGAAAAGCATATATATGATGCTGGCCAGTGTTCAAAGAATTAAAGTCATCATCATTCATTGGCCCTTATCATATGGAAGCACATGATGCTGCTTCCAAGTCAACCTTAGCGAAATACATGCATTTACCACGCTGCCCGTTTTCTCCAAATTCGCGGGTTGTTATTCGCTGCAAGATTAATATTTCTAACTAGTAATATTTCCAAGGAAGTATAAGGTTCATGGCTGTGAATGTCTTAATTAGGAGCATGATATTGTTGTCGTAGTCACTATTGATTAAGGTTTAGGCCCACCAATGGGCCTGGACCCGTGAAGTCATGATGCGCCCAAGGTGTCACTCGACGGCCTCCAATATTGTCCAGCTTCCGAGACTTAAAAGGAGGCTGCCTCCACACCAAATTTGACACCACGTCGCCAAGGTTTGTCGACATGGGCCCTCCCGGGATGCCAAATGAAGACGGCAATGCCAAACGATCGATAATATCCCACATTATTATCCATAGCCGCTGGTAATGTGTCATGTGTCATTGATGGAGCTGCGTGCATGACAGAGTTAGTCCTCTTCTACATCCACCATTAAAACTTGTGAGCATGCTGTGCCCCGGCCGGACCTTCTCACTTGAGGGGAGAGAATTAACGGAAGATAGGGATGGGGCAAGGTGACTTGCACAGTCCAATATATACATATATGTATGTATGTATGTATATAGTTCGCTCGCACTACCCTACAAATTAATGGACCCTATCCCTCTTTCCAAGGTAGGACTCCTAATTGCCACACGTTTGTGGATAATACCAAAAGGAATCTTGCCAATGCCCGATAGTCGAGGGCATGAAAGAATTATATACCCTAGATCATGAGCAGCCAAGAATATATATATGTGTGAAAAAATGCGGTTGGAACTATGAATTGAAGTACCGACACAAAGACACCCGCCATGATATACATGAAAAGGCCATAGTTTCTGATGTTCTCATCCTCCAAGGGGAAGGGGCATTGTCCTTTAAGACACAAGGGGGTCCCCACGAGGATGGTCACGAGAGAGAATGTGGCCCCGTCCATGCACCACCAATCTTATAAGGTTATGTCCTTCAAATCAAAGTACAGCGCTTGCAACAATACGTGAGGATAAGGTGGAAAAGGGCACCAATAATTTCATGAAATTGTAAGCCATAGGGCTTATGAAGGACACGTACGCCCTTGGTCCACTGTCCATTTACAAGAGGTGGACCGTGAATATGTCGCCCACCCTCCCCCACCTCCCCCTCCAAGAACCTCAGACCTTCCGCATCACCACAGAAAAGCTGCATTAATTCATGGGTCCTCCATTGGTCCGGACTCAAAATCCTGCCTCGCCCTCTCTCCATCATATGTAACTGTGCTGCTGATATGTATAATTCTTGCTTATCTTCGACGGGCATTAGTTTTTGATGATATATCCTAAATAAAATTAGGTAGTGCATGGGCAGCATGTGGCTGCAGAAAATTAAGACTCTATTCGATCCTAACTGTTCTGTGCACTAATTGTGCTCTATATACCTAATAAAAATGTCTCCTTTGGGTTATCTTTTAACTTCATTAATTACCAATTTTCCAGAAGGCTCTTTCGTCTATCATTGGATTTAATATTTACGAGGAGGGAAAAAAATTGCTAACTTTCTCTTTTTCTCCGGCTCCCACGTACATATCTTGCAGAAAATTCCTGCGGCTTTGGTTGCAGGGGATCATCTGCTGCTCGCATTTTACGCAATGATATCATGTAATTAAAGGATTTATGAGCATGGCTGACGTTAAATAGCTTTTGATCAGAGAAATGCTTCGAGGACCGGATCATGACAAATCGAACGTCCATCTTTTCATGGTGTCATTTCCATGACAGTTATCAATAGCATGATGATGGGGAAAAATTACAGCACATAGGTCCTTACAAAGTTGGGTAACGAAGGCTGGTTTCCTTTGCAATGCGCTGTCTTATCACCAGCGTCGCCAATGAAGACTTTCTTGTCAGGTCCCTTCAGTGCAAATTAACGGGACTACCTCGACCTAAAGCTACTTTTGATGGTTCTCATCTTTTCAACTGAACTGATGTGTGACTCCACTTCTTTTCCTGGGATCTCAGGATATGCTACGTGTTCTCTATCAGGCTGCTGCTGCTGCAATGGCTACCTTCCTTTTTCCGCACTAAAATCCGCCGACGGCCCATGCACGCCATGCCCCTTGAGTCTGCAATCTCCGAAAAGAGACGAGGGACGATGACCTCAGAAAACCAATACAAAGATAAAAATATGCTGCAAAACAGCATGCACTTTTATCCACCATTCTCCAGCCAATTCAATATGTCATATTATGCATCATTCCTCCCCTCGCCGTACCAATCCAACCTTTGTCGTCTTTCTCATCGGCAGCAAACCCGTTCGCTTGTAGGATGACTTCTCTACTATTCCTTCACCCGTATATCATCCTACACCAGTAAAGCAATAATGTTAGTTTAGACACCGAGATAATTAGTAATTAAATTCTATGCAGACATAGCCCTTCTTTCTTTTTCTCATCTTAACTAATTTATTCGGTTCCACGAGCACGCAGCAATTCAACCTATGGACATAAAATAGGGTAGAAAATGATAAATTGAATAAATTAAACCCAATAAAAATAAATATAAGCATGAAAATCAGCAAGTAAAATATTTAACAGTGGAATCTTTTTTTTAAAAAAATTATTTAGCTGTCAGACACTGCCACAATCGATAAAAATCTTTATAAATTAAAAGCAGAAGCAAACGTGAGTAGGGCACGTGTGGAAAAAGCGAGTCCAGTGGAGCGCGGAGCTCCCGGCAGCAGGGACCGGGGAAATTGATGGTGGGCTGTGGGACCCACCATGGTGGGCCCCCTGAGAAGGGGACTCCTAACGGCCTGCAATCATTTGCCGACGGCTCTCCAGGATCGGCACCCTCGGGATTCCCGCGGGATGCCCCTATTCCACTCTCAGAAAGGGACCTCATCACCGGACCAGCACGTGTGACTACAGAAGGACGCTCGTGGGCCCGCCCTCCGGGTCGTACTCGCTATCAGACAGCTGGATCGCCGGGTTGGGGTTCCCGTCGAGCACGTCCGCTTCCGGATTGCGACACCCCCACGAGGTGTCCGCCTCGGAGTGGCGCGCTGGGAGCGGCGGGTCCCGCTGCCGGGTGTCTTTTGTTTGGCCCTCTCCCTCCGTGAATCGTGCTGTCGGGAGGAGGGGCCTCCAAGTCAGCGCCAGGCCGGTGGGCCCCGTGAAGGCAGCGCACGAATATTTTATTTAGCCCACATCATCTTGCTCTCCTAGCAAGAGGGTGAGAAAGCGGGAAACAGACCACAGGATCTGCAAAGGCCCATCATCTGAAAGGAAGATAAGGGCGTCCATTAACAAATCTAGTTGTTTTTTAAAGAAAACTTCAGTTTTGTTGATATGTTTTTTTTAAGAAAATGAGCCACTACTACAATTATTGTTGCTGTTTTTGCTTATTCTTAAATGAACATCCATATATATCTCATGCTATGATGGTTGGTGGAGACATAGATGCACAAAAAAAATGTTGATATACATGCAAAAAAATGTTAATGTTGGAATATACTGTCTATTAAAGTTTAAACCAACTTTTTTATTTTTTTATTTTTTGCAAATATAAAAGAAAGAAAGAAAATAAAGTGGAATTTTCTCTTTCGAAATTCCTTGAAGTTGAATAGAAGGGCTATTCATAATTGTATATTTCATGTTAAGAGAATTGGTGAAGATTTAAAAGATTATCTTTGGTCAATTAATTCCATCATCATGTCCATGGTAAATTTGTTAAACTAATATGTTCATTTTATTGTTGTTATGCATTTCATACCAAAATAATTTATACCATATTCTTCGGTAAGATATTTTTGCTGTGCTTTTTTTATAGATATTTTTGCAAAAATAACTGGATATGTTGGTTACTATAGAGGGGAAGGGAGGATCATTCACTAATAAACTTCTAGCTGGCTTCTATTGCTTGCAAAAAAAAGTGGCTTTTGTCTCCCTTTTAATTCTTATGAAAATTCTGAGCTGGTTACTCTTTTGGAAAATGGATCACCAAAGAATTCAAAACAAGCAATGCTTTTGGCATCTGATGATGCTGGATGATTCTATTGTTTCGCATAATTTATAATCTATTTATTCTATCTTTCCATGTCTATGCCAATGTAATTGAGAGCAGACTTGGGAGTGTACTTCCAATCATTTGATGGAGCTTCACTATCTACCACTAGGAAGTTGGCAAACAAAAAAACTTCTGATTCAACTTCGAGAGATGTCCGAGCTAATGAGGTTGAGCTTAGCTAGGTCTGGAAAAAGAAAACAGTAGTGAATCTCCTCCTATGGCTCACAAATCAAATAGATGCATTATTTCTTCAACTCTAACCATCTGCGCATCCACAATGCAAAGATTATCGTGTCAAGTGATTTCTAAATCTAAAAATCTATAGATGGCCTTTAGATTTAACCATCTTCGATCATTTAAGGCCATCTTTGGTTGGTCCTACGTATAGCTTATAACATGGAGAATTTTCAAATTAATTTGGCAGTTTGGAGGAAAGAAACCTAGCTAAGGAGGACAATTAGAATTGAACTTGAGAGTTGATCTCCATATGAACCTCTTTCTTCCTTATTTAGACCACATGACATGAGGCCCTTTTTCATGCTTCCTACTATCTTGATGAGGTATTCACCATGGTCACTTGTCAAGAGGTTTAACATGGAAACTTCGCGAAATGGACTAGGCCACTGGTTCACTTGTCCGCTAAGCAAGTTATTTTTCTCACCAAAATAAAAGAAGCTACTTTTTCCTATTCCTGTCAAAATCTAGAAGGCAAAAAAAAAAAATCAAGGAAAGGGGCTATTCAAATGCAAGCATTTCCCATGGTTGTGATGGGCCTCTTGTGGTTGGATTTTGAAGCATTACAAAATTGTAATCAAATTGGTTCTTTGAAAGAAGAGAAAACAAAAGGTGGAAATAGCAGCAGTTTTGCAGCAATGCATTCCATAATGGGAAGTGCTAGCTCAGTTCATGGCCCCTAATCAACATTCTTGAGTTCCACAATAATATTAGCATTGAGGAAGACGGCTAATTGACAAGAAAGAGCAACTGTCACTTGATGATGATGCTCATAAGTCTTAAGCCTAGCTGTTAGCGTCCTCGATCGTAAATGGATAATGGCAGCAGCACATGATTTTCACATTATGAGATAACTCGGCGCAATACTTTATGTCCCTTGTTCAAGAACTGTGTCTTTGAGAGTTCGATAACATGGGCACATGACATATTGGATGGCCTCGTGCGAAAATAAGCAAGCAGAGGAACAAATCATGCCTCCACAAAGCTGAGCATCACACTCTTTGTTGAATGCCATGAAAACTCTTCCATAGACCGTGCAATAAAATTCGATGATCATGTGCGCGATTCGTTCATCATTCTATAATTCGATGGCGGTCTACAAAGTAGCGGTAGAACCATGACTTGCAACACCCAGCTCCCACTTCCTAGCCATCATTGCATGCTGCACCCTTAAGCATTTCAGGATGTTATTTCGAGAATTAGTTAGTCTAATGGGTTGATGTCGCAGGAGAAGTAAGAACAAAGAAAAAAAGGGATTCTCTTTTGATCCATGAAAGTAATGTTGGTGGAGGCCCAAAAGTATGATGGCTATTGACTTTAAGAAGCGAAACAGAACTTTCAAAAGGTCTAAAGCGTTTGTTAACACATTTATAACCCCACCCTTGTCTGCTTGAAAGTGCTGCTATGTCTCCCCCCAACCTTCAATTATCACCCACTTCTTTTGTTTAGTGGAAAATGAGACTCATCTTTCATCACACCTTACATCATTGGCAAGAATTCAAGGGATTTGAGGGAGATTAGGCCCTGATGAGCCTGCTAGACAATAATAATGCTTGAAGATTCCATACGTGTTCATGTTTCTCCTCGACCCAGCGAGGCGTCGAACACCCATTGGATCGAGCAGGCCGATGGGTTGTCATGTGAGAGGAAAGGTGCCTCATCAAATCATAAGGAGGAGAGAATAATTCAAGTGGAAACAACGGGCGAGCGCAAACTACGCTTAAAGTTATGATGGATGGAGTCAAAAGAAATAACAAACTTCATTAGAATGGATTTGGTGCGCCTTCAGAAGAGGAAGCCAAAGGAAAAAAGACTGTGCCAAAGACGGCAGGGACAGAGATGGACCAAGGGGATTTAACTAATCAAGTGTTTCGTCACATTAACTCTGTCGTCACCGCATACCGACGCCAACTTGAAATAAAGAAAGATGGATGCATGAGACTCATGAGAGGGTGGATCTTTAGAGAAGGCTATAGGAGAGATAGGATGGAGAGCCAAGCCAATCAAAGAGTGGAAGCCAAATTAAGACAAAGGCCCTGGTATAAGTGTTTACCATCTCCATCAGCATCTGTGATGGATAGGCTATCTCAAATATAGACTTCATAGTCGAGTCAATCAAATTGTGGTTGTTGGAGGAGGAGTAGGTAGACCTCCGAGATTCGTAGCCATCAGAATTGCTTGTTGATCCATCTCAGCATGATGGAGGGAGCTCGGAATTACCAGCATTGCCCATGTCGTGGCTGCGAAAATATAAAGTTCAAATCATGGACACAGGAATCCATCTCTAGAAACTAATATAAACCATATATAATTCAGGATATGATCTTTTGGCTATGGAGCTGTTTTAGGTGAAGTCAACCAATGAATTGAATCCCAACGCAAGCAGTCAAAAGCAAAATCATAATAATAAGGATTAGCTTTGGGTGATGAGCGGGGAAAAATAGGACAGTCTCCATTAATTCTGTCGCAAAGAGAACCACTCAAGCAGCAACCAGTGTTGTTCCTTGAAAAGACCGGCATGCTAAGAAATATTAGAACTCGTTGCTTAAAATTCTTTTTTTTGAGAAAAAATTAAGCATTATAACTCCTTGCTTAGAATTCAGGAGTCAATGTATTGACAAAAAATATCTAACGAGTTATGAGAACTCAAATAGCGTTAAAAGAAAAAAAAAAAGTTAGCGATATATATATATATATATATATATCCCTCGTCAAATTCTCAGCATGATAACGATTTTTTTTTTTTTGTTATTATGGGTATGAATACAACCAAAAAAAGTCAAAAAATAATAAGCTTCTTCCTCTCTCCCACCCAAAGAGTATCCCCAAAAGATAATGAGCTTTCTGACAGCGAAGTATGTGGCTTCTTTTGTTTTTCCATTTTAAATTGTCTATAAGATGTCGGCAGCTGAAAGGATGGAAAGGAATGCACTACAATCGGAACAATCATCTTCCTCTATAATCGCCAAGGAATCTGATACCTTTTGTCAATCACTGTGGAATATAAATTAACTTTTGGTGATTCGCATCATTCATTCATATCCATGGCTAAAGTTGATGGAGGCTAGTCAGAATCTTAGACTCACTTTAATATCCATAGCGCTTGCTCAAAGGCCTCTATTACCTCTTCTTAAAAGCCGGTTGTTATGATTATCAAAAATAATGGACTTAGCTTGGTGTTTGATAAGTAATCAATCTTGCTATATATCACTAGCCCTTGGCAGGCCCAATGCAGCTGACAGAATGCATATTAGAAAATTTTGGTAGGTTCTATTTAACATGATAAAAATAATTTACTTTTGTCGGTACTTCTCTTATCCTCAAATAGCAAGAACTAAACCAGCGTGCATTTATTTATGAAAATCAACTCTTTTCGATGATACCCCCCAACCCCTTTAATTACATGTCATGACCATGGACACAAGCATGCATACATATATGCAGTACATACACAAATACATACATGCATATATGTTTGTGTATCTGTATATGTATATAAAAGTATATATATATATATATATATATATATATATATATATATATATATATATATATATATATACATGTATGTATGTATATGTAAATAAATCAATGATGCGCCATATAAATTCAAAACCCAAACTACTGAATATTCAAATGTGATTTAGACCACAAAATAAGCATAGAAACTAAAATTCATGTATCTTGGTGATCTCAAACTCGATCATCACGTTTGAGTCAATAGGAATGATTGTAATAGCATGATATCGTATTTTACCATATTTATTCATCATAACCTAGTTAATTGAATTCTATTCATATTTTAAGATATGTAGATCATGATTCAAAAAGTAATTTTTAATTTACGTGCCCTACAATATATTTGACTATACTAGTATAATTGGTATTATTCATTTTGATGCCAACTTGATGATTAGGTTAGAGACCATTAAAGCACATGAATTTTGATTTTTAAGATTTTTTTATAATGTAGTTTGGATCTTTAATAGTGTGGATCTTGAATTTGGATACTCCATCATGAATTTAATAGTTTTTATACTAGTTTGGCGCATCATTGATTTTAATAGTTTATTTTAATGTTCAAGAGGATGTACCGATTTCTTGGTACATCGAAGCATACAATAGCATATCCCCCAATCTAATCAATCATAATATATACATGTTAAATTATACATAGATTGACAATTAATAGATTTTATTACTTAGGTCTTTGAAAAAATAGTCTCATATTATTTTAATTCTTATTTTTGGACCCACTTAATGCATAGTTGCAAACTACCAAAACTTGTCATTTTTTAAAAGTATTTTTGGTACCATGATCATGATCATGATAGGAATCTTTGATTTGAATTTCTCATTATTGATTGGAACTTGAAAAGCGTAGATACCTTCTTCTCTTAAGAGGAGCAAAATCCTTCCTATAGATATGAGACAACTTTGCTCCTCTTGAGAGGAGAGGAAATCTACTCCTCTCGGGAGGGGTCGAAAGTCAATAATAGAGCATTTAAAATGAAAATCTATGTTGTTGAACATAATCTAAACTACTAAACATATAGAAATCAAATATCACATATTTTGTTTGTTTTTATCATCTATATCATATGATACAAAAAACGAAATAGTTTTCATTATACCATTGTGCTAAAATACATAATAAAGTATCTATATTTAGAATCCATCTTATTAATCATAATCTATACATACTAAAACAAATATAGATTAAAAAAAAATAGATTTTATTTCATAGATCATAACAAAATATGGACTCATATCATTTTAACCTTTCATTTTTGCACTCACTTGATGCATCATTTAGAGATTATCAAAATACTTGATTTTTAGTTTCTAAATGTTTAGGTGCCTCATTATTGATTTTGGGCTCGAGAGGAAAAGACATACTCTCCTCTCAAGAAGAACAGTGTCCAAGTTTTCTCTCTTTTTATACATATATAGTCTTAAATGCTTCCAACAACATTTGGTTCCCAATTGTTTTTAGTGGAAATCAATGAAGGGTCTCTCGAGATGAAAAGATATATAGAGAAAAATCTAGCTACAAAACCTTCTATGTATATATAATACTTGGAGCACCTAATCAAGGATAGTATTCATGCGAATGCATGGTGTGCCAAATCAATGATCACCAGCCACATGGTTCAATCGACTAACTTTTGTGGGTTTACCAACTCAACAAGTTGGGGAGTTTGATAATTTTCAATAGAAGCAAGACATTTTGGAGAGAATTAGGAGGGCAGGTGAGATGATTGCCTTTTAAACTAAAGATTTCTCATACTTTTCTACATAGTAAAAAGGACATATAGGATATACTCGTTACCATGAATATACCAAGGTAAAATTTATGAAAAGATAGTTCTCACAACAGATTGGACCTATAATGCAAGAGTTGCAATAGGAGCATAGTGAACTCCACTCTGGAGACACCTAAGTGGCATATTGATGTGGTGTGACTAGATAAATAACATGTTGTACATCCACTCCTCAATATTTAGAGTAACTTTGAAAAGAATGCAAAAACTTATAAATCCCCAGTGACTGCTTTTAGTGATAACACCACAATACTTGGACTCAGGGATTCGGGGTTGAAATCCCTCGAGTGGTTTTTGTTATTAAAAAAAAAAAAAAGCGATCTCTAGGCAACACTCGGCCGTTATTGGATCCGGAGCCTCATTTTTCGGCTGCTTAGTTGCCGGACTAGTCGGCCCATGGTTCTGAGGCGATCTTGGTTTGCTTCGCTTGTAGATCTCATGGGCCCTGGCCCCACATCGCCTCTTCTGGGCCAAGCCGATGGCTCACCTTGCATGCCCTACTCCTCCGCTCCAGCCCAAGTCTCCTCTTCAGATGGCACCTGTACTATTGCTTCGCGTCCGGCTTTACTGGTCGTTTGCAAAGGCTCCTATATCGATGCATACATGTATTTAGTTCCATATCAGTTATTTATCAAAAATTCTATGTGAATGAGGGGACACTAATCACGAGCTCATAGAGGCTAACCACGGACCGATCATAGTATGATTTGAATGGATTTGAACTCTTAGCTTGACGAAGACATCAGGGCTTGAACGGAGAAGTATGTGAGGATCCGTGCAGGCGTGTGTTTAGTTCCACAATAGTTATTCGTCGAAGAGATCTTGTGTACTCATACAAGACTAAGAAACTTAAAAATTATCTTTCGGTTAGCCTTTTAGGTAAAGCCTTGAATTGTGATAGCTCCCGTTCGTAAT
The DNA here is from genome assembly GCF_051530095.1 of Phoenix dactylifera. Classification (NCBI taxonomy): domain Eukaryota; kingdom Viridiplantae; phylum Streptophyta; class Magnoliopsida; order Arecales; family Arecaceae; genus Phoenix; species Phoenix dactylifera. The sequence continues at coordinate 505,876 of NC_143191.1, forward strand.
GTGCGTGGCCGATTCTCCGCTAGTACTTCTATAATGACTTTTTGGAGGCTTTTGCTGTACTCTATATATTTTTTCGTTCCATTTCCATATTTTTTTTTCTTTTAATAAAATTCTTGGTGACTAATGAAGTTCATTAACATCTAGAAAAAGAAAAGAAAAGGATCTCGATTGAAGTCACAGGTTCCGCTAGCGCTAGGCACAGTCCTCGGGAGCCAAGTCTAGGTCTTAGAAGGATGAAATATGGTAAGAGTGAGCTGGCTGGGCCTCTTCTATCTGTATAAAAGAAAAAAACATATATTTTTTCTAAAAAAAAGAAAGCTTTTTCATAAGTGATAACATGTTGTCCGTGGTTTCCATGGATGTGTTTGCAACTCTTTGCACGCTGGGTCGCATGCTTGGCTAATAAATGTCATCTCGTTTGCTTGAACTGGTGCTTATTGCTAAGTAGCACTTTCTAAACCCTATGTGGAAGGATTGTTGGCAGTAGAGCTTTTGGAAGTAGACCCTACGGCAGACTGGCTTAGCCTTTTCTGGGGCTAGATACGATCATATGACCTATCTTGCTATAATCGTATTAAATAAGTATGACTTCTGCCAAACATGCGGGCCTCACCTCATCTTTTTCAGCAAGCACCTTGTGAGATGTACTATTCCTGATCCATATATATTCTCAGTCCATAATTAATAATTGGCTTGGGCAACAATTCTGATGCATGTTTTTGCCAACACCTCGCTTAGGGCAAACAAACACAAGTGGGCACAAACCTATAGAATTAGGCCAGCATATATTTGAAAATATTAATTCAAAAACTTTTCCAATTAAAGTTAATGATAACTTTTTAATATAAAAATCCACATTGTTTATAACAAGTTATGATATTGAAATTTCTAAAAACAAAAAAAAATATTTACTTTAGATATCTTTTACACACTAAAGAAGCACAGAATTAATGGTAATAACATAATTAATGGGGAAACAAAGAGTCTTCGACTATCTTATTTACAAACCTAAATTATTGATCTATAAAGATCAAAACTTAATTAATTTTGATGGTTAGAGAAAAAGTTCTTTATATCTGCTCGACGCAAGAATAAAGTATAATTTTTAGTTTATAGCTAGTGTACACATCCTATGGGTTTTCACTGAGGGAGCCCTTATTGATTTTTATGGGAAAACATTAATTTGGAGAGAAATGCTTTCTGAAGATATTTTGAAACTGTCGAGATTGTCTAAGAGATTGTATAGATCATAAATGGTTGCCTGCAGCCAATGAAGAAATAATGGAAATCAAGTGTCCAAGCGTATGCATTCACAAGCATTCAGGCGTAGGGATAACACGATTTAGGAGCCCAATTACTCTCTGAGTCAAGATTGAGCCGGGCTAGTATTTTTGTGGATTCCAGAAAAGGAGAACAATGTTATCTCATCGCCCTTTTGCCTTCCTAAGGGCCTGTTTTAAGTCACCACCACCACAGAGATGCTAGAGTCGAGAACATTCTCAATATCCATTGCAACAGCTGATTGACTGGTTCAATTCAGCATCTGGACTGGGCCTCTCCACTGAGACCAGCACAGCCAAGGGCACTGTGAAGCCTACAAGCATGAACCTGAGCGCCAAGACAATTATTCCTTGCCAAGGCTGAATATTAATGGAACAAAAATTAACACAATGACATCCTATGCTAAAGCCCTGTAAACGTAGAGAATTAAACAGGTTTCAAATGCAGAATTTAGGACACTTAAATGAACAAATGCATCAAATTGGACAAATAAAGCAAGCACCATTCCAGCCTTTCCTGGCTTCAATTTTGGTATCATAATTATACGAACTCTTTAGCCCTGGAAGAGAGATTGGGACAGATGATTCAATCCAAAAGACCAGCTTAGCCACCACAGATATGAGTTCTCCTACAGAGCTGATCAGCTCTACCAGTATTACTCATTATTTTTCATGATAAATAAACGGAAGAACTAGAGAATGGTAGAGTTCTGGAAAGTGATCAGGCCAGGTTGCTCAAGCAGCTGCAGCCTCCAGCAGCTCTTTTTCTGCTCGCTCCCGAACCCTTCTTTCCAGTTCTAGCCTGAAATTTTTAATCAGTGCCTGAACTGGCCAAGCAGCCGCATCCCCCAGTGCACATGGTGTGCACCCTTCGATCTGCTTCGTGACCTCCTGAAGGATATCAATCTCCTTCAGCTTTGCATTCCCCACCTTAAGCCTCTCCATGATCATCCACAGCCACCCTGTTCCTTCCCTGCATGGTGTGCATCGCCCACAGTTCTCATGCTTGTCGAAGTATGACAGCCTTGCTATTGCATCCACCACGTCAGTGGACTTGTCCATCACGATAAAGTTGCCGTGCCTAGTCCAGACTGAATAGCTTTGAGCGCATCATTGTCCATCAGAACATCATCAAGTTATCCCAACAAGTTATCCCATCCTCCTCTTGACACCACCACAGTGCCTCTATGAGCTCCTTCAAAGGTATGCTCAACTCTTCTTCTACAGTGCAAGGTTTGTTCACATGACCTGAGATGCAGAACAGCTTCGTTCCTGCATTGTTTTCCCAGCCAAAGCTCGCAAACCATTCAGGTCCTTGCCTTAAAATAGTAGGAGCTACGGACACTGTTTTCACATTTGTAACAGTTGTCGGGCAGCCATTCTACATTAGCTGGGAAAGGAGGCTTCAGTCTCGGTTTTCCTGGTCTTCCTTCAAGGCTTTCCAATAGAGCTGTCTCTTCCCCACAAATGTAAGCACCAGCACCATAGTGAATATGAACACCAAAATCCTAACCAGATCCACATGCATTCTTTCCCAACAATCCAGCTTGATATTGTAATACCCGGAAAAAAAAAAAAATGGTTTGATGGGCCGGCCCGAAGAAGCCGGGCCCATCTATAAAATACGATCGTGCCCTAGGCACGATCGTGGAAGGGGAAACGCAGAGAGAGGGGGGGGGGGGGGGGCGGCGGCATTAGACGGGATCAATCGCCGGAGGAGGCAGATCGTCGGAGGGATTTGAGCGCCGGGGAGAGGCGACCAAGAGCCGGCCGGCCGTGGAGGAAGCCGGAAAACTTCAAGAAGATCCTTCCGAATCTAGTGAAGAGCTCTTGGATCCGTGGGTTTACTCACGGATTTCTCCACCAATTCTCGCCGGAAAGGCCGCCGGAGCACCCATTAGACCGAGGTAAGCGTGGATCCTTCTCTTGTGTTTCCTTTGGTAGGGATAGGGTTGTGTTGGATCGAGGTTTTGGCCGGTGAATTGTTGGAGAAGAGCCCGAAACAGGGTACCCCTGTTTCGGCTTCTTCTTTCCGGTTTTTGGCTGCCGCCGGCCGCCGGGATGGGCCGGGATCCATGGCATTAGAGGTTGGTCGGGACTGTAGGAGGTCAGAGAGGGATTTTTAGGGTTTATTGGAGAAGGGAAGTGATGGATCCGAGGTCTTCTTCCTCGTGACTCCATCTTCTTCCTTTCCCCTTTCGCTCACGTCGGCGGCAGCGACGGCAGCAGGCCACCGGCGGCGACGGCGGCGACGGTCGTGGGCCACGGGGGTTGCTGTCGAGTGGGGGCCGAGCCACTGTTAGGAGGGCTTCCGGTGGATGTTTGGAGGAGGGAAGAGTGGTTCTTCCGTGGATGAAAGAGGAAGGGGGAAGGGAGGAGAGAAGTCCTGTCGAGATTGGAGAAGGGGGAGGAAATCATGCATGTTCTTGGGAGGAAGAAGAAGAAGAGATAGAAGAGGAGATCTCTTCTTCTCTCTTCCCCTTGTCCGGCCACCATCGCCGGCGACTGCAACAGTGGCGGCCGGCGATGGTTCGGCCAGTGGTGTTGTCGGGTTGGGGAAGGAGAGGGCACAGCCACCATGGCTGTTGCCCTTGGATCAAAAAGATTTGAGGGAGGGAGATGTACTCCCAACCATGAAGAGAGAGGAATCATCCCTTTATGTTGGTCTCTTTACCGGGACCGGCCATCATCGTCGCGGCGTGGCTGCGGCCACGGCTGGCGACGACATAGGCCGGTGGTACAAGGTGGGAATCGGGCCACCCCGACTGCCCTAGATTTGGAGGGATTGAGATGTTTGGGGATCTGGTGATGGATCCCATAGTAGATGTGAATTATATTTTGGAATATTTAAATATTAAATAATTTAGTTGTGATTTATAATTGATGTTGTAGAGGAAGAGTCGGCGGTGCCAGGAGATTTTGATCAGGGGACTCAGCACCCCAGCTCGTAGTTGTGATCCGGATCTGTAATTGTGACAGTCTACAATTTCTGTAAGAATCCCTACATCTGAGCACTTCTATGCATATATTGATTTATCGTTGGATTTATTTTACGGTTGTGTTGTTATTGCTTGTGAGCTGATATGACACATATGAGATGAATGTTTATCAACATATTTTCATTATTATGTTGTTATTGTTTATGTGTTGATGCGGCACCTATGAGGCGTGCATGTTGTTTTAATGAATATATTGAGATAAATTCATTTGGGAAGAAATAACATATTTTTGAAAATTTATGAAAATATGTGATGTGATGGGAATGTGATTGAACATGTAAAACTAGACATGTAATATGGGTTGGACTAACCTTGTCATGAGATAGCGGCCACGAGCTGATGCGTGGGATAGCCTCCACGGGCTTACGGATAGCGGCCACGAGCTGATGCGTGGGATAGCCTCCACGGGCTTACGCGTGGGATAGCCTCCACGGGCTTACGGATAGCGGCCACGAGCTGATGCGTGGGATAGACTCCACGGGCTTACGGATAGCGGCCACGAGCTGATGCGTGGGATAGCCTCCACGGGCTTACGCGTGGGATAGCCTCTACGAGCTTATGCGTAGGATAGCGGCCACGAGCTGATGCGTGGGATAGCCTCCACGGGCTTACGCGTGGGATAGCTGCCACGAGCTTATGCGTGGGATTTGTGCAGTCTTGGACTGGGACATGATCTTGGTTAGTCCAACGCCAGAAATGAAAAGTTTGAAAACTTGAAATCTGAGTAATACGGGAATGGATCACATAATGTGAAAAAAGGATTGGTGTATATGTACTGATTACATATATTTGTTGTTTGTTGAGCTTTTGAAATGATGAAATGATATGTATATTTTGATACTTGATTATTTTACGATTTTGTTGTGTGTGGCTGTTGGGATTCTTACTGGGCTGGAAAAGCTCATACTACACTTCCATTTTTTTTCAGAGGCACTGGATTCGTAGAATCTGTCGGATGGGACAAGAAGTGAGCTCGATCTGAGTCAGACTGCTAGATAGTTAGAAGTCAATTTATCTCTTATTTATGGACATTTGAATTTATGTAATCATTCAGTACATTTTGGTTGGATCTGATTGAATTTCATTAATTATTGATTTTGGCATTTATTGGAATTATTGGAATTATTGGAATTGTTGTTTATCTTAGGCCTTGCATGATCTTTAGGGCATTGCTCTAGGGATCATGCGGCCGGTCGCGTGCCGGACCCGGGTGATGGGTTCGGGGGCGTGACAGAGTGGTATCAGAGCCAGGTTAAGGTATCCTAGGGTTTATGTTCAGGTGAGTATCATTGGAGAATTATGATAGAAAAATTATCAGAGATTTGGTTTATAATCACTTGAGATTGTAACAAGAATGATATTATAATCTAAGGTTTAAGACCACTAGGGACTGTGGCCTTAGTAGCATTAAAGTTTGAGGTTTAAGATTATTGGAAAATGTGACCAGTTGGAATCTGAGCATATGTTTAAGATCACTAGGGATCGTGACAGAAATATATCATAGCTTAAGGTTATGATCACTTTGGACATGATAATTAAATTCAGTGCTTAAGCTGTAAGATCACTGGGCATTGTGATAAAATGTATGCATCGGTTTGGTTTTCGATGCATACGGAAGGAAAGTATAAATTGTCTTTGATCATGATAAGAGAGGTTTGACCTAAGATAAGTGTAGGTCAACAATGGTATATCGAGTATACCATGTTCAGATATTATTTAAATGATTTGAAAGTTCAAATTTGATGTGGGTTTTGATGTGATCATACTTTTGGTTTTGCTGCTAATTATTAGAGTGGGATTTGTACGTTGATTTAGTATTGGAGTAAGCTAAGGAGATTTCATAATATTGAAAGGAACGTTCTTCGAAGTTGAAAATGTATGTGGATTATATCTGGTGTTGGCATGTTGGATATTGCAAATAGATCTATTTCCTATGGATGTATTTGATTATTTTGAGGCCATAGAGTATGCATATTGATGGGAGAATTCTAATTATTTGAATTCTCATGTTTGGATTGGGCTACTGGATTTTACTTATAATTGTGGAAGACTATTTGATGTGTTAATTTAAAACTCAAGCCTAGGTTTAAGATTTGAGCAGGGATCTTTTGTCGTTGTTGATGAAGTCACTAATAAATGTCATATTGAGTAGAGACTTCGGTCATGAGATGCTTACATGAATTATCATATATAGCATTACTGATGGATATTAAGAATCTTGGTGAAGGAAGATCTGGAGATCGATCGAGTTAAATTCTAGTGTATTGGCTCAATGACTCCTAAACCATTGAATTTGAAGTAAATCTTTTGGAAAGAAGATCAACGTAGATTGTTTAATCGAATTGCTGAGGAAATCCATGGTTAACTTATTTTAAATTAAACCTAGATATTTTGGATTCTAAGAAGGTTGTGGAGATCACATAGTGACCTTAAACTTGACTAAAGGATCGGGGGTTAGTTATGGTATGTACACTCTATATAAATTGAGGACAAAAAGATCTAGAGGTTTTGCTCTAGTTCTACTTGGAAATTTGAAATTTGGAGTTCTTAGTCTTAATGCAAAGTGATACTTTAGTCAGAAATCATTTTATGACTTTAGAGAATTAAATGAATTAAATCAGAGTGTGCAGCGGAAGTCTGGTGGTTTGACTTATTTTGAAACTGGTTAAGATCATTAATATTTGATCTAAAAGGCATTATGATGAAATACTTGAGTTAGTTTCAGGAGAATGTTGTTGATTCTATGGATGATCTAAAGATAGCTATGTTTTTCACTAGTGGATCTTCTATTGTTGACAACTTTTGGGAGAATCTTGGGCATGTTAAATTTAGCATTTACGATTGATGATTCCTTGGTTGGTCTTAGACTTGGAATGTTTTAACATGGATCTCTTATTTGTTGGAATGATGTGGGAGAAAGAAAAGAAAAAAAAAATGATTATAGAATATTAGGAGGATTTGATACTAAAGATTTCTCCTATTTCTATTAAGCCAATTATGATCTCTGGGTAGAATCAAGAGAAATTAATTTCTTTGGGATATAATTATGGCATTTTAATCCAAGGTTGGGAGTTTGGAATTCTTTTGAAGGAGATCAAAAGAACTTACTACGTGTGGTAAAAAGAAAGGATCAAGTTGTAAGATGCTGTGATTATTGTATGTCAAAATCTTATGAGTAGGTACTCCGAGAGGGAGACTATTTGAGATCTCAGGGACGATATGATGGATGTATATTTTTTTAAGGTTTGAGACTTTAAGTAAGTTAATTTCGAGGACGAAATTTTTTTTTTAAGGGGAGAGTATGTAATACCCGGAAAAAAAAAAAAAAGGTTTGATGGGCCGGCCCGAAGAAGCCGGGCCCATCTATAAAATACGATCGTGCCCTAGGCACGATCGTGGAAGGGGAAACGCAGAGAGAGGGGGGGGGGGGGGGGGGGGCGGCGGCATTAGACGGGATCAATCGCCGGAGGAGGCAGATCGTCGGAGGGATTTGAGCGCCGGGGAGAGGCGACCAAGAGCCGGCCGGCCGTGGAGGAAGCCGGAAAACTTCAAGAAGATCCTTCCGAATCTAGTGAAGAGCTCTTGGATCCGTGGGTTTACTCACGGATTTCTCCACCAATTCTCGCCGGAAAGGCCGCCGGAGCACCCATTAGACCGAGGTAAGCGTGGATCCTTCTCTTGTGTTTCCTTTGGTAGGGATAGGGTTGTGTTGGATCGAGGTTTTGGCCGGTGAATTGTTGGAGAAGAGCCCGAAACAGGGTACCCCTGTTTCGGCTTCTTCTTTCCGGTTTTTGGCCGCCGCCGGCCGCCGGGATGGGCCGGGATCCATGGCATTAGAGGTTGGTCGGGACTGTAGGAGGTCAGAGAGGGATTTTTAGGGTTTATTGGAGAAGGGAAGTGATGGATCCGAGGTCTTCTTCCTCGTGACTCCATCTTCTTCCTTTCCCCTTTCGCTCACGTCGGCGGCAGCGACGGCAGCAGGCCACCGGCGGCGACGGCGGCGACGGTCGTGGGCCACGGGGGTTGCTGTCGAGTGGGGGCCGAGCCACTGTTAGGAGGGCTTCCGGTGGATGTTTGGAGGAGGGAAGAGTGGTTCTTCCGTGGATGAAAGAGGAAGGGGGAAGGGAGGAGAGAAGTCCTGTCGAGATTGGAGAAGGGGGAGGAAATCATGCATGTTCTTGGGAGGAAGAAGAAGAAGAGATAGAAGAGGAGATCTCTTCTTCTCTCTTCCCCTTGTCCGGCCACCATCGCCGGCGACTGCAACAGTGGCGGCCGGCGATGGTTCGGCCAGTGGTGTTGTCGGGTTGGGGAAGGAGAGGGCACAGCCACCATGGCTGTTGCCCTTGGATCAAAAAGATTTGAGGGAGGGAGATGTACTCCCAACCATGAAGAGAGAGGAATCATCCCTTTATGTTGGTCTCTTTACCGGGACCGGCCATCATCGTCGCGGCGTGGCTGCGGCCACGGCTGGCGACGACATAGGCCGGTGGTACAAGGTGGGAATCGGGCCACCCCGACTGCCCTAGATTTGGAGGGATTGAGATGTTTGGGGATCTGGTGATGGATCCCATAGTAGATGTGAATTATATTTTGGAATATTTAAATATTAAATAATTTAGTTGTGATTTATAATTGATGTTGTAGAGGAAGAGTCGGCGGTGCCAGGAGATTTTGATCAGGGGACTCAGCACCCCAGCTCGTAGTTGTGATCCAGATCTGTAATTGTGACAGTCTACAATTTCTGTAAGAATCCCTACATCTGAGCACTTCTATGCATATATTGATTTATCGTTGGATTTATTTTACGGTTGTGTTGTTATTGCTTGTGAGCTGATATGACACATATGAGATGAATGTTTATCAACATATTTTCATTATTATGTTGTTATTGTTTATGTGTTGATGCGGCACCTATGAGGCGTGCATGTTGTTTTAATGAATATATTGAGATAAATTCATTTGGGAAGAAATAACATATTTTTGAAAATTTATGAAAATATGTGATGTGATGGGAATGTGATTGAACATGTAAAACTAGACATGTAATATGGGTTGGACTAACCTTGTCATGAGATAGCGGCCACGAGCTGATGCGTGGGATAGCCTCCACGGGCTTACGGATAGCGGCCACGAGCTGATGCGTGGGATAGCCTCCACGGGCTTACGCGTGGGATAGCCTCCACGGGCTTACGGATAGCGGCCACGAGCTGATGCGTGGAATAGCCTCCACGGGCTTACGGATAGCGGCCACGAGCTGATGCGTGGGATAGCCTCCACGGGCTTACGCGTGGGATAGCCTCTACGAGCTTATGCGTAGGATAGCGGCCACGAGCTGATGCGTGGGATAGCCTCCACGGGCTTACGCGTGGGATAGCTGCCACGAGCTTATGCGTGGGATTTGTGCAGTCTTGGACTGGGACATGATCTTGGTTAGTCCAACGCCAGAAATGAAAAGTTTGAAAACTTGAAATCTGAGTAATACGGGAATGGATCACATAATGTGAAAAAAGGATTGGTGTATATGTACTGATTACATATATTTGTTGTTTGTTGAGCTTTTGAAATGATGAAATGATATGTATATTTTGATACTTGATTATTTTACGATTTTGTTGTGTGTGGCTGTTGGGATTCTTACTGGGCTGGAAAAGCTCATACTACACTTCCATTTTTTTTCAGAGGCACTGGATTCGTAGAATCTGTCGGATGGGACAAGAAGTGAGCTCGATCTGAGTCAGACTGCTAGATAGTTAGAAGTCAATTTATCTCTTATTTATGGACATTTGAATTTATGTAATCATTCAGTACATTTTGGTTGGATCTGATTGAATTTCATTAATTATTGATTTTGGCATTTATTGGAATTATTGGAATTATTGGAATTGTTGTTTATCTTAGGCCTTGCATGATCTTTAGGGCATTGCTCTAGGGATCATGCGGCCGGTCGCGTGCCGGACCCGGGTGATGGGTTCGGGGGCGTGACAGATATACTTATTTTCTTGCCTTCTCAAGGGTAAAGCATTCATTTACATATTCCCCTCTTATATAGAAGTAAACAGCAGTTGCCCTCATGCCAACACCTGCAATCAGGCATCCTTCAAGCAGCTTGTGTGGGCGATGGCAAATGATTTCTCAGTCTTTACATTTACCAGGTTCGCTCTCATCAGCATTGATGATGAGATATGAAGGACAGCCATCTGAAACCTTGGGCATGAAGGACCACTTGAGACCATTTGGAAAACCAGCCCCTCCACGGCCTCGAAGTCATCGACTATCCAGTCAGAATCCTTGAGTACCAAGTCCTTGGTTCTATACTAGTCCCCCTGCTTCGTCGAACCTTTGAGGAATGGGTCGTGCAAACCATAAAGGTTGGTGAATATACGATCTTCATCTTTGAGACCAAAGTGGGTCTTCTCTGGAGGAGGTGGTGGTGGTGCAGGTTGAGGTGTCCTTGCTGTTGTTGCAGTCTGAGTGCTGAATAACCTGCAAGAAGAATTCAATCTCCCAACCAGTTGCACCGTCCGTAGGGAAAAAGGGTTCCTCAAGGATCCCTGACAAAAAAGATCAGATATGAGTGAAATTAAGCAACTTTTAACAAAATAATTTTTTCGCTCAGAACTACAACAGCGAATACAAATAGCGTTGCTGGAAACAAAGCACAACTCAGATATCATATTTTTGTTCAAGATCGCATTATATGATCAAAATCTAACACAAAACATCCACTAAGTGGAGTGGGGCAATGATGGATGAATTTTTGCCCATTCGCAGCAGATTCAAGCTTCTTCTCAATCCTCATACTCGAGGTGCCATAATGCACATGCAGATTTTACCAATAATTTGTTTCATGCCTTGATGCAAGAAAATCTCTCTGTAACTAATATAATTACGATGGCATACGTCTCCTCACACTTAATTATTAAGCGATACCATCTCAACAACTAGGTCCTGCTCACACAAAGATGCTACAATCTGCCTCTCCTAGATTGTCCACAAAACATTTCTTTCCTAAGTATTATTATTGAATTGGAGACAAAGTAATAAAGCATATCTTATATCAGACTTTAGCAAACCATAGCCCATACATGCAGATGTAGTAGAAGATACTCCTAATCAATTAAATTCTAAAAATATTGTATAAACACAAATAAATATAATTATATTTCAGAATTTTCAGACAAACTTGCACAAGTGCTATATCTTCTCAGTCTGTCACCAGCATGGGATTTCCAATAATCCTAACCAATAATCCTATATATCAGCTGTCTAGGCAACTGAATGCTTCTAGACAGCAAACAACCGCCCGACCACATGATGTCACCCAATGTCCACAGAGAAAGTGCTACCATGAAAATATAAACTATTCAGCAGAAAGATAATATGCATGCATACATAATACATACGTATGTGATTGCATGTACAGACTCACACAAACCCTATAATTAATGCTTTCAAGAAACAGCAACCTAGGCCTGCCTTAATGTTTTGCATCTTGTTTAATTACAACAGATGAGATCTATTAATGAATTAGTATTGAATGTTGCTATGTTCATACTCCATACTTCCTTCGACTTACTGTATTTTTTTCGACTTTTTCCTTCCTGAGGAAGGGAGGGAGGGAGATGCAGTAATCACAAAGAAACATGAAAGCATCTATGCAATTCATCTACACACCATAACTATATTTTACGATGCCTTTATGTATAATCTGTCCAAAATTTTGCTATAAGAATCCATGGTAGAAAATGATTAAATGGGATATATTTTGATCAAACCTGTATAATTCAAACTTTTTTCACTGATTAAACCTATATTTATCTTGTATATCATATGTTATTATCCTACACAGTTTTCACCAAGTTTAATAGATCTAAAAGGTGTACGATGGGTTTTTTAAAACTCTTAAAATAGAACAGCACTAATGAATGCTTTAGTCATGCGTGGTGATACGGTCCAATCAGCAAATATAAACTTATAGACACTTAATTACCGAGTGTTGTGCAATTTTCCTGTTACCGAAAATATTATCTAAAATCTAGGTACATGGAGTTTTTTCCATACATCTTGTATCTTTGGCTCCTCATTGTATTACTGATAATTCCTCCCTTCACTGCATCCAACAACAGTGGCCAAGGCAGATCTCTTGAACCTACTCTTTCTTGTACTTGGTAAAGACAAAAGTTGCCCATTGGAATATTCGTAAAGGAAAGATGCAACTGGCCAAGCTGGGCAACTGAAGAGACCAACAGCAATAAGTGGCCAGATAATCAACTTCCTACTCTACACCTCTCTTACTGATAAAGGTAAATCAAAATACCATGTTTTGGAGGCTGACAGAAATTTAGATCCTCGAATAAAACATTAAGGATATGACGATATTAGACAGTTGTTATCCTTTTGCATTATTATGATACTGGAGAAGATAGATAATTGGTTCAACTTCTTATCAAGAAGATATGTCTTCCATAGGTATCTCAATTTTCTTTTAAGGTCTTCAAATAATAAATATGGAACAAGATTTGTAACTAAATGGTATTCTAATGCCAGAATTTTATCTGAATACCTTGACTAGTCCATTGTCATATTTCAAATTACTTTCCATTGGAGCATTGGACATCATATTCTTCTCTACCTTTAATAATTTGTTGGCTGGGGGGAGTGAGAGGGAGAGAGGAAGGGAATGAAAGTGAGAAAGAGAAATTCAACCTAAATCGCTGCTGCAGCTAGCTTTTCCCCATTCAATTTTTATATCCAAAATTGTTGATCACCCCCAGCCTTAAATCTATATCCAGATTGGAATAAGTTGCATATCAATGTATAATACTCTATTTAAACTTCATTTACTTGATTTTACATTAATCTGAATTAAAATCCTAGACCCAAAGAACTCTGTCTTAGTTGTAACATAAAGTTAAGGTTGTCCCATTTTGAGTCAAGTATATCCATTAAGCCTCTGTCTATTTCAATTCCACATCCAATTGATGACTAATTCTTGTAGGACGTAGGCAACCCTTAGTGTATGACTATGAATGTTCGAAAGCTCGGTTTAAGTTTTAATTGGGCCCATCGAGTTTGGTCCAAGTTAAGGAGTTTTGGTCAAAAAATTAAGGAAATACGCAATCAAGAAAAGGAAAAAATAAGGCAAGCCAAGAAGCTGCATATATTACAAATTTTTAGAGTATTTTAAATTGTTGAAACAATTGACTTTATCTTATTTCACCATTTAGCAATTGAGTTTGAAATCTAGGAAAATTAAAATAATGCTGAAAATCAATGAAAACATTATATTAATCAATTTAAAATATATACCGATCAATTCAAAGTGTAAAATATTATTCACATGTTTCAATTTTTGGTAATAATCTAATTATCGAATAGAAAACTATGTAATTATATATAAGAGAGAATGAACAGATATAAATTTGCATACAATTTCTTTTCCCAGATAACAAGAGCACATTTTGAAAAGAAGAGGATGGTTTATATATCTTAAAGCCAAACTCATAGTTGCTTCCAATCTTCTCAAAAGCTGCCCCAAGCAGGGGTTGGGGAGAGGGGGTGGGTGGGGGGAAGGGAGCTTTTAAGGATAGAATTTTGACTCATGCGTAGGCATTGTAGTAGTTTTAGACAATTGATAGTCAAAACCTTGAAAAAGAAGCAATTTATCTATATTGCATATACACATAATTTTCATTCAGTTATCCAATATTTTCAAATAATTGGAAATTAAAGCATATTGAAGCAGCCCTTTTTTTGGTTTAAAGCTAAAAGGATTGTTTAAAAACAAAATAGTTCGTTAATGCTTAAGCAAATGCGTTTGTACCATAAATATAAGCAAAACATTGTTCTCGAGAGAAGCTGGAAATACTAAAGTTGGCTTATGTGAAGGACCTAGATCAGCTCCCTGAGTGATGAATTTGCCCTTCTTAAGATCAACATATTAGATGTAAATACCGGGCCAAATGGACCGACCTGGATTATGGTCTGCGGTCCATTTAAAAACCCAAACCTGCAACCATGATCGCCCGCTGTTGAGGCGGTTACAACCGCCTAACAGCCACGTTCGCCACCCCTCTTCTCTTACGGCCGAAGGCTATTAAAGCCCATGGATCCCTCGCAAAGGAGCTCTATCAGTCTCTCATTTCTTCTCACTCTCTTATTTTCTGCTACAAGGAACGGAAGAGGGATCTGAGCTGCCGGAGGGAACATCACAGAGTTGTCCCGGAGCTAGGTAAGTCCCTGACTTCTTCTTCCCTTGTATTATGCAAGTAGATCTAGTTTAATCATGGAACAACAAAACAGAGAGACAACGAAATAAAAGAGATCAAAAGAAGAAAAGGAAGGAATAAGATGCAGTGGAGGAAGGGGGGAGATCTCACTCGTGATCTGACATTGGCCAAATATCTTTCTCCTTCATCTGATCATGGCTTTTACCACTGCAATCAAAACCCTAGGTCTAAAATCCTAAAATGCAAACATACCATGGAAGGGTCCTCGGCTCATGCAAATCCGGTTCCCATGGGTGGAACCGGTTTGATCTCAGCCGGAGGAGATCGGAGAGGAAGGAGAAGAAGAGGATCTCTATCCTCCGGCCGTGGACGTCGCCGTTCGGGGCACTGCGAGCGTCGTCGGGTCGACCACAGGCATCGGCCGCGAGGCCAGCCGTGCGCCATGCGGACGCCGCTAGCTTGGCCGCAGACCGGCGTGCACCACCGGCTTCTCCTTGTCCATGGGGAAGGGAAACCCCCCTTCACTAGAGAGGGATAAGAAATGGAAGACGAAGAGGAAGGGAGGTCGGCCGCTACAGGCTGAGTCGCGAGCAGCGGTGGCCGGCCGCCGGCACCGTCGACCTCGGACCCGGCTCCTCTCGAGCGCCCCTCCCGAGCTCGCCTCCTGGTTTCATGGGAGAAGAGGAGAAGAGGAAGAGGAGCTCGGGAAGGGAAGAAGAAAGAAGGAGAAGAGAAGAAGAAAAGAAGAAGAAAGGGGGAAAAGAAGGTTCGGGAAGTGCTATTCCGATCTTATATCCCATGCTGTCCTCCCCATTTCTTTGTTGAGATCAGTTGAGCGACTTATCAGAGATTTCATTTGGGGGAGGCGTGGTGATAGAGGTAGAGCACATCTAGTGGCTTGGGAGGTGGTCTGTCAGCCGATTAGGCATGGTGGTTTGGGCGTGCCGTCCTTGGTGGCACGACGGGAGGATTCGGTTATGCGGATGGCAGCTAGTCTCATGCTGGAGCCCGAGAGCTTATGGTCCTCCCTGATGAGGGCTAAGTACGGTGCATTGACGGTTGGTGTTAGGGCGGGGCGGCTCCACTCCCCTATCTGGAGGGAGATCAGTGCTAGGGCTTCATCAGTGCTTCCGGCGAACCGGTGGGTTATCGGGGATGGTATGTCAGTGGATGTCCTTGAGGATAGCTGGGTGACTGAGTTACCGATCAGCAGGTTGCCGGCCATGGTGGACGCAAGTAGGCTGATGGGACGGCGAGTTACTGATCTGCTAGTTCCAGGGGAGGGGAGATGGGATGAGGTGTTTGTTCGGGAGACTTTTGGGGAGCACCTGGCGGAGAGGATTTTGGCCTTACCGATCCCACTCCGGGCGGAGCCTGACAGATTGGTATGGGTTCCGACAGGCCGGTCGAGGGTGCGTGCCAGGGACATCCATGTGTGGACCAGTAGGGAGCCGGAGAGGCGGATTGATGGCAGATGGATATGGAGGATGAGGGTGCATCCCCGGGTGGCGCTTTTTCTATGGAAGGTGGCCTGGGGCTGCCTTCTGACCAGGAGTGTGTTGGCCAGACGGGGGATGCGGATGGGCTCCCTATGTGAGATGTGCCTGGATGCTGAGGAGACCATCGGCCATGTCCTGCTCCGATGCCCGATAGCAGTGCAGTGTTGGAGATCGGCCTCGGCGATACTCCCTCCTTTGTGGGAGTCGGAGGAGGATTTGTTGCGGTACCTGTGTGAGGCTAGTCGGAGACCGGACGATGCTGAGACAGGTTCCATTGTGGCTTACCTAGCCTACCACATATGGCTGGCTAGGAATGACCGTCTGTTCGAGGGCGGGCGGCTATCCCCACGGGTTGTGATGGAGAGAGCACTGCGGCAGGCAGCAGAGACATCTGTGCTGTCCACGTCGGCTCCACCTGGGAGGACTAGGGATATCTGGGGTACCTTCACTGCTGTTTCAGCGTCCAGGTTTAGTTTTTTCTCTTGGGTACCCCCACCCCCTGGCTATCTTAAGGTGAATTTCGATGGTGGTATGGCGGAGGATGGCGCATCCGGGGGTGTGGGCTTCGTGATCAGGGACCACTGTGGTACACTTATCGCGGCTGGAGGACGGAGTATCTTTGGCTGCTCGGTGGTGGGAGCAGAGCTGCAGGCTGCTTGGGAGGGCGTTCTGGTCGCGAGACGGGTTCTGGGGGCCGACAGACTTGTTCTTGAGGGTGACTGCTCGACAGTGATTGACTGGATACGAGGTGTGGACACGTATGGGGATGGTCACCCGCTGATACGGGATACACGCAGTCTGGTACGAGAATTGACTTCCTGTCAGATTGTCCATGTCTACCGAGAGGCGAACAGTGCAGCAGACTGGGTCGCCTCTCACGTTGCCCGGCATGCTGGGGAGGTCTTCTGGTCTAGATTAGAGGGCGTCCCACATGCTTTATTTTGTCTTCTTTTCTTTGACATGTCTGGATGTATTCACGTTAGAGGTATATGAATGAAATACCGTTTTCACCAAAAAAAAAAAAAGGGAGGAGAGGAAAGAAAAGAAAAAGAAGAAAGAAAAGAAAAAGAAAAGAAAATAAAAAGAAGGAAAAGAAAAGAAGAAAATAAAATAAAATAAAATAAAAATGTTGTGGGCCGCAATGGGCTTAATTCCGGGATGGGCTTCAAATAGATTTGGATTTAGAAGCCTGAAGCCGGGCTGGGTTCTGGTCCGAGCCCAATAATTTTTAACCCAGAATTAACTGAACCAGTATACAATTGACCCAAGTCTGAACCATTAATTGGGTCAGATCTGAACCAGTATGCAATTGACTTAAACTTGAACCAGTAATTGGGTCAGATCTGAGCCAGAATGCAAATGGGCCCAGACCTGAACCAGAGGGCAATTTGGTCTAAACCAGAAGTGGAATTGGCTCAGACCTGAACCAAAAGCTGAATCAGACCTGAGCCAGAAATTAAATCAAACCCGAACTAGGAAGTAAATTAGACCGGAACCAGAAATTGAATTGGGCCATGGGCCTGAACCATAAATTAAATTGGGCTATGGACCCGAAAATGAAATTGAGTCCTATGGATGGGTTGTAAATGACTTTAAGATTATAAATAAATAGAAATTAAATATGTAAGTGACATGTAATTTAATGATCTTGCTAGGTATTGGAGAATTGGCATTTGATGGGCAAATTAAGGTAAGTAACTTGTCTTAATCTTATTATGGATCATGTATCACGTTTTATAAGATGAAAAAGTATTATTTATGCAATTGGAATTATGTATAAGAATTGTGGAAAAAGTACCTAATATAATCTTATATTTTATCAAATACTTGTGATTACTTGATTATGAAATTGTATGTGATTATTTATGTCTTCACAAAATTAAGATCAAGCATGTGTTAGCAAATGATTACATGATTTTGGATACATAGCATCCATCATTATTATTATTATTATATTATGTACACATGATTATGATGTTATAGAAAGATGCATAGAAAAAAATAAAGTTTTTAGCATGATCATGAATTTTATTCAGCATGATGCCATTATTCACTTTCCAATGTATCGATGAGAAAAGATTTATGAAAAGCATGATATGTTTTAAAGAACTCTCAGATTGCTATGTACGACCCCCGCCAGTGGGTAACAGTAACTAGGCATACGACCCCAGCCAGTGGGTAAAAATAACTCGGCTTTACGACCCCCGCCAGTGGGTAATAGTAACTGGAAGATAGACCCTGCAGTGGTAAAGGCCTTGCCGTGGGAATAAGAGCGGCCATAGCTACACTACCATCTGAGAGTATGAATTTCAAAGTATAGAATAATGGCAAAAGTTTTATGATGCATAATCATATTTATGAAGTTGCATGAATGGACATGCATAGTTTTATGACTGGTTGGATTATTTGAAATGTTTACTTTATTACAAGCACAGATTTCAAAGCATGAATAATAACAGCACATATTTTAAAGCATGATTAATGATGAGTACGGATTTCAAAGTAAGAATAATGATAAGTACGGATTTCAAAGCAGTGAATAAAGACAAAAGATTTACATCTGGTTTGATTATAGAAAATGCTTTCTTTATTACAATCGTTAGTTTCTTAAAATAATGCATTAGTATGAAAAATATTATGCTTGATCTGATAAGATTATGCATTGTTACTTACTGAGCTTTATAGCTCATATCCATTTATTTATGTTCTTACAGATGAATAGGAGATGCTAGGAACAAGGAGCGTGACATGCTTCAGGGTTATGGGGAAAAGAAAATGAAACATTAAATGTTGCTATTTTTAGATGCTTTGTAATCAATCTTTTATTGATGAAATAGTTGATAACATTTAAGAATATAATTGTTCATAATTGATTTGAAGTTTTGAAGTGGCTGCGTGTTATTGCGGGTAAAGGTTTGCAATAGCACGGCCGTGTCATGATCCGAATTCGGGGCGTGACATTAGAGGTGCAAAAGGATTAGGTTTTCTCAAATTTAATCAACTTTATCATACGCCCATCCCTGATACAAAATATAATCTTGTGAGTTGTTTTGCATTCCTTAGGGCCTATTTGGATGTTGGAAACCATGATCTGGATGATTAGGGCTGATAGAGAGAGTTGGCATTCAAAGAGACGAAGGAAAGGAGGAGTCAAAGAGAAACATTCAGCTTGTTTTTTCTTAGACATACTGGAAGGATCAGATGTTTAGACATGCACCTGCAATTGGAGCATGTGTAGACATGCATCCTTCAGCACAGGACTAAAAAGGGGAAAAAAGGAAAAAAGGAAAAAAAAAATCATCATCTCCAGAATCTCTTCCAAGAGTTTTTCACATAAGACATTAGGAGATTTGGGAGGAAAAAAAAAAAAAAAAAACTAAAAGCTCGCTGTTGAAATCAGAACAGTTGAGCCCAAGCCTTTCCCATCTATCTAGAGAGAGAGATATGGTTGGATACCTGGCCGAGCTTGGTTGAGCCCAAGCCTTTCCCTTCGCAGCCACCTCCGCCGCCTTCTTCACTGCGCTCATTGTTGCTCTCCTCGGGACTTCTTTCTCTCTTCTTGCACCTTGTGAATTGGACGGGTTTTCCCTTCTAGTTTCGCCTTCCTCCTCCTTGAACGATCCGAGATGGACGAGGAGTTGGGATAGTAGGGATGGATGACCCCGTTTGCACCGCAAGGCCTTGCCTTGAGTGGTTATACCCGAAAGTGCACCACCTCGCTGCGTACAGATGGGCCTTTTACGGTTCAGAAAATCTGGGGCTCCTTTTCAGCTTAGATAGCACCTCGTACGGTATTCTAGATCTGAAAGCCCCCATCTTAGAATTTCCTCAAGATCAATTTTAATGGGTTGGTAGTGGATGGAGGGCATCGAGGAGGTATGGGGTTTGTCATCAAGGGACTCAGGTTCGAGAGTGGTGGCAGCTGGTGGTTGTCGGATAGCTAATAACTTAGTTCCTAATGCTGAGTTGCAAGTTGCATGGGTGGATTTTCGATTTGCACGATGCATCCTGCAGGCCAGCTCTATCATTTTGGAGAGTGACTCAGCCACTGTGATAGATTAGATACGGAGGGCCGAGCGGAATGGGGGAACCACCCTCTGATTCGAGATATCTGGGCAATGGAGAGGGATGGTAAAACCTTCCAAGCCCGACATGTATTCAGGGAGGCCAACGGGGTCACGGATTGGGTGGCAGCTTATGTGGCTAGCCATTCGGATGGTACTCTATGGACCCGGGAGAGGGAGCTGTGTGGGGCACTCCGTGATGTTTTGTTTTCAGATTTTATTAGATGTATCTGTACTATTTTAGTATGATGCGCCAAAAAAAAAAAGTGTACCAACTCGTTCGTTTATCCGCACATTCCATCGGTTCCAATGATAGGTCCCATAGCATAGCTTAAAATTCCAGTAAATAAAAAATTTTAATAACTAAATTTTTATTTTATATTAAATAATAAATTTTAATAATTATCGAGCATAAATTTTTATCGTTGGTATTGGTATTCGTATGATAAAAGGAAAATTCTGCATAAGCTAATCTCGGTGCAGAAACTCTCATTATTGGTATCGGCTTTATTGGCATCGATCCCGTGTAATAGGTGGGGTATAGTATTTTTTTCTTTTTTTTTAGCTGATTGAAATACAATATAACAATATAACAAATTATAATTGATAGAAAGCACCAATACCCAACTTCTGTTGTATATTAAGCAATAAACTTTAATAATAGTTGGGCATATTCGTTATATATTAAGTAATAAATTTTAATAATTACCAAATATACTAATATTAACGATATTAATATTGATGTCTATATGGCAAATGCAAACTTTGCACAAGCTAGAGTCTTCATTTTAGATGTATATAACATGATAGATGTATGCATTCGAGTTGGTTTAATTATGTGCATCAACTTCAAATCATGCAGGCTCTACATCCTATATTTGTGTTCAATAAGAGATTAACAAATATATATTGGATATTTGTCATCTATCTTCAGATCCATCAAACCAAAATGCGAGATAAATGGACAAGATAAAAAGTAAATCAATGGACAAAAAGGAGAAAAAGGCTGATCACATAGAGCCCAAACTATTCCCTCCTCCAAAAATTGAAACTCTATGCTATGAAGAGATCTAAATGTACTTGGAAGAGCTGCTGCTTAGATGTGTTATCCATGAAGAAGCTAAAGATGTCATGAGAGAAATCCATGCTAGATTTTGTGGCCTACACATGAGTGGTCATATGTTGGCGGGAAAGGTTGTGAGACAGTTACTTTTAGTTGGCTATGGAGCATGATTATTGCAAATTTGTCAAAACCTACCTCAAATATCAGATTCAAGCTAACGAGATTCATGGACTATCTTATAAGCTTCACATTATTTCAGCACCTAGGCCATTTGCAACTTGTGGAATACATATGATGATAAGGAAAATTGATCTGGAGACATCCAACAGGCATGAATATAGCCTAGTGAATATTAATTATTTCACTAAATAAGTAGAAGCAAGCATTACCCTTCAAGGACTGATTTGTTGCTTTCGTGTACCATATAAAATTAATGAACAATGGGTTGAACTTCATAAGAACAAAGATGGATGAGCTTTACCAACAATATCACATCAAGCAAGAATCACTACTCATCTTACTGACCACGTATAAATGGGATAGTCGAAGAAGCAAACTTTGACGTAGGATTTTAAGGGAAGGTGGTTGACGCTTACTAAGATTGGTCCGATAAACTTTTATACTTTGGGCATATAGAGAAGTAGTAATATAACTTTGATGCTGATGGGGGGAAAAATGGAAGGTGTTTTTGAGAAGAAAATGTGTTTCTCTATTTCTTCATTTCATCGAGAGATTGTTGAATCATTGAAACGAACAAGAATGACGCCGTCCGACTCCAGATACATGGGTTTTTAACTCATAAGAAAATTTGCTAGAAGCAGCGGATCGAAGACAATTCCAGCCAAGCAAAATTTTAGTTTGTTCGATTAAAACCCTGCACTTCCTCTGTAACTACACCTTCCACCAAATGGTCATCACAAGCCGATTCCAACCGACTTGATTTTGTTACTTATCCCCAAAATGCTGACAGAAGAGTTGGAAATCTGGAAAGCATCCTGCAACATTGGGGGGACCATGAAAAGCGAAAGTTCTCTCAGGTTTTGCTAAAGGTTGGAGCCTCTGATGAAGCACAGCTGAAAGCAACCCTAATGGACCTTAAAAAAATCCCACCACCCATATCTCCAGCACCAGCAGATGGCCAATCATGTCACGCCACCACACGCATGCACAGGGACACAATGGAAAATGCAGGTGGGCTAATCATCCCATGATCTCTATTTTTTTGTTGCAAAACAAAAAGCTAATCAATCACAGATGACTGAAATTTTTCATACGCTGTTGTCTCATATTCTCACTAGCTTTTGTAGTATTAGGCCATCAGCTTTCATGGGTATCCATTCATGCCAGCTCATGCTTCTGTATGCTTCCTTGTTGAGATTGTTGGCCCTTGCATCATTGGAACTGGCTCTGTTCTTTCCTCTTATCTCCCCCCGCCCCCTCTGTTTTCCTTAGTCGAAAAAGAGGCTCAGCTATTCTTGAATCCATGGAATCTGAGGCTCCGGTAAGGGATGAAAGAGATGAAGAGGTATGTGCAGAAGTTAACCTGTTGTTCCCTTTTCTTTTTCTTTCTTCTAATTCTAGCATTGATTGGTCATGTAAAGGAAAACTGTCCATCACCTACTTCAGATTGCCAAAATGCATAAATAAATATATCTCTTTTATTTGTCTTGCTTCTAATGGGCTCCTTGTTTACTTACCTGCATATTTCTTACTCTTATCAATCTATGCAAATGTGATGTGGAATCTCGTAGTCACGAATCGCTGAAATACATGAGTTTAGCCTAAGAAAGTTGGAAAAGACTAATAATTTTTCACTTGATAATGATCTGGGGCGTGATTCTCTTTGGTTGGCTTCAAAATTTCCCCGCTTGTTATTGCTAATCAGAGGAGTAGCCAGCAGGCTGATGTTGTGTTATAGGATGGACTCAAGCCTCTAATATTCTCAGTCATGAAGTAGGATTACTCTAGATAAACGTGTCTCTTGTTTTTTTTTTTTTTAATCCTTTGACCCTGGCAACAATATCTGATAAATCTAGCGACCCTATGGAGTTTTTCATTATGCTAACTTTTAAAGTGCAAGCTCTGATCCTTTTTTTCTTCTTACACTTTACCTTTCTTATTCCTTTTTTGTTGGGTGATAGCAACTTGTCTTTGCTTCTTGATAGTAGATAGGCTAGTGAATCATGAAAAAGATATTTCGCATGTCTAACCTGATTAGATTGGAATATTTATTTTTGGGTAAAAAGAGTTGGCAGATTGACCCTGTTTTGTTTTAAGGTAAGTGAAACAAATAAGACCAATTTCCCTTGGGAACTAAGGAACAAGCAGCAGATAACAAAACATGCATCCAATACAGCTCAGAGTTTGGAACAAAGGAAAGAAGAATCTGAAACAAAAGGAATAGTTATTTTTATTGGCATGAAGAAGGGTATTGTGAAAGGCCCTCTTTCCCAAGATTCAACTTCAGTTCATATCAAATGCATCTATTCTTTGTACTTACGAAGTTAATCTAGCTCTGTTGCCTTTCTGTACTAATTTCTTAATTTCTTAGTATTTGGTTATGAACTTCTTTTCTTTCTTTGAACTTCTTTTTAAAGTTCTGCCGCTCATAATAATGATTTATTACCACTTATGTTCTAAAATTACCATGGTTATTTTGCCAGCACTCAACTTTGAGATGTGTACCCACCAGTTGAGCTAACAGCTGTTGGTCAAATTTATTATTTTTTATTAATTAAGTTTAATAGTTTTTTAAAAGCAAACTTTACTAATTTACTATGAAGAGATTATAATATGAATTGGGTTGATAATTGTGGACCTGATGTTCTCTCTCTTTGGGTGTGTGTGTGTGTGTGTGTAAGGTTTGCTTGATTGCTAACAGGCTTAAAATTTTTGCAGCATGTTGATGAGATGAAAGCAGATGATGATATAAAAAATGTTCATGAAGTGAATGTTTCTCAATCCAAGAATGTTGAAGAAACACATGAGGGAGAAAAGATCAAAGCGGAGGGTTCACAAAATGTTGAAGCATCTATAACTGAATCAGAAAAAAAAACAGAAGATAAGGAAAATGACACTGTGGTTGAACAAGTAAAAACAGAAGAAGAAGATGATAAGTCTACTGTAACACCATCAGTTGAAGTTGAAGTAGAGAGCCAAGTTAATGCAGCTGATACTCCTAAGCCTTCAACTGAGGCAGTAGAAAAACCAGCAGAGGATACAGAGGCGTCTAAAATGCAAGAAAAAAAAACTGAAGCAACAAAAGAGCCAACAGTTGAAGAAACTGCAATTGAAGAAATTGAAAGCAAGGAAGAATCTCCAGTAGCTTCTGCTGCACCAAGTTCTACACCAGTGGGACCTTCAACAACATTTACTGTGTTCGAGTCTACACCTGATGCCATTATAACCCCCAGTGTGGAAGTTAGCGAGCTTAAAGAACAAGTAGGAGCTTTAGTTCCTGATGTAATAGAAAAGAAAGATTTTGATCCCGATGCTGATGCAGGTAAAGAGGAATTTATGAAGGAAGAAAGTGGTTCTGCCGCAATTAAGGTTGAGGCTATTCATACAACCTCGGCTACTGAAGTTGCTGAACAGGTTGGGAAGAGAGAAGTTCATGTTGAAGAAGAGAAGCCAGAAAAGACAATGGAGTTCAAAAAGCCAACTATAAGTGAGAAAACCAAAACATATGATGCTGCTGAAGTCGTTGAAGCCTCTGGGGCTTTAGGAGATGTCGAGGTGATCAAGGAGAAGAAAGATGAAAGTTTTGTAGGTGACGGTGCAACTTTCGTAGAGACCTCCAGGGACCTTGATGCGGTTGGAGGGGAAGGCAATGTTAAAGCACCAGTTAGAGAACTAGAAGGTGACTCTAAGGAGGCCATGTCAGAATTGAAGCCAGCAGAAGCTATAGAGACTATTAAGACTGAAGGTTCAGGAGACAAGAAAGAAGAGACTGTGAAGGCTGATGATCAAAGTTTAGTTGAACCCACCAAAGAAGGTGGTGATACAAACACAGATGTAGAGGCTTCTGAACAGAAGGTTATAGCTAAGACATCTCAACGCCAGTCAAATAACATAATATCAAAGGTGAAGCGGTCAATTGTTAAAGTGAGGAAGGCAATAGTTGGGAAATCACCCAGTTCAAAGAACATGTCATCTAAAGGAAAAGATGAGTTAAAAGAAAAATAGAGTGGAAAGTAGGTGTAGATGCAGAT
Organism: Phoenix dactylifera; assembly: GCF_051530095.1. Lineage (NCBI taxonomy): Eukaryota > Viridiplantae > Streptophyta > Magnoliopsida > Arecales > Arecaceae > Phoenix > Phoenix dactylifera. The sequence continues at coordinate 531,221 of NC_143191.1, forward strand.
TGGGTCTTAACGTAAGAATCTAATATATTTGTTTTTTTCATGCTATAAAGCTCATCCTTGCATGTGTTAGCATCCTGCCTGTGCCAATGTTTCTGCAGAAGACACTGCAATATAAGAAGTGCACTTGTATATAGAAGATAAGATGTCAATTCAGGAGGATTTCTACTTCAGCAACCAAGTCGCGTGCAGGGAAGGATTCACAGAAGGTCACGGTCTTTACTTTATGCCTGCGAAGATATAAAGTGGAATATCTCTTTGTATTGTTGTTGTTTTCTTTCAGTATGTATGCTTGTACTTGCCTTGTGATATTTTTGCCTGTATGTATAGAATTCTTTTGGTTGATCATGTGGTGTGTATGATTCTATTTATAGTTTATAACTTAAAATATGTTTTTGCTACTTGGGCTTTGAACTTTTGCTCTACCTCTACCTTTGAATTAGGATTATATGGCTGATGTACTAAAATCATTTTCTTTCTCATAATGTTTGGGTGATGAATTTTTGGAGCACGAAACGTTTGTTTAACCCTATAGGAAGCATGTGCATTGAGTTATCATGGATACATATTTTTAATGACAACTGAGTTTTCTTTCATTTTTTCAGTTAGGTTGCAACTCCTGTAGAGCCACCTAGAGTCTGCAACTTTGATCAGACCGAGCCTAAACCCGATCAACCCAACTCACTCATGCGTCGGGTTAGACTGATGTTTTGTGAACGTGGGTTGCGAGCTTGAGCTTAAAAAATTCTGAGTGGCGTAAAGTCAAATGAACCACTCGTCTTTCTGAGTGCAAATTCTGAGAAGCTATGCACCGAAGCATTGCGCCAACCGGCAGGCGGTCGCCTAAGGCTCAGGCCGGCCCTGCCAACCGCATCTAGAATGTAGAGAAGGAACGATGAGTAGAGACAAACCATATTTTGACATCCATCTGCGATGGTGGGGCATGACTCTTGGAATGAAATCATGGGAGTGGATGTCCAAGACTTGGTCTCTCATAGCCTCCTTCATGCTTCTGATCTCCTTAGCTGACCCGGACCAGAATTTGTAGGTAGGGCCCCTTATCCCTTGCTTCCTGAATCTTTTTGTTATGATATATGGCCTCCATGTGAGATATACCGGCACGCTCCAAAGCCTTGTGATCAGTACCACCATGAAAGCACCCAATAATAATCCAAAATAACCCATCTACACTGGAGGATGGGGAAAAAAATGAAGTTAGAAGCCTAAAATCTGGTAGTTAAAAGCCATTTCTTGTTTTGAAAAACCTCTACTTAAGGTGCTACATTTGCTTCAAAATCTGTGTTTTGCTTCTTCATCCAAATCAGCTTTTGTTCCCGCTTTAGGTAACTCATTAAGAGGGCATTTTGGTAGAGGGTGATTACTTCAAGATCAAAGGTGATTCGAGTCGAGGTGATGAGATCACCGTATTTGGATACACCAGGGTAAATCCTATGTGGTAGCCCAGATCACCCCCACTTTTCAAATCACCATCCAATACGGTGATGAAAAACCCATCCTTGAGGTCGGTATCCAAGATCAACCTAAGGCAATAATCTTGGGCTAAAATTTAAGGCCAAAAATACCTCTCAGTCCAGTGAGAAAAGTTGGTGTATCAATATACCATTAATATATTATATCAATATTATATGTATTATATTAATATCATATGTATAATATTTATGATATATAATATTATAATATATCGTCAATCCTATCCTTCTACTTTATATTTATATTATAAAAATATTTAATATATTACTTCTATTTGTTTATTTTCCTAATCAAAATAAATATGAGTATTAAAACAATAATATATTACAATTATAAATAAAAATATTAATTATATAGGATTAATAATTTATAAAACTAATAAACATATTTTTATGAAATATATTAATAATTAATATGATAATAAATATAATAATAATTTATTACCATATATTTTTATATGATTAATAAATATATATCTATAAAATATTTCAGAGATAGTTTTGGTATCATATGGTCAATGATCTTGGATTCTTATGTAATACCAAATATATTTCTCTTAGATATTTAGGGATCTTTAGTTATTTGAATTAGCATACCAAACACGTTGAGCTTAAATCATCGGAGATTAGATTACCTCGGAATAAGGAATCCTAGTGATTTGAGATCACCTTGGTGATCCTATTTGGATCACTAAATGCCACCTAAAGGGGTGCTAGCAAGGAAGCCACAAGAATCTAACATGCATGCTCATCTCCACATTAGATAACACCTCTAATAAGGTGGAAATGCACTCCACCAAATTGGCTTTTGGCTTTTGTATCCTATGCATAATCAAATATACTTTGCATTCTTGAATCACTTGCCCCAAGATGGGGAGACGTACCTCTCTAACCGATCTAGAATCCTCCAACACATTTTCCTTAAACATCTTCCTTTGCCATTCAAAAATCACCACACAAAATATTGCATTAGATCAAGAGCTCATATCTTTCACATCCAAATAAAAAAAAAAAAAATTCGCTCATCGAATCCCAACATCAAAATCCTTCTATCAACTAAGGTTTATGAAACAAAGCCAATCATCCATTATCACTTTAATCTATACGACCCCCAACCCCCAACCCCCAACCCCCTTTCTTTTTTGATGAGAGACCTAGGAACTCCTAACCCGAATTCACTAACAAATACTGAATAAAAGATGTAAGACAAAGAGCGGAAAAGAGAAAGTGATATATACTAAATATTAAAAAATAGAAAAAGAAGATAACCTGCAATAGGAGTAGCTACTGCTTGAGTTGGAGGTATTGCTAACCAAGGTATAAAATTGGTGAGTTAGACAATGTTCTCCTTCAGTTGTGTAGGTACCCCTTCATATCATTATCCGATAGGATAGAAGCAATCACCACACTTGCTTTTGCCCTTTAACATTCTTCGAGTATCGGTAATAATTCTCCTATTTGCTTGCACTTCTCACAAGTTTAGACCATAAACTAATGCCTTATATATTTGAGAACCAAAGCTTTAAACGAACTTGATCGGTCAAAAATTTCCTTCAACCAACTCAACATAGAGCTATCAAAATAATAAATACGTAAGATATTTTTTAAAAGTAGCATTCTAAGCCGTTTACTTTTATTAAAGATAGATAAATTTGTAATGCCTTAAATTTATACTAGTTAGGTCCATTATTTCATGATTGTGATAAATTTCTCTTCTACTTAAAAGAGAAATTAGTTAGAAAGCAGGGTAAAACTTTTTTCCTTCAACCTTATGTGCAAAATTATGCTCTTTTTAGAAATAGATTCCTCTTCTAGTAAGGGCTAGATTTTTCAAAAACAAAAAAATATTATAAAAATTCTTAGACTTCATTGGAAGCTAGTTCTTGACTTGTATAATAAGCTTACCAAATTCTTCTCAAAATAGAAGTTATAGCTTGTTGAGTTTCATTTCATGATTGAGTTTTGGATGTAAAACAGATCTTGTTGCCAAATATCGTCTAAGTGGTCCATGGCAGGTCAAATGATCCTCCTAGCTCGGAGAATAAGGAAGAGAGCGGTGTCGAGGAGCGGACCAGAACACGATGGCTTCTTTCTTTTCTCCTAGCAAGAGTTTGGAGATCGGGTTGTTCTTGGGTCAGGTCGGGTCAACTCAGGTTTTAGGTCGAGTCAGGTCCTAATCTAACCCCTTGATTGCTCTAACCCGAGGCCCTTTGGTTTTAAAATGGGTAGCTGTGATTGAGAGATTAGAATGCTTGAGTTCAATCTTGAATCAAACCTTTGTATTGCTGAAATCGGTGTGACCCACCAAAACATTGCACTAATTTTTGATGGCGTCAATTGGTTTAGTGGAAACACTCATTCTCCAAGCCTCCTTCTCTCTCTCGAAATACATTTCCTGTGATCAGAATTCCTAGTTTTCTCCGGGTTGATCACAATGAGCAGTTTGGCTCCTCCTCCTTCCTCTCCTTCGTCGGCGGCGGTGGAGGAAGCGGTGAGGAGAGAAGTGCCGGATTGGGACGACGAGGTGGCGTCGGCTGCGCGCTTCAAGGCCTTCAGCGGCCAGCGGTCGGATTGGGAGCACCGCTTCCTTTTCTGGAGGGATCTCATCCTCAAGGTCGCTCGTACCCTCGGCCTCTGCGTCGTCCGATCCTCCGAGGTCAGTGCTTTACGAATTACTCAAATCTTTTTTCATTTTGGGGTTTGTATCGGTATTCTGTTTACAAATTGATAACTTTAATCACAATTTTGCTTAAAATGTAGTCCAGTTATGTACGAGGAGTTGATTTCGATCCAACTCGGCATTATTACGTTGGTTTTATAGGTAATTATTGGGAATTACGTAGTTCTTGATCTGTTCTCCTCCGCAAGGAGATGAGTTTAATTTCCAGTCATCTCAGACGTGGTAGTTTTGATTTTTATGGTTACAATTGATGCATTTGTGGTTCTACTTCTTTAGAGGTTTTTCTGATTATGGGTTTTGGGGTTTTGGAATTATTTGGGATGTTGCTTTCTGCGAGAAGATTGATTTCAAAAGTAGCGTTTTAACAAAAGGGGTTTTGGGGTTTTAACAAGCAATTTGTTTTTTAATATCTCGGCTGCTATTGTAGCAGCTATGCTCTACATTTTTGTTGATTGATTGTGGGTAAGAGGAAATCGGTTCTGTGACTGCTGTTAGAATCATAACTAAAGAACTTACTATTGGTTTTTCAATGTGAGATGTGACTCCAGCCATGCAGTTTCATTCTTGTGATAGAGGATTTATTATTTGGCAGTGGCTTTGGATGCAGCTTGGTAGACTGCAAAAATTTGATCCTTAATAATGCCAAATTCAAATTTAAATGGCCAACTCTATCTTCTGGTGATATACTAGTGGAGAAATTTATTGAGTTGTTGTTTTTAGATCTTCAATTGCTTCATTAACTACTGTATTTTACCACTGTGATGACTTATGTTGGAGTATCTTCTACATGCCAACAAAACTAGATTACTGAAAAACATGCATAATTGGCAAACAAAATGTCACTGTAACAACATGCATCATTGATATTGCATGAATGCATTGTGCATATGTCCGCCAAACAGTGCCTATTGCCTAGAATTTGAAATCATGGTCATGTGATACATGGAAATTTTTTTCCCTCTTTTCAATGTTTGTGTTATACTCCCAATTACATAATAATACATGTTTATTAGGTTTTACATTCATTTAGTGAGATTGCTTTATCAAAATTATCAATTTGATTGTGTTTTCTTTTTGCTTTAACTACTTTTGCCTTTCGGTTCATATTGCATGCACCATGTCGAGAGGATTGGGAGCAGATGAAGTTTTATGAACAAATCATTCTGCATGATGATTTTTCTTAACAATATGAGATTTAAGATTTCACCATTTCTTAAAAAATGATGAGCCACACATCTCCTAGATAAAAGTATGAGATATGGTTGTGATCCTTGCCAAAAGACCCCCTAATGTCGGGGGCTGCCCGCTGAGCTCACTCTGGCCTTGCATAGTGGGTGCGAGCTGGAGCTATCATAGCTGATGATTAGAGCAATAGGAGGGGGCCCCAAACAGAGAGAACAATAAGGATAACAGTTGCTCCGCCTACCAAGCAGGCGGCAGGAGCAGCGAGCAACAGCTTGGCAGGCCAACAGCCCACTGAACTGGGCAGGGTAATAGATGAAAGTTATACACACTAAGCATGTATGAGAAATTGGGCCCTGTCTACTTCTTAAGTAAATGCTAGGACCGCTATGGGAAGTCTAACCATGGACCTATTAAGTTGGGGCTAGTTCCCGGTTTTCATCATCTTGGTGGTTGCTTCTGATCCTATTGATGTTGCAAACATGAAAAAGAAAATGTGAAAATTAAAAATTTATGCGTTGCATATATAAGTCTTTATCATTCCTTAACTTTTTATTCATGTTTTCTCAAAAATATTCTATTTATGTTTCGATAGGTCAAGAATGTTTGGTTTGCTCGTGGAGGTCTGACCCCCTTGTGCATGGATAGGGTTTTGGTGAGCTTCTTCTTGCATCATACTTACTTTTAGTTATAATACATCATTTTAATTTGTTTTGAGTTTAAATTCAATATAGTTTATCTTTTCTCATATCTCTTTGTGTATGTGCTTTTGTGGTTGTGAGCATGTTTGTGGCATGCAAATGTGCATGTGTATGCATGCTCACAGATGTTATGCATGTATGCAAGCTACAAGTACAAATTTATTAATGTTGTTCCTTTATTATGAGCTGTTTGCTTGCATGTGTGTGGGTGCACCTGTGTGCTTGTTTCAGCATGGGCACATATGTAACTGATCGTATCGTATACAAACTAAAGTATGTAGCTGCTTAAATTGTTCCCTTATTGAAGGCTTCATGCTCTATATGAGTTTATGTTCAAACCAAATTATGTTCAATCTGTTTTGCTTATATGTATAAGCAATTAAAACATTTCAGAACTGTAGTGATCCATGCAATCGTGCTTTATGTGTCCAAATTTTAAAAAGTTTATAGATTGATTATAGGGTTCCAAAAGGGCTCAATTAGGGAATTTACATGGCCAGTTAGTTTATTTATTTACGAGAGCATTAGTTGGCAGTTCTGTAATTTTACTATTTCCTTCGAAAGAGTCCTAGCAGAAGCATGATTTGTTTATGGCCGACGAAGCCTCTTAAAAGGAGTAATAGCCTTGCTATTTTTGGTGGTGTTATAAGATATTGTTTTGGGAATATTTTGAGGGCCAGGCCTTGTTTCCTACCTTCTCTCATTTTTTTGTTCTTTCCCAGACTTTCTTAAAGTTTCATAATCTATCTTCTTCTCTTTTCTCTAGTTTTATTTCCACCCTTAGCTGTGATGAAACCCTGTAATATCAGGCAGCATTTTTCATATCTGAAGCTAGATCCGTTGCAGTTTTCCTTGTTGCAACATTTTGGCAATCAGGTTTTGAGGCTATCTGAGATTCAGCTGAGTGAAGGGCCTTTTTGAAAAAGGAAAATGAGATATAGACCAACTTCTATTTCGATGATTGCAATCTTCTCCAATCCTAGGCTACAACGTAGCCTCATGAGAAACGTATTTTATATGATTGGATTTTTTCCCATTTTACAAAACCCTCCAAGGCAAAACTGAAGTAGTTTTCCTTCTCTTTTCTTTCTTTCTTTCTTTTCTTAATCATCTGGCTGTGTGCTTGAACAATTTCTGAAAAATCATGAATCTTTGAACACCTTCTGCTTATAGCTCTCTGGCTTTCTGATGTGAAAGTCTTCATCTTTTTTCTTTTTTTTTCTGATTGTAAACAAGTTTGGTATCCTATCTGTAATGATACTGGCTGCTTCTGCAGTCTACAGGTCAAACTGGACACAGTTTCTCCAATAAATATATTTAATATGTGTGCTGAAGATCACTGGATGGCCACCACCAATCAGATGAAGAAAGTGGAGGATTGGTCTTAGGTAGAGAGTTGTTGGATAAAATGAATAGTAATGAAGGATTTAAAGTCAACCCGAAGAAGATGGATGAGGCATGTTGGTTAATCCTCAGGTTATTTTTAGAATTAAACTAGAAATTCTTCCATGCAAATTGTGATCTCTATATACGTATAAAGTAGTACCAGTAGTAGTGTTTTGCTTTTATGAATGTTGATTTGTAAATTATGGCCAGAATCTTTGTAATAAATACTTGAGATCTTCATGTCTGCCTTCAGCGTCAATGTGAAGTTTTCTGCTTTGTTTCTCATCTCTCTGTTACTTCTGTCAGCATGAAATGCATAGCGATGGTGATATCTTATTAAAAGGGGATCTAATTGATCCAACAAGTGGGCATCTATATCAGATGCTTAGGAGAGTGGGACACATGATAGGTGTCTTCAGATCATCAGCTTTACAAGATAACTTTGAAGATTTTCTCATCTTAAGGCCATTACTTCAGGTGCATACCAAATCTTATATTCACAGTTTTCCTTCCTTGGGCTTTTAGCCAACTCATTTGGCAGATTCTGTCCGTATAAAATTGCAGGAAAGAGCTGCTGAGATTATTAGGATTTTAAATGAGAACCATTGGACTTCTGCTTGTGTTATTACAATGGGAAAGTTCCAGAGCATTTGTAAGGGATCTGATGAAGCTGCGACAATCTTAAGTTTTCTGTGTGAATGTGGGAAGGCACGATACCTCTCGATCAGAAAGGAAGATTTTATTGAGGTAGACTGTTTTGATCTTTGTATGTTTTTTGGATGACAATGCATTTGTTTTGTGGTCAGCTTTAGTTCTATTACATTTTATGTTAATCTTTACAGTTTTTGCCAGGACAAGTACTTAGTTCAGTTGCTGTCTTCAGGGTGTCAAACTTTCTCTCGTGCCAGTGTCTGTTTCCAGCATCTCAAGTCTTGACTATGATACTTTGCACTTGAATTGGACAACAGAAAAGTTGCAGCAACAACTTGATGTGATCGATCGCCGTTGGGAGATGTAATTGTCCTATGAACTTGATAGTAATTCCTAAGCTAGAGCATTTTGTGCAGGAACTGGTATAATTCTAAAGTTACAATTCTAAGTTTCACCATCTTAGCATCTTCTGAATGCCTGTTGACAGTGGCATGGCAGTGTAATGGCAGAAATTGGGAAACCAACTGTCCTGACGTGTGCTGTATGTCTACTGCTTTATACATATAGTTTAGGAGAGCTAATAATAGTTTAAGAAGTAATCTTTTCAGTGTTGAACATAGCATATGAGTGCAAATTTCATATCCTTTTTCTGTATGAGGTCCATTTTATGCCATAGTTGTAATTGTATTGTCCTTACATGTCAGTCTGTAGCTCTCTACTGTATAGCATAAACATTAAGAGTTAGAGCATATTTGTCATAGTTGATATTATAGTATACTGAGTAGTAGTTGGGTATATTTCAAATAAATGGTTAATATGTAGTTGCATATTCACGACCTAATGAATATACAGTAGTTCTTATTCAGTTGTATTTGGTACAACTTATTCACGCTGTATATTTAACTTTTCTGGTCATGGATGGCAAAGCTCCATGGTTTCCCAAGCTATTCATTCCAGAATATGGAAACTATGTTAAAATAAAGTATGATGAAAACTTTGAAGACTCGGTTATTCATGATTGTGGTATTTGTGCTGAAATGAACATCCTTCAGAATTTAACCTTTGAAAATGTTGTATCCTTATGAAACATTCTTGTTGCTGCAGTTCAAGAAAAATGGCATTAGCTTCCTTTAAAGCAGGGAACAAGCAAGCTGCTTACAGGCATCTACGACAGTCCAAGTTATTATCAGAAAGCAGGGCTAAATGTACGTCACTTTTGGAACGGGTTGAAGTAGTTCTTGGTGTCATTGCAGATGCTGAATCCACAAAGAAGGTAATGTAATGTGTGAGAAGTTTCTGTCATGCTTCTTGACTACTACTCTTTGTTTGTAACTTGGATTCATAAATTCAATTTCTGTCAACATTGTTCGCCAGGTTTCTGAGGCTATCCAAATAGGTGCCCGAGCAATCAAGGAACACAGGATCAGCGTGGAACAAGTTCATCTCCATCTTCAAGAGCTAGATGAGCAAGTTGCAGCTCAAAAGCAAGTTGATGAAGCCTTGGGTAACGTGCTTCATCTCTGCTTGAGCCACCTGTACAAAAATCATATAATTTGTTCGGAAAAAACATGAATTTGAATCATATTTCGTTCCTTATATATATTGTTATAGTGACAGGCTTGTCAGCCCTGGCTTTGGATTGGGCCTGTATATCTGGCTATTTTGCTTGTTCTAGTTTTTCATATGGTACTAATTCTTTGCATTTCTTGCAGAATCAATGCCACTTCAATCTGTGGATATTGAGGATGAAGATGTCGAAGAAGAGTTTAAGATGCTGGAAATGGAACTTGCAGACGAAATGCCTCAGCCTCAAGTTGTGGAACCCGTTATAAAAGGTGCGGAGGAAGTGAAGGCTCAAGAGTCTGTTGATTCCCTCAGCAAAACTCTGTCAAAACTCAATCTTGAGGCTGTTTAGTTCGTGCCAACTGGGCTTATGAACTTTTTTGTCTGCAATATGTTTGACAGAAGAACAAATCATTTGCAGGCCTTTGTAGGGAACACATTGTTATGCAGAGATTGTAAAATAGGGTGCATTACAAAGTTTACTTTTACGATTTCCGGTTTCTCCTACTTGTAAAGAAACATCACATGGGATGATGCTATCATCTGGATGCCTGCTTAGAATTTTCTGGGGAAGTTGTATTTGCCAACTTATGTCATAGTTTTAGCTCTGTGCCTGCATGGAAGTTCAGCATCCAGAAATGATATTTTGACAAGCCTGCTGGAAGAGACCACCCCGGTTTTTTTATCTCTCCTTTTGTTTTCTTTTCTTTTCTGACCTAAGCACTGATGATTATAGGCTAGGATGTTGGTTGTTGCAGCTTGCTATGGAGACTGCCTTGCAATACAGGGTTATTCCAAGAATATTCACTGTTGCCAACTGGAGACTATTCTGGGTCGGGTCCCTCCACCACCTTTAATTGTTAGGGTTTATTCCTTGTACACATCATTGACATTTAGTATTTTCAGGATTTTTAAATCTATGTAGCTGCAAGGATCAAAACAGACATAGACCAACACTATTTGCAATAATAATCATACTCACAGCCTCTAGCGGCCCTAAAAGTGGGGATAATGAAGGTGCAAATGGATTATATATATATATATATATGAAATCATGGTTGTTTATATATAGCATGATGGCTATGATTGAGTTCGTTCTACACAATTTAAATATATATGATATGAGAGCCGCGACAAAATTCATATAATATAGTCCATTTTTTAAATCAATCACGTAGTTTGGTCCAGCTTTAAAATCAATCACATAGTTTGTACTTAATAATACATGGCCGGCTCTGTTCATGTACTTTGTTATGGAACCCACCGGCATCCGTGGTTGGCTCACACTTTAGAACCCTCATCTTGTCAAAATATTCTCTAAATTAGTAATTAAATCTTGGATGGATAAATTTTTTTATATAAAAAAATAAAAAAATAATATAACACCAAAGCAAAATATTGACCTTTTTTTTTTCTGAGCATGCGAAAGGAGTTAAACACTCCACCCGCTTCATTACAGAAAGAAGAGACAAAATACATTTGTTTTGAGAGCAGCGAGCGACCTCCACGGTTTTGAAATGCTGCAGAGCATCTCCAAATCATGTTGACTTATTGATATCTGATGCAAGATTCTCTCGGTCCAAATGTTCAACAGTTCCTTGCAAGTGAGGTGAAGCTGACCCTTTGACAAATTGCGAGTCAATGGCCGTGCCCGATGGTAATTCCAAGCTGCTGCCATGAAACCGAGAGAAGCCATCGCAACATGCCTTGGCCTTTCCAAGTTCTCAGCACCATCCAGAACCAGACCCAGACTTCCCCTTTCGCCGCATTCGAATTCACTCGCAAATCCCCCTCCAAGTCCATCTCCCACAAGCCAGTACCAGGAATCTCATCTGAATTCGTCCCACCAGCTGCCGAAACCCTCTTACTTCTCCCACCGTACCCTCTTCCTTCACCTGAGATCAACTACCAGTCCGCATGAAGCTAGAAAGCTGCATGGCCTCATACTAGTTCATGGCTATCTCCACCAGAACCCCAGCCTCGTGTTAGGCTCGCAGCTTGTCGCCATCTATGTCAGCCTTAACTGCTTTCATGAAGCCCTGCTTGTCTTCCACCAACTGCCGAAAAGGAACTCCTTTGCCTGGAACTCGATCCTCAAAGGCTTCGTCGGTGCGGGTCGGTTCTCTGAGGCATTGGCATTTTATCACAAGATGACGACAGAAGGCCTGCCGGCCGATAGCTTCACATACCCGCTCGTTCTGAAAGCATGTTCGGAATTATCGGCTCTCGAGCTGGGCAGACAGGTTCAGGAATCGATCGAATCCAACGGCGTTCACTGCGATGCAAAATCCAATCTCTATGTGCGGTGCGCCCTCATAGACATGTTCGCGAAGTGTGGCAGCTTAAGAGAAGCCCGGAGAGTATTTGACAATATGCCGATAAGAGATGTGGCCGCGTGGGGAGCGATGATCTGTGGGACCATGCATCACGGAGATTGGTTGGAGGCCTTGAATCTGTTTAGAAGTATGAGGTTGGAAGGGATACAGAGTGATTCAGTGATCGTAGCCACTGTTCTTCCAGCATGTGGTAGATTAGGAGCTCTGCATGTGGGAACGGGGCTGCATGGCTGTGCTATCAGAAGTGCATTTAGTGATGATCTTTGTGTTTCAAATGCTTTGATGAACATGTACTGTAAATGTGGATATACTCGATTAGCTCATCATCTATTCCGATATATGGAATACAAGGACGTAGTCTCTTGGAGTAGCTTAATTGCGGGGTATACCCAGAACTGTGAATATAGTGAGAGTGTGGAATTGTTCGTCGAGATGATTGGGTCAGGTATAAGACCCAGCGCAGTCACTATAGCAAGTAGTCTTCCTAGTTTTTCAGAAAGGAAGTTGCTCAAGCAAGGAAAAGAGATCCATGCCTATGCCATTAGACATGGTTTTGAGTTTGATGTATTTATTGCAAGTGCACTGGTTGATCTTTATTGCCAAAGTGGATCGATGGGAGAAGCGGAGTTCATTTTTGAAATCATGTCAGATAGGGATATCGCAATAGGGAACTCAATGATAGCAGGACATGCCATGAATGGAAATGTGGATTCTGCCTTCCAAACATTACGAAGGATTCGAGAATCAGGATTACGTCTGAATTCTGTGACCATTGTGACTCTTCTTCCTCTGTGCAATCACTTCACTATGCTCAACCAAGGAAAGGAGCTGCACGGTTATGCGACCAGAGCCAATCTGGATTCCATGATTTCTGTGAATAATTCGCTGATAGATATGTACTGCAAGTGTGGGTGTCTAGACCTTGGGAAGAAGGTTTTTGAGCAGATGGCAGAAAGGGATATTGTTACTTATAACACTATAATCGCTGCATTTGGAATGCATGGTCGTGGGATTGAGGCATTTTCCTTCTTCAGCCAAATCGAGGAAGTGAGAATTGAGCCAGATAAAGTTACATTTATAGCACTGCTTTCAGCTTGCAGCCATGCCGGTCTTCTCAGAAGAGGCTTGCACTACTACAATTCCATGATAGAAGACTATGGTATTCTTCCAGAAATGGAGCACTACTCATGCATGGTGGACCTTTACAGCAGATCTGGGTACCTGGACGAGGCATGGGAGTTTATCAGAAAGATGCCAGTGAAACCAAATATTGATGTATTGGGAAGCCTTCTGGGAGCTTGTAGAGTTTATAAAAGACTAGACCTTGCTGAGCTTGTTAGTAAACAGATTTTTGAGAGGAAGCCTGAAGATCCAGGGTACTATATTCTTCTGTCTAATATATATGCAGCTGCTGGGAGATGGGCAGATGCAATGAATGTACGAACAGTGGTAAAAGAGAGGGGTTTTCTGAAGAAACCGGGCAGTAGCTGGATTCAGATTGGATCTTGTATTCATTCATTTCTTGCTAGAGATGGATCGCATGCAGAATTTGATAAGATAGATGATATTATTGGCATTTTACTTTTAGAGATGAGGGAAGACGGTTATGTTCCTGACACGAGCTTCCGTCATAATTTAGCAGAGGATGATTTCACTTATGTTGATTAAGGGAAGGGCCACTTATAGCAGATATCTTCTGTTTCTGTTTCTTTTCAATCAGATACAGCATACAAGCTTCATCTTGCTTGCTCATTCTTGGTTTGATCTGCAGTGCTTCGACCATGATGCTTAACATGTGCAGTGGCAAACAGTTTTGGTCTTATCAAGAGAGGAACCATGATGAAACCTAACAATGGTGAAAACTGATTGATCTAGATGAGCATGGTGATTGTAGCAAATGGGATTTGTTGTTTGTACAGTGCAAGGACTCCACGGAGGCTTGTAGAGACATATCCGACTCATTTGTTTATAGAGACTCAAGCATTATATCCAGGTCCTACTTATCCTGAAGATCCCTCTGAATTGAATCTCCTGTCCCAAGTTGTTGCAAAGTCATATTCTTTTTAATGAATAATTTTGCTTATATATCACACCGATCAATATACATAAGAATGTCTGCAGCATCGAAAATTTTTGTCTTAGAAGTCTTTCTGGGTACAAAAACAAATTTTTTAGGGAACTTTTTTGCACCAGTTTCTTTTGAAATTCTACATTTGTACGTGTTCTCTTTTTATTTTAATTCATATACGTTGAAGTTTCCTTCTTACAGCTCCAGTTATGTAGAGACTTTTGAGAGAGGGAGAGAGAGAGGGAGGGAGAGAGAGAGAGAGAGATTGGGCAGTACCCTATACAGTTTTCATTAGGAAATTCATATTAGTACACAAGCCTGAGTCATGACTGGAGTATTCAATGAGCAGTTACTCTTCAGCTTAGCATGATCCAGCTTATTTCTGGATGACTTCAGGGAGAAGACAAAGTTCATGCTGCTAAAGCTGATTAGAGTAATATGCAGTATGATGATCAATTTGTTGCCTCAGTTGTAAGATCTAGAAATCATTAGCACTGTGCAGGTTAATGTATACATGATGTTAAGCAGTCATGATATGTCATCCAATCCTTTCTGGAGAATTGAAGAACATATGAAACTAAGAAACATCTAGTATTAATACTGCCGCTGGCAAAAACCTGTGTTACCAAAAGATGTCATGCTAAAGACACGAGAGTCAAGATTGAAACAATCACAATACTTCTTAAGTGCCAAAATTCATTGCTATGCTGATTGATTTAGGTAATTTGTTTGTCTGAATGATTTATGATATTCAAACTTCTGGATTCTCAAATGCTCACCTCTCTTTAGATTGTCAAGAGAGTCATGCTAAAGACACGAGAGTCAAGACTGAAACAATCACAAGACTTCTTAAGTGCCAAAATTCATTGCTATGCTGATTGATTTAGGTAATTTGTTTGTCTGAATGATTTATGATATTCAAACTTCTGGATTCTCAAATGCTCGCCTCTCTTTAGATTGTCTCTGGCAACTACCATAGAGGTATAGAGACATTTGCATGATTGCTATTGTCAATCACATGGGCATTTAAGATGATTGTCTCCAGGGTAGATATCCTAGATCTTATTGGCCTTGATTGTGAGAGAAGGGTATACTCCATCCGACTGTTACAGTGGTTTGCCTCCAAATTTAACTCAAACTATTGAAGGTTCTACGAAATCATACTGGAGAAGGGGAAACAATTCTTGACAGAACCTTCGGTATCCTCCATTTGTTGGTTTTAATGTGTTGCAAGTCGATTGTTAGTTTGCTCGAGTTGTAATGGCCTAAAAAAAATGAATGATTAGATGTGGAAATTTCTGTAACCAATGAATAATTAGGAGCTATCTAACTTCTGTTAACTCCGGGCAGTTTCGCCTTTAAAATACTCCTTGAGATGATTCAGACCATTATGTTTGATTTTACCCCCTAGCTCTGCTAGCAGTAGGTTCCTAGATGGATGCCAATCTCTCCTAAGATATTGAAGGATATATGAGAAGAGAATAGTTGCAGACCATCAGAAGTGCCTACCGATCTGAGGGCTCTGACCTTTTTTTTTCTTCTTACACTAGTTGTGCCTGCCTTTTAGATCTTCAGGAAGCCAGAAGGTTGCTGATCACTTGGGAAATGAAATTGGCGGTGCAGCCTCCTGATCAGAAATAAAATGTTAAACTTTGCAACTTGATGTGAGCTTCTTTCTTGTTCTTATGATTTTTATTTTATATCTTATATCGAAAAGATTCTATTTATATGATTGACCAATGTCCTAGTATGTTTTAAAAAATATGGAGGAGATTTTCTTTCCAGTTGCCAATCTTGCATCACATCCGGAGAAAACTGGCCCACAAAACTCTTGGCTCTATTTTCAAGGGTAAATTACTTGCGTTTTAGCCGTGTTTGAAAAGAAGACAAAGAAGACATGCCGACAGAAGTAGGTACGGTTAGCCTTTATTAAGTGTTCGTGAGTGAGAATACACCGGCTTGGCAAGAAGCATGATTGAAGAAAGTTAAACGTGAAACAGTCTCATGACAAGACTAGTACGGTCGACAAGACTAGTACTGTCTGACAAAACTGGACTGAACTCCAACCTTCTCTGCAGAGATGCATGCACATACTAGATGCTTTTTTGAGGGGAGAGGAGGGAAAGGGAAGTAAGATGCTTATTGAATTAAAGAATGCATGTGCATCCTAGCGGAAAAAAAAAAAACAAAAGCATGTGCAAGGATGGGAGAAATGGAGAAATATAGAAAGAGAAAGAGGCAAAAAAAAAAAAAAAAAAAAGAAGAAGAAGAAGAAAACAGAGGTGCCTCCATGAGGTGGAGTATATTTAGGTAGTTATTTTTCATTTTAAGAAAACAAAAAAAACCAACTTCGATGTGATAATTATGACAAGCCACAAAGTTGCCTAGAAAAGAAAAGTTATTTTTTTTTGACGTAAAGAGAAAGAGTTTTGTAACACTAATTCCTTTATCTTACTCCCACCACAAAAGGTTTTTTTTTTTTTTTCTTTTTTTACATCGGCGCCTCACACATAATAGATGTGGAAAATCTCAAAAGGTTCGGCGAAGCTTGCCTGACTGAAATTGGCCTGATTTCGATCATCATAGTCTTTATCATTTTAAAACTCAACCATGCAAATGACCACCGTACATTTTTCGATCATTATCACCTCCCTTCTTTATCAAAAAAAAAAAGAAGAAGAAAGAAAAGTCATTTTCAGATGGAAACATTCAGTGATTTCTGCAGTCTCACCATTAGCATTCTGAATACTCCCCCCCCCCCCCCCCCCCCCCCCCCAAAAAAAAAAGAAGAAGAAAGAAAAGTCATTTTCAGATGGAAACATTCAGTGATTTCTGCAGTCTCACCATTAGCATTCTGAATACTCCCGCAAACCCCCCCCCCCCCCCAAAAAAAAAGAAACTTGATGAAGACCGTGCATGCATACATCAAAAACAGTGTTTGTCCTGTCCATCTGGGGTCTGGGGTCAGCTCTACTGGTCCTGCTTCAATGTTGGTTTTATCATCTAATGCCAACCAATAGCCACACTAGAAGAGGAGGATGAATCATGCTGTGGCTCAATGTATCAATCACTATTGCAAGCTATTCCATACGGGAACTATGCGAATGATTTGTGAATTTGTTGGCTTGCATGAGTTGGAACTATACGGTAACTTTTTGTGGATTCAGAGTAAAACATTTTGATCATGTCGACTGTTTCATTAACAACTAGTCTCTGAAAATAGCTGGGCAATACTTTTAACTATAGCACGAAGAGATACCATTCAATGGAGGCCCGAAACATAACAAATGTATCCAAGTAAAAGATCTTCCAACTTGAACAAGAATCAAACTAGAAGGAGCCACTGTTTCATTAACGAATAGAAACGCTTACAGAGGTGCACGACACACCTCTCTTCTACACTCTGTTTTGAAACCTCATCTTCTCTGCAATTTACACAAACTGCACGGATCCCGCTACTCTCGATATACAGAGGGCAAAAGTTTTGCCAGTGATCTCCAACACTCAAAGTGGATGGCTTCTGGCAAATTGTGCAAGACCTATCTCAATCAGAGCCGGTGTCTGGAATGAACGCAACCCAATAAGTACTAGTCCTCTCAGAGTACAACCCAATTTCAGCATGAATCATTGTCCAAGTATGTCGTATGTCCTACTCACTAGTTGTTCTGGTGACTGCAATCCCCTTTTTTGGTTGTACTCCATTCCCTGTAACATGCCATGTCTGATTGCTCATTTGCACCAAGGCAGACTTCTCGAATGACTCTTTTGGTGGTTCAAAAACCAGCATGTTGAGACACAGAGCATCAAACAGAATACAGAAAAAATGAACAGATATACCCAGAAGAACTCGGTCTCTGTTTGATTATCTAAAGTAGGATATCATGCTAACAGGACGTGGATCAGGAGAAGTTATTTAACCTGAGTAGAAGTCTTCATCTGCGAGTCGTCGGTGCTTGGTTTCTGTATTTTTTCCAGGTCTTGGCTTTGCTGATGTTGATCCTTGGAAGTTGATGAAGGAACTGTATCTGTTGCTGGTGACGGATTATTAGTCATCCCAGCTGATCCAGGCGTCGAGTTTGGTCTGGCAGGAAGGCCTGACAGAGAACAAGTTGGTGGAATGTGAGGCATGGATGCTGGAAGCCCCTGCCCTGGAATTCCAAACATTGGAAGACTGGTAGAGCTGGGCATCCCATGCAAACCCCGGGTTCCCGGAATTGAGGGGAAAGGAAACTGTCGTCCATGCATGGGAGGAACTGGAAGTAGAGGGCAGCTTGCAGAACCATTCATGTCCAGCATTCCCATACTATAACCCAATCTCATGCCCATTCCCATTCCTGCACCCATTTGTGATAAATGTGCCATGGGAGGCACGTGCATGTGTTGAATACCAGCCGGTGGAACCAAGGGAAGCATGCATGACCCACTTCCCATTGACATGATCTGTGTCAAGAACTGAAATTTTCAAGAGAAAGGATTACACTGAGAATCTAGGCAACAAAAAGAAGGGTCCTTTAAGGGGAGGAAAGGCCAAAATATTCACCTGAACTTGAAGCTGGAGAGATTTCAGATAATCAATGGCCTCGTCAAGCATTGAAGCTTTGTCCACCTTGCAAGAATTTTATTTGAAATCAGGCAACCTCTTTCAGAATTCACTGCTGCATTAAAAAAAACATCATTACTAAAGTTAAACAGACAAAAATTGTACCTTGTTGCAGTTGGGTATGAGCTCTTGAAGTGCACGCATTTTCTCGTTAATCCGATCCCTTCGCCTCTGCTCATTAGTTCGGATATCAGTTATTCTGCATTCAAGTTATGAATCGAAACTAAGAAGGATTATTTGAGTCCAGTGGGTTATCTGTATCCAAACTCACTCTTTCTGACAAATTATGCACTTCTGCAGCACGGCTTCGCTTTGTGCTTGTGCCTCGCACGGTGGCAGACTTCCTCAGGCCCATAGACTCATCCTCATGATCCTACATGAAAAATTTAAACAGATTCTAAGCACAATAATCCGAGTAGAAGAACTCAGTATACAACTTCTTAGTCGTTCACATCTGTGATTCTTTCGACTTACTTCTCTCTGATTGCCGGATTCTTCTCCTTCATACGTTTTCCTTTTCGGTGTGTGTTTGGGACCATTAGATGCTGCCCCAGCACCGTTGCCTGAGCACACAGAAGAAGATGCAGCAACTGCTTCAGGACCCTTTTCTGTCTCATTCCTTCCTGATGGCATGGCTGCCACTGCGACATCTGAGCTCCGACGATTAATGCAGCCAGGCAATATGCTATTATTGTTATTCACATTGCCATCACGCCTTGTAGATGATCTCTGCTCTACTTCAGGTGCAGCTGAAGCCAGCCCTGGAGTTGCTAAGATACTCTTTAAACCACTAATAGAATCAATAACAGTAGGTTCCATTGGGTTGCTACTGGTGGTGGTAGAGGCTTTCTCGTTGTTTCTCAACCTATCAAGACCCTGGAGGTTGGCTTTGGCTAGTGCAGCAGGTCTCGAGAAATGAGAGAAGTTCATCAAATCAATGCTGCTGCTTGACTGTGACGACCTAGAACCAGCCCGATCTTGCTTTTGCGGCCTTGAGCTCAGCAAACACCCAGCCAGGCCATGGTGGGTACTACTGGTTCCTCTGGTACTCAACTCTGTCGCCCTCGGCTTAATACTTTGGGCCAAACTCTGCCATTCCTGCGACGCCTGAAACAACTGGCTGCTCTTAATCCTACTAAAATCTGAGGCTCCCGCGAGTTCTTCAGAAGTGCGTCCCTGTTCCACGTTGCGCCGCGAACTCTTTGCAGTCTGAGTGAAACCATTGCTTCTATCAGCGATCGCGGTGTTGGTATGAGAAGACATAGAATTCAGGCTCATCCCTGGGAATTCCAGCATGTGCTCCGAGCAATAATCATTTTGAAGAGAATCCTCGATCGAGTAATTAATCCAGGGGACCATATCATCGTCATCTTGAGCATTCACACCTGCATCGCCTGAAGCCGCGGTGGGAGGGAAATCATTTACCAATGGATCCACAGCTTCGATCTGTCCAATCTTTGAGGTAACCACATCTCTGCTCTCCTTCTCCTGAGCTCTACCGGTGTGAGAGGAGGTGGCGGCGGTGGCAGTGGGGAAGGAACTCTTCCTAGGCCTGTTGGACTGGCCATGCATCACGATCTGACCGTTCTCCCACAGCAGTTCGACGAATTCACCGTCGGGTCTTCATTCAACAGCCATGGATCAAAATCGGACATACATCAACAGAATGAAACCAGACAAACTCATTCGATAAAAAGGAAATGAAAAAACTTGACTATTTACAAGGTAATATATGAAGCAAGCATACTCACATGAAAGAAGACAGATCGGATGAGCAATTGGTCATCTTGGATTGGTTAGCATCGACCTTTCTTGTCTGATGGACCTCAGAGAGTGGCATGATGGATTGAAGAAGACGACACACTCAGGTGGACGAGCTCAGGGGAGGGACCATAAAGAAGAGGCTTAAAACTTCGATGTGAAAATTTTTAGACCCACTTCTCAGAATTATCTATAAGATCGCATTCTAGTCAGACCTTGATGAACACAGACTGATAAAAGTCAGAGTTTTCTGTTTTCTTTCTTTCAAAGCAAAAAAATTATAATTCTACATTTGAGCCATTTTGCAACAAAATTGCTCCTTGTCCATTGCAACTACAAACCCAAGTGAAATCCAGTATCATTTTAGTGACTAGTCTGCTAGCTAACATTAAGAAACGAAATCAGAATCAGTCAAAACCAAAACTTGGAAGCTTTTGAGAATTCAAACCAGTGGTATCAAAAACCAAAAAAAAAACTTCTTTCAAACTCCAATCAAGGCAAACAACTATCACCATAGGCACCCACAAATTGCAAAAAGATTCAGAAAAAGGGAAACGAACTTCCATGAAGCCATCTCCTGGGGCTTCAGACAGCTTTTTCCTGCAAAAATCTTTTGGATGCGGACCAACTGGCGTTCAGACAACACTCAGCTGCAGCAAAAACTTAAAAACTTTTGTCTGTTGAAATCCCCCCAAAACTTTTCTTTCTTGGAATCCCCGAGCACCATTTCCAACGGAGCGTTTGATCCAAAGCCTGGTGGCCAAAGTCTCGCACCTGGGGACGATAAAGCAGTTTTATGGCTCAGAAGTTCATAAACTATGGCTGAGACATGCTATACTTGGTTTCTTGTTTCATATATATATATATAGATATATATATATATTAGTGTGATTGAATTTTTTTTCCCTTCTATTGAATTAATTGGCTGATGGATGAATCAAAGGTTTCCATCTGGTGGCCAGGATTGCTTGCTGGCACTGCTAATGCCAGCGAGTTTCTCGGACAAGAGATAAGATCTTCTTTATCCCTAGTATCTGCTACCAAGTGCCAACTTGCACGGCTTAATCATCATTAGATCAAAGAAGGAGATCGACTTGCATTAATATGGTCATGTAGCTTTCAATTCCTAACAAAGGCTAGGTTGTTGTTGGATATGTTAATATTTAGAGAGACACACGGGATTCATCTCAAAAGAGCAGCACCGCTTAAGTAAAGTGGAAGAGCTTAAGATTTGGACTTTCTTGTTTGCTTATAGTCCTTGGCATTTGCTACACTAATCTAATTCTCGGCAGCTATCTAACTCTCTCAATCTCTTTGTAGGGTTGCATTCAGGCTTGCCAACAAGATTAAAGATTAAAAATGGAGCAACATTGCAAACCTCAACAAGTTTTCTTCCTTCCTTCCTTCTTGTTTTCCCTTTTTTGTTATGGACTCTGGAGATACAGAGATCCTTCAAATTATATAGGAGATTGATCCGCTTGTTGAATAGTTTAACAGGTCTATTTACATATCACTATTTATTTTTTTTTGTATTTTTCTTTCTTGCAAATCTTTTATAAATAGTTTATGCGAACTTTTCTTTTCTAATAAAGGCCGGGTGGCTTTGCTTTTCCTCTTCATAAAAAAAAATGGACCAGTTACGTAGTAGATAAATCTACACCAAAATAAATTGCATCTAAGCTTTAAGATCCATGCCAACATTAACCAAATCAAACTCCCCTGTTCAGAAGGAAGGGAGTCCAACCACAAAGGCTCCTCCTTGAAGCAGATGTTGATTAGATGATGCTGCAACAGCACCTCCAGTTAATTAAAATGCTTTCAATGGGGCAAGTAAGCTGCTTGCTCCCTCCGAATGTTGTCGTTTTTATACTTTGTGCAATGAAAAGAAAAGAACAAGTGACCTGAAAACCACTTTCTAGTCTTTCGAGTGCCGGATGGCTCTGAGGATATGTTTGAGGCCCAGAGGGCATGGAGGCCATCAAGCAAGACAAATAGTGATTGAAATGTAGATAGCACTTGCACCTCACATGACATCATGTCCTCCTCGTGCATGCATGCATGCCCCCCACCCCCCAGGTATCATAGAACTGAGAGAAGACGGGTGTACATGGGTGGACCAGCTACCTTTTTTATCTTCTTCGAACTTTATGGCATGAGATGTCCTTAGGTTGTTTGTCCTAGGGAGAAAGTCTTGGCGAGAAGAATCTCCATTCATGGCCGTCCATCACCTGCCGAGAGCTACATACTGCAGGTCTTGGAGATCCGGCCATGCACTGTAGACTTGCCATTCTCTTGGGGAATTTTTAGAAAAAGGGACGGCCAGGCCAGCTGTGGAAGCCTCTCTGTTCCACACCAAGGAGAACGATTTGCCCCACCGCCAATTCATGCATCCAATGCGGACATGGTCGCGTGCAGGACCGAAGGGGATGGGGGGGGGGGGGGGGGGGGGGGGCTTTGAGCCTCGATTCCTCCTACTACTTTAGAACTGGGCCTGACCCAAAGAGTGGGCATTGATTGAAGGAATCATGGAGGGGAGAGGGTGGTGGGAGCTTGTTATCAGCCATTTAAAACCAACAGCAACAAGCAAATCAGTTGTCGCTATCCCTTGCGGTCCAAATATATAGTTGCAGCGATCAGTGAAGCCCATCCTTACCTACCAAAGAAAAGCATGTGAAAAATCTCACCCTGTTCCCTCTGCTTGGAAACTTAGCAGTCATACTATATATATATATCTTGATACAAGTTAAAAGACTCCTTTCCCGCATATGTTTAGCATTATTATGCTCCTTTCATGTACTACACATTAAGAGAAATATTCTAATGTGGCTTGAGTTTAGGTGAGTCGGATTCGGAAAGAGGAAAAAAAGCCATGGACCTAATCTACTGGACCGATCGATCCATCTTACTCGAATGATGAACTTTATACATTTGAAACTTCGATTCATTATCTGCTCAGAAGCCAAAACGTGAAACAAGAGCAGAGAGAGAATTTAAGGGAGTACATATATATGCATGCTTCGGAAAGGCGAAGGTTCCGTTAATCCATGCCTTTAAGAATTGAAGC
The DNA here is from genome assembly GCF_051530095.1 of Phoenix dactylifera. Classification (NCBI taxonomy): domain Eukaryota; kingdom Viridiplantae; phylum Streptophyta; class Magnoliopsida; order Arecales; family Arecaceae; genus Phoenix; species Phoenix dactylifera. The sequence continues at coordinate 554,700 of NC_143191.1, forward strand.
ATTTTTTACCAACTCAATGTAAATATCACGTTGAAACCATCACTATCTGACGCGGTGCAGCCAAAGATCTTGCAAGATTTGGAGACGTTGCAGCAGGTGGTCCTCTTGAAACATGGGGTCCAGCAACATTGAAATGTGATAATAGGATGCACGACAATGACGGGTTGAACTGCTGACAAAGGACCCAAAGATAAATGACAGGCATCATATGTTTGAAGCGCTCGACACAAATCAGCATTGCAATCCATGAAAGCAAAACCCTATAGGATAGTTTTTTTTGGTGTAAAGGGAGGCAAAAGGAGCCACCCGATTTTTATTTTAAAGATTAATCGTATTTACAACAGAGATGAGAGGCAGAGATGAGTTACATTGTCAAGGAAGGAGAGGAACAGATGCGAGAAAAAGAAGCTAAATGACTCCAACCAAGTGTCCGATAATCGGGACAGCAAATGTTGATGCTCGCAAGACAAAGCAGTGGAGGAAAGAATCTCACACGTATGATCAATTTGGTGCACCTTCTTCCACCTATCAGTTTGCTGTCTGTTTGGATTCCTTCATCTTCATTCCTCTCTCTTGGAATTCTAGTAAATTGCACACAAAGAAGCTTTATTCGATTAATTTGGAATGCTCTTCTTTCTCCTCTTGATGAAAGATTTTGGAGGGTGATCACCGTATTCAGAACTGAGCAAAGAATGTCCCAACTGAAAACTGGAGTCAAGACTCATTGCCATGGTTAAAGTCGTTTGAAGCCTCATAGTGCACTGTTCAAGTATGGCACAAGAACGAGGAATTATTATCCATCCTGGCATCGTCAGATTCTCCATTTGTACATGATTGCAGGTAGTTGGCGTGGGACCTGTTTTGATGCTCATTTTGGCGTCCACCGGCAGATCCTCCATTGCTTCAAGGGCTTGACGGGTGATTTGTGTGCTCAAAGATGAGAGATCCCACGAAGATAGAAGGATGGATAAGAGAATAATCTAGAAAAAAAGATTTTTAGTTAGTTATACTCCTGCAACATAGATTCTTGGAAGCTTAGACAGCCTAATTTTTTCTATCATGTTGGATTCTAGCAAGGCTAAAAGATTATTCGTGCATTTTCAGCAAGATCACTCCAGATTGAGAAATCCGGGCAGCTATCCTTAGATTAGGGCTTCCTAATGGTAGGTTTAGTTATTTCCCTATCCATTGTCATGTAACAAAATCAGCACATGAATCCATTCATCTACTTCAAACACATCTAAGATTATTTATTATTTTTTTTTGATGTAAAGGGAGGTGAAAGGAGCCACCTGGCTGTTATTAAAGCTTAATCGTATTTACAACAGAGATGAAGGATAGAGATGAGCTATATTGTCAAGAAAGAAGAGGATCAGATGCCAAAAAAAAAAAAAAAAAAGGAGGCTAAATGGCTCCGAATCAAGTACCTGATAATTAGGACAAAAAATGTTGGTGCCATATTCTAAATTATTTCAGAAAGAATAGTATGACTTGGTTCAACGGGAACAACAAAGACTGCCATCATTTGTTTTCCTCAGAGGAAAGGTAGCTATTGTAGCAAAAAAGAGAAAAGGTAACTCGCCCCTAAAAAAGAATGGAAAATAATAAATTTGAACGCCAAACTTAGTTGATAACTTTGTCCCACCTAAAGACTTTTTGAAAGTTGGTATGCAAACCATTGCACATGAGTACGAAATAATTGATATCATTATTTTTTTCTAATATGGAAGGAGCGGTAGGATCTTTCTCGAATATATCAGTTGGATCTTCCACCATGAGCCTTTCGCGTCGAGCCCGGCAGCCAATCGAACCAGAGTTTGAGGTCAATCGAGCCAATTCAAGTTGGGCCCAGCATTTTAGCATAAATGGGCTTACTTGAGTCAAGCCTGATTGGGCTTTGGAATGAGCCCGAGCATGGGAAGATTTCTAGGCCGATTCTCGCCCTGACCTTTGAACATGATAAATATTATTTTTAGTTGTCTAATTATCTATTTTAATATTAAACCAAACTTCAAAGTGCCGTCTTTTGAAGCTTCATATCCTGTGGTCGCTTGTCTTCAATCTTCTAGACAAGAGTATTACTTTAAGTAAAATAAAAAGAAGTGCACTTCTGTAAATTGAGTGTACATTGATCGAATTATATGTATACAATCTATAGTAGAGGATCACAGCCTTCCTGCCCACTTCTTGTGCCTGACTCTAATTCATGTATAATGAGTGAAAACATTTAAAATTTAACACAGTGTCTTCTCTACACAAAAGGAGGGTGCAAGAGGCCTATTTTCCGAAAAACATATTTATTTTATTGGTACACAAAAACATATTTATCGATCTCATTGTTATGTTCTTCAGCATTGCTCTTAGAGATTCTCGTTAGACAGCTCGGGTTCGGCCAAAGGTGATCCGGAATTTGGTACAAGACATCTAGTCCAAGCTCCGTCCAGCCCCTTCTCAACCCAATATGTGTCAGTCCAAACTCAGCGCAAGAAGGTATAGATGAGTTTGGGTTGAATTCCAGCTAGTAGATATTATCTTGAATGGGCATCGTCCACCAATCTAACCTAAGGTTATATCAAATTTTTGTTAAATTTTAAATTTTGGTGGAAGAAATGCAATAAATTACTAATAGATCTAAGACATTCATTTCGTACTTGAATGAATATGGATCATGCAAGATCAATAAAATTTCACCCCTTAATACAAGATCAACAATCCACAAAATCCTACCCAGCTATTATTTGCGAGTAATAACCAGTGAATAAATTGTGATTTAGAAAAGTGTTCTCAAACTCTCCAGGTTGTTGAGATACCCAAAAAAATCAGCACAAGAGAGGGATAAATGAAACAAGATGCCACTAGCGAACATTAATTCTTGAAATTACTTCAAACAAATAAATTGATTAAGCAAAAAGATAAACGTGCGCCTAACTAGATAAAGAAATATTCTCATTATTAAAAAAAAATCATATGGCCAACAAAATACTAGCTTGGCAGCTTCATAATCAAAATCACTTATGTAAGTGGCCCGAATTATGGTGATAGCATTATCCTAGTCACTTAATATGTTTATCTTCCATCACTACTAAAATAACTAAATAAGCTGCCATCGCATGTATATATATTAGATATTTGAGAAACCAAACAACAGAAATGTGAAAAAAAATGCTATTTTACAAAACCTTTATATTAGATACAGTATTTTCTCCTTATATTAATATTTGCATATACAAATATAACAATACTGAAATAATCGGTTTCCATGTTAACCATGAATGGGGATTCCAATCTCATTATGTATTGGCTGTTATGGGTTTTACTTATATACCCTTTTGTTTTCTGGCAAGCATGTAATTACCTGCACCAACACGAATTTTAAAGCACTACCCGGGCCCAAGTAACGGATCATGAGATTATGAGAGGAGAAAATCCTGCGGCCAGGTAATACGAGGCTGCTTCCTTCCAGCTCGCTTCTCGAATTCCGATGGCAACCGCCGCGTCCACCCTCTCCACCGCCGCCGCACTCCCCTTCTTGGCCAAGTCTGCCGGCGGCCGACGCACTCGCCGTCGGATCCGGTGCTCTGTCGCCAGCGACCGCGCTGTGGCCGGCGGCCAGGCGGAGGCGGTGGCAGGGGGGCGGCTGACGGCGGAGTGCGTGGTGGTGGGTGGGGGGATCAGCGGGCTGTGCACGGCGCAGGCGCTGGCGACGCGGCACGGGCAGGGGGAGGTGCTGGTGACGGAGGCGCGCGACCGAGTGGGCGGCAACATCACCACCGTCGAGCGTGACGGCTACCTTTGGGAGGAAGGCCCCAACAGCTTCCAGCCCTCCGATCCCGTCCTCTCCATGGCTGTATGTAGCTCCAATTTCTTTTCTTTCTTTCTTTCTTCCTCACTAGTCCCTGATGTTGTTAGAAATGATGCAGTTGTGACAGAAAAAAGGAAAAAAGAATCGTTCTTTTAATTTGAGCTAATTACTAGGTTTTTCTAGAAAAAATTGAGCTAATTGATGGAGAAAATGATTAGTCCCTCTCTCTCGAAATTGCAACAATTTTATACAATTATCCATCATAGTCACCATACTTATATGTATGTGTGTGTGTGTATGTGTGACTCTTTGATTTGGAGATTGGTTTGTTGTCGTGAAAATCCTCCCTCACATTTGTCGGTTGCTAAAAGCATTCAATTTTGACTCTTTGATGCATCGTCCATACAACATGTGATGGTTTGTTCATTTGTTAGTCATCTCGTGTAAAGTAATCGTGACTATCTATGCTTGTATTACAGGCCTTTGATGTAGCATGAATCATTGCTTTGCGCAATTTGAAAAGTTAGCTAAAGTTTCTAGGTTACCGTTCAAATTTAGCATTATTTTTGAGTCTAACAAGTTCATCAGATATGATCCTTGATCGATCTTGCAATGTTCTAATCAATATGACACATGGGCTTGCATATTCTAGCATCATACCATCCTTGTTTTTTCTATATTGCGAATATGCATTTTCTGATGCCATGTTTATCTTAGAAGAACAATGTGAAGGCGATCATCAATTCTGTGCCTAGCCTTTCATGTTCCCTAATTCAGAGGGACTTTACTGTTCTCAGCACAATTAGTTTTCATACCAAGTGATTGACTTTTTTTCATAATTTGTTCTTAATAATTCGAATGTCAATATTATCTCCTTCCCTTATTCATGCCCGCATCTCCATACTTCAATATATTTAGAGTTAAATTAGAATTTCAAATCTGTTCATCCCCTGCATTTTGCTGGGCATGGCACCTATATTCCATCTTTTTCATACCTAAGATGATAATGCCAAATCTATTCTATAATAACAAGTCTTGTTATTTCAGACCATTGGGTGTTGCTTCTATAATTACCTTTTAGGCTTTTAGATAGTGTTTGGTTGCAGAATAAATTTTTTGAGAGAATGAGCAATAGCAATCCAGGTACTGTAGAGGACATAGGACTTATTCCACAAGTTAAGGAATTTATGGTGTTTGGTTGATGGAATAATTACAAAGAAGGGAGGGGGGGGGGGGGGGGGGGAGGCAACAAGGAATGCGAACCGTCGTGAACCATCTAGTTCGGGGCGTACCGAGACGAGTTGGTGGTGGGCTGAGATTGTTCCGACATTCAAAACGAGAAACTATGAGGAGGGAGAGAGAGAAGGAAAGAGAGAAAGAGAGAGAGAGAGAGGGAGGGAAGGTCTTAGAAAGAAACAAGGGTCCAGAGGGCAGAGCCCCTGCTCCGGCCCTTTGCAGCCCTTCGGTGCCCTCCTGAGCCCGCTCTCTCTCCCCCCTTCTTCTGTCTCCTCCCCCCTCTCTCTTTTCCTCTCTTCCGTTCTCCCTCTCCCTCTTTATTGTGTTGGTACTTATTCTGCACGAAACGACATACAGGCGTACCGAACTGTGCCGCTGGCCGACCAGTTTGGGCTCCGGTACCGACACGGCGAATCTTGGTTGGTAGAATAATTTAAGAAAATAAGTATATTTTTATGTTGTATAGATAAAATTGAGCATCTACTAGCTGTTGAAAAATGGCCAAGTATAGAGGCCTTACATTATAGAAATACGAAGAGCCACCCACAACCCCCCAACATCGTGAACTCTCATGTCCAATCAACTTGGACTATAGAGGGAGTCCTTTTCCTTTTCTATGAAAAATTACCATTATTGTTTATGGTAAAAATGCTAAGCATGGATTGAGTTACACATGTGAACATAGAATTATTTGGTTTTCCCACCTATCAGATCAGCAACCTTGCACAATAATCTTTTAGTGATGCACATAATGGTAATTAATACTCCCTGCATATGAATATGCCCGACATCATATAAATTAGGAATGGGAATTAGAGATAGTTTAATATAGCTATATATAAATAAAGTACCGAGTGTTGCATCTATGCTAGTTATGAACCAAAAGCATATTTCTAACAAATTATGGCATGCATACCTTGGCTACACCAGCAGGAAAAGTGAACAAGATTGCTATAAAAAACAGAATTGGTACACTAAATCTATTGATGCCTAAAATACTGGATTCTACTCTAATTAAAAAACAACTGAATATAAACTAATTACAGGAAAATGCACGCTGAGAGTCTTTCTTTTCTGGGGCATATAGTGAATCATCATGGCTTCTAGCCTGAATGCCAAGTATCAAGAACTGATCGTCATCAACTATTTGAAATATCAAAAATGTGGTACTGCAGTGGGCATTGAGCCGAAAACAAGGAATAAAACATCCAAAATTTGTTCATCAAACCCATAGACATCCAAAACTTGTTCATCAAACCCACAGTCATCTGAAACTTCGTGGTCAAACCCACAAATGACAAAAAATAAAATCAGGGGAGAAAGCCACAAATTGCTGAGTTGAATCATGCCTATCAAGCAAACAATTTTTGGGGGAGAGCATGACATCAAGATCAGATGGAGGGTAATGGTGTCTAAGCCTTACCGGAGACAAGTACAGTGATCACAACATTGTGGAGGGAGGTACTGAACTAGAGCATGGTGAGCCATCGTGATGAAAAACCAGAAGCCCTGAGGTGGAGCTTAAGGACCTGTGCCAAGTTAGCGAGCAAAGATGGTGCTGAGTTGGACTGATGATACATGGTAAGCCAGTACTGAGATAGTGGAAGCCCGGAGAAAAGCCAATCTTCTATGAGGTCAACCCATAGACCACAATCCCCACCTAGGGCAGCTTGCTGGTCATGATCGACACCCAGAAATGGAGATTTAGAGAGGAGGAGAATTAGATCGAGGTTAGATGGGAGGAGATGGGAGGAGAAGGGAAAGTGAACTTGGCCCTAATCCAAAGATATTAATGGTTCAGGGTCATTGGGAATTCAGTGGAATAGGCTTCCATCCAAGTCCATGGAATCAACCTATTCAACCCCTTCCCATTGGAATAGATTTATATTGTAAGTGAGAGGGATATCCCCTCCCACAGCATAAGACAAAATAACTCTATTCTGCCTGGGTTAAAATGCCGTTTTGCAGAAGTTTCGTGGAATAGAGGGAATAGGAGTCATCCCCCCCACCCTTCCGCAGCCAAACACTACCTTACAGTTTTTTTGTTGGGATTTTAGTTTTTTGTTTTCATCTTCATTTGTTGCATGTGTACCACAGCAGTGATGACTACAATTGCAACTGCTACAAAGTTGTTTCCTTGCTTTCAGCCCTTAGGAATGAAACCTCCAATTATCTGCGCATTAAAGGTTTACAACATTTTATTCTTGATAAATGACTATGTTTGACTTATCCAGTGCCATCATGCTTATAGTGAACTCATGAGCCTTTCCATGGCCCTTTGCTGGCTACATCTTACAACTCTTTGAATGTTCCAAAATACATGATCAAGTCATCAGGTAAGTATCTTGGATCTTCTCAATCATCATTATGTTGCCGATCTCCTCATCATTCATGCAAGTGTCATTTGATGCTGTAATACTCATCTAGATTTTTAAGGCAGATCTTCCTGGGTTCCTATGCTATCTTTTAATTTTCCTCAATTGTTACAACTCCCTTTGTACTATTTTTTTCTCTCTCAATATACTCTTATTTTGCTACACTTTCTTGTTTTTTTAAATTTGTGATTTAATGTTTCTTTGATTTTCCTTTATCTGGATTAGTGTATGTATTGAATGGAATACTTTGTGAATGAAGATTCATAAAGCCAAATCCAAATAGTTGGACAAAGCTAGATGATTATGAGTATTGATTGAATGGAGAGAAAGTTTGGATAGAAAACTGAACTTCTTGTACAAATGAGTTTTAATCAATTAACCAGGAGCAGAGGTCGCTTGAAGTGCAGGAGTGAGAAAGCATAACTCTAGAAGAATTGCATTTAGTGTGAAAATCAAATTCTGGAGAGGTACACAAGTGGGTAGCACCCAAGATGGAAGATTCCAGCCACTAAGACCATCTTCAATTGGATGGTCTTCTCTTATCTTTTGCACTGTCAGATTTTGGCTCTGTGTATTCTTTATGTGACACTGAAGTTGATTGAACCCTTTACTGAATCCTTTTTCTTGGGGATCTAGAAAAGTTGAAGCTTTGTTTAGGTGGCTGCTGACATCCTAATAATGCCTGCATAGGCTATTAATAATTTGCTAGATCCATTCTCTGAACACTGTAAAGTTGCGCGAAGCTAATTGGTGCAACTTGCTCATATTGTTGTTGCAGGTAGATAGTGGTTTAAAGGATGATCTTGTATTTGGTGATCCAAATGCTCCACGTTTTGTTTTGTGGAATGGAAAATTGAGGCCAGTACCTTCTAAGCCAACTGACTTGCCTCTCTTTGACTTGATGAGCTTTGCTGGTAAACTGAGGGCTGGACTTGGTGCTATCGGCATTCGGCCTCCTCCACCAGTTTGTCCTTCTCTTTCCTTTTTATACATGCTTTGGATTATTCATATGTGCTAGATTGCCCCTCATTTCCAGTGTTTTACGAAGGTTTCAGGGTCATGAGGAATCTGTAGAAGACTTTGTGCGCCGTAATCTTGGAGATGAGGTTTTTGAACGCCTGATAGAGCCATTTTGTTCAGGTGCATGAAATGTGCTTTGTGCATTTTATCAAATACATGTACAGAATGTTTGTGATTAGAAAGTGTAAGATACTGTGTTTGTGGTATGGCGATATAGATTTCACAAATATTGGTTAAATTAGTTAATCTACTCTTGTGGCATTTCCCTTGTCATTCTTTATATTTGTAAATTTGACATCCATAACTTTGAGAAATCTTCTTCCCAATTACTGTTTTGAATTGTGTATTTTCTTTTACACACCTCTTCCACACTTTTGGATATAATAGATCTTTCCTTTTCATTTCTCACTTGGTCTCAAGAATTTCATCTGCATCTCACCACAACATTAAGTGTTGTGCAGAAGCTTCCAGTTCTTTAGCTTTGCGTACGTGTTCCTGTTGCATTTATTAGTACATCTCCTTTAAGACCTTTTTTATTTATTTTATTATTATTATTTTGTGTCTGTGAGGTAGAGAGAGGGACAGAGAAAGGGAAGGAAGATCAGTCTTTATTAGTTATCCATGTCTGAATACTTGGCTATGCATCTACAAATACTTGAAGCCAGAACCTCTTCCAAACATTGGTGGGGTGTGATTCTGGGCCATTGCTAAGTTGATGATTATGATTGCAATGTTTAATTTTTGTTGAACTCCAGGCTTATTACGAAAGTCTTTATAAATAGTTTTACAACTTTCTAGGCTTAATTCCGACTTACCATTTCCTCCAGTCATTTGTATTATCAAATACTTAAGATTATGCGATACAGTTTTATATCCTTGGATGAATGCTTTCATTTTTCATTGTGGTGAAGAATAACTTTGCATGCAGGTGTCTATGCTGGTGATCCTGCAAAGCTTAGTATGAAAGCAGCTTTTGGAAAGGTTTGGAGGCTAGAGCAGAATGGTGGTAGTATCATTGGTGGAACTATAAAGGCAGTTCAGGAAAAGAGTAAAAGTCCCAAACCACCTAGAGATCCGTAAGATACTGAATTACCAAAGTTAAAGATTTTTTACATCTTAATTTGATGAGTTACTGAATGTTCTAGTTGTCTGCTGGCTATTATGTAGACGCCTGCCAAAACCAAAGGGGCAGACTGTTGCATCTTTTAGTAAAGGGCTTGCCATGCTCCCTAATGCTATCTTTTCTAGGTATGAGTGTCGTGCTATCCATATCTTTATACACCCATGTTAATTTTAATATTAATGTTGCCAATGCCTAGCAGAATTTAAACTTTTTCATACACCTATTTAATTAAAAAAAATGATGCTTTATAAGTTTAGTCTTCACGAAAAATATATTCTTGTCCACAGACCAATCGGTCAAGATCTATCTTGAATTCAAGTTTTTGCAGCATCTAATTTAACTACAGATATTTATGTTGAAGACCTCACACACCGAATTTCTAACTTTCCTTCTATTTCCAGGTTGGGTAGCAAAGTCAAACTATCATGGAAACTTATAAGCATCAAGAAGTTGGACAGCCAGGGGTATATGTTAACATATGAAACACCAGAAGGATTGATTGCAGTGCAGACCAGAAGTGTTGTCCTGACAATTCCATCTTATATTGCTAGCAGTTTATTACATCCTATTTCTGTACGTATTCCATGTTGAATTATGTTTCAAAATCAATGAGGCTGGTAAAAATGTCCTGCCACTTTGCTGATTAAAAAAATAGTTTCCTGCATAAACACATTATATGTCTACTAGTCATTAATTATCTTGATTACACTTTCATCATTGTTGGAAACTCTGAAGCATGGTATATCTTTCTCATTTATCACACAGCTTGCAATAGCCATGTTGCAGGGGCATGATATTCAAGAAGCAATAACATGTAGCTGATGCTTATATCTTATTGTTCTGAATTCTGTGGCAGTGTCCTCAGTTTAATATTTCATCTTTTCTTTCCTTGCAGCTAAATGCCAAATAATGTTTTAAAGTCCAATATTTATCTTTTTCTTCAATCAAGCAGAATCTTGTTTTGACTTTTTTATTTCTGGTCGGTTAGGATCTCTGAATGGTTGACATTAGTGAGCATTATCTAGATGAAAGGATTTTGTTATTAGACTTCTTGCTGCTTATTTTTTGTAACTGTTAATGCCTATGTGGTGGTCAGCAGTAGTTTAGAAGCAACAGCCATGATATTTATCTGAGCATGCTTAAAGTGAACATTTGGAAACTACTGTCCATAATATATTGTGGCTTTTTTCTTCCATTTTAGATGTTCTGCTTGGCGAAAAATTTGCATACTGCACTCTGTAGAAAAACATTGTCTGCATGTTCATTTGATAGGTCTCTTGTCACATCTGATGATTTCTTATAAGGGGTCTGCAGAGAGAAAGGATAAGTACTGCAGCTTAACATAGAGGGAGACTTTTTTAAGTAGTCACTTCAATTCTCTGAAGGAGAGTTCCTGACCTCAGTAATTTATTCATTTCCAAGTGGCTAAAATTTCTTGTCTTTATACATTATGGTGTCTCTTATGCTGCCAAGTTGAACAGGTTACTTTATAATCGCATATAATTGATTTTGGCAGCTAAACTGTAGAACTTGTATCATACATGAATAAGTTTCAGTAATCACTTAAGATGTATACTAGCTGAAGTGGCTATGACTCAAATAAGTTTTTCACCAATTACTGTTTGAAGACTTACTATTTCTGTTGGCAAAGAATATTTTGAAATTCATTCTTGTGATTCTTTTCAGAGTGATGCTGCAGATGCTCTGTCAAAGTTTTATTACCCTCCAGTTGCAGCCGTTTCTATTTCATACTCGAAGAAAGTAATTCGTAAAGAATGCTTGATAGATGGCAAGCTTAAGGGGTTTGGCCAGTTACATCCACGCGGTCAAGGATTGGAGACATTAGGTACAATTCCTCTGTGTTATTTGTACCACTTGTCTGCATATGAGTGATACATTTATATCTTACACTTTTTTACATTTTTGAGTAAATGTGACTGTTTTATCTCCTGTAGCCAATTAGCCATAGTTATATCCCGTCATTCCTGTTCGTATATTCAAGTTTAAAATTTAAATGTTGAAGTTTGTCACTATAATTACATATACTACAATCTAGGCATATTTTTTTTTTATCTTTTTGAATTCGTAGTGTATCTGCTTGATTTACTTGTGTGCAATCAGATTCGACTAGAAGGTAATAAAATTTAAATGTTTTTCTGTTTATGATGCAGAAATCATATAATGTAGTCCCAAGGAAAGGAAATTTCGTGGTCATTTAGGAAGGTGTGCCATATGGTTACAGCAAGATCATTGAGACTTCCATATAGAAGCAATCTCAAGCTTTTGAAGCAACTATTTTAATGCAATAACTTGACAGCTATGGTGGACCTACTCTATGGGTCTTAGAACTTTTAGGTCCTTTTACTCTAAATTTGCCTGAGATGATGTTTTTCTTCTTACTTTAAATTGGGAAGGTTGCTAGTCTTGCAGTCCTTGAATTTTCTGTTTGATTTGAAAACTTTCAGATGCATTTTAACCTCAGATAAATCATTAGCAGAAAAAACCTTCAACCTAGGGTAACGAACCTGTTTCGAGAACTCCCTAGAAATTCAAACCTGTATCTGCTTCTTAAGTGCTACCTTACATCGAAAATTTTTAAAATGTCCATTTCTCCTACCTTCTCTGGTTCTGGCAACTAAAGATAAATCTTTAGATAACAAGATTGGTGGCCTTCGTTCTGGTAACGTCTACCACTTTCCAGCCCAAGTCAAACTTCCCAAGCATTAGAATATTATTGCACAGACAGGGAAGATAGGCATACAAAAAGATCTTACGTGTTTATGCTTCTTTGTTTGGAAATTTATGATCTTTAGATCTGTCTGCTTAGGAATACTGTCTTTTTCAGATATAATATAGAACTCAAATTCATCTTCAAGTTTGTCTTTCAGATGAACTATATACTTGCTAAAAAACTTTTACATTGTATTTTTCCATTTCAGAAATTTATCACTAGGACTATACCATCTCTAGAAACTGCTTATAGCTGTGGCCCTTGCATTGTTTAGTTTGGCCTTTCTGCACTTGTATCAGTCTTATTTTCCTCTTGTATCCTGCTAGTAGTGCAGTATATCAGATATTTATGGAAAGGGTTAACTGCTTGACATTGGTGCGTATCATTCAATTGTTTGTTTGTAATCATACACATGTCAAAATAAATGTTAATAATAGAGCACAAGCCTTGGTGGTCTAAACTTTAGATTTTTTATGTTTACGAGAAGCAAGAAATGTATTCAATAAACTCATATTTTTCATTAAAATAAGTAAAAATTTCACAGCTTGCATTGTTTAGTTTGGCTTTTCTGCACTTGTATCAGTCTTATTTTCCTCTCGTATGCTGCTAGTATTGCAGTGCATCAGATATTTATGGAAAGGACTAACTGCTTGACATTGGTTTTGGTTTCTGGGAAGTCGATTTTGTTTTGATTTTAACAGCTTCAATGGTTCCAATTCAGGTTTTGAAGTTTTGGTTAAAATAACTAAATTCTTAAAAAATCCAAAAATTAAAGAAATAAAACCAGAAATTTTTTAAACATCATGTTAAAGAAATTTTTTCTCCCAATCTTTAAATTGTATAGTATTAATTGTTTTAGGCTGAAATTATTAATCAAATATGAATAATAAAGAATGAAAATATTCGAATGCATTTACCATGTCATGTTTTGGTGCATATCATTCAATTGTTTGTTTGAATCATATGTATGACAAAATAAATGTCAATAAGATAGCACAAGCCTTTGAGGTCTAAACTTTAGATTTTTATGTTTACGAGAAGCAAGAAATATATTCAATAAACTCATTTTTTATTAAAATAAGAAAAAATTTCACAAAAAACTTCATGATCGATTCCCAGAATTTGTACATGAAGACAATTGATGTGCTAAATATGTAGAGATGGATTGAGAAATGTGGTTAAAACTCTCTTGGGTTTTGAAACTTGGCACCCTATAGTGGATAATTGAGTTAATATCACAAATGTGGGCTTAAATTTTTTGTAAATTCAGTATTCAGGTGCCCAATGTAATCCACAAACCCCACCTATTTCCTTTTCAAATAAAATCTTCCAGAAGCACTCAAAACAAAAATCTTAAAAACCTTGTATAAATACCTTTCTCATGAATCTCTTACAACCAAACATCTAAATGCTTCCAATCATCAATTTGTCAAAATATGTTTTGCGAAAAAACGACTATAGTTTTGGCTTGCTTCCAAGGAAGACCAAATTGTTTGACCTCTGACTTTTGGACTTTCTGCTGAAACTTAAAACCATGATTTATATGATGCTAGTGGAGATTCTATTGATGTTCATAACGCTTGTGATCTCCTAGGCATCACTCTATATTCTAAATGCTGTTGGTCAAGAACTATGTATTGTTGGGCACATGAATTTCCCAAATGTTAGACTAGGGTGTTCCAGATTTTTAGGCAACATGATTTGAGAATTACAGATGTATAACTAATAGCTGCTTAAAGTTGCAGACTGACTGTGCAAGAGTTAATCATGTTCTTTAAATAGTTCAACTGGAATATGTACTTGGATTAGATGACAAAATTATTTCTTCTCTTGTCTATCTTTGCTTTCATCATTTCATATATCTGGAGCATACCTGGTACACAATCTGCATGAGGACTTAGGTTTAAACTGGCAAGCTCATTGTGTTTTATTTCTGCATTTTTCTTTAATCAAGACTAGAACAGGATACCACTTGTTCTTTTTTCCTTTTTCTTGTACTTAAATGCACTGTCATTGCTTTGAGACCTCTAAGATATGATATTGTGCCTTGTGTTGCCATACAGGAACAATATATAGCTCATCACTCTTTCCTAATCGAGCTCCCCCTGGAAGAGTATTGCTTCTGAACTACATTGGAGGTGCTACTAATACTGGAATTCTTTCCAAGGTAATCGATCCATCTACCTGTGTCATTTTCAATTTGTATAAAGATGTCCTTAACTGCATAGATCATTGCAGATGCAAAATCTGATTTTTAGAATATATAAGTTACTAGGTTGATGACACTCTTAAGCACAGATATCCTTTAATGGTTTTTCCATGGATAGAAATGTTTGTAGTGGATATGGCTATACTAGTCTAAGATGTCTGACTGCACATTTTCGTACGCTATTTTTGCATGCGTGCACAAGGTGCACAAATTTCTTGCACTGACAACTTCAACATACACCTCATTTGGTGATGTTCCACTTGTTCCCTTCGTATGCTATTTTCACACATCTATATGCTGTTGGATATTGCTTGTTACTTCTGCCTCTAAGGTTCTATATTGTCAATAAAAAACTACTTCTCGCATTATTTACTGTTTTTTAGGAGAGCAAGTGATTCTGTATCTAACTGGTGAATTATGACTGGCTGTTCCATCCTTTTTCAGGATTTGCCTTCTTTCTTCTTATATTTGTGTTTGTTAATTTTGTGCACGCGCGCACACACCCAAATAAAAAAAAAAACTTGCAAGTTGACATCCTTGCTAATTTTCATATTTCATGCTTGAAGACTGAGAGTGAACTGGTGGAAGCTGTTGACCGTGATCTTAGAAAAATTCTGATAAATCCAAGTGCCGAGGAACCCCTGGTTCTCAGTGTGAGAGTTTGGCCGCAAGCCATACCTCAGTTCTTGGTTGGTCATCTCGACCATCTTGAAGCTGCAAAGGGTGCCCTCCGCAAAGATGGTTATGAAGGATTTTTTCTTGGAGGCAACTATGTAGCAGGTGTTGCCTTGGGCCGATGTGTAGAGGGTGCATATGAGAGTGCCTCTGAAGTATCGGAGTTTTTAGCCAAGCATGCATACAAGTGACCAAGCAACGCAAACTACAGAGTCAACATTTCGAAGTCAGGTGCGGCAGCTCTTGAGGAAACATTCTCTTTTATTTTTTAGTTTTCCTTTCATTTTTGTTATAAGATTTCTGTGGTCAGTTTATGAGACTGGGGATTGCTGTTTTGTATTCTTTCTAGTTTTACTTTCTTCTCGTTTTTTCGAGAGAGAATACTTTCTAGTTTGACTTGCATTGCAAAATTATAAGTGGAGATTCCATACAACTTCCTCCTTGAGGGTTTATTTGTATTTGGTAATTCTTGTCTTAATTTCAACATCGTATGTGCATGAAAGATCAATATCACCGTGTATTCCCTTGATAATCTTTGTAGCTCTTCTTTATCTTTCCTTGTCATCATCAAAGTTCTTGTTAGGCATAAATAATGCCTGAATATTTACCTACCAGAAAGAGAGGATACTCTTTGTGAAATGCGGCATATTTGAACGGATTCCTTTTTTTAAAATATCAAAAATAGTGGATGAAAACAGATAATCCATCTTAGAAGTTTGTTCTAATACATCGGAGAAATTTATCTGAGGCGCACAATTGAAATTAATTCAGCTAATATATTAAGCAATGATATGCGCCATGTTCATTATCAGATAAGGTATGAACTGTTGGTAAGAAGTGGGTTTTGGATTTGGATCGTAGGCCAAGAAAAAAAGGACTAATGAAGAAGATTGTTGAAGATAAAAGTAGTATACTTTTAAGAAGTCTCTAAAGGAGCACATGTTGTGCATCATAGAGTGAGCTAAGGAGAGGAGTCATCAAGTTCAAGGTTTTGATCTATTCAATTTATTAGACCAATCATCGCTTCTGCTTCAAAAATTTGTAAGATGGAGGCATGGATTCAGTTAGGAGAAAGTTGCTGAAATTTTTCATCCTCTCTCTCCTCAATTGAGACCCATCTATCCACTGATAGTTGGAAGTATGAGAAAGTTGTAACCTCACTTGGGGTAAGTGCTTACATTTCTCGTACACTAGGCTGTGATCCTCACTACTTTATGCTGACCCGTAGGGGCCCAAATAGGCCGAACATGAGTTAGCTCAAGCTTGGCTTGAAATTCTATTTAGCCCGGTTGAGCTCATGAAAGTCAGGAAACAAGAAGAGGAGGGGTAGAAGAGCTAGTTGCAAGCTTCATCTTGAAGGTGCCTCAAGGATCGAGCTACGGAAGAGCAATCTAAGGGTCAACCGTTTGACGTTTAAAGAGAAGAATGGTGGGTGGGAGGACATAATGCGAGAGTTGAGGGATTCGGGGGCACCAAGAGAGAACTAAGGCAGCATCTAAGCCCCAGTCTCCACACAGTACAAGCTGTTAGATCAAGATCAAATAATCTTTATATACATATATACATATATATATTTATAGGGTATAACCATATTTTTAAAGATGCACCATCCAAAATTTAGAACCAGACAAGTAGAGTAACACAATTATTAGTACAAGCCCTAGTTTGCACATGTAATGCACACTAAGAGAAACTGGCAAACAAAATAAAAATTATATACGTGAAGATAATGTATCTCAACTTAAGATTTTGAATCTCATGATGATTATTTTTTTTCTCGAACAATTTTTTGTTGTTATCTAAAATAATGTCTTCTTTTCTTTTCTGAAGAAAATGGTCTTTGTTGTTTAAAAATATTTAATCTTGCATAATGCTTGAGTTTGTCCAGTCAGAGTCATCAATTTCGCCGAAAAACATAAAACAGGTTTTATATAAAGTCATCTTTGTCAGCTCAGATATTATTCCAAGCTAACGCTCTTAAAAAGCATCCTGAGCAACTCTACATCAGTGCTTCAACCTATATAAGTATCAAATTGATGCCACAATAACAAAATTAAGGTTTTTTATCTACAGTTTTGCCTTCACATTGACTTCTCAACTCTCAGTCGAATATTACCATCATATATATGCAGCAGTTTCTGGGGGACTACTGCTCCGCATATGTAACGCAGAACTTCTCCAGAGTTTGATATTATTATGTCTAGAAGAAGATCTAGAACAATTGGCAGAACTTCTAAACGTTTATTATCATGAAACTAAATAAAATTTGAACTTCCGCAGGCTATATATGCACATGAAGTTTAACTAGCAACCATGAGTCCATCCATCCTCTCACTCGATATCTTTTTCCTTGGGTGGACTCGGGCTGCCGTGGCTGTAGTTTAAGTTACTCAGTAAGTTGGTCCAATAATTCAAGTTGAGACAACCATAGATTAGCTCGTGCTATGTACGGTCCGACATAATCTTAGATCACATTGTTAGGATTGAAATTGAGTGCGATTTGGCACAGTTAGGACCAAGAATTGTGAAGGAAGGAAGGATGATGTATTACCGCGACCAGCCTTCCCACCCTAACCCACCTCAATAATTACTTTTTTTTTACTGAAATAGATGTATCATACAGAACAAACACAAATACAGCCAAAAAAGTCAAAAAATAACAGATCTCAGAACATATCAGGCAACTCCCTCTTTCTAATTTAAAGAATGTCATCGGAGTGGTTGGCCACGTATGCGGCCACCCAATCTATTGTCCCGTTGACCTCTCGGTATATATATTTTGTATGAAAGACCATCTCATTATAGAGCATAGTCTGAATATCTCTAAGCAGTGAGTGGTAGTCGCCATCCATCCCAACCTCTATGGTTACATTTTCTCGGATAGCAAGGTCGCATTGATATCACCAAGTGGGTCCTTCGATGGAGGGGGTCTTGCGTGTGAAGATGGGGCTTGTGGGAGAACCACAGCTCCACTGTCATTATTATTTTAATCAAACTGGATGCACTTTTTCTAGAAATCCAGTGCAGGAAAAACATCTTCGAGACATTCTCAAGGGGATATGCCTACAGAGTCGGCCAAAGCGGATTCCAGGAAGTGGGAGCCTGCCCCTCGCCCCAAGGCTCCTCCAAGAGAGGCCCCACCATGGGGAAATTTGCCCACATGGGGAACTCCAAAGCAATCCTCTGGTCTCGACTGTTGAAATCAGAGCTTTAAGGGTGTGGGGGAGAAAAGGACTGGGGGAGGGGAGGTTAGACATCATTATTATGACGAAAATTAACAGCTTGGAAGGGAAGAAAAGTGGGGTTGAGTGCAGAGGGGGGCTGCTTGCTTGTCCTTGCCCCTTCCTATTGGGCTTGCCAAGGGCTGTAAAGATAAAATAAAGAACCCAATGTATGGGATTATGGAGGCAATGTGATGAGATGTAGGGAAAGTGGCCCATGGGGACTAGGACCCCCATGCACATCATACGAGGCCATTCCTCATACCAACCTCATTCATCCGACATCCCCTCCCCCTCCCAAATGTCCCTTATGGGGTTCGCATACATTGTGCTCACAATCTTCAGAAAGGTCTCCAAGGGTGAAATGCATATATTGGTGGAGATAATTTTCTTCGAGAAAGGCCTATTTTTTTAGAAGAAGGCTGACTCATATTAGAATACAGAGCTTATATAATTGCACACCGAAGATATCGAAATCCTTCAAATTACTTAAAAAAAAAAATTGTTCAGCTTGTTGAATAGTTTAATAGGTCTACTTACAGACCACTATCTTTTGCAAAAAAAATTTATTGCTCTTTTGTATTTTTCTTTTTTGCAAATCTTTTGTAAATAATTTTTGTAAACTTTTTTTTTTTAATAAAGGCTGGGCGGCTTTGCCTCCCTCTCCACCAAAAAAATAAAAAATAAAAAATAATTTCTCTGGGAAAGTTAATTCTACCTACTAATGATTTCCTAGAAGGCCATCTGACAACCTTAGTTGTCATCTTTTCTTGGCTAGTCTGTCCATCATGTTCTGATTGATCGATCGAGTGGCTTTGATTGATTGATGTCGACATTATGGGAGCTAGAAAATCAAAAGCTTGTAGAGATCCGAGGAGTGTGAAATGTCCACGGAATACATGCTTGAGGCGTACACAAAGTGCATGCATTGCACCAATGGGGACGTTGGACCAAGAGAAAGAGGCCCCAATGGAAGCAACATACGGGGGAACAACCACCCCCCTCTTTTTTTCCCTTGTTACTGCACCATCCTTCAATTTGCCATTTCTTTAGGAGCAAGATAGGCCAGGTGTTCCCTCGAGTAGATCAAAGAAAAATTCTTGGAATTGCATCTAGTCCTTGTTGACAATTTTTATGCCCTCTTGACTCCCACGCGAACTTTGGACTCAAAAGTAGTTTGGGGATCCCCGAATGGAAAATGTTGCAGGTCTAATTTCATCCCTTTCTCTCCACAAAGGACTAACTTCCACTCATTAGGACTCGTCAGGGGAAAATAGAATAAAACTTTAATCTAATTAACCAGCACCAATTAAAGTTAAATTTTGAGTTAAGTCATGCCCCCTGTGACAATGGGAATACTGCTACTGTAACAAAGAGAGAGAGGGAGAAGGAAAGAAAAAGAAAGGAAGGTTGTTGGTTGGTCTAAGTGTCGGTTGGCTTTTTTCTTGTTTTCTTTTTTTTTTTCCCTTCTTCTAGTGTCTAGGGATATAGTTGATTGCATGTCTCCTTGAAGTAGCTCCCTTGTCTTTCTTTTGCGAGGATCGTGGGCTTCTTTAAACAATCTAGCCTTTTACCAAATGAAAGCCTCTAAGACTCCCAGCTTTTTTATTCCAAACTTCAAACCCCAAGCACACCTTGTCTCTTTCCCCTGTCAACAAGATAATATATAACAGTGCTGCTTTGTTTCTAAAGTTCACCGTTGCCATAAAGAATGCACCTTTGTTCCTCAACAGCTTCTCCCTTAAGCTTTTTTTTTTTTCCTTTTTTTCCCTCCTTCCTACCACTACTTTATATTGATATAATCAGCTCACAGGAATCCATGTTGATTTAGCCACCTAATT
Organism: Phoenix dactylifera; assembly: GCF_051530095.1. Taxonomy (NCBI): domain Eukaryota; kingdom Viridiplantae; phylum Streptophyta; class Magnoliopsida; order Arecales; family Arecaceae; genus Phoenix; species Phoenix dactylifera. The sequence continues at coordinate 574,933 of NC_143191.1, forward strand.
TAACATTGTGATCAACTGTATCTAGCTCCATTCTTACTATATTATTTTATTGATATCGGAAGAAACCTACAATTCGGAATAACACCGATACAAGCAGAGGATCTTGTTAGCATGTAAATAAATCAAGCAACTCGTCACTTTCTATGCTCGACCACCATGTTTATAGGGCTACTTGCTTGTTTATGTAAATCGGTTAATGCATTTCTTGCGCGAGAAATATCGTAATAAACAAGTGTCATCGGTAGGCAATTCTAGGAGTTCATCAGGTTGGCTAGGAGCTGTTCAAATGCTGATATACATTCTGTAATAAGTATGGATGCAGTATAGGTCTTCTTGTGTTAAGAAAAGTGCAAACACTCAGAAGGGCCCCCCTTTTCTTCTTGCATGCGGTGTCAAAGAAAAAGGGAGAAAGCAAACAAGAAAGCAGATGGTGGCTTGTCTGCCCACTAGATGGAAATATACTTTTTTCCTACTCTTCTCTTGCATGACAATCTTGTTCCGAATGTTGGGTCTTTTGAGCTAGTCTCAAATATGGGAAAACATGTGGCTTTGACTGATCAAACTGTGTGTCCAATGCGAGGCATAGATTCAATGAAGGAGCAGTGGTTGAAGTGTCATGGCCGACGCAGGTCCTGTAACCATCTGCGTAGTGCTAAAGCAAGGATTTGCTGAAAAAAGCCAGTGAGTTCTTGAAGCAGCCAACTCTTGCTGGCCACAGCAGTCATCTAGAACTTGCCAAGTGGTGCCAATTGTCATGTCCGTAGTCGATCGAGTCCATTTCAATTTCTCTTTCAGATATTGGCCCTGCGTTCTATTTTTGAGCAAATGCACCTTGCGTGCTGGAGAATTATTGCACAGATGGCTAGCTCAATCACAGATGGTTGCATCGCTTAACCATGGTCTCTACAATCTCTAGACAACAATTTAACCCGTCCTTTGGGAAGCTAAGCTAGACTTAGTTGTCAATTAGCCATGCCACGAAAACTACAATATCGCACGTAATTGAGTAAAAAAGGACTAGATGATAAAAATTAGTAATCAAAGAGTACAGATGAATTTGGTTAACATCTTGCTAAGAGAGATTTCTAAATAATCAATTCTTTTCCGCTGTTGGAAGTATTGTATGTAAGTTAGCATCCAAGTAAATTAATGAGTGCGACCAAAAATAAAATAGTTTAAGTCCTACACTTCTTTTCCTCTTCCCGAGATTGGTAACCATGAATATGCCAAGGGAGCATGACTTGATTCATTGTATTTATATCGAGACACACACACACACACACACACAAATATTTTGCAAAAGTAACCCTCGCAAGATTTGACATTGCAGGCACATCCTCAAATTAAGCAGCAACTTTGCATTCTTGACACCTCATTCCATTGCTAGATCTCATTTTGAAGCAGTAAAAGGCATTGTGTGATAATGGAGGACTATCTATTTCGATACTTAGATAGATGCCAATTTTCTCGGCATCGAAGAACTCTGATGTTAGGTCTTGATGTTGATGTTTGAAGGATAATCTAAATTTGTTCCGCGGGATTATTGGTGGAATATTATGTTTGCCTGTTTATTTTACAACCAACTGCCTTTATTAATTCTATTCCCCTCTTATAATCCAATCTACCTATAAATTAACCCTGTAAACTTTCTTACATCAGTAAAAGCCAGGTGGCTTTGCCTCCCTCTTCATCAATATATATATATATATATATATATATATATATATATATATATATATATATATATATATATATATATATATATGTAGTGTGTAGTGTGGACACATTCCCTCTATGATCTATAATCTTAATACACGCCATAACCACCCAACATGCTCATAGATATGGAAGGCTTTCATTAAGAAGTAGAATGTATCACCTATAGTTTATTCAAGTGTCCATAGACTGCTCAGCATGATAGTGTGAAGTGTGGGCATTCATGGTCTCTCCAAGCAATAGAATACATAAAGTAGGGGAAAATTGTGGGGAGGGCCAATGGGCCAACCAACCAACCAAAAGCCTAACAAGCTGTCACCCCAACACCCCATTGGCCAAGCTTGTTCCAGGCCTATCCCTTCCATTCTGCCACGTGTGCAAAGTGCAGCCTATTCGATGGACAGCCAGAACTCATATACCTCCTAGTAGTCTGTTGCAAGGAAGCCCTTATTCCACATTCTTCTGCTGTCTATCTCCATCCATCTAAGTTGTTCTCCTATCTTTCTCGCTCCTATCTTCTACAACAGACAAAAGAGGGTGGCATCATTCTCTCTCTCTTTCTGTGTGGGTGTGTGGTTACAATGGGACGAGGAAAGGAGAGTTCGCCTTCTTCATCCATTGACAGCAGCAGCCACCCTGCTCTCTCCACTGCATCTTCTCTCTCTCAGCCAAGGAGAGACTTGAGCACAGATCTAAGGCTGGGACTTAGCCTGTCAACCTCCTCTCCGCAGGATAGTTCATCCAGTGCAAGGTACAGCACTCCTAAAGAAAACTACGCCAATTGTTTCTTTTCATTTACTTTTCCTTTTCTTCTTGTCTCCCTCTTCCTTCTTTTTTTTTTTTTTTAATTTATTAGCTTACACGCTTTAAAAAAAATATCCATGTGCTCTCTTCCTTCTTTTCCGTTTCATTAGAACTCGAAGCCTTACGAATTTCATTTAATCTTTATATCCCCTTTCTCTATTGCCTGGAAATTCAGAAATGGGATCATGTATTTCTCTATATATCGAGCTTTCCTTTCCAAATCATAGACTTCATTCATCTTTTCTTTTTTGAGAGAAAAGTTACGTCATCCAACTTAATCAATCTTGTTTTCCGTTTCCGTACTTGATTTCTGGTTTTCCTTTCTTTCTTATTGGCAGTAGTCTTTTGTGTTTTTTTGACAGGTTTGGATTCTTAAGCTAATATTTTCCTTTTCTTTCCCCCCCCTTCTAGTCGAACTGTAAACTATAGCATTATGTCCTTGTTTAATTACTTCATTGATTTTTCGAAAAAGAAATTGGGAATGCTATCTTCCTGGTTCCAACCCAGAACATCTCCCCAGTCGGTTTCTTTTCTTTCTTTTCATTCCTTGCCTTGCTTTCTTTTTAATCTAGAGTCACCTTTTGTAATTATTTTCCTCATTTACGTGCCTTCTTTCAACTCTTCCAATAGTTAATTTGTTTCCACCTTGGATACTTGACTGATCAAGTCCTTAATTCGTGTTCCATCGACTCCAGATTAATAATTATCTATATCTATAGATTAGCTTATTCAATTTTCTCTTCTTTTTTCTTTTTCCTTCTCTATTTGTTGGTCATCAGGGGCCAACTATCTGATTGGCCACCGATCAAACCGCTTCTTAGGAGCACACTGACAGAAAAAGGACGTCAGATTCAGAGGCAATCAGCGACATTCTTCGTCAAGGTTTACATGGAGGGGATTCCAATTGGCAGGAAATTGGATCTATTAGCACTTGATGGCTATGATGGCCTAATAACGACACTTCGTCGCATGTTTAGGACCTCCATTATGTGTAAGCACCCACACGGGCAGCTTGTATATATTAATATTTGCAGCATCAAATTGTTCACTGCATTTGTACATCCGCACATATGGTATTTAATTAGCCGTAGAATTACCATCTTCGTTATCTCTTGATCAGGCCCTGATATTGCCCGAGTGCCTACCAATAACAAGGATCATGTGCTGACCTATGAAGACAAGGAAGGAGACTGGATGATGGTGGGGGATGTCCCATGGGAGTATGATTCCTGCCAACTTTATTCTTCCCTCCATCCTTCTATTTGCCATTGCTTGCTTTTCTTCCTCCTCTCTCCTAAGTCCCTTACATTTGGTTTGAGCAGGATGTTCTTGACCACTGTCAAGAGAATGAAAATCGCCAGAGCTGATAAATGCTAGCGTCGCGCCCACCGACTCCATTTTTGTCTTGGAGGAACACAGGAGGGAATAGTAGGTTGGTTTAAGATGATGTACAGCCATATAGAAATGAGATATCTTTCTTGAGCTTTTCTTTTCTGGTTGTTTCGTTTGCCATAATACGTGTGAGCCATGGTCGAAAACTTCGTCGCAGAGAGACCCATCAAACTCGATGGGGGCTACAGAGACGTGTAAAGCTACAAAATGTTTTTAAGGTGGAAGCCTGCTTAATTTCTTCCTTCTTCGTGCCTTTTTTTTTTTTTTTCTTTCATGTGTTTTTGTTTGAAGAATTGGATGCGGTCCTTCTGCAACTCTGTCATCTCGTCGATTCGTATTTAACCAATCTGTTGAGCAAAAGAAACTCTAACTATTCATGAATTATGAGACCTTGGTTTGGCAAGCAGAAACTTTGAATCGATATATTATTTATCGTCAAGATTTGAACAATAAACTTCAGCCCTCCTTTCCCGTGAAAAATAGGGAAAAGGAAAAAAAAAAAAAGATTCGAACGATAAGCTTCGGATGGTATATATGCATGGCACTCAACTTATGATATCGATGAAGTTAATCTAGGAGTGGTTTTGCATTAGAAGAGCTAAACTAATGGAAGTGTAACAGATAAGAGAATATACCCATCCAAATTTACTAAATAGAAAAGAAAGCTGCAAGCACGTCGCCGATGCAAATGACTGATAAAAAATACGGCAAACCAAACATAAGAAGCTAGGATAGCTAACAATATGGTTCCAGCTTGCATTTGAAATAGAAATTAAGACTTCTTCCAAACCAACAACAAGAAGAAGAATAGATGATGAAGGAGCTAACTGATAGATTTGTCGAAATAGCAGACTTTCATCCATCTGGACTCAACCGTGTCATACGCTCCAAACAAGTGGCTTTTGTCGCTTTTGTTTCTTGAGGTAACATTTGTCGCTTTTGCTGTCCACAACATTATTTGTTGGGTGCAAATCTTCCCCTTTAAGCATCTAGTGGGCCATGCTGTCATCATTATGCTTCTGAAGCATACAAGGAATAATCCATATAGAGTTGATCATCATTTGTTTGCACCCTCCTCGGCTGTAAGTATGCAACTTCAACTTCCTTGCATAGAAGTTGGAAAAAAATATTTATTCTTGGATTCTTCTATTCCTAGATTTTGAGAGCAAGATGCAACTACCATCCCTGCCTTGTGTCATCAGAGTAGACTCCCCGAGTTTAATATGGTTCTTACACCTCTGTAGCCCATGGACTTGAGCTGAAAGCGGAAAGCACAAATGAAGTCAGCATAGGAATCACCTCGTCAGGCAGCCACTCTTTGTTTGCAGAAGGAATGAGAGCATTATGAGAGCTGAAAGTATGAACTATAAGATTCCATACACAGAAGATTTGATCCATTTGGTGGGTCCGAAAACATTTTACAGAAAGCATAGTAAAAGGGTGTAGTTGTTTGCTAACACACTTAATCCATTCGAATCGGCCCCATACTTTACAATTCAAGTTGAAAGAATTTCCTACAGATTGAGTATATGAGACCTATTGATCGATCGGTTGAAGGAACGATAGCAAACTAGACGATACTAGCGCCTAAACCTCACCAATCACAAAAATATGCCACCTAGCCACGCTATCATCGCATTTGAGGGTTCAATATTTAGTTCCTGGGATCTTGTAAGCATCATGTAAGACCTCCTAGGTTTAGGACTGTTAATGGCCCAGCCCAATTGAAAAGCCTGATGAGGTGATACTCACAAAATGGGCCTGAGCTCAAATCTGTAGGTCCTGAAGTCCAACTGGACCCAGAACATAAAGAAAGAAAACACCTTTTAGCTTGACTGGGGCCAGACTGGACATGATCCTGAGTTTTTGAGTTTCATTTCATACAATAAAAGATTTCTGTGTCTTTGTGTGTGTGTGCATATATAGATGAAACATTTCAATGTTATAAGTCAAGGTCATTTGTGACTATGTCTATGCTTTGACCGTCAGCCATTTATATCCATAGATAATTGGTTCCCCTCATATAGACCACATGCTATTGAGGATAGATTCTCCACCGTGCATGCCGGTCACCACTATGTCATCCATCTTGGAAATGGAGAGCTCTCGCTCATCTCGGAAATTGAGATGCCAAATATGTGGAATGGTTGCCAAAAATATGAGATAGAAGGTTATGCGAGAGCCCTCTGTTTCCATCATAGCAATCCAAGTACGTAACAAAAGTTGTACTGCAGAGGATCAGGACTCCGTTTTTTTGTATAGTAGGTTGCAAGTCTAAAGTGTTTCTTTCAGTAAAGAGAAAAAAAACAGAGTGAGCAAAAATAGTCGCCATGGAGTATGAATAATTCTGTTTTTTCTGTCTACCAGAAATCAAGTTTTAACTATAATTTTCTTGTTATGTTTTTTCTAAGGAATTCTTTTTTCCTAAAGAAACAACCATGTTCTTTTCCACAGTGAGGGAAAGGCGCCTTGGACTCGCTAAGCTTAGTTGGCCAAAAAGGAAGTGCCTCAGGTAAGATTTGATGTCCAAAGCTTTCTACCTTGAGGTTCAGACCCACATAAAATTTTAGCATAACTGGAAACCATGGTAACTGTTAAGACAAATTTCACAGAAGTATCTAGTAGAAAATTGAGAGAGAATCCAAGTAAAAAGACTCATGAGGGTAATTATTGTGCAAAGACAACAACAAGCATACTATTCCAAGTTTCACATCAGGAGGCTCAGGGAATCCAAACTGATGTATAATGTGAGGCCGAACAAGGCAATGCATACTGGCTGTGTCAATCATTGCATGCCATCACCATCCTACACCCATCTATTTCTCATGGTGACATTTTGTGGTCCTATAGACCAGTTCTCTGCACGTCTGTGGGGGTAATTATATTACATATATACCTTTGTATCGCTTAACAATTATACAAATTTTCAACCTTGTCATATCCACCTTAATGGAATAACTTAGTTAATCATGAGTATCAAATTCCTGATGAAATACTTTTCTGTGAATCAGGAAAAAAGGGTGGTACTTGTATGAGCCCAGTGTTGATATTCTGTCAAATGAAGAAGTTGGAGCTCTTGATGCAAGAGAAGAGCTGAATGCTCTTGGAGTGTATTAACTGCATATATGGAATGTGCCTGTGGAGAAGTGTTGTTTGGATTGGCAAGTAGGACATTGGATATCAATGTATGCTGTCGAAGAAGCTCTTTCTCCGTCTATCCTCTACAGTTCTGTAAATGAAGTTAGGAAAGATGGATGCCTTCTTCACAATTCAGTCTCAACGATCTGATTCTCTCTCTATTTATCAATCTTTTTTTTCCCCCAACTCTCTTTAAGTCTGCAAATGTAGGGTGGTGAAGGATAGTTGGCTGCCGTGTCACTTGGGGAGAAGACTTTTTGGCATGCCACCTGCACATGGCCATGGGTTTAGTTGAGAAATAATGACTTCAAAATCAATTAGGTACAACATTACCATTCCTTTCACCCTCTGCAGATCTCTTTTCACACACACATACACACACACACACACACAAAAATAGAAGCAAGGAAGGGAGACACTACCTGTTGGAATTACCTAGAATTGCAGACTCAGGGAAACACCCCCAGAATACAAAACCTCGATTTTCCATTTGGAGGGTTGTGATCATAGAGTCAATGCCTACGGATCTAGAAGGATCACCAAACTCGATATGGACTACTTTGGCCACTACGAGCAGAGATAGACAGAGTTTACAAGCAAAATCCGCCACATCGGAAAACCGAGTCATAGGCCAAACTTCTGAAAGCTATAACTTGGTCATACGATGTTCGATTGAGATAATATTTTTTTTAAAAAAAAATCAAATAATTTTTCGAGATCTACGATGATGCCCGCCTTTTAGGAGGTAGCATCCTTAGCAATCGAATCCAAATTCCATCATTTAGAGCCTGAAACGGACCAATTTTCGAGTAAGAATTTGATTGGGCATAGATTTCCATCCGAGAAGAATCAGATGAAGCAACAAAAAACAGAGTTGATATATAAGTCGAGGTCTACCTCCTCGAGATTTTTAGCTTCTTCTATAAGATTTCTACTAAAGATGTCTATTTTAGAGAAAAGAGTTCAACCCAAATTATGCATTATAAATAAAGAGTATGTACCTCATTTTTTTTAATTGTTAATGAAAGAAAAGGAAACATAAAGTCTAACTTTCAAAATTCTTCTATTTTCTTTCAATTATCTTCTGAGAGATTCGAGTTGAGCGAATTGAAGAAAATCTTTTTTCTTTCCGATTGGATCACCCACTGCACTACTAAGTATAGGATATTGGTAAAAGTTTATCATGCACTTCAGTAATCTGCTCAAATTTTCAAGCCTGGATTGGTGCTTATTTTTGTGATATTCTATCTTAGATAGCTTAAAGAAAAAACAAGGCTGAGAAAGAAGACTGGCTTCCAAACACGCTATTCCCATGGCTGAACTGCATGGATAATGATATCAAGAAATCCGAAGCACCTGGACACCATAGGCTGAAGGATGTCCTCCAATTTGAGCTTCAGAAGGAGATACTGTTTTTATATGACTTTAGATTCATAAATGAACTCTGGAATGTCATAAAGAAAACTGTTGTTTGTAAGAAAGATTCCCTTCTGCCAAATTGGGCAGTTGGCTGTGAATATAAATGGCTTACATAATAGTCAATTTTACAGGGTTATATGGGGTGGATAATGTCAGAATCCTAACCCATTATAATGATGTTCCACTGGTGGATAATTGTTGCCTGCTTGAAATTAGCTAAGAATACTTGGAAGAAGAGTAACTTTGAGGGCAGAAGTCTGGGTACGGAAAAACATCAGATTGTGATGTCTAGAATGTAATAGTCCTCATTGCACCCTATCCAGCCACCTCTATTCTTTAGAGCGATCCGGTCTTGCTTCCTTTTGTTACTTCTTGCCCAGATATGAACTTGTTGCATGCTGAATCGCAGGACGATCTACTTTTCATCCCCCAATTATGGCTTCTTGGCATCACATTCAGAATCACTTCTTTTTTCACCAGTAATCCCCGCAAGAACATGATCCACCGGCAAACCGATGAAAGCGGTTGGTATCTCTCAATACAATCTCCCGGCTGAAGATCCCAGAAGCAAGCTTCATAACAGTATGACAATCTCCACAAGTCCTCAGGTTCTTCTTTATCCGGATTGGTGCATCCATGGGCAAACTTATCAGCCCGAATGCCAGTGCCAGCCTCTCACTATGATACCACAAGCTCTGCTCCTTGTACTCTCCCACATCATTGACAGCAAACTGGATGTCAGCAACATATCCCTTCACCCTCACCAGCTCCTCCATCCTTCGCAACATCTCATAAGTCTCCCGTGTCCTCGGATGGGATTGGTCATGCACTGTAAACACGTATGTCTTGTTCTTGACATCAATCCAGCTGCAACCGGTCTCCTTCCTCACCCCGTTGTACCCCATCAATCTCCTGACCTCCTTGGCCTCCTCCAGCCTCCCATGTCTCGCATACAGGTTTGCAAGAAGCACATAGTTTCCAGGGTTATCTGGTTCGATCTCGAATAGTCTCCGAGCAACTTCTTTTCCCAATTCCAGATTTCCGCTCTTACCACAAGCTCCAAGCAGAGCTCCCCATACCGAAGCATCAGGCTTGATCGGCATCGTATCAATGAACTGCTTCGCTTCAGCCAAACGGCCAGCCCGGGCAAGCATATCAACCATGCAAGCATAATGCTCTTTCCCCGGTGCCATATTGTGAACCTGAGACATTGACGTGAAGTATCTGAATCCCTGTTCTATAAGCCCGCTGTGGCTGCAAGCTGAAAGAATGCAAACAAATGTTACGTAATCCGGTTCCATGCCCTCTTCCAACATCCTGTCAAACAATTCGATGACACGGTTAGCATGCCCATGCTGCTGGAAGGCTGCAATCATGGCTGTCCACGATACCACATTTTGATGGTGTTTCATCTCCTGAAACGATCGATATGCATCATCCAAGCTACCACATTTGGCATACATGGTTATCAAGGAGCTCCCGGCGCACTGGTTGTTACCGAACCCGGTTTTTATGATCAGGGTGTGAATTGCAGCCCCCTGGCCCCATGCTGCTAGGCTGGCTGAAGCATGGAGGACGGTCGAAAAGGAAGCCTCATCAGGGAGAATTTCTTCTCTCATCATCGCCTGGAAACAGCTGCAAGCTTCTTCAAAGTGATCATTTTGGACCCAACCCGTCATCATGGTATTCCAAGCGACAACATCTCTCTCATTCATAATATCAAACAACCCCGAAGCCTCTTCAAAGCGCCCACATTTGCTGTACATATCGATTAGCGAGTTCTTGACATAAGCTACCGACTCCAATCCAAGCTTAACCACATGCGCATGCACTCGCCCGCCGAAACCCAGTCCGCCAGAGTTTGCACAGGCACTCAAAACACTAGAAATGCTCACTTGATCCGGGCTCGCCGATCCATCCACGAGCAATGCTCGGAACATCCATACTGCCTCGTCATAAAGCTTGTTTCTCACAAACCCCACTATAATGGCATTCCACGAGACAAGGTTTCTCCGAGGCATTTCATCAAACACCCTTTTGGATGCATGCATATCGCCGCATTTGGCATACGTATCAGCCAACGCACTCGCAACAAAGACGTCGGCGTCGACGCCGTGCTTGCATGCAAGCCCATGCACCTGCGAACCATGCAAGACGGAGCGGGTTTCGGCGCAAGCAGGGAGCACGGCGGAAAAGGTGTAGGGGTTGGGGCCGAGGCCTTCCCTCTTTAAATGGGCAAAGAGGGAGAGGGCCTCAAATGGTTGGTGGGATTGGGCCAAGTGGGTGATGAGGGAGGTCCAGGTGACTACGTTGCTGTGTTCTCGGGTGGTTTTGAAGGTGAGGAGGGCTTGGGGGAGCTGGCCGGACTTGGCGTAGAGGTTGATGAGCTGGGTGTGGAGGAGGGGGATGGGGAGGGAGTTGGTGGTGATGAGCTGGGCGTGGATTTGGGTGGCATGCTTTGGGTTGGGACGGTTGCTTGTGGTCGTGGTTAGGAGGGTGTGGAGGTGGGTGGCGTTGTGGTGGTGATGGACTTCGTGGGAGGTGCATCTTAGCTGAGGGCTTGGGGGATGGAAGAATGGGATGCTTGAGGAATGGGTTTTGGAGGGGTTTAAGGGGGACAATGGGACTCTCATAATGCCTGCCCTTGGCATGACACACTGTAATTAGAGGTAAGGATATAGATTGGGGGAATATATATAATTATGGGCGGTGGCGGCATGTATGACCCCCCTCTGAAATAGAAAGCTTTGGTGGAGCATAAAAATCATAGTCGGCTGTTCTTGGTTTTTACTTAGATCTCCGGTTATCTACTTTGATTTTTGGTCATTTACTCCGTGTCACAACCCAGGACTTTAACCAAAAACTCATTCCGTTCAAGTTCAAGTCCTGACATCCTCGTCTGACTAAAAGTTCAAATCTATTCAAATCTAATCACAAACATCACGGCCCGTAATCAGCCTCCATAAATCTGTATTGTAGTGTCCCCTAGTTCGCATAGGCTATGAGCCGAATTTACTCTGATAACATTGGTAATAATTCAGGACCTCACCCAAAATAGCTAGTCGAAAGGTATTATTTGGATTTCTTGATCTTGTATAAGTATCTAAGATTTATCCAGCGAATAACTGATGTGGAATTAAACACATGCTCGCATGGATCCTCACACTCAGCTCCTCTTCAATAATGTTCTAGAAAACTATATTCTATTCTAGTTTACCTCCTCTAAACATTGTTCTAACCAAGGTCCGCTGTACCGGTACCGGTCGGCGTACCGGTGGCGGCCGAACCGGTACGTATCGGTCCCATATCGTTCTCCAACGATAAACTACCGGTACCGAATTTTACGTTGATCTGGTACCGATCCCAGGCCGGACCGGTACGTACCGGCCCGTGCGCAGACCATGGTTCTAACCCTGCATCTTTCATTTTTCTGACTAAATTTGCTTCCGTTTGCTGATTTTTTTTTTTCAGCCTTATTTGGCTTTGTATGAATCTACTTGCTCTTTATGAGTAGTAAAATTTGGATGGCTATGCCTCTTGTTACATCGGATTAAAAAAAAAAATTTATTGCATTGTTGTCTCCTTGGTGGCTTAGAACTTGGCACACTACCACCCTACCAATGGACGCTCTAGGAATTCACGTAAATTATTGCATATAAAGTTTCATTTTTAGTAGCTTGATAGTCTATCATATATCATCTTATAGCATATTGTTCTGCAATTAGTTGATATATGGGAAAAATATAAAACATGAGGTTGTTGTATGAAGTGAAGGTTTGGCTTCATATAAAACTGATCAAATCGATCCTTTCATATGCTGATTATAGGTTTGAACCCAAAAACAGCACATTAGTTGCTAATTTGGTCCAAACGAAGGAGGTTCCAAGTTCTTTGAAACTTGAACGTGGTTCTCCCAGTACTTGGATGTGGTATACTCCAAGTACTCAGTCTTCCATCCCCTCCCCTAAATAAAAAGAATAAGAAAAAGAAAGAAAGCGTTGATTACTGATTAAATGGCCAGGAGAAATTAAATGGAGATTTTTTTTTCTTGATTAAGCCAATGGTCATACGACCTTGTTTGTGTGGAATTTGATATCTGTTCATCTGTTGCATCTTAAATGCTTCCACTTCGAGGTTGACAGCATTGCTATGTGTAAGTGGGTCAAACTCTCTCTCTGTGTGTGTGTGTGTGTATCAGAAAAAGGATTAACATTGCTACGTCTAGAACCTAAGCTATTTAATTTAATTTCACTACTGGTCCCAAAAGAAATAACGGGGTATTAAAGATTTGACCTAACGCCTTTGAATGCTATATTGATGTTGGCCAAGATTGCAATGCCTCCATATCTTTTGATCTTTACCATTATTCTCATCTTTCCATTCAAGTCAGGATTGCCACGATCATGCTTCTTGAAAATCTCTCGATGAAATGTGCATCATGCCGACAAATAGAATTACCAATTTATTGCTATGAGCAACTCGAGCATAGCTTAATCTTGGCTCAAAATAAGCTATATCAAACTTGATTCAAATATGTATAGTTAAACCAAGCTTGAACCTTATTCGCAGACTCACAATATGTTAAACTAAATGTAGTGACTGGCCTTTCATCTTTCAATTGAAAAGGAACAAGTGAGTATAGAATTGATGAGCTTGAATAGCTTTTTAGTGAGCTTGCACTGAGCCTATTATAAGCTCAAACTGATTTCAACTTAGATTTAAGACTATTGCTTCTCAAAAAACAAAAAAAAAGGCTATCGAACTTATCAAAATAGATTTATCTTTAATTTAATTCAAAAATAAGCTTAATAATATAATAAATGAGCTAATCTTAGTCTCAAACTTCATGCATCAAAAAAAGTTATAGGTGAAGTTTGATCACATTCAATCTCAAATAGCTCAAGCTCAATTACACCTCTTACAGCACCCTAGATGATAATTAATGCGCCATGCTTTTGCTTACGGTGACATGGAGTGATCAAGCACCAACGTAAAAGCTAAATCAAGATTTTAAATAATACGTTATGCATTATGATGGATCTCCACCATAACTGCTATCTACCATTATAACAGTTATAATAGCCACTATTTGCCTCAATGGTAACATTTCAAACTTTTTAATATTAATGAGAATAATAGCAATATTATACTATTATAATGAGTGTAATGAGTATCATCAAAATATTATAATTAATAAAATCGACAATAACAGAAAAATAATGGCATTATCTTTTTCTTTTACTTTTCATTGAACAAAAGATATTTTTAGCCCGTACAATCATTTGACCCAAAAAAAATAATGCAAAAAAATAAATGTAAAATAGTATTTTATTTGGAGAAAGAAGTAAGGTAAAATAATGGATTGCTATAACCAATGTTAGATGAAAGACTGCAATCTTTTTTGATTCAGTTGATTGTACTCACATCCATCGCATGTGAACCGCCGTTATATCAAAAAAAAAAAAAAAAACTGCTATTTTTTCTCTCATTATCCTATATGCATATATGAAATAATGAGGTTGGCTGAGACCAGCTATAATGCCGTTATTTAGAACCTATCATAAATAAGTCAATATATGCTAACTATTTAAAAATGAGGGATTTCAACTGTCCATATGCTACGCACAATTGGTCAAATTGCCTCACATGCACCGATTCGAGCATCTTTGGCTTACTATAAAAGACTTCATCATCCATAACCTCGCGTGAAGCCATCATGTGCCCCTTATATGTATGGCCATTTTACTCTTCATGGACATGGTCGGTCGGTCTCCAATGTTTTATTGACACCATAACTTATTCTATTCCAATGTAGATCGATCTCGTACGAAACATATTAATCTTGCTAATAGTTAAGGCAACCAATATTTTATCCAAATTTGCTTAGATAAAAATTATTTAGAAGCACAAGAATTATTATTAAATGGATATCATTTGCTATTAGAATAATGCTGCACTTGTGAAAAAAAGTTTGCTCCTTCGATTAAAGCATGTAAAGAATACTATCCTAAGAACATAATTCACCTTCTAGTATGGATGTATGGTGATAACGTTCTAAAGGTACAACAATCCGTTCAGCCCAATCCTCCTTCAACAAGCATGATCATCTGGAAGGTTAGATCCGATCGACTTCTTTAATTATCCAAATAAAAGATTGCAAAAAAAATAGTGAATAAGTAGAAAAAAGTGGGAAGAGCTTTCTGTATTTTGGACTTAGGAGCAGAGAGACCCAAGGCGACCCACTTGGAATGCCGCTGAGACCCAGAAACCTATTAAACTCATGAACGTCTCACCCATGATTGCAGCACTTTGGGAAGAGCAGCAAGCCACATCCTTCATAAATATGGGATTTGAAAAATCTTTATTTTCTCAATGAAAAGGCACCATGCGTCCTGCTCGGCGATCTTCATTAAAGAGGCCTTTCTGAAAAAGCTACTTCTGTAACCCGAGCAAGATAGCTCAGCTCGGTTACAGAAAGAAGGGGGGCAAATGACACGCCTCTCTCCAAAATAATTTTGGATATATATCAGTAAACTATATTAATTTTATTTTTTTATCAAAATGCTCGATCATAATTATATCTCTTTGTAATATAGCGCACAAAAAGAACCTAATCGTGCGAAGAAAACAAGAGCCCCCTCACGAACCCTAACGCAGGAAGGCTCCCTCCCTCCCCCCGATCGGTGGTGCTTCTCAAGGCTACCTCCTCTTCTGACGAAGTGGCCATCTCCGTAGCCATAGTTTCTCTGAAGGGCCCACCTAACGCATGAGACGGCAAGCTATCGCACTGGCCTCACTAAATCGCCGCCATCATGTAATACACGGGCGTCTGTCATTGAGAGGGTAAGCCTTGTTCCACCATTAATTAATGCGGTTTCTAAAGTTTTAATTAGGTGACATCAAAATTTATACAATCAGGAACCTCTAGCTTGCACAGCAACTCCAGTCTCAGCCAGCTATCGGACTTAAGAAGTCCAAAAAATAAATAAATACGTACGTAGACCGAAGCTATATGTATCCCATAATTATGACATAGTTCAAGCCTTACATAACTCACATCACCTAAGATTTATTATTTCTTTAAAATTATTGATCATATATATTGGCTTTTGGCCTTTTTTTTCTTTTGGCTGATCGGGCCATTGAAAACCATTCAGGATTATTTATCGAAGAATCAAAGACAAAAGGACCAAAAATTCCAATGACTAGCTAGAAGGGCTTTTGATTGGCACAATCCAAGTTGGGCCCCACATCCACGTCGAACAACTGGGCGTATCTCTTGTAGTAACCGATCCGGTCGTTGACCCGGCTGTCGTCCGGAATTCCGCATTCCAGCCCACCATTTATTATGTTCGTCACCAGCCCAAACCCGGCGGTCCGGTTCGCCTCCCGGTCCGCCGCCGTGGGCCGGTACCGGCCCACCATCACGTCGTGGCACGACGGCTTCGGCTTCCGTTCCGTCATCCAGAACCACAACGCCGTCTTGAATGCGATCGCCGAATTATTCGCTACGATCTCCGGATTTTTCAGCCCATCAAATCCCAAGGCTCGGCCAGCTGGGCCATAGTTGTAGTTCCTGCCAGGGTCCAACATCTCGAGCATCAGATAGATATCATAGCCAACCATCTTTGGAGTGTCCCAAAATGTGGAAACGACCCTTCATCCTTGGGTCTATAGGTTTGGATTTTAACTACTTAGTTGAGATGAATGATCCCTGAATGGCAAACGTTTTTAAGGAGGATAATAATTTATCTTACCATGAGAGCTGGATGGGTCCTCTTCCCTTGTAGGACTTGCCAGGATAGCAAGGCCATTCCTGGTTCGTGGAGTCGCAGTAGTTGCTCTGTGGGCTCACCTCTTCCTTGAAGCACAGACCCCAAGCATAAGGGCCATCCGGTGCCGTTGCCCACCCTCCTAACGGATACGCAAATCAACCAACCATGTACGCGTTAATTAATCAGATCATCATATATATCCACTTGTTCCCATGGATAACGCTACGAGCCTTCCTATATGACCGTACATGCGTATTTATGCATGTACACATGCATGTATGTATGAAGCTCTAAGTGCTAATGTATATACCTGTTGTCTCGTGGGAGATTTGAGCGAGAAATGCAGCAACCTCGCGCTTTCGGGTAGCTCCGTCCCCAGTGTTGCCAAACCGGGGGAAGCACTTGGTTGCTTGAACAAAAGAGAAGTAGGTGTAGAACCCTTTAGCAGGGCAAGCACTATCATCCTTGTGGAGAAATATAGAGTTGAAGAGCTCCTCGGAGATGATTGATGATATAGGGGAGCCATAACTAGGATCGTAGCGAGCCTCGGCATGGGAGAGAAAGGAAAGAATGGAAGAAGAGAAGAAGAGGAGGAAGGATAGGATAAGAGGAGAAGAGATAGAGCTGCTAACAATAGCACAAGCCATGGCTTTGAATGGATAAATGACTTCTTCATGAGAGATGCGTATATATAGCTCTCTTGCACAATATTTTATCATAGATTTTTTTTTTTTGCATTTTATGCGTGTTGAAGAAAAGAAGGTACGGGAGGGCATTGCAAGTAAACGCCAAAGGGGGCGGTCAACTTTGACGATTAGGTAGGAGTTGACGATTTCAAACAGCCTAGATCGAGTTGGGCTTCAGTGCTCATCCCACTACCTTGAAGGGGTCATGGAAAACGGGAGGCGACAAGAATCCCGGCGTAGTTACCTCGAGCGTGGCGTGCGCGAACCTCAAGCTAATTTGCCATGGTCGTTGAGAACAAGCACCAGATGGCAATTTGTTCTTTTATTATAGCAGCCTTCAATAACGGATTTGCTTTAATTAATTTATCTACGTATATCTTTAAAATATCAGAGCTATAAGAATTGTGTGATACAATTTATCATTCAACAGCTAAAATTAATGAGGTCGAAGATGTTAGAGGATGCATCTTTGCTACGTTTGGAAGCAAACTCTCGATTGGAAGCTCACCAGGTTGCTGGACATCCAATCATATCCCATCTTTGATTAGAAAGCAAGCTGATCAGCTCAAATCGTGCCCTATGCCTAATACAAGCGTGAGCCAAAAATGATTTGGTTGAACCGAGCATGAATTGACTTCTCTTTTTATCTCTTATAATTAATAGCTTAGGGCCTAGCATGCCAGAAATGAGAAATGAGAGCTTCATCTTGGATCAGGACTGTGGCCATTGTGCTTGCCGGCCGGCCGGCAGTACTATTTATTGGTTACGGACAAATGATTTGCTAATAGTTGGTATAGAAAATGTCATTGGTGATGACCATGTCAAATGGTTTGAGGTGCTGACCCTCTCTTTTCCCATCAGCCAAAGATGTAGGACTAGTGGGTGCTGTAGTGCAGATGTCGACACAGCGCACCGTCTTTGCGTGGTTCTCCTCATGAGATCTCGGCATTTTCAATATATGTTTGCACGACTAATAAAGGTGTCAAATTGACGTAATGGTGATGACTTTTGGTCCACCGTCACCTTGCACGATCTTTCAAGTATGAGGCGCGCCTAGGTTGGAATTTGGTTAGCTTCGTTTGCTCGACGACCCAGATCTCCATAGTTGCACAAAAATGTACATTTTAATTCCCCCAGATCAGAAGAAAAAAGTAGAGAGAAAGAAAAATTATTAGATGATGGAACATGCACGCCATGGATTTATCCGCTAATCTCTACTTTTCGAGAAATTTTTAAATGAACCTGATGGACCAGGTTCAGTGGACTGGACCAATCCAAATCCTCACCCCTGTTTTGATGATTGGATTGGTCTTTCGGATCTGGTCTACCTAATAATTTTTTCTATTTTTTAGAAACCCATAAATGATGTGTATAATGAGGGCTAGATATTTCTAGCAAAAACTCTAACTGGGGAAAATCCAAACTTCATCCTAAAACTATGAAACCGTAACTTACATTGGCTTCTTGAAATTAAAAGTTCAATTAGGTAATTCTGATGCCATGGCAACAGGATGCTAGTGTGGATCTGCACGCATGAAATTTAATCCTACAGCACTCATACCAGCTCGGAGCACTGCAATTAGGACAGGCCGATGGATTTAGCTCCCTGCCCCTATGATTAATTGGAGTATCAACACCTTCAGATCACCATCAAAAAGAATATTGTTGGGTTTTGAGAGAAAAATGAATTTGTTGTTTACGGCATAGGGATTTCATCTTCCATGTGACTAATCTCAAAGGGATTCTCAATCTTTTCTACAGTAGTTAAGTTTAATTGGTCATTTAATTTTGGCAAAATTGACCATCAATTAATTAGCAGAAGCAAAAATAAGGCAAGTGAGATCAAATTGGAATGGGAAGAATTCCGAAAAATTATCTTCTAAATTTTCCAGCACGTGCTTCTTGTAGACCCTCTCAAACGACTAGGAAGACCGGATTCAATCAATAACGGGATTCTTGGGCCCGGGATTCGGATGATGCATGTCTCGACTAAAGGCAAGATACAGCATCTCACAAGTCTTAAACCCACTTAATTATATCATTTAAAAGATTATGAGTTGATTATTCGCTGTTAAGATACGTGTCTAATCAAGTCTTAAACATTCTTAATTATATCGCTTAAAGGATTACTGGCAGATCATGGGCTGTCCTGTGATCCCACGGTTAAAGCCTACCTTTATGATGGTAATACCACCAAATCCTCCCAATGATTTCTTTACCTTGATGAGCCCATCATCATCCAGTCAAATCTAAATTGCACCGAATCCCTGCCATCACTCTTCATATCCCCGGTTTTCTTCTATAAATGCCATGCAAATCTCACCCTACCATTCCCACACCACAACTTCCACGCCATGGCCAGGAAGAAGGTGAACCTGGCATGGATTGCCAACGACTCCACCAGGAGGGCCACCTTCAAGAAGAGGAGGAAGGGCTTGATGAAGAAGGTGAGCGAGCTGGCGACGCTTTGCGACGTGAAGGCTTGCGTGGTCGTGTACGGCCCTCAGGAGCCCCAACCGGAGGTGTGGCCCTCGGTCCCCGAGGTGACGAGGGTCCTCGCGCGCTTCAAGAGCATGCCGGAGATGGAGCAGTGCAAGAAGATGATGAACCAGGAAGGATTCCTCCGCCAGTGTGTGACGAAGCTGCAGGAGCAGCTGCGCAAGCATGAGCGCGAAAATCGCGAGCTCCAGACGATGCTGCTCATGTATGAGGGCCTGGCGGGGAGGAGCCTGCGTCATGTCGGCATCGAAGATGCGACGAGCCTCGCATGGATGGTGGAGATGAAGGTGAAGGCGGTGCAGGAGAGGATTGAGCTGGTGAGGGCGCAGATGGCCTCGCGGATGGTCGAGGCGTCGAGCAGCCAGGTGGCGCCGGTGGCCATGGAGGGGACGGGACTGGGACAGGGACCGATGCCGGTGATGAAGGAGAAGACGCCGATGGAGGCGGCGATGGAGGCTCTCCAGAGGCAGAACTGGTTCATGGAGGTGATGAACCCGAATGACAACTTGATCTTCGGTGGTGGGGAGGAGATGGTGCAGCCCTACGTAGACCATACCAACTCATGGCTTGACGCCTGCTACTTCCTTTTGAACTGAGTGCCCCTAGTGATTTCCTTTTCACCCAGGTCCTTTGCTTTTAATTAGTCAGAATAATTGTAGCGTCGCCTCTCCTATATGTGCTTGCTTTTGTGGTTAGGGTATATGTTGGTCCCCTTAATTGTTCCTTGCGTTCTCTTGTGTATAAATAGATAAGGAAATCATGAAATGGTTTCTTCCATGATTAGCTGCATGTGTCCGTCGCTTCACACACCCCCTTTTATTTTTGTGTGTTAAATTGAAGTGATCGAGAAGGATCTAGCATTCTAACTGGATGTCCTCTTTTCCACAAAGAGGTGCTCGAAACGCTAAAGGTCTTTCTTCAAGGAACTAGTGGGTGGTTTCCTTCTAAAAGTTCTCCTATCAGCTGGCCGGTCTCTTCGTTTAGATCCAAAAATGAAGAATATTGCCAAAAAAACTGGTCCAATTGAATCTTTTGACGATCTTAACTAATTTCTTGGTAAAGAAACATTAATCTTAACTATTTCTTTTGGTAAAGAAGCATTAGTATTAATTATTGCTAATACTGACGAAAAATTCGTTTATATTAATGCAAATTAAATATATTCTTATCGACCATGTCCTTGTAAAGAGGTACGGCCGCATCTGTATGTATATCTAAGTTTTTCCGTAGCTAAAATGGCAAACATTGAACCGATTAGTTGTCAGAATGGATGTTCTAATAAACAAATGTTTCATGCATGCAGAATGTACGTCATTATTAGCCGGACCAATATGTATTTTTTCTATTTAATGGTTAGAAAATGTTAATTATTATCTGCTATATTTTATGTTATAATCCAGGGGATGAAGAGATGTTCTAAGACTTAGAGCTGCCAGTAATGGGTAGACAAATTTAGAACATATGAAAAGTCTATTGATGCACTGAAATATAATAATTGAGATGTAAATGAGCATTGATATATAGTTATAATTTATCCAGACCAAAGGAGGGAGAACACACATGATACATAAGCCAAGGATCCACTTAAGTTTATAGACTATGTCATAGGAAGATAGGAAAGAAAGTTGCAATGCACAGCAAAGGGACTCGCTTAAGTCCATATATATGTGTACGTATGCATGTGCATGCATACATACATACCTATCTATGTATGCACGGGCTTGTCTATTTATGTGACATGCTACATACGTATTTATATGTGCAGGTACATATATAGACAAGTGAGTGCGCATGAAGGCATGTACACAAATGCACACATGCGTGCATACATACATATACATATATACGTACATGAATGCGCGCGCGCACACATAGGATCCTCCGTTGATAAAATCATCATTTTTATATATAAGAAATTTAGAGATAGTAGATCACATCTAATAGCTTCGATTATCGATATAGGACTCCAATTATCTAATGTAGACCTGATTAAATCTGAGGAAAGATCTACTCAAATATAGCCACGTTCAACTCTCTCTTTCTATATATATACACACACATATACATATGTACATATATATATACATATATATACATGCATACATGCATATCCCATTAGTTATTTAAGTTGAATTTTTGAAGACTCTTAATTTGCTTATGTGAAAAGTGGATTTTGCATAAAAATCCCCTTAACTATTGATTATGAAAGGCAAGGTTTGATGTATTTTTATAGGAATACACATTAAAGGTCATCTATCAAATTTTCCCCTAAGTTTAACTATGAGATAGGTAATAGCCTAAACAAATTTGTATTGACTATTCAAAATATAGTACCTTAGGTGGTCAATAAATTTATATAATATATTCTAAATGTGTATATTGCCAATCTTGTTCTTACACCTAGGTGCAAATATCCATAACCCCTTTTCTGCACAAAGAAAAAAAATCCAGCCTTTTCTTGCTAGATTAATAACTAAGTATTTTTTATTCAAATTCATTTTTAAAAAATTAAAGATCCTAGGAAATGAATCTTCCCATTAGGCTGAAATCTCAGGTCTTGAAGCATGATCTATCCTTTGATAGGACAATTTTTTCTTCTCTCTCTTTCTAAAAGTTTCTATAACCTTGCAGCACTCTAAGAGTATGCTCACAAAAAATTATTGAAGACTAACTGTTGCACAAATTTTGAAGATTTATTTATCATAAAACAACAACCGGTAACCTATAGAAGACCTTGTGAAAGAAGAATAATAACCTTGTGATATCATTCATCACCGGTTATTCATAGAAAATATGAGATTTGAAGGAAAGTGTTATATTAATTTTTGAGAAATTTAGGCCTCATTTAACTTTACACTTGTCATTAAATATAGAGGAATGCCGGTATTTGGTACATAAGTCCTTTGCAGCATTTCTTCCCTCTTCTTTTTATTCTTTTCATTTGAAAAATAAGAATAACATAAGACTCATTAAGGAGAATGGAGAGAGGAGAGCAAGAGAGAAAATAAAGAACAAAAGAGAATAGGGAAGATGGATAGAAAGAGAGGGTCCTAAGGACCAATTAAAGAGAAAGGAATAGAATAGTGGTAGGAGAGGCTCTAATCCAAGAGAGGGTCCTAAGGACCAATTAAGGGAGGTAATGTCTGGAGATGATAGTTATGTTTTTGGGGTTTTTGAACAAAGACATGTTTTCTTTTTCCTAAATAAGCACCAATAAATGATGAGAGTCAAAGTGTTCCTATACAATTGGGGTTTTTGAGCAAAGATATGTTTTCTTTTTCCTAAATAAGCATCAATAAATGATGAGAGTCAAAGTGTTCCTACACAATCTTGAGATAAAGTTCTCCAAGTGCCCCAAAGCAGTTTGATGGATGAAGGTAGTAAGTCCAAGGTTTTAAATCTTGTAGAGTAAAATCATCCCAATTTTTCCATGGAACTGGGTGCACAACTATCCTGTCTAATCCTGACACTTATGACATAAGTGTCCCATGACATGTTAATCATGATGTTAGAATGATAAAAGGATGGTCCTGTCCTAACAATTAGGATAATAACTCTTCCTAACATTCCATGGGAAGTACTACTAGGATTTGAAGCCATATATGAGTCGATACTGAGGCTATTGAGGAATAATCTCTTTACTAAATTAAAAAATAGGCAATAGAATAGGAAGTAGTTGGGACAGTATGACTGTTATAAACAACACAATTATTTGGTGTTGACTAATTTTGACTATGTAAACTATCCTCTATAAAAAAATATATTCGAAATGGTCAACTAGGAGGAGGACTTTTGTAGTAGTTTATTGGAAACTTATGCACGAAAAATGTACTCTTATGGTTTGCTTCTTTATGCATTGCAAACCTATATAGGGATAGAGAGATTAAATTGTTGCATTTGTCTCTCACTACTTACTTTACGGCTATTTTGTTGTAGATGTGTTGCCAAATCCATCACCCAATAGAGGAACGATTTTTCATTTTTGTATTTTATGGAGTTTGTAACTTGTTGTAATTTTATTCTTTTGTATCCATTTCTGATTATTGTCCAATGATCTTCATTGGCCTTGTGTAATCCAAGGCTACGTAATAGATTATGTGCAATCAAAATTGTATCACCAACTATCATTCACGATGACTTTTAGATTATCGATAAGGCCATTCCAAATTCTCCCCCCCCCCCCCCCCCCTCCTTTTTTAGGAAAGGTTGAGCAAGAAATTATAGGAGTGGTTTTGATTAAGAAAAGAAAATTGTAGACAAAATTTAAAGGCTTGGAGGCCTAAGATTCAACAATATGGGATGGCATAGAAGATGGGGTATAGAAGACCGCTAGTGAATATTTGTTCTATCTAAATTTGAAATGTTTGCAAGAATGGTTGTCTGCATAGGGCTGCCTAATGAGCAAGCTGTTTGTGAGCCAACTTGTATTTGGCTCAAAATTCAGCTCAAAGTGTCTCAATTGATTAACAAAGGAGCAAAGCTAGAATTAGAGTTACATTAGTTGATCTAATTGGCTCAAGTAAACTTGAAATATGAATAAACAAAGAATATATAATATATTATTTATATATTTGGAACTATTTTTGTATCTGTTATTTATAGATTTACATAATTTATATAAAATAGAATATATTTTAAATCTTGCATTAAAATATAATGGGGATTTTGAAGTATATAAATAAAAGCTTTGAAAGATCTCGAGCAAGTACTAAGTCTCCTAAGGCTTTATTGGGATGTCTGTATAGTTTTCCCTAGAGTATTCCATATACAGAGGGAAACAACATTTGCATATGTGGGTGTAAGACTACGTACATTGAACCCTTCCTACATCCCATAGTTGTGGGAGCCTTGTGTACTTGGCCTTATGGTGAAAAATTAGTGGTGAAAGTGAGTAATTCCTTCTTATTGAGGAAGCTCTTGATTATAGAATCCCAAAAATCATGGAATGGCAGAAATCACCTTGTGCATGGAATTCGATGTCCCTATTTTTGTAGATAAGATGATCCAAGAGCTTCCTTAATTGCACAGTTGTCTTCTCTCATACTTTTGTATTTCATCTGTAAAGCCCACATTTTATTGGGCTTGGGGCACTAGTCTGACCCATGAGAAGGGGGAGGAGGGAGACTCCTGATTGGGTCTTCTCCCTCCCCTGTTTCAAACCCATCTTCATCCTCCCGAATCCACCGGAAAAAAAAAATCCAGAGGAAAAGGAGGCTCAAATCTTACCTAAATTGAGCCTTATTCTTGCCTATAAAGACTCCCTTTTCCCTCCTTTCTAGGGCATCAACCAAGAGCCCTTCCATAGGAGGATTGATCGCCAAGCAATCTGTTAGAGGAGATCGGAGTATTCGCCACCGATCTAGCCGGAGGAACTCGCCGGGGAACTCGCCGGAGGCAAGGTGAGCACCCCCTCCTCCTTCTCCTTCATCTTTGGGCCATTACTTCTTTGGGAATATGGTCGGTAAGCCACTGGATTGATGGAGAAACCAAGCAACGGTTCGGTCTTTTCCTTCCCCCATTCGGCCGGCCGTCGCCGGGCGTGGCGCGTGGCCGACCGTCGTCGGGCGTGGCGTGTGGTCGGCACCACGTTGGGGTTGTCGACGACTGGGTCGTCGGCCATGGGTGGCTACCGCCACCAAGCATGCCACGGGGAGAAGATAGAAAGAAGGGGAGAGAGAGAGAGAGGGAGGGAGGAAGGGAGAGCCACTCGGTTCCCTCTCTTCTTTCTTTGCCCTTCTTTCCTCTTTCTGGTCTTTTTTTTCTCTAGTTGGGGTTCTCTCTATAAACTTGGATTTAGAGAGATCATTATTGTTGAGGACCCTGGGTAGTCCTAAGATGCTAGATTTTAGAAGACTCTTTAGAGGATCAAACAGGGGTCTTGGATTGTCAAATATCTTGGATAATTTTTAATATTGACTTGGTTCTGTAGGGAAACAATCTATTGGACGAGAGGGCGTTGAGCAGAGTCCTGCGCATTCCGGTTCATAGATCGCCGTGAGGGTGGGTGATTAGTTTGTCTGAGCTTTTCAACAAAGGGTAAGGATCCTTGTACGCCAATCCTGCATGATATAAATAATTTTTGCACCTATTTATGTATGATGTTTTATGATCCAGATAAGGAAGGTGCAAACTAGTTTTATATTAAATTGTGTTTTGATCATATTCGCTTATGGTTGGTATCATGCATGCGCATATCCTATACCTGCATAATTGGACTAATGAATGTGGTGCTCTAAACTAACCACGTGATATTGGTTGCCCCGTCACGGGCTGGAAACGTGACTGTGGTTAGTCTAAAGCCGGAAATAAAAGAAAAAAAAAAGACAATTGATGTGTGGATGTGAACTCGATTGAATAAACATGGACTTTGGGTTATCTCGTTATTATGGCAGGCCCCATCACAGGCTGAAAATGTCGTACTTTGGCAGGCCCATCACAGGCTAGAAATGTGGAACTATAATGTGCAGGCCCTGTTACAGGCTGAAAATGTGATACTTTGGCATGCCCCCTCACAGGCCAGAAATGTGGAACTATAATGTGCAGGCCCCGCCACAGGCTGAAAATGTGATATTTTGATAGGCCCCATCACAAGCTAGAAATGTGGAACTATAATATGCAGGCCCCGCCACAGGCTGAAAATGTGATAATTTGATAGCCCCACCATAGGCTGAGAAATGTGACCGAGATTTGGCCCAAAGTCAGAAAAATAATTGATCCAGATCAAGTTAATATAGAATGAAAAGAAAAAGCATTGAAAACAGTAATGAAGATTTATGAGCTATCATATGCTATATCATTCTTGTGTGGCTGGTCTTTCAATGATGTTTGATGTACATACTTATATTGATTATTTGAGTCTTTTGGAAACTGTTTATGATTTCATGAAATGTGCATCGATTTGTCATGGTTTTCAAATCTATATTATCATTGTGTTGGTGTAGATATGTAGGGGTTCTTACTGGGCTGTAAAGCTCACCCTCCTTATTTTCGTTTTCTCTTTTCAGAGTTGTAGGATGCATAAACATGGATGGGTTGGGCGCGGAGCGCGAGTATCAAAGTCATTAGCTAGTTAGTTAGTGTATCTTTCTTTAATGTTGATGAACATTTGAAGATCTTGTAATTGAACCAAATTGATTATCTGGACATGTTGGATTTATTTATTTGATTTAAGTAATTAATTAGTTATGGATTTATTGGATTTTTTTGTTTATCTTAGGCCTTGCATGATCTTTAGGGCACTACTCTAGGGCTCATGCGACCGGTCGCGTACCGAACCCGGGTGCTGGGTTCGGGGCGTGACATAATCTGAATCCAATTCATTTTGGTGTTTATCTAGTGGATTATATACAGGCATCCAAGTAGATCTCAAAGCTACCCAAAATGAAAAAAATGAAAAAAAAGGGCCCTACATGAGTTGCCTAAATGAGTTGTGCTAGGATATCTCAATAAATCGGGGGTAGCTCTCTGCTGCCTCCATTTTCCATCAAAAAAAAAAAAACAGAGAGAGAGAGTTGTGCTTGAATAGCTTAGATTCAGCTCAAAATTAAATAAGTTGGAGGGAGCTCGGCTTGTTTATACCCTCTACATCCAAATAGTTCTTTTGAGTTTAGATATATCATGTTTGAACTTGTAATTGCACTTAGCAAAACATCACGTAACTTTACAAAGATAGAGGGAAAGAAAAAAGATACATGAATCATTGTAAGCTTGCATGTTGGCATATGTATCAAGTATCTATAAATTAGGATGCGTAATATGACAAGATTTGGTAAGAATGATACGCTAGAAGCTAGCCCTGTGAAGTAAAAGCTTTTTTGATCCTGCTTAAGTGATCAATTTATGAGGTCATGCATTCTTTAAAAGTCAATTTTAATTTATAGTATTGCCATAGCTTGGTGAAGCCTTCTTATTGCACTCTCCGTCACAAAAAGGAGCCGACAACTATAGAACAATGTTTTTAATTAAGCTGATATATACTTCTCCTTCCTTTTCCTTCTTTTTATTTATTTATAGGAAAGAGAGGAACAAGAAATCCACATCATTTTCATTTCAATCAATAATGCTTAATGTTTTTTTTTTTTTGAGGGGATTCAATTAATAATGCGTTTTTTACTAAAAGCACACGTCATACAAACCAAAAGTTCACCAAATCTCACCATGGAGTTCAACATTATCCATGGGGATTCAATTAAAGCAACATGGCAAAGAACAATTACAGGGAGTTGTCTTCTCCATAAAACTAATTAATAAAGAAGACACATTTTTGGGCATCTCCTTCATACCTCTCCTTTCCTACCAAACTATGATTTACATACCTATACCTTGGGCATGCAACTTAAGTTGCATCTGCTTGCCCGGGTACGGTACGTGTTCTTCTACGTACTCCTCTGGGCGACCATCGTAGCCGTCTGAAGAGCTCGAGCTATGGTTTCTGGGCCTGGACTTGTCAAGGATGGACCACATCACTCGGACATCCTCATACGAGCAAGCCATCACCTCCCCATGAAGCTTCAAGCCATGGTGATCATATCCTGCAACAAGTTGCAATTAAAGAGGTCGTACGCAGGTAGTTTTCTCAAGTGCATGACGCAGAGCCATGAATACAACAAAAGGTAGATAAAGCTTGAGACATACCAGCCTGGGACTTCTTGTCTCTGGAAGGGCTGAAGAGAGTGCAAGCTTTTCTGAAGGGGGAGGTGATGGTGCGAACCCAAGAACTCATGAGTTCAGTTATCCTAGGCTGAACTGAATCTAATACATCGATCCCTCCTCTGTCCGTATAAATAGGAGAACGACGTGGAGGTGGTGAGGTGTGGGGTGTGGGTAAAGGCAAAGAGGAGGCAAGATCCGTGAGATCAGGCCTGTACATTCTGAACGTAACACAGGCACATGGACCACATTATTCTCCAAAGTGGCGTCCAACACGTGAAATACTTGTTGTCTACCTAATTTCAGAAAAGCTTTGCTTTTAATACACTTGATGTCTCCTTATATAATAATATGCTTCCTTGGATATTGCTCTTCGTATATAGTATAACAACCTAGGATTTCATCTACAATTAATGGCTAGCTGGAAGAGATTATTTGGATTCCGTAATTCTCTATAAGTACCCGAGATCTACCCAGCGAATAATCGATGTGGAACTAAACATACGTTCCGCACGGTCCTCAAATACTTTCTCCGTTTAAGCCCTAACGTCTTCGTCAGGTTAAAAGTCACTAGAAAAAACTTGTCTTTTTTGGTGCTTTTTAAAGCCTATATCGACGCTTATAGGTGTCGGTAATTTTGGCGCCGATGCTTTCGCCAAAGCGTCGACAATGTGAGCATAAAAAAAATTTTGCCGACGTTTTTGAAAAGCACCAGCAATAACGGGAGCTTTGCCGACACTTTAAAGTGTTAGCAATACTTATTCTAACGACACTTTCGTTAGAGTTATTTTTTAAAAAAAATATTTAAAAAGCTTAATTATTTTTTCTAGGGGCTAAAAAAAGGCCTAAATCCAGCTGGAGAGAGAGATTAACAAATATTCTAACTTTTGTCGAAAATAAATTTAACAAACTTAATTTAAAGAAAAAAAGCCCAATTTCTGATTTTCTTCTCCATTACTAGTTCCTTCTGAATCTTCTTCTTCTAATAGCACAAGATGGATAATCTCAGAAAGTTAAAAAGAAAAGACCAAAATTAGAAAGGAATAATACGAGAAGAACAACAAATGCCCAATTTATATGATGTTTCTTTTATAAATTATAATTTATATAATGTTCTTTTTACAAATTACAATTAGACAGATCGATCAATGAGTTTTCTCGAATCCCGTTTTCATCTCCATCGCATCTTCATTGTCGTTTCTTTTCTTCTTCTATTCCGTCCATCGTGGTCACAGCAGGGGACTCTGCCAAACACCTTCGTCCCGGTGCCCTCCGTCTCAGACTACAACAACATCCTCCTGCCCTAAGACTTCTAGCGCAGGCAGCAGCTCCGCCCTTTTGTCCAAAATCCTAACAAACAAGTTTGGGCCTTCAGTGCCATCGCCACCATTCTCAACTCCGGTATCTCAACCTCGATGCTTCTACCAACGCATCTTGTTCTGACTTGGAGATAAATATGGAACACCCTTAATATTGTTGGGGATCGTAGCTTGGTTGTGTTTTTGGGATTGGAGATTATGCTTCACTTGGATCTATGCAAGAGCCATCGCATGGTATATATTTATTTATAAAGATACTGCATCCGATAATTAACAATGTAGTCAGGTTACTGGATCCTTTGGGTATTTAGGGACTTGGGATGACATCTACTCAATGATTAGATAAGTAAGGTCGAAACAATATTGAATTACTGATGCCTGGTCTTATCGGGGCATGGATGATTAATTATATTCTAATGATTGCCATTAGTTTATGTTCCTGGAAGTAGGTGGACTTCACCACATGGTATGTTGTTGTCACATCAAAAGATTCCCAGCAAGCCGTACTTCAATACTTTATTTTCCAATCTGTACGAGATATTGATGCCTGCCTCATTCAAGGTTTGAATCAGAAATATATTAAGTTTTCTTGTCTTTTGGAGGGACATCGGTGATCTCTCATTTGAATTGAAAGGACCGCCACTGTGGTTGGATTTAACCCCAAAGGATGAATAAGTTGTACTTCATGACTTGGGACACTGGTGATTCTATTGTTCATACGATATCATTTCACATTTGTTGTCAGGGATTTCTAAAGAAACCAGACCTGATCCCCCATTCTCCCAATTCTCATTTCGACGCGTGCCTGCCACAAAAGATGCATTGAATAAACTATCATAATTTGTATAGTGGAACGCACTATATCACTTGATTTTAGAGGAAAAATTATTATGAATTCAACGGATGGGAGACTTGCTGAGTGAAAGCTTCAAATTTTTGGAATGTTGTCTGGCTTTTGACCGTGATCAGCTGGTGGAAGTGAAGTAAAACTTATTTCAGTTACTGAGAAAAGGATTAAGCAATTAAGAAAAGAGAAAGAAGCACTGTAAGGCCAAGCTAGCTAGAGATCCGCCCTAACCCATCGGTGCCATGATACGACTCTTTCCGTATCTTAAGTAACTAAATATAAGAAAATAGATAAGTTGAGAAAAGATCAATTATTTTCAACTTGTTTGGTTTGTAAAAAAAAAAAATTCTCTCACTAAACTATTTTTTATAAAAAGCTAATATATAGATATATGGTGTCTAAAAAAATATTTTTTGCATATTTAGTTGATCATAAGAAAATGACACATTTTATAATGATCTATATTTGGTTGTTATACTTTTGATAAAGAAAAAATCTTATCCCATGCTATCTAAAAACTTAAGAATATTTTGAAAAAAAAATTAATTGGGTGAAAAAAAAACTTTTATAAACCAAACGTGTGAAGAAAAGTCTCTCCTAGTTATCACTCAAAAGGTGGCTAGCCTTCCCCATAACATATTCTTCTTTCAGTTTTATTTTAAGATCAGGCTCCCCTGGTGATCCCTACCAGATTGCCAGACCCACTAGGGATATAATTATAAGAAAAACTATTGGGGTGAAAAGGTTCGGTATGGGAACAATGGTGGTTCGCGAGTGCGCTTCAAATAGCTGGCGGAAGGAATCTGAACTAGAAAAAGACGGCCTTCTTTTCGTACAAACTGGTCCTCAGCCCTCCCGTTTCGTACGTAACATGCATATGGGAGTGGCCCAAAGAATTGCAGCGTAAAGGGATAAGAAAAGGGATCCAAAAGTAAATGTCACATTGGAGACAAGAAAGTTGTTCAAGCAGGAACAAAAAAAATCAAGCAAGTTTCATCCTTTGTGTTCCTTCCCTTGTGCTGCCTTGTCACCCATCAAGGGCAATTAACCTCTAAGTTAGGTAATGATAATTGATTCGCTATTAAAAAAGTCATACAGGATAGACTGCATGAGAACCCTCCAATCCAAAAAGTTGATGGAGATTTGGGTGGCGGTGGTGGTGGTAGGGTAGATATGGTCCTAAGTAAGATTATAAAAATCAAAAATTTGGTTTTCCAGATAATAACTATCTAGGGACTATTACTTAGTGCAATAATAAAGACTTAGATTGAGAAATGCAACAGCATGATTTCGAGTCTTAGGCGAGTCACTATATTAAAAAAAACACCAAAAGTTAAGTCCTCTCCTGTTCGTCCGTAAGGGTGCAAATGGGTCGGATCAAGTTGGGTCTTGAGTGACCCCGATCCGACCCAGTTTTTTGTTCGGATCTTAATTTTGGACCCAAATTCGACCTAATTAAAGATCGGGTCAAATCGAATCGAATCCATAGCTACAATTTTTGACCTAACAGGTCATTAGGGTCGGGTCAGATCGATCCATGTATAACCCGGACCCGACCCAAAAAACTTTGAGTCCAGTCAGGTCTAGTCCGGATCGGGTCTGGATCAGGGTGGGTCCGGACCTGGTTAAAGTTGCAAGTAGTAATATTTTGTCTCACATAAAGGGGAATATAACCCAAACCAAGTCAGAAGACTTGGAAAAGAATGACCCAAGACTTTGGCAGCATAAGACTTTAATCGCATCTCTTCTTCTGTCAATGATAAGCTAATCAGTTTTGAGCAGCGTTCTCCGTACACAAGCTAATTCATTTGAAAAAAACTTCTATACAACCAGATATATATACAGAGACTTTACCATTGGTTCACCTACAGATTTTTAGACCTCCTGGATTAAAGACCTGCTGGTTCACCTACTTCATGTAACAACATCCATATCGATTTCAAGAATGTAGCAATTAAGAAGGCGTCCACTGACTTCCCTTTCTTTCACTTGGCAATTTGGGAGTTGCAACCCAATTGTCCCCATTAATGTCATACAATGTTTCTAGGGGCTTTATAACTTGCCCATATTTTTGAACAAAAAACCTGCGTTTGAAGGCAGTCCAATCCCAATAGCTTGTGAAGCAATGTCCGTATATTAAGTCTGCCGCAAAATACACAGCAGAAGTAACAAATGAAGCAAAATCAGAATCAATGTCCTTATATTAAGCAATGTCCTTATATTAAACTTGCCCGTATACTGCAATCTGAAGCTCCTGCCAGCTTAAGAGGATAGCTAAGTTGGGAATCTAATCTATATTATTGCTTGTTTGTTCCTATAACTTTTGCACCGACACCACATTTAGATTAAGAACGACAGGTCAGGAAAAAGTAAGTTAAAGAAATAGAAACTCGGAAAAAGATCCCTTCTCCTGTCTCATGCGCAAGACACAATGACAGACCAGTGGATGGTAAACGAAAGCAAAAGATAAAGAAAAAGACCTCATGGAAAGAGACAATGCCTAATCAAATCTAACAAGGGTTTTATGTTTCAAAAATGGATGTTTAGTTCACTAATTACTAAGAAAGCATGTCAGGTCTAAATGGGTAATTTGGATTCAGATCGGGTCGGATCGGATTGTTGGATAAACAATCCAAAATTGATCAAGATTAGGTTGACCCAGACCCGATCCGAAAAACAGAACAGGTCTAATTTTAGAACCTGATCCGGACCCACTTATCTTCTAAAATAGGTCGGATCGAGTCTAACCGGTCAGATCGGGTCACGAGTCGACCCAACCAATTTGCAGCCTTAGTTCTTCCCTTCCAGGATGACAAATTACCAAGAACATAAATGGGTAATAGCAAAGAGAGATCCTAACTATCAATTTATTTGATCATATGAATATCGGTTAAAGTTGTGATCTATTGATTGCCCTAAGCTCTGCTTTATATTATTGAAATATTATATCAAGCAACCACATTATTTTCTTTGGATTTTTTTTTCCTTTTCTTTTGAGTGCAAGCAGAAGAGTCTGAGAAATTGACAAGAGCGCAAAGAAATTGAACTAGAAAAGAGACAAATTAGTGCTGAACGTTGGAGCTGGCATCTGTATGTCCCGAGGCATCTTTACGATCATCTCACAGAAGAAACGATGCTGCACGTTATTGTAATAGTTTCAATCTAGTTTGCTCATTAGAACACTATTAACTTCATCATTACTGTCATGACCACTTCTATTATCAGCTGCACCCCCTTGTATTTATGTCAAATGTCGCACTTCAGAAGTATCCCCCCATCATGAGTCTCTTTTTTTTTTTAATCTGTTTATTAAGTTGTTTCTGTAACAACCCAAAACTTCACCAAAAAAGACTAGATAGAAGGTATTATTTGGGTTCCTTAATCTTGTATAAGTATCCAAGATCTACCCAGTGAATAACTAATATGGGACTAATACATACCTGCACGGATCCTCATACACCCTCCGTTTAAGTTCCGGCGTTTTCATCAGGCTAAGGATTCAAATCCATTCAAATCTAATCACAAGCACCACAATCGACCCGTGGTCAGCCTCAATGAACCCGTATTGCAGTGTCTCCTAGTCCGCATGAGCCATAGGCTAGATCCGCTCTGATACCATTTGTAATAACTCAAGAGCTCATCCAAAAAGACTAGCCGGAAGATATTATTTGGATTCCTTGATCATATATAAGTATCCAAGATCTATCCAGCGAATAATCACTGTAGGACTAAACACACGCCCGCATGGATTCTCACAGTTTCATTCATAAGGGAGAGAGCAATGCCACATAAGTACAGTACCCAAGATTCCTATGAGTAAAATAGAGAACAACAGGCACAAGCCTCACAAACATAACATCCTACAATGGTTTATAGCACACAATAACATCCTAACAAACATAAGTACAGCACCCTTTCAAGACATAGCAACACATACATGGTTTATATCACGCAATAGATTTATATGTGATGTTTTGATACATGTCAAAAATATATTCAAGCATAATTTTCAAAACCTAATAATTAATAGCCAGAAAACACCCATTCATGGTATAAAATGACACAACGAAGCATAAGCACTGGTGGACTGAGTTATATAGTGAAAACAAGGGCAACTGAGAAAAATGAGGCACTATGCGTCAGGGTCCATGTTGCGATGAACTTTGTCGATGAATTCTTTGGCCTTCCTGTCTATGGTTGGATCACCGTACCAGCTGCGATCCCGGTCCTCATCGCTTGGTCGAACCTTTCTTGGATGCCTTGGTCCATCTTCAGCATCTTGTCTCTGATAGTTCGTCTTCTTGAAGCCTAGGAAACCAAGAAAGGATTCCATCCTTCTTCCCATGCCTCACTTCCTTGTTACTCTCTATGCAACACTCAGTAACCTCAGAATTTATAGCGGAAGCCCTCCCCTTGGTCTGACAACAAGGGAAGGAAAGCTGAAATATTTCAGACAATTGGCACGCAGAGATTCCGAAGGGACGGGGAAAGATTAGGTGGCTGATCATGGAGACACAGGTAGGACCATTAAAGGTGTCCAATTAACTACTGCGTCCCACTTTTTTGACTCTGACCAGCATGGTTGGTCTAGTCTTCTCACTTAAAATTTCATAACATTTCATGACTATTATATTAGTCCCATTTAATCCATTGCTTCCATCTAGTCTTTTAGCTAGGTATGGTGAATTATGTACAACCCAAAATTAGGTTGATTCCTAATCTCAGCCATAATCCTCACTATGTGGCCTTTAAAGCTTAAAAACCTTTGGGCTGCAAGCATTTGCGGTTGCTCTCATATAGGCTCATTCTTGAGTCTTGTTTAGATGTTCTAGAGTTTTAAAGCTTTATGGTCCGATAACATAGTTGAGCTAATTAGAATCAGGTTCAAATGGGTTCTTCAAGCTTCTCTATATCCCCACATAAACAAATCTTCAATACAATTTGCCACATAAACAAATCTTCAATACAATTTGCCAATCCTTTTTCTCATCCATATTTCCTATTCTTTTCTCCTAAAAAATGTGAGGTTTTACTGAAACTGCAAATGCTTTTACCAATAGATCTTCTCATCTACCAACAGAAAACAGAGTTTTTGTTTTGTATCATTTCAACATGTCAAAGATTAAGATGGAGGGTGACATGGATCAAGGAACAAACAATTTTTTAATTCTAAGGAAGACCGTAATGACCTATGCGAGCGTGTGTTTAGTCCTACATCAGCTATATACTAGATAGATTTTGAGTACTGATACAGGACCGAAAAACCTAAATAACATTTCTGGCTAACCTTTTTGGTGACGTACAAGGTTGTTACAAATGAGATTGGAGCTGACACATCCCATGATTTATATGGACTAGGGACACTATAATACAAACCTATTAGGGCTGACCATAAACTAATCGTGGTGTTTGTGATTGAATTTGTGATACTTATGATTGATTTGAATAGATTTAGACCCTTGGCCTAAATGAGAATGCCAAGGCTCAAATGAGAGGGGCATGGAAGGATTCATATAGATGTGTGTTTAGTTCCACATCGGCTACATACTGAGTCAATCTTGAGTACCTATATAGGGCTAATAAATCTAAATAATACCTTCTGATCAGTCTTTTTGGATGAGGTCTTGGGCTATTACAAGAATCACGCATGAAATAATCACAGGATAAAAAATAAAATATTAACTTTCTTGATTAAAACTTAGTCCTCTGGTAAGGCTAACTATTCTATCTTAGACTGGTGTTTTTCTTGAAAGGAAGAAAATTCTGCATAGAATAGGAGAAGTCGGCAAAGGATTTGTGGCCTCTTTTTCTTGTCGGGTGGGTTGATCACTCATCTGCTAGGGTCAGGGATCTTCAAAGGATTGTTCCTCTACCTCCGGCAACAAAATGCAATTCCCTTCTCGCCTACCAATGAGTACTGGTCCAAAAGCCATAGTTTGGTATGCACTTTGAAGAGGAAGACAAGGCAAGAAACCTCTCTCTTTAGCCTTTGCCATATCTTTTAGCATTAATCTACATTTTCTTAGTGAAAGTACATAACAAATTAATATAAGTTCTGTACTTGTAGTCAGTATTGCTCAATAAATTAGACATTAAAAGTAAAACTCATGAGGTACATGGTCCTTTTTCTTTGAGCAGCATATTCCTCCAATGTTAGGTGTAGTCTGTTTGCAGCCTGTAGAATTATACTTCAGTCATTGATGTGCGCAACAGCCTACCAGTGGAAGAGATTTGGAGGTCAAAAGTTAATGCATAATGAATTCATATCCCCATTTTTTATGGTTGGAAGGAGCAAGTGTCACGCATAGAAAAAACATTCTTTTAATAATTAAAAATCAATATACAAAAAGGTTGGAATATTTAGTCTAACTTGTTCCATATACAAAAAATATATATATTTAATCTAACTTGTCCTACTTTGTACCTTAATTGCTTTGCTCCTAAACTAAACAACAGCAGCACTTATATCAACTAATGAAAGTTGGCAGGGAAATGGAATCCAGCATGATTACGTATAGAATCTCACTTGCTGAACTCAAGAACATATCATGCAAAATCCAAATTTCACCTTGATAGATAATTGGCCTTGCTTCCAGATTGAACTTTGCTATGGCCATTTATGCGGACTTCGACTGATAGATCACAACATAGGCATCTCTGGTCAGAAAGGCATGGAGAATAAATGTGATCAAATCTTTGCATGCAACAAGGCAAAAAAACATTTGCACTGGACCTAGATACATTCGATACACCCGAAGGCTTTCTTGTTCATGATATTTTGAGAATAGAGATGATTTACGCCACTCTTGAGAAGTTCGAGACGCCCATAGCAACCCCACACTAGGGTTCTGCATGGCGGTGATTATATGAGGATTGCAAGATGCTCATTCCATTGCCAAAACTGAGAATATGTGTTTATCTCCCTTTGAATTCTTACAACATATAAGAGGCCCTGGAGCCCAGCCACCGGGTCGGTCGGGAAGGGCCTGGGCCACCAGGAAGGGCGGACCGGGCCACCCAGCAGATGGGCTGGGCTCGCCCATGCCGCCCGAGCGGAAGACTGGGCCCGATTGGGGCCCGGGTGTGCTGGGATGAATCTGATGGACCGAGGCTTCGATACATAAGGCCTTTTGACTCAAATTGGCCCAATTACATACTCCCCTTGTAACTAGGAAACAGGGTCGTTAACTTGTGTCCCAAAAGGGATATCAAACAATCTGTAAAGAATATTGCTCCAGGCGGTTAATTTGCAAGCGATCGGTGTAACTAACGAGAACTGGGGCTAGAGGTGGTTGAGTGTTAAGTTACCAAGCTAGATTTAATGGGCCTAGGAAATTTTTCATGTACACTTAACAAGTTTTACACCCTAATAATATTTGTAACCTAGAAACTAGGAAGGCCTCGTCTGATCCCTACTACTTTTGAATTTACTACTGAGTCTCCAGCCATCTACTTCATCTTCCCTACAATGTGCTTTTGTTGTTTTCATCTTATTACTGCCAGGCCACCTTTGTTTCTCTTATTCTGTATATTCTCCGTATTCTCTTCCCTTTTGGCTGCAACCTCTAAGGTCTGCATATAACTCTCTCTGATTCCTTAATAAATCTTGATGGCTAATGTAGCTCATTGCCTCCAGGATAGTGGGGGCTGGTGGTTGCCAGATCTTCGACATCTCGGTCCCGAGGGCTGAGCTGAAGGCAGCTTGAGTCGGTTTGGGTTCCGCTCGGCGAGCGCTGCAGGCTAGAACTGTACTGCTTGAGGGTGATTCGGCGACGATTATTGGCTAGATCTAGTGGAGCGTCGGCGGTGTGGACAACTACCACCTGCTGCTTAGAGATATCCGGGCCATGGTTTGTGGTGAAGTGACCTTTTAGGCAAAGCACGTGTACAAAGAGGCCAATAAAGCTGTGGATTGGATGGCCTCGTATGTAGCCAACCACTCCAAAGATACTCTGTAGGTTAGAGAGAGAAAGTTGCCTAGTGCACTCCAAAATCTATTATTTTTTTACTTTTTTGGATGTATCTGTATCCGTACTGCATTAATTATCCGTTTCAGCAAAAAAAAAAAAAAATTGTAGCTCATTGCCTATTAATCTCCTTTTAATCAAAAAAAAAAAAAAAGACCCGCCAACTCTAGCTAATAAACCCCAGCAACTCACCGTATATTATCCTAATCTAGGAAGAATGCTCAATGTTTTCAATGCGAGAGATGTTAGTCATCTTGGCGGGTGGTAGAGACTGAGAGGGACCAAAATCTCAATTTGCCTCAGCTAAGATGAAAAATTGAATAAATTAAGAGAGAGAAGATATATTGAGTTGTTAGGCAAAACTATAGAGACCGAGATCTCAAAATCTTTGGCTAATATAGCAGACATGACATTATCTATCACTTTAAAACACTGATCTAGGTAATAAACAATTTAAAAAAACTAATTTGAAACCTTAAAACACTAACTAGGAAATTTTATATAATATTTAAATATCATTTCAGCCTAGATAGCAAGATATGATGATTTATAATTCAAGTAGAACAAAAGCTACCATATAGATTATAGCATATCGAAGACATCCATACCCATTTTAAGTTCTTCGCCAACTACTTCCACTGTCCTTCAAATCGGTAGGTCGGGATTGCGACTAGAGGAGCATTATAATATCGCCACTTTTCTTCACGAACTTTTGGCCTACCCATCCCCACGTTCCCTGCCCTTCAAATTGGCAGGTTGAGGTTGTTTCTGTTCTTTTATTTATTTATTTATTTTTTGTTCTGACTTTTGGAGGATGTCAATGAAACTGCTCTGTCTTTCGGAGGATATTAATGAAACTGCTCCAATGCAAGGGTCCATGATGCCCTCGAGCTTATGTAATTCACAATTAAAGCTGACTGCCTGTCCATTTACGGATCTGCTTGGTTGATATCTGCATCTAATCTTTGGGCCTTTTACCATATTTTCTCTAGTATTTATCTTAAAAGAGAAAATCTAAAAGTCAAATAAGACTCCAACTACTAACGAAGTTCATCAATCTCGTAACTTAAAAAAATAAAAAATAAATAAATTATACACGCTAAGAGAGATCGTCCACATTTTTTTTTCTCTCTCTTTCAACCTCTCCATCCATCCTCTTTCTTATTAAGTTGTTTATCTCTTTTGTGAGGTTTTTCTTCTCCTCCCGAGTTTTTTTCCCTTCTCCAAATTTCTCTCTCTTTTCTAGAATCTTTGCATCTAAGGGTTCATTGATTCTAAAAAATTATAACTATATATATATATATATATATATATATATATATATATATATATATATATATATATATATATATATATATAAATAATTTTTTATGTTAAACAAAGCTAAAAAACTGTGTATCAATGTTGATGAGCACTATATTTTGAAAACTATGTATCGATTTACCTAGAAGTGTGTATTGGCTTGTGAGATGATTAATTGTTTGGTGTATCATTTGACCATGTGGTAATAAAAAATATATTCTGAAAATTGTGCATCGATTTACCTAAAAGTGTATACTTAATCACTACTAGGTGTGTATTAAATAAGTTTGTAGTATATATCAAAAAGTCGACAAGTGTGTATCACCGACCATGTAGTATATATTAGTAAATATGATATTCTAAAAACTATATATTAATTTGCTTGAAAATATGTATTAGATTGCTAAATGACCAATTTGCTAAATGTATATTATCTGACTATATACTGTCTATTGATGAACACTATATTTTAAAAATTGTATATCAATTTATCTAAATATGTATATTTACTTGCTAAATAATTATCCTCCTTTTTTTTTCTATCACAATCGCCACATGAGTGTACCACTATGACCACATCTTTGTTAGGGACTGGATGAAGTTAATTTATACTCTTTGCTTACCTCTGAATTTGTGCTTCTTGTTTAAGGGAGAGCAGTTATTTGGGTGTTCGCACTCCAGCTGTAGAAGTGCTCTCCAACTTAATCCATCCGTCGACTACAAAGTAAGGCTGCTAGGCCCCCACTTGGAGGCAACTATTACCAAACTCGAAGGTTCCTGCAAATAAAAAAATAAAAAACTGAAGGAAAGAGACAGGAAAAAGAATCTCTGACTATGTAAAGAAGCGACAAGGG
This sequence comes from Phoenix dactylifera, assembly GCF_051530095.1. Classification (NCBI taxonomy): domain Eukaryota; kingdom Viridiplantae; phylum Streptophyta; class Magnoliopsida; order Arecales; family Arecaceae; genus Phoenix; species Phoenix dactylifera. Next base: position 615,300 of record NC_143191.1, read on the forward strand.
AAAGAGAGAAGGTCGTAGAGAAAAGAAGAACAGACGAGGTGGCCCTCCTACCTCCCCCACATACCATCGTTCCATTCAACTCTCCTAGACGCCTCCCAAAGACTCTCAAGCAATTTGGTTGGGTTTGAGTTGTAACTGCGAACCAAGAAATCTGAACACAAATCCAATTCGAAACTCACTTCCTAACAATATTCATCCCGTGGTGCCATCAATAAAATTAGATGAGCCATCACTTTCGAAAAGACTCTTTTTTCTTCTTTGCTTTTCTTGTTTTTTAAGAAAGTGTGCGGTGGACGAGGTAGGTGTGGGCTCTGCTTTGAAGCTTAAAGCATCACCCCGAGGGGATATCAGCTCCATCAAAGAAGATGGCTCCAAATCCAGACCCCGAAGGGATATCATCTCCATCGCCTGCAGCGATGACAGCGTCCATCGACCGAACCCTCCATGCTCTCGGTTTCGAGTACGAGCTCGTCTCGCCACAAAAGGTGACCGGAAGGCTCAAGGTCACCAAGACATGCTGCCAGGTAGAATTCTACTAGATAGATGGTTCTCTCTGGTTTTGGACTTGGCACTTCCCTGCTAGTTTATGCCTTGCCACTGATGGTTGTATTGTTATGAAAAATATTCATCATCTTTGGTTTCATTCTGTACATTATCGAAGTATCCTGAGTGAGTTTGTTGATTGTATCAGCCTTTTGATGTGCTAAACGGAGGTGTGTCGGCCCTCGTCTCGGAAACCTTGGCCAGCTTGGGAGCCTACATGGCCTCGGGATTCCGGAGAGTTGCCGGGGTTCAGCTCTCCACCAACCATCTCAAGCCAGCTCTGCTAGGCGAAGAAGTAGAGGCAGAAGCCAGGCCCATTCAGCTGGGCAAAACCATCCAGGTAAACAAACAAACAAACAAACTCTGCTTTGCTTCAAGGCAATTGAGTGCAAATCCAGTTGGCCAAGTAGTCCTTGTCTTCTATCAGAAAGAAAGAAAAAAAAATTAGTCCTCCCTGTCTTACCTGTGCTCTGATTCGAAAGTCGTATGAGAGGGTAATTCTGTGATCAAGGGATCATGGGGTCATCCATGAGATGGCCTATGGATAAGATCCATATTTGAGAGCTGGCACCGGTAATGGCAATGGCGGGCAAGGCACGCTGATAGCGTGTAGCTGGCTTAAAGAAGACAGACTTTTCTCATGAATAAAAAACAATATAGAGGCACCACCTAAAGAGCACCTGCCTTTGAATTCCAGAGAGCCAGCTGCTTAATTCTGACCCAGGGATAGGAAGGAACCAAAACAAATAGGTCGGTCAGAAACAATTTTACCCAGCAAGAAGTAGGAAAACAAAATCTAGCCCATGTCTTGGAAGAAAATTCCTACCCAATAGTTCAAGAAATTAAAAATAAATAAATAAAAGACCATCAACAGTCATATTGCAATTTTAATTTCTTTTTATTTTGGAGAAGGACAAGATCATTTCAATTGAAGGTAGAACCTGACTACCCAAATTGGATGCAGAGCAGGCCACCTGCGAATCCATCATTCAAACTAAACCAATGCACCCAGGTTGCTTGGAAATTATACCTATCAACATACACCAGCACCACCTACCCACCTCACTGCATCACAGGAACTCATGGCATCATGGGAAGTTGCCATCACAGGAACTCATGGCATCATGGGAAGTTGCCATGGCACCCTCAAGACATGAGATGCTCTACCCGGTCTTCCCTCGTACCAGCACAAACCAAACCCAATAACCTTGTGCAAGATACAATCATTATTTGTTGTTCCACACAAGTTTCATGAAATGTTTATCTGGAGCCAGCGAGAGGAAAATGAAAGAGTAAAGGCATGCTAAGAGACCATAGTTCATCAGGATTCACATTATCTCAACTTTGCTTGACCCTCCTCTTACTTTCTGAAAATGACAAAAGAAAAAAAAAAACTCGATTCAGGTGTATCCCTTCTCTTCTCCTAATGGTCGGCTTGCTGGTGATTATCATGCTAAATTTTAGATTCTAGTTCAGGATTTTCTTCTTTCCTCAGAGAATTCAAGCCTGTACTTCCTTTTTTTGTAGTTTCATCTGTCGAGAATTTGGAATGTTGAATAATCCATTGGTGACATTATCAACCAGAAAATCAACATGTTTAATTTCTACTAACAGGAGTGTAATCTCCTTATCATTACAATCTTGTGAATCAAATGCCTTCCAGGCAGAGAAAATTAACTCGTCCTCATGTACCATGAATGACAGAAGAATTCTAGGCAGATCGCACGCCTGAACTTGAAGCACTATTTCCAAGGAAGTATAATCGGCATAATGAAGTAGAAGGTTGGCGATTTCCATCTTGGTTTGCAACTAATACTGCATTCCAAAAACATTGACAAATGTGGCTTATATTAGGTGTGGATGTAAGAGCAGATGACATTGTTTTTGTCTCTCAACGAAGTTCTCTGCCAATAGGCCTTTGTCTCAAATGAAACATCTCTCCCTCTCGCTCTTTTATAACAATTCTTTTCTCCTAAGTTTTCAAAAATTAAATGACCCATCATGACAAATCTACAAGACAATGGAACCTTAGGAAAACCAAAACAATACCCATCAATTCCATGAAGAGACTCCTTTTCCTATTTACTCATGTCATAAGAAAACACTATTGCTTCTCACAAGAAGATTAGCTGACTTATTGTATTCTCAACAGATAGCATGTGGAGAGATCACTCTTGGGTAGTGTTTTCAGATTAGTCATTGCACCCATTCTCTCTACAACAGTAAGCCAGAAAGAATAATAAACTTTATGTCGTTTGCCAGATAATTTGATGGAATTTCATTCTTTCATCCAAAAAAATAGTAACCAACTTTTAAGGGCGAGCATCCACTCCAAGCAAAGAAAGTAAGGTTCGAGGGTTATGTCAAATGATGTCTTGTAATACTTCAAATATCACAGAAAAGTCTTCTTTTGCCCGAGTCTTCTTTTGCCTCAATCAAAAGGATATCAGAAGATCTGGTGACTCTTGATAAGGAAATACTTTCTTCAAAGAATCAGATGACCTTCCCAGGTTCATCTCATAATTCAACTTCTTCACCTTACCAATTAAAATCCTCAACCTCCATTAAAAGCCCTCTCCACTGACTGCAAAAGCTTTCACCTTCTTTAACATTATCTTCTCCATTCCTTCATAGCATTAGTTGTTGACATAGAAGATGGTGCTACATCCCTAGAATTTAAATGACATTTGTAAAGAAAATATTCAGATTACTAGCTTTCATATTGCCAAGGATGATGTCCATCTTACTCAGCTAGTGTTAAAATCTCATGCAAACTTTGGAATTCCCACTAGCCACTTCTCAAAAGATATTTAATTGTATATTTAATATCTTATCAAGGATTTTAATTGCCAGATTAGAAGAGAAACAAGAAATTGGGTGACTCATTCTCAATGTACATTGTTTACAATAGAGAGCACCATCTCATTCTCAATGTACATAATTTACAATAGTTTTTACCTCCTGCTCTTGTTTACAGAAAACCTTGGGTCAACACCAAGAGGGAGATCTAAATATTTGAAGAGCAGTGCACTGTCCAAACAACTTAAGCAACACATTAATGTGGTCTCCACTAAATTTTCACCCCATCACGAAGCTCTTATGAAGCTGGCCTTCAGGTACAAGACCATCTCATAATGGTGAAGGCAAATGTCTACATATATTTGATGTCATTTCCAGCAAAATGAGAATATCATTTGCAAACTCATATGCAAGATGCAGCACCTTATTCTCGACATGAAAACCTTACTCAAAAGGTCACAAGCATATATTCTTATAGTAAAAAAATGGCCAGACAATTTCTGGTTTAATCTTTCCTCATGTCTTCCACTCACATCCTATGCATCTGAGTTCTTCTTAGGTAGATGGCATTGCTACAAGAATATGTTATACCATTAAAGAACATGGTATTTCCAACTTGCTCAACTAGAAGGTCATTAACAAGAAGGATATTGATTTAGAACATACAAGATTAGTATCAACAGTTCCATGAGCGAAGAGATCTACATTACTGAATTGCAGCTCTTTGAGTGTCATGGCATTAGTTTAGTTATGAGTTTGGCTTCCATCACCACAAGATGTAAAACTTAGAAAAAGAAATCATATTTGATTGTTCGCAAGGATTTAAATACCTAGTGTCTATATGGCGCACCCTCCCAAATGTCGAGACAGGATGAGTCAGGAAAGGGGCTAGGACGGGATGGGACATCCACCATCTCAAGTATCGGTACACGAAGCATCCTGTTCCATGGCATTTAAAACTTTGATTTTTTGCAAGAAGAAAATTATCAAATCGGCCTGATTTTTATCCAGACTCCTAAAATTTTATTTTTGCTGATTAGTCTATATTAAATGATTCTATGTTAACATGACAATTAAACTTGGATAGGTATGGGAGGTGCAGATCCGAAAGAGTGATCCTTCAACCACAGGGAGAAAAGTACTTCTGTCAACATCAAGAGTTACTCTAATATGTAATCAACAAGCATCAGAGAGCATGGAGAGCTATAAAGAGACTCTCAAGAAGTACGCCAAGCTATGAAACATATACTTGCACCATGAATGTTCTCCAAATTATGACTCATCAGCACCTTGTTACAAACATCTTACTATTATAATTTAAAATCTCCCATTTTGACTCCATTGCATGGTTCAACTCTATTTATTCATTTACTTCTGAAATAGAGTTCCAATGCCTCATTTTTTCTTCCTTTTTCTCGGCACATTTATTGCATGAAAAGAATCTCTCGAAAATCATGGATTCCTATCCTCTTTAGTCCTCCAAAAGCCAGAGACTTTTATTAATTTATTTTATTATTCTTTAATTTCTTAAATTTTATTGGCTTTTTTTCTGAAACTGAAGGACTTGAAGCATAACTACCAAAACCGTTGAAGCTGCCAAAATTGAAACCCTACCCAAAGGACCGAAACTGAAACCGATCTTAAAACCTTGGTCCTAACTATGAGGGGTCAATTCTATCAATCCTTATTCATTGAGCCTTCCCATTATGGACTAGATCTAATATTACTACAAGAATTTCAAAATTCGATTTAACTTATGCTTGCTTGGAGACACTTTAATTCCCAGATAGTACTCATCTTGTTTTTTTTTCCATATCATAGGCAAGTTAAAGAGAATATGCCATCAAAAGAAAAGAACTAGGAAGAAAAATTCTAAAGGCTCCAGCAATAAAACAATGTTAACTTTTAGCACATAATTTTCCTAAGACAAATAGTAGAGACAAAGCCTTGAACGAAAGCAAATTAAACAATTCCATTAATATAAACTTAGATGAAACATGACATAAGCTTGACTTCAAGAGTCTATATCGAACATGTGGTTTTACTTCAACCACGTTCTTCTTGAAATATCACTAAAAGTTGTCCAAGAAATAATAGTAAGCAAATGGAGGTTATCATTTGCTGGATTAATTTTCTTACGATGCCATATCACAAAAGCCCATTGATGTCGCTGTCAGATTGAAGTATAAGAAGACCAGTATTTGTCTGGTGCAATTCATGATCAGGTTTGAACCAAGTCAGCTATGCTATGGTGTTGTCGAATGCTTGTGTCAAAAAAGCTTAAATTGAGTCAACTGAAAAGAATAGCAGAGATTTCCTTTACCATAGCCACCTTAAGAATGGATTTCTCATACTTGATTCCCTTATTTTCAAGTTGTAAACATTTTCTAATGCTGCATTTACAAACTTCTGCACCTCCGATATTTTTCAAAACCAATGAAACCCTTCACATGTTACCATGCTTCCCATCATAGACTACTAACAGTCTTCTTCTCTTCCTACCAGTATTTAAATGAAATAATATAGATACATGGTATATCACAATGTGTCACAAATTTGCCAGATATTTTAAGTATATTTACAAAATATAATAGGTTAAATTATCTTCTTCCTGTTTTTAGGAAAAAAGTGGCCCAGAGCACATATCGGTATTCCAGTCATTTAAACTACAGATTAAACCTGTCTGATATTAATCCATATTCCAGAATACAAAATGTGTTCATGGAATCTGTGAAATCAGATTGAAATCTACACTGACACTGTGTCCTGATCACAATTTCAGCTTTAGACCTAGAGTATTCGCAAACTCCAATACACTTGAATCTAGTATGGAGATCAGTTTATTATTGGATTACTTCTTCCCCCACGAGAGCTCAATTTATTTGTTCTAGCTTTCTTTCCATGTTGCTTTCCTGATCTTCCTTGCCTTCAATAATGAAGAAGAAAGGAAAAAGTTCTCTGGATTAAATAGATATACATTTTGAAGTATTGACAAGAAAGACTGAGTAGAGAAGCTTACCTTAGGTTGTTCAATTGGCAAGTTAAAATCACTAATCTCCAAACCAGACATCTTTAACAAAGACAAGGTTCCAGGTAGTTCTTCTGATACTACTTTGGACAGTTTATCCACTGAAGCTGCCAACTTTCTAAAGGCCTGGCCATGGAATTATTAGGATAATTTCAAAAAATTAAGCATATTAAAATAAATCAACATAAAGGCATTTAAACTAAGAAGACCTTCTTACACTCAGGGCTGGAAGAGAAATAAATGCCAATGAGAAAAATGAACCCATAGCCTGCACAGTAAACAATTCTTTTCCCAAGAAAATTTTCTCACTAATTCAAGTTAAGTAAGAACAGAGAGCCGAAAACAAGCAAGGAATTTGTCAGATATACACAGAAGTTCGAGACAACTAAAAACTAATTGTACAACATGGATATATGAGGATTTGTGACTTAGTGATCTAGAGAGTTATTCTAAGGCTAAAGATTTTTCAGATATTTGAGCTTTCAAATGCTATATTCACACCCTCTCCTTCCCATCGATATTGATTGTATAAATTAGAAACACATGCAATGAAATGACTACACTTCTGCTGCTTAAGCATTGATACTCTATCACTAAGTAAAGAAAATAGCTTCCACCAAATTCTGAACTGCTCGCACAATCTACATTATCAGTCTAATTCCAAGTTCATCAACAGCTTCAGCAATAACAAATGAAACAATTATCAGTCTAACTTCTCCTTCCCCTTTCCAAATCACTGCTTCCTATTTGTTAAGTTATTGTAGTAAAGAAGCTAGCTCGAGGCGTTTTAGAAACATAGTGAGATGTTGCCGACCCCAACTAGTTTGGGATTAAAACTTAGTTGAGTCGAGTTGATCTTCAGAACGTAATATAACAGAGCAAAGTAAGATTGACCGTAAAATCATCGAATAACATTAGCCAATGTCATAAAAAGCACGCATTTTATTCAGTAGCAAGGGGGAAAATCACATTTTTAGCTCTTTTCTTGTCGGAGTCATCGAAAAGATGTATATTAGGGAAAAGAGAGGTAAATGGGTACCAAGGAGATCACGAAGAGAAGGGAGAGAAGCCCTAACTCTGGATCCGGCGAAGCCCTAGATTGGTCGCGAGGGGCGGGGGAGAGGATTGGGTGACGAGCATCGGATTCGATCGTTGCCACGCGAGAGCTCTTTGGGGTGCCATCTCGGGTCTCGAGAGAGAACCTGGAGGGGAGGGTAGAACTCCGGTGAGCTAGCGCCGGCGGCGGAGGTCGTGGCGTGGAAGGGGACGAGAGGAGCATGGAGGACGAGACGGGCGCCCGAAATTACCGGTCGAGGAGAGAGGTTTCAAATAACGGCCGTTATAACCGTTGTATTGTCTGCTTATCTCACCCTTTTCAGACAAATATTTTTTTAGAATTCAAATTTTTAAGCCTAGTTAGAGATGCTATTTTCTTGTTTTATAAACGTTGACTTAAATAAAGAACTGTTGATTTTTTATTACTAAATTATTAATTGCTGCTGTTATCTATATATATTATAAAATGAGTGAGGAATATTTTGAAAATATTCTACCTACCTAAATTATGAATAAAAATATCATTAGATTTAATTAACAAGAGTTACTAGAAGGTATATTTTTAAAGAGTCTAAAATATCTTGCCACACAATTTCCACATTTATAAGACAAATTCTATTTGTCCCTATGATTCATATTTTAAATAACAATAATCAACCACCAAAACACTCAAGTATCCATGACATTTAAAATTTAAAAATAATGCATTTTCATTCTTATAATCATATTTATCTTATTTTTTATTTTTTAAATGTGCATTACATGTGCCTAATTTTCACTTGCTAGTAAAAGGTTATCATCTCTGTTACGAGTAAACAGAAAGGGATATTTATGCACCTATTTTTTTTTAAAAAAAAAAAGTTACTATCATTTGCATCTAGTTTATTTTTATTCGCTCTTTTACTAACATCCCACCGTCTTTATTGATACTCAAATTACTCGAGCACAAGTATAAACCTAGAGAGTCAAGCAAAAGAAAATCTCTTAGAGAAGTGAGTAAGCCATTCATCCACAAAATTGGAACCTCATGATCAGCTCTTTGCGTTTCAACTTTGCTAGAAAAGTTTAGCAAGAGAAAAACTTATTCTTTCTTCTTGGTTAGCTTTGATTAGTGAGAATCGATTGACATTGTATAAGGGCTATAAGGGCGAGAGTATTTTTGCCTTTTATAGGATCGATGATCTCGCAAGCTAATGGCCACATTTCAATGATCACGACCCCGCCACCATCATGATCATCATCATCATCAGAATTGTAATTCAGAGTGATAGAAGATCGGAAAAATCTGACAAGGATATTATGGAGGATCGAGCAATTCTCATTGGTGCGGAGAACAGGAGATTTGAGACAAGTCTGTCAAAGCCCTGGCTGGATAAGTAGCTCCAGGACATCACAAGATGTGCTGGACATGTGCCACTAAGAAATTCTACAAGGGTTGAGATGTAGATGAACCCCGTATTAAGAAAGTGAAGAAAGTAAGCTAAAGTAAGCTATTGTTGCTTTGGCCTCAAGCTGCTGCTATTCCACTGCCTTCAACATCTCAATGCCGGTTTTCATTAAAAATTTTAGAGCAGAAGAAAGAAAGACAGAAAGAAAGAAAGAAAGAAACTTCTCAATGCTGGCAATGTGTGGATAGGCTACATTTTTCTGTCAGGTTGGGAACTCTCGGAGAAGATTAGCTGAAGCCTTGGAAACCTCTCAGCTGCCGGCTAAATGAGTTGCTTTCAGCATCTCGACGTCAGATTAATCTGGTCTCCCTGTCCCTACTCCAGCAATTATCCATGGTTCCAAAAATGTATCGACAGAATTCTCACGATTCCCTTCTAGGAAGAAAGTATACAAAATACTAATACAACTACAAACGCCAAAATACAACCTTCTTCCTTGTAGAGTCATAATCCTTTCTCATTTAGCTCAGTTCTTATCTACGTCTGAATGTCCTTTACTTTCACTAATAATACTGATTCCTGGAGATACTTATAGCTAGGCTCGATCCGAAGAATACGACATAGATAAAGGGGAAGAAAAATTAATAACTGCATGACAACAGTAGAGAATATTGTATTAAGAAGACAACATTCTTCTAATAAATTACCCTAACAACAGACTTTGCACCAAAGTGTAGACTGCAGCAGACTACTAAATATCTCCTGTGTTTTTTATTGAGATAGCCTCTCACATGAACTAAATGGTGAAGGAAATACCAAAGGCCAAATGGATATAGGTTAGGACATGAATTACTAATTAAAATTAAACAGACCACTAACTTGTGAATGACCTGACTTTGCACCCCACCAGCCTCAATGGCTGAATCAGATCATAACTACCAATTAAAAGCCATAGAATTTCTTAGCAATCCTAAATGTTTGAACGAGTAGTCAGATTCGTTTTCCACAACATGGATCCTGTTTGATGCCATTACTCTACCTAGATCCTCGCAGCTCCATCTCACTTCAATTCATCTTATAAGATCCCACTAGCTTAGATCCAGTTCGAGATACGCTCGCAATTATGTCAAAACATGAGACTTCACACATTTGTTGTATCAAAAAACCATCACTAATTCACAGTAAAAAAAAAAAAACAGAAACCATCTCGGCACCATTGCTGCGTTGCCACAGGCCATTCAGGTCCAAATGGGATGCATGTTTTGTTCTATAATGGTATAAACTAAGCCTCACACCATAACTTGATGCGATGATCTTTTCCGATGGGCACAATTGATGCAGTCATTAACTCTAATTAGAGATCAATCATGTCGGCAACCCATCAAAAATTCAAGCAAGTATGCATCTTGACAGTTGCACGTACACCTCCATGATCTGATCTGATCTGATCTGCCGTTCCTTGGTATATATTAAGATACGTGGTTTGGATGAGTTGCATGAATCTTGGCACACGCTAGTAATGGTAGGTGGGTGGACACGTCTGAGAAAATTTAGCAGCTGGATCCTTCAAGCAGCTGGAGATGGCTCCATGAATATGAGAGAGAACTTAAGAGAGGGACAGCTGAATAGGTTGTGGCACGCTAGTGGCCCTCGATGGTCCTGCAGCTATGAGGATAAGGAAATTAATCAGAAAGGAGACTAATTAAGCAAACGAGACAAGGAGAGGACGGAGGGTTCTATTCATCCCCCTACCACTTGTTCTCTCTTGTTTGACAAGAATAACAAGCCTTTGTGGTCCTTTGAGATGCTTCCAAACCACTTGTTTAACGTCCACTGCTCCCTTTCGTAACCTGACATCCTCTCTTCTTGCAATTTGCATTCGCAATAGCCCTTGAAAGCAAAAGAGCAGTCCATGACACGCCTCACGACCTCTCTCTCTCCTCTTCCACACTATTGGTTCCTCCTCCTATGTATGATCATCTTTTAATTTGTCCTTTCCTACATATTTTTTTCGTTCCATGTATATAGCCTTCATTTTGTCCCCGGCCGGTGATGTTGTTCGTTGATTTTTTTTCTTGGATCCATGCGGGCCATTTGGCAAATTACATTTAAAAAAAAAACATCATGGAAAATAGCCGCCGTAAACGAATAGTAGTCTTTGTATTATTGAGAATGGTTGATTGGATTGGAAAGAAGAAAAAAAAATTTTGACCCGCTCAACTCGAATCTCTCTCTCAAAAAAAGAGCAAAATTCTTCTAGATGAAGGACTAGTTTTGCAAAAATAGATGTGACTAGTAAAAATAAATAGGAAAAGACTAAAATTCTATAGGAAGTAGAGCTTGACTCCTACATCAACTCTGCCTACTATCGCTCCGACTAATTCGTTCTGAAGTAGAAGATACGTTCAATCAAAATCTTTTCTAAAAAAATTACAATTTGATCAGCCTATTCCGGAGCTCAAATGATAAAATTTGGACCTAACCACTAACTATGCAGTCCCTTTTAAGAGGATGGCGCTATATTGTAGACTTCAAAAAGTTATCCCTTTTTTTAAAAAAAATCATCTTAATTGGGCACCGTATGACTAAGTTATAATCTCCGAAAATTTGGCGTATGATTCAACTTTACGATATAGCGGATTTTGCTAGCAAAACCTGTCCTGCTCTACCCGTAGCGCCCAAAATGGTCCACAATATCAATTCTGATCGTGCTTCCCGATCAATGATTCAACAAAGTATTCATTGACAATAATTCTCAAAAGAACCATCAAAATGTTTGCAGCTTCTCATGAATTATAGCAATAAGCATTCTTAAAGTCATTTTTACATCAAAATGGGACCAATCATGGATTATTCACAAATTTATGAAGGATTATCAGATTGCTTATATCTCGCTTTTCATCTTTTTCACGAGAAAGATATGGGTATGATCATAACCCTTATAATTGCTCAAAATGAGTGAAAGGGTTGATTTTGTATGAATTTATTTGGCTCGCAATGCACTTCAGTTGTGGTTTTTTAAAGTCTTGAACAACAGAATAGTGGATTGGTCTAGTCTGAACCGGTGTCTAAATTTTCAACAAAATCAAGGGCAGTCAATGAGGGCTTAAATAGAGTCATCTAGAATTCTTCTAAAAGAAATAGGTGCTGATGTTGGTATAGGATGTTAAACTTATTTGACACTAACGCCAAAGAGAGACACAAGGCTAGAAATTGCAACAAATCCAATATGCAAAGCCAATGGTAGGTCAAGTCCTTTAGCATACAAGCCAATGGAAAAGGAAAGAAAACCTGTGAGTTCAAAGAGCCTTCAAAGTCATATGCTTGGGAAGTTGGAATACCCCCCTAAAGAGAGAGAAGTTCCTTTCCAAGGTCGCTCCCATTTCAAACCCCTTAGAAAAAGAGGACTGCGTGGGCCAAACACTTGTGACTTCTTCTGCCTTCTGGAAACCACATCATATCTTGAACTCTTTGCAACGGTACAAAGGAAGGGTATAAAGGCAAAAGCATCGCTTTGGCACTTCCCCTCACGCAGGAGTGTTGAACACGGAACGGCTGCGAGGTGTTAGAAAGACTCATGCACCCTTTCGCATGAAAGTTTTATTATTCCGCAGCTGCAAAGATAACTAAAACAAATACCGTTCTCTTGTGTTCCTTTGAACAATCAATTATGTGCTAATCCTGCCTCAAAAATATTACTCTTAAACCTTTTAATTTTTTCCCTTTTTATGAGAGCTAGCTAGGGTGGGCTTGCCATCATCTTTAAGTTGAATTTAAAGCCTTTTCGTTGAGAAGAGGGTTATAAGCTAACTCAGATAAATCCAAATAATAAGCCTTTAGAAGTCCAATACACACGCAAACAAATTTGGCTCAGCCTAATTTGGGTCAAACATTTACTATTACATTCTAATGTTCTACCCATGGACCATGGACTAGCATAGGATTATATGTGACAACCAACACCAACCTTGAAATTTTATAACATTGTTCTGGTGGCCCTATGAACATGCCTATAACACCATACCATTTCTAAAAGGAAAAAAGAGATCCCATTTGTGGACCTCGTTGAGTTTTCTATACTTGCTTACTGACACCTTAATTCTTCATAGATAAAATGTATCTTCTAAATTTGTAATGCTAGCATACATACCTCCTTGAAAGTAGCTTTATTATAATCAAAACTAATATTTCTGAGATATGATGCTGTTAAATGTTAGTTAGCTTTACACACAGACAAGTATTTATGTACGAATGTTGCATGTCTATACGTGCGTAGAAAGAATTTAGTCTAGAAAAACACTGAAATATCAGCTATGGCTATTTCTTAAGGGCAAAGGGTCTAAAATCAAAGCAGTCTTAGATTGTTGCTTTGAGAGATGAAGTGGTTGAACCAAAATGAAACCCTAGCTTTGCAATATTTCAAAGATGCTTGCTTCAAAGTAACTTGACCTTAATCTTACTTTTCCCAAAAAATGGGACATCTGAGTGAAAAGTGATCATATCTTTGTTCCTTGCCATAATTTGGACCAAGCAAGCTCAGCCTTCAGAGTTTTCAATACAAAATGTGTGAAAGGTAAGATTTGTCATCTAACATGTGGATCAGCATGCTGTTAATATACTTGACCAAAAAGATATTTATCATGGATAATAGTTAGAAGGTTCGTCGGTCAGTATAAAAACACGGGAAATTATCTCCCACTATTTTGTTCCTCTCTGATATTTTTCTCTACCATGCCAAACATAGGAAGGAAAATAAAGAGAGAGATAGATAAAAAAAAAAAAAAGAGAAAGGACATAAAGTAGATATGCCAATTTAGTGCAATTATCCAAGCCAAAAAAGAATGAACTGGAACCGGTGAAGGGGCAAATAAGTCCAAACCCCTCTCTCTCTCACGAGATGCCCGCATCCGATTCAAGGCCCCTCGACGCCTCCCTCAAAGGAAGGGTGGTGGCCTTGACCGCCTTTGTCTTTGAGTGCCGGCTCGGGCGCCGCTTTCGTTTACCACGGCCTTTATCCTTTCTCCCTTAGCTTTCATTTCCTTGTTAGCTTTTTGGCTCCACTGCTTGACTCCAACCACGTCCCATGTGACTCCCGAAGGACCATCTAAACCCATGGGTCTTTCTCCATTCTTCTGAATCCATCACAATTGGACAAGAAAAGCTCCATGGCCTCTTTTCGATGACTTATTTAAGATCTCTATCGCTCGCTAAGGACTAACTAACCAACTCATTTAAAGCCTAATTTAGAATTAGTGCGTGTGACCCTCATCAATCTCCCATTCAACATTTACGTGCAAACAAAATTTGAAGATTGGTAGAAAGATCTGCTTCGATGTCTCTTCCACAAGCGCCGAAAAAATGGAGTTATTTGGTGTTTTATTTGGTGGCAGCAAGATTATTATTCTAAGTAAAGTAATCTAATCTTATACAGTCGGGTAGGATGGTTGCTTCAAACTACTTAAACTTTTATGAATACCGACATGCATGTGCGCAAATACTACTGTTCGCAGGTTTATCTGGGAAAGGAAAAATACTACTATCCACCAATTAGACTATGACATGTGCCAAGAAAATTTTAGGAGTGCCTAAAGGCAAGAAAATTGAGAATAAAGGAACTATGTACATGACGATATACAGGCAGCTAGCGCCTAAACTTTGAGGAGAGATTGCGACATGACGTGGAGCACACGCTATGACTATTTCTTTCTCTTCTTTGCTTTTTTTTTATTTATTTGTAAGTATTATCAAACCTGAAAAACTTAGAAATGCAAAAGAAAAAAAAAAAGAAGCAAACCATCAAAAAAATTCATCCATATATTTGAATATAGAAATAATTACAAAGAAATATTTTTTACTAGTTTTATCTGAAATAAATGCTCCATCGTTTTGAACAATTGTTCTTCGACCTGTGCAACAAAATCTAATTACATGTTTATTAAATCAGATACTTAAAATATTAGAGTATACCATCATATCTATGTAATAATTATTTTATAAATAAAATGCTCTATATTTTGTCAATTGGTTGGTCTCATATACTATGTTATTGTGAGAGAATGTAGAATTGTTATCCGTATTTCATTTCTTTCCTAGTATTATCCAACCATTATGGCACTTGTCATCATCACTATTCCACATCCTGATTAACTCGGACACAGGATTCGTTTGACATTCAGGTCTGTTTACAACAATAGCATCTTTTTCAGTACCATTCTACTAGAAGAGAAAGCAGAAGGAGTGAGCATGACCTAATGTTTGAATTGTACATTTTGGAGTATTAGATATTGGATAATAATTGGACAATGTTTTGGTATGGAGGTGGTCTTGCATGTCATTTTCTCTTGATGGGGAAAGTAGATGCCCTTCATAAAAGATGGCATTGACTAGCACATAGTGTTCACATGTAAAAGAACCACCAAGCCTTCCTTTCTCTATAGTTTGTGATGCTAGTTATCTTGCAAAATAATAAAATATACTGGATAACAATACAACTAGCTCAACGGATGTATATATTTGAGTGCCAGCCACCTCCCAAATATATGAAGTAAGAGAGGAGTCTTCTCTCTTCTTCCATGTCCTACCCTGTCCAAAATTTTCATTTCTTGGTTCATCAATGGGATATTTGATAACATGGGGTTCCAAGTGCAAATGACTATGTACTTGTTCAGACAATAATGTTGAATACGTGCGCCTCATGGCTCTATCCAAGCCTTTAATAGGATGAAAGCTCCGTCTGTCATTTCTCTTACAAGTCTGCCCATCTAAGTTGATTTTTTCCATTTTAAATAATCCTTCATTATCTGAGTCACGCATTAAAATATAATGGCGCTACAAAAAGTACACTTGTTGGGTAAGTATCCATTTGATTAATGTTTACCCACTATATCATATATTGTATAATAAGAATATTCCTAATTAATTAGTTAGATATATAACTTTGATTAAGTCGATAATACTCCTCGGTAGCATCTTTTCGCACATATCACCATGATGCCTCGACTCAGTGTGTAACATTACGGCGACGGTCTTGAATAGTCTAATTTTTGAAATAAATGTTATAGAATAATTAAAAAAATAAAAAATGCTGTACTTAAAGTTCATATTTCAAATATATATGATGGACAGCTAGCTTGCTCATTCCATGTTGTATAACTCAAAATTACTTATATAACTTAATATCTTATTTTATTTTTTGTAAATATTTAAGTGTTTTTTTCTTTTTTATGACTAGTTTTAATTTGAGTGTCGGTATCAAGTAATGGTTTTATCAGAACCACTCCTAATCAAATTTTCTTACCGCATATGTCAAGTTGAAATTTATTGCCAAACAACAAGTTTGCCGTGTAGACTCCAACTTGTTCATATGCTCATCTAGAGAGTGTTGAGCTTTATATCAACATCATGACGTATCATCGTAAGAAATAAATGAATTATTTGTCCACCTAATAGTTATTTATTCTACCATACACAATCTAATTCACCACATAAAAATAAGTTATGGTTAGAAAACAAAAAAGAGGTGGAATGAACAAACTGTTGATTTTCTAAACCATGCAAAATTTTGTCATTGAGAATGATTCTCTTTCTTAATAAAAGAAAATATTGATTCTTTATTATAGTTGTTTTTAAAATAAAAGAAAAGAAAGTACAAGAAGGACAAAAAATACGATAAAGGTTTGGAAAAATTATCTGAAAAAAAGAATGTTATTCCTTTGGGAGAAAAGAAAAAAAAAAAAAAAAAAGAGGAAGAAGAATAAGAATGGTAAAAGGCTAAAGTTGCATTAGTCCAGCAATGTCCACCCATTTCCCAACTTAAATATATATGGTGGCTTGATAGGCATATATAGATTGTTTTTGCCCGCACGTGTGAGCAGATATATAAGCCATGTCTTTTTTTTTCTTCAGTAAAATAAAAGTTTCATCAAGTACACATCCCCCTCTTTGATGGATACAAACATTATTTTTCATAGCTACGGGCCCATATATTTAAGAAAGCACGACTCTGAAAGCATGAGCCTGAGCCTGGCAGTACAGCCCCGCATCCCATGATGACGTGTCCCTATGAGGTGACGTGGTGCTCCACGGAGTCAAGGGGGATTAGGTGCCGGTAGGCCCCACCTCTAACCACCGTCAGCGAGCCGTGCCGTCAAGGTCGACCTGGTTGACCGCCCCCCGCGCGTGGGATTCCCCCGCGATGCCGTCAGATCTAACGGTGCGGGGATATTTTCCCCGCCCCGGCCGTTTCTCGGCTCGACGGGTCCGATACGGCGCCAGCTGTCATGCCGACGTCCAAGTCGACGTCACCCGGGTAGACCCCATCCAAAAGAACGGCCGGTCCACCTCTTCCCACGCGTTTAATTGGCTCGACCCGTCTTTCTTGCAGAGACTCCCCTTGCCGTCTCTCTCTCCCCTTGGTTTCGTTTCCTTTCCTGCACCTCTTGAGCACTGTTCCCACCCAAAACCGACCCCCTCTTCATTTCTTCCTCCCCAATGGAGAGGCCGAAGGAAATGGCGCTCTTGAATTCCGACGGCTTCTCGAGTCATGATCGCGGTCGCAGTGTTGACGAGGGTGTCGATCGGAGAGACGGGATCGAGGAGGTCGATTTCTTCTCGGAGAGCCATCGGGGAGACAAGGATGGTACCGCACGAGCTGGTGTTTCGCATGATCGGCAAGGGAAGCATGTGTCACCTCAGGAAGATACAGGCATCAATATAAGTGTTGAGTTATTGGGCAATCAAATCTCAGCTCGATATAAATCGAGTTCCTCTATTGTAGCTTATCTAATGGAAAAATGACGCGTTTTGATAACCAACTGCTACTTTCTCTTCTTTTTTCTCTTGCTGATGTTTTGTATGAGATATATAATTAATTAGGAACCTGTTAGATTGATCGCTTAGAGTGAGTTCTTTTTCTTTTTATTCTGCAGACCGGGTTGCATCTTTTGACCATGAGCTCACGGGTTGGCCAGGGAGCTGGAGAGGAGAAGAAACCTAGCAACGAGGTGAGCTTTGACTAGCTGTTAGATCGACAGGATGGAATTCTTCATGTATATTAGGGGTCAATCGTGAATTTTATGTATTTCTTTGTTCGAATCCGTAGCTGGTCATGCTTCAAGGGGAGCTAAACCGATTGGGAGAAGAGAACCGGAAATTAAGGATCATGCTAGATCAGCTCACTAGAAGTTATGGTGCTCTTCACAACGAGTATATTTTAACCATGCAACAACGAGCACAGGATTTCCGGCATGGACAGGTTTTTTTTTCTTGCCTTTTATCTCACTCGTTAATTTCTTCTACTCTCTCTTTTTGAAAATCTTATCTGCTTCACCGCAGAGAAATCGATAGCACAAAAGCCCAAGAGAGCATAAATCGCACCTAGACAAAGAGCCTTCGGATTTACTTGTCTCTTCATTCATTTATGTTCGCATAATCTATTAAATATCCTTGCATGTAGCTGCAAGAATTTTTCTAAAAAAGAAAAGAAAAAAGGAGATTATTTGCACACTTAAAAAGATATGTTTATTTCTCCAAAAAATAATTATAGATATTTGTAATTTTATTTTATTTGAAAATGACATAAATTAGGTTGCGGTTTTTCTTCTCTTGCAAACTACAAACGTGATATAGTTCTTCTTGCGAGGAAACAAATGTGACATAGTTCACAGGATTTTAATTGCTTGAAGAAATGAGTGTGCTCTTGCCGTTCATCTTTGAATTATTCTGATCTCTGACTTGGAAAAATAGAAAAGCTATGATTTCTACACTTCCTTCTTTGCTTTCTCGAAAAAAACACTTCCTTCTTTGCATTGTTAATTTTATACCCCAAAGATATATAGGTGTTCTATCTTACATTTTTCTAGAGTAAAATAGTGTGGGTTCACCATGCACTTCTTTCTTGCTGAGCAAATTCACCATGCGTTCCATTGCAGCATGAAATCTTGAAATAAAATGGTCAAAGAACTCGTATATAATCCATGGATTTATATTTATTTTGATTTGATTTTTTCCTATATATTAATATGATAATGCATCATGTAGTATCATCCTAATGAATCTCATTTGAGGTGTTCTTCAGATCAAAATATCAGCAGAATAGGCTTTGGATCATAACAATCAATTGTAGGCCAAATCGCATATTTTGCCTTTCTTTTTCTTTGCTAGCATATTATGTCTTCCTAGAAACATCTTGATAGTTTTCATTACGACCTCTAATTACTAAAACAGATTAATATAATCTTATCTGCTTCCATAGGACAACAAGACCGACACATCGAGTCCGGTGGCAGTATCTGAACACCAATTCATGGAACCTGGTCAAACTAGCATGCGGAACATCGAACATTCTGGTGCTGAAGATGAAGAACAATCACAAACATTGAGCAACGGCATCGCCAACAGAGGTTCAAGGGAGCAAGGCACTATTCCATTCACCAAGAGACAGCTACCTGTTGATGATGGTCCCTCGGAGCAAACATCACCAAGCTGGGGGAGCAACAAGAATCCTAGGCTAATGCAAGAAAGGAGCACTGACACCGAGCTCCCATGCCGCAAAGCAAGAGTCTCAGTGCGTGCACGGTCTGATGCCCCAATGGTAAAACACTGACTCCCGTTGCATTAGAATTCTGCATTAACCACTAGTTCTCCCATTACATTATAATTCTTCATTAACCATTAGTCTATATATTAGATAAAAAACAGTTGTGAACTAAGGCATAAGGTTTTGTGCCTGTAGATTAGTGATGGATGTCAATGGAGGAAATATGGTCAAAAGATGGCAAAGGGAAATCCATGCCCACGAGCCTATTATCGTTGCACCATGGCTGTTGGTTGCCCCGTTCGAAAGCAGGTAAGTGCAATCAGTACCAAACTTGCCTTTGGATACAGCAGCTATCTACTTGAAATTAAAGCTTCTTATACCAAGGATATCCTGCCAAAAGTGTTCGTTATCTGTGCAATAGAATTACCTTTGGCATCTGCAAATTGTTGTACTTGGCGCAATCCTGGAAGACTTTATCTAATGATCATGTAGGCTCAATCCCTTTTACGCACTAACAGTTGCAAATATATAAGCAAGCATAACCATAGCATTTTGGGTTTTGGATACTTTCTTTTATTTGATGAAATGAGGAGGAAGTAAGAAACTTCCCCCAGCTTTATTAACAGTTGCAAATTAGGTCCTATCTCACTATTCTTCCTAAGGCCAATACATTGCATACAGAAAGTGTTTATCGACAGTTGAAAATTTTTCGTTAAGCTTCCCTTATTATATAATATTGGACATTTTGAACTATTTTCGAAATTCCTTCCTCATGAGGCATCTTTAATTCCGTTGTTATGAAAAGTGTTAGGGCGTGACTTCAAACAATTGATGAGACAGATCATGAACTCTCACCATTGGTTGTGTATTCACCAAGTCAAAATTTGTAGTCGAAGTCAACTGAAAGTTTCTTCTGGCTGTCAGTCAGAGATTGACAGATACCTCATTTATTGCCTTCATCTCGGGCTGTATGTTTATTTAACAAGTAAATTGCTTAAAGTCTCAGATTGTAGCTCAAACAACAAATATATAGTTGCTTAATTCAAAAGAAAAATTTAGTTTTCAATTCCAGTCGTGGTGATTAGCCTTGCCATTGATTTTGATCACAAGAAGACAACCTTAAAGCTTGAGATCTCTTTAATTTGCAATGGAGAGGATGATTACTTTTCTCTTTTTTTTATTTTTCCTCTCTGTTTGCTCCATTATGATGTCCTCGATATATTTTTATCCGAGCTTAGTCAAAAAATTTATGTACGATTTTCTAAAGCCTAAAACTACTACCGCAGTGCCGTTGTTTCTGGCCTCTCTCCTCTCTTCCTCCCCTACAACTCAGATAAAACCACCAGCACCACACATGTAAACATACATCATCTCATGGATGGACATGGTGGCCTATCTAATTCTTTCACCAAATCACCTAAAAAGCCGTTATAGTCTTGATAATTTCTTTATGGTTAGCAATATTGGTGATTCATGAGGTCTATCCTTCCATTGGCCATTATTTTCATATTTAATTCTTGTTGATTAAGAATTATTTTATTCCTGTTGCTTGATTTTAATAGGAACTATACGTTTAGTTCTTAGACTTGTACATACATATTCATAACTTTACCAAGGACAACAATATACAGAATCAGGATAGGCCTAGTATCACCACCCCCATGCTCATGACTACGTCCAGAAACTAAATATGTTAAACTGTGTATAAACCCAACATCAAATAGCAGTCAAAAAAATAAAAAAGTTGCAGTCAAAGAAAAGACCGGATTTCAAATCTCTTTTAAAGATTCTTATAATGGTTTTCCTTTTTCCTTCCTGCCTTTATGAGTGGTTGACTATCACTGCTCCAAAAATTTATTCTTAATACACAGTATACACTATTCCATCCTTTCGCAAGAAAATACACCACTAGTCCGTAACTTAGCCGCTAGAAATTTCTACAGTTTTTGGCGTGCAAAGATAGAGTTTCTCCTCAGCTTTCTATGTATAAAACTTATAATTTGGATTCCTCTCCAGAGGCCAACTCATTTATCTCTCCATGGTTTGTTTTGGTGCAACAGGTGCAGAGATGTGCTGAGGACAAGACCATTCTTATAACCACCTACGAGGGCAACCACAACCACCCTCTCCCCCCAACCGCCACCGCCATGGCCAGCACCACGTCCGCCGCTGCCGCCATGCTCCTCTCCGGCTCCACCACCAGCAAGGACTCCCTCATGGCCGCTGGTGGCTTCTTCCAACCCGTACCCTATGCTTCCTCCGTCGCCACACTCTCCGCCTCCGCCCCATTCCCCACCATCACCCTCGATCTGACGCAGTCCCCGAGTCCACTCCAGCTCTCGCGGGGCCACCTGCCGTCAATTCCATTCTCGATGCCGCCATCGATGTACCTCCCTCATAAGCTGCCGCCTGGAGTGGTGGGGCCGCCGGCGGTGCAGTTTGGCCCAAGGCAGCAATCGATGGTCGAGACAGTGACCGCGGCTATTGCAACAGATCCCAACTTCACTACAGCCTTGGCTGCCGCCATCAAATCCATCATGGGGTCTCCTCGGAGCACCAGTGGTTCTGGTGGTGGCAATAGCTCCCCTACTGGCCCTCAGGTAGGACCTGGACCACCTCAGTTTCCTCAGTCTTGCACCACGTTTTCTACTAATTAAAGGGAGTCAGAATGGGTGCATGCCTTGCTGTTATCTACGTCTTCCAACTAGAATGGTCTCCACAGGTTGCATATAGCGTGAGAGTAAATGTCATAATCAAAATTTTTCGTTCATCCATCTATGTGCCTACCTTATTATTATACCAGAATACTTTGCTACTATCAATAGAATATTGTAAATTAGTGGTTGTCCCTAACAAATATTTATGTCGAGCCCTTCAATTAGTTGGGCAAGGAAGAAGGATGTCTTGTAAGTAAATATTACAAAGAAACGCTGGGTAAGAAAGAGAGAGAGAGAGAGAGAGAGAGAGCGCTCTTATTCTACTTTTATTTACCCTTATCAGTGCATGGTTCGGTGTTCGTGGTATAGCTTTGTTATGCCCTCATGGCGAAGTTCGTAAAGCGTCTCTTCCTTTTCAAATGGAATAACCAATGCATGGATGGGCTCCCTTGACCTTTCACGCGGCCAATGAATCACAATGCTTTTACATGGGTGCACAACCATGAAACAACGTCCAATTAAAGCTCATTACTACTTACGATCTGAAAAGAAAATTAAGAAAGAAAGAGCGTGTGCTAGAAAGCCCAACAAGTTACCATCATCACCACACCAGTTGGACCAAGCATGCAGCAAAAAATGGATAAATAGATAAGGAGGAAGATTTTCTTCCTCTGCCTGCAGTAGACTGGCTACATCTAGGGGACCAAAACTCCGACGTTCTTCTACGCCTCCATTGTTACAATAAGATCCAAGAACTCAATCATTGAAATCGACACGGACGACGACGCTAAGCGCAAAAGGCACTCGAAGGAGTAGGGGGTAGGGGAAGGGGAAGGGACGTGGTTCTTTTTCCCATAATACTGCACGGGTGGTGGGAACGGTTCAGAATGCAATAATGGTTCTGCTCCTCCTCTTAGTTATGCGGGGGCTAATTGATAAAATTAAGAATTAATACTAAGTTGAATTTCAAGTTTCATGAATTGCCTTAAAAAAAGTGCATAGAATACAATCTCTAGAAATAGATTTAGTAAAAGAGTCTGCAACCATCAAATACGTAGAAATATATTTTATGACCATTTTCTTCTATGCCACTATGTCTCTAACAAAATTTATTTTAGTATCAATATTTTTTGTCCTGCCATGATACTTAGGACCCTTTTTTTTTTTTTTTTTTTTTTGCTAATGCGGGCTGCGGCTCCGTTGGCCTTCCTAAATACATATTAGGCCTAGAAGACTTCCCCATCTCTCCCCATTGCCCAGATATCTTGAATCAAAGAGTGGTCCCCCCCATCCAGCTCGGGCCCCCCTAAATCCAATCTATCATAGTGGCCGAGTCACCCTCCAAAATGATAGAGTTGGTATGCAAGACTCGTCGCACATATCAAAGACCCACCCATACAGCACGTAACTCAGCACCAGAAATCGAGGTATCAGCTGTCTGACAACCACCAACAGCCACCACCCTCAAACTTAGGTCCTTGATGACAAACCCCGCGCCTTCTCGACGTCCTCCATCGACTACCGATCCATCGAAATTGATCTTGAGGAAGCTCGGGCGTGGGGGCTCCCAGGTGAAGAACATCGTACGAGGCATTATCTGAGCTGAAAAGGAGCCCCAAATATTTCGAACTATCAAAGACCCACCTGAATAGGTGCTATCACTAAACTTAACTGTCTGTACTCGTGCCCACTCCACTACAAACCTCGGAGACAAGCTACATTCACCAAAGGTCCGAGCAATCCTAACCAGCCAGATTTGGTAATCCATACAGGTAGCTCCAATGGCCACGGGGCGCTGCTGGGGGCTACTCGACCAATACTGGATAACCTATAAAAACTGGTCTTGCATACCCCAAGCATTCTGTGGAAACCCTGAAAGACGCCAGAATCTCCTCGCCCACGTGCATTGAAACAGCACATGGTCTATCATCTCGTCGTCCCCACACAACGTACACTGGGGGGTATCCTCACACCACGTCTACTCAACAACGATCTCGTAGGAAGGCGGTTCCAGACTACCTTCCATAAAATCAGTGCCAATCTCGAGTGTAAACCTAGCTGCCAGACTCAAGCACAATCAGGGCCTACCTCGTAATCCTGTTGTAGGCTCGAGCGACATCCCCCATCCTAACTCTGGTCCTACAGAAAGATCGCCACACCCGGATATCTGATCCCCCACACCCTGGCACCGGAAGGGACTGTACGCACTCGGCAAAGGGGTCTCCAAATACCTATCGCACACTGTCCCCA
Source organism: Phoenix dactylifera (assembly GCF_051530095.1). Classification (NCBI taxonomy): domain Eukaryota; kingdom Viridiplantae; phylum Streptophyta; class Magnoliopsida; order Arecales; family Arecaceae; genus Phoenix; species Phoenix dactylifera. Next base: position 639,558 of record NC_143191.1, read on the forward strand.
TCCCACTCTCCTCCTTCCAGGACGAGAAGGTCACATACCTGCAGTCCGTCACCCGCCTCTATGCCAACCATAGTCAGCCATAAACTCAGGGGTAGGGCATCCACCCACAGGTCCCCCACCACTTCGACACTCCTTCCATCCCCAATTGCCCATTTAGTATTTGCCCAAATAGTTAGCAGATACCTCTCAATCTTATGCCACATAAAGGATACAGTCCGCCTGCACCGAGTTACCTCAGCCGGCCCCACGTGACCATATTTCACTATCATGACCTGACTTCAAAACCCCTGAGGCTCCAGGACAAACCGCACCATGTGTCAGGCAATGATCGTCTCTCACCTTACCCGGAGAGACTAGACCCCAAGGCCACCCTCCCGGAGAGGCCGGCAAACATTCTCCCAAGCCACCAAATGCACCCCACGCCCCCCCCCCCCCCCCCCCCCAAAAAAAAAAAAAATCCTTCATATATGCAATGGTAGCTTAGCTATCACAATTAACTATCACGGATTCTACAACACTAGCTATTACATACAATATTTGTAGAAATCTCCTAAGTCAAATTGCCTCCTACCTGCAACTAAACAATCAATAAACTCGACCTCCATCATAGATAAGGCTATACATATTTGCTTCTTGCTACTCCAAGAGATGACACCATTATTAGGCAAGAACACATATCCTAAAGTGGATTTGTATTCATCCAATTCTTCTGCCCAATTAGCATCTGAATAACCACTTAAGTGCAAATTATTTTTATGCTAGCATAGAGAATAATCAATGGTGCCTTTGAGTCAGGATCCTTTTGATCACTTTCCAATGCAACTTTTTAGGACTAACTTGATAGCGGCTCACCAAGCTGAAGGCATAGCATATATTGGGCTCTATACACATCATGGAGTATATTAAACATCCAATAGCACTAGAATTGAGAACATTAGCCATTTCTTTTTTCTCATATGGAGTCTTAGGGAACATTTTAAGATTTAGGCCTTTACCTCTTGCTATACGAGTGTCTATGGATTGCAGTCTTGCATGTTAAATCGTTTTATGATCTTTTTAATATAAGTCTCCTACGTCATGCAAAAAAAATTTTTGAACGATCCCTATAAATTTTAACACCAAACGCATAAGTTACTTCCCCCATATCTTTCATTTCAAAATTTGAGGACGACCATTCTTCTATAGTGACAATAAACTCCTTATCATTCCCAGCCAAGAAATATCATCCACATATAATGATAAAATCATGAATATATTTTCAAAACATTTGACTACATACAATGATCTTCATCAATCATCATAAACTCATAAAAAGTTATGGCTCGATGAAACCTCAGATACCATTATCTGAACGATTATTTTAGGCCATAAATAGATTGTTGAAGCTCTTGACCTTTTACAACAAAACCTACAGGTTATTCCATATAGATTTTCTCATCCCATTTTCCATTGACAAATGATGTCTTAACATCCATCTAATATAATTCCCAATCTAAATGTGCAATGATCGCAAGGATAAGATAAATAGAGGCAAATCTAACTACTAGAGAGAATGTTTTCTCATAATCTATACCCTTTTATTGAGTATAACCTTTTGCCACTAAGTGAGCCTTACATCTTTCAATAGATCCATCTGCATTCTGCTTAATCTTAAGAACCCTTTGTTCCCAATTGCCTTAAAGTATGGTGAAAAGGTCAACCAAGTCTCAGACATGGTTTGCATTTATGGCCTCCATTTCTTCCTCCATTTCCTTCTTCCACTATTCCTTTGCAGGGCATTAGAGAGCCTCTTTAATTATTTTGGGCTCAACATCATCATGTGAAGCTATCATAAAAGCTTCCTCTTTGGTCCCAAAACGACAATGAGGGATACTCTTACTAGTGCTTTTATGCAAATGTAATTCTTATGAAATTAATCTATTAGACATTTTGTCGCTCCCATTAGGTCTAGAAGGTCGAGACAATTTCTCATTCTCCTCTACTTGTTAATAGGTGCACCATAAAATTCAGGATCTTCCATCTTGAAAAATTGAAAATTCTTTATCATCTCAACCTTGCTAGGAAAATCATTCTTCGAGAATGTAACATCTTATGATTCAATTGTAGTCC